>NC_137180.1:39969776-40589776 GCF_951804945.1 Podarcis cretensis
TGATCAAATGCTGGTGAGCAAGCTCAGCTCCTGCTTTAGCCTGTTCTTTCAAATATGGGTCAGAGGCTTTGACCATTTGCTATATTGAGTTCTTCTGAGGTGCGTGCCCTTAGCAGCCACATTCCAACCACATTTTACTTTGCTGACATCTAGTTCAGGAGATGGGAGAAGCACTGATGTGCGGACACAATTTTCCCTATCACTAAAACATACATGGAGCTACTGCTGCACTGTTGTTGTTGTTTAGTCGTTTAGTCGTGTCCCACTCTTCGTGACCCCATGGACCAGAGAACGCCAGGCACTCCTGTCCTCCACTGCCCCCCGCAGCTTGGTCAGACTCATGCTGGTAACCTCGAAAACACTATCCAACCATCTCGTCCTCTGTCGCCCCCTTCTCCTTGTGCCCTCCATCTGTCCCAACATCAGGGTCTTCTCCAGGGAGTCTTCTCTTCTCATGAGGTGGCCAAAGTACTGGAGCCTCAGCTTCACAATCTGTCCTTCCAGTGAGCACTCAGGGCTGATTTCCTTCAGAATGGAGAGGTTTGATCTTCTTGCAGTCCATGGGACTCTCAAGAGTCTCCTCCAGCACCATAATTCAAAAGCATCAATTCTTCAGCGATCAGCCTTCTTTATGGTCCAGCTTTCACTTCCATACATCACTACTGGGAAAACCATAGCTTTAACTATGCAATATCTCAGTACTGGCCCAACTCTGACCTTGAGCCAGAGATCCCACTCCTGTACTCCAACCAGCACCTCTTAAATCAGGGGTGATCAACCGTGGGCCTACAGATGATGTTGGACTTCAACTCCCATAATCCCTGACCATTGGGCCACTGTCAGGGACTAGTGAGATGATGAGGAGTGATGTGAGGTACCAGCTTGGGGACCCCCAAGGGAAGCCACAGAGGAGGAAGGCTCAGAGTCCAGGGATTGTTGGTGGGACACTGAGGGGAGGTCAGAGGGAGAAGGGGAGAGACGGGAGGAGTGGCTGGATGCTGAAGAAGCAATGGGCTTTGGTGAGCAAGGACAGCCTGTGACAGGGAGCAGCTCAGACAAAAGACTACAGGAGAATCCCAGGAGTTTGCAACAAGTTCCCCTCCCCCCCTTGACTTCAAGGACACGCAGGGTGATGCATACAGCAGAACAGAGATTACAGGTGCCCTGACGTAGTTTGAGGATGTTTGTGAAACATCCAGGAGAGAAGGAGATCTAGAGGAAGTAGAGGGCAAGGACTGTCCTGGCAACTGCTCTATAGGGGCAAGTCCTGTTGGAAAGTATTGCTGAACTGTATGCCGTTTTCTTGAATAAAGAATTAACTACGCTGCCAAATTCTGCATATTGTGTACTTATCTGCATCTGAACCAGCCCTGACAACCATGCTGGTTGGGCTGATGAAAGTTTGAGTAGCAATATCTGGAGAGACACAGGTTCTCCACTTCTGCCTCAAACACTGACTGATGCCCACTAATGGATTATAGCCAATACCACCTTCCTTATATTTTCAGCTAGAGCTGGCCACTAGTTCTGCCAAATCCTATATTTCATCCTGCTTAAATTTATGTGTCTGACTAGGAACTGATATAATCGCCCGCAAACAACGGTGCTGACAACCAGAGCACAAATATATTTAGGTTATTTATCAAACTAAATCTGCCGTGCATTCAAAAAGCATTAAGAGCAAAATTAAGGGACGGAGGCAACTCATTAAAACAGTCATATGCTTCTGATGGTTCGAATGAATATATAGCGCTTTGCATCTTGGCACAATACAAAGATTAACCAAATAAAAAAGCCCTCTCCACATTTCTGTGCTTCTACCCATAGCTAAAGGTGCAAAAAACCCCAAAGCGCATACTTCCATGTTAACTCAACTCCACTGAAACAGGAGCAAGGAGGAGGATAAAAGTTTGGCACTTAAGAAATGCACGCAAGGACCCCTTACTAAATCCTTCCAGATATACTACAGAAACTGAATGTACAGCTAAACAATCAAGAGCATTGTAGTGCTTTGAAATGATATATTTTCCCTCCATATGGCATTAACAATCTACTGCATAATAAGGATTACACATTTTCACCTTCTACCATGCTAGCTGCATTTTCACGGGTAAGCTAAGTATCCTTTTTTTCCAGGTGACTAGACAAGTGCACGCACAAATTTCACTTTAAAAGTGCACTGGCTTTTGCCAAGTAGCAGCAGGATGAAATATACCACTGTAACAATCAAGCCTTTGTCTCAGGCCAAGACTATACCTATTAACATGCTTTGAAGCTGAGCCAATAAAAATCTCAATGCTGGGATACAGTTTTTGCGCCTAAACAATCTGTGCTTGTGTTTAATATACTATAGTCTCTTTTCAAGGTCCTGTCAATCATGCACACTCTACATGAAGAGCATGGCTGAGATTCCCCACTGCCCAATAATGGGGGGGGGGAGGGGGGAGAGACAGACAAATGTACAGTACTGTGAAAGAATAAATCATGCAATTAAGTTAATATTCATGGACAAAGTATAGTCATGTAGTTTAGCAAGCAGCTAAATGGGGGCCAGGAGGAGATATTTCTTCAAAACTTGTACAGTATGTTTTTGAAATAAAGGATTCCTGGAACAATGTGATATTTCAAAGGGAACTGACTCAGCCGCTGAAAAGGTATAGCATGTCTAAAGAGCAACTTTGACCATCGGAAGTCAACTCTCTTCTGCCGCCCCCCCCCCCGTCACTCCTACTCTCCCAGATGTTCAGGAACATAAGGCACTCAAGTTAATGTGTAGCAGACCCTAGAGCCATAACAAGGGGAAGTGGATGAGTTTTGGAGGGTAAAGCAAACATCACAACTGTTCCCTTTTCGTAATGAAGTATGTTTCACCACGCAGTAAAACACAGGTGTTCCTTCCGCACACCATAATCAAACCAAAACTGCTAACAAAAATGTGAGCTTAATGGCAGCCTCATTACGACATGCTAGAAAGGTCCTGGAGCAACTAAAGCAGGGAAAATAAGCTTGCAGGAAAGCAGTTAGATGGCTAAATATTTGTAATGCAGTACAGATACTTCCTTTATTGAATCCGCTTGTACCCTGCTCTTCCTTTAAAGAGCACAGAATGACCTACATGTGGTTTTCACGTTGTCTCTCCTCTAGGCAATGCTCAGAGCCTGACTCACTCAACTTCAGTAGCAGACCGGCACCATGTGCCTGGAGGTCAACCGCAATGGTAATCCCCAAGTTTTTACCTGTTTCTACTTATGAGTCAGACACAAACATTCTGAGCTACTTTCAGCCTGACAGAATACTGATGTCTATTCCTCCAATGAACAGATGCAAAATCTTTCCAACCTTATGATGAAAAGAGTGATGTGAGCAAACATATGAACCTTGTTTTTGTTTATGCCATCAATTTTTACCCCATGTTTTGACAAGCCTCAGGTGCCTTGTAACATTAAAAACAATAGAATCAAAACTGTAGTTCCTATAAACCAAGATCATAAAAACCTAACCACATCACCTTAAAGGTAAAAGGCAAAGGTACCCCTGCCCGTACGGGCCAGTCGTGTCCGACTCTAGGGTTGTGTGCCCATCTCACTTAAGAGGCCGGGGGCCAGCGCTGTCCGCAGACACTTCCAGGTCACGTGGCCAGCGTGACAAGCTGCATCTGGCAAGCCAGCACAGCACACGGAAATGCCGTTTACCTTCCCGCAAGTAAGCAGTCCCTATTTATCTACTTGCACCCGGGGGTGCTTTCGAACTGCTAGGTTGGCAGGCGCTGGGACCGAGCAACGGGAGCGCAACCCGCTGCGGGGATTCGAACCGCCGACCTGACGATCGGCAAGTCCTAGGCGCTGAGGTTTTACCCACAGCGCCACCCGCATCCCCAACCACATCACCTTAGCTGGTCTCAAAAGCTTTGATCAAGAGAAACACTGCATTTCAAACTCTTCTCCAGGCCATACCATAGTCTTGTAAAGGTAAAGGTACCCCTGCCCATACGGGCCAGTCTTGACAGACTCTGGGGTTGTGCGCCCATCTCACTCAAGAGGCCAGGGGCCAGCGCTGTCCGGAGACACTTCCGGGTCACGTGGCCAGCGTGACATCGCTGCTCTGGCGAGCCAGAGCCGCACACGGAAACGCCGTTTACCTTCCCGCTGGTAAGCGGTCCCTATTTATCTACTTGCACCCGGAGGTGCTTTCGAACTGCTAGGTTGGCAGGCGCTGGGACCGAGCAGCGGGAGCGCACCCCGCCGCAGGGATTCGAACCGCCGACCTTTCGATCGGCAAGTCCTAGGCGCTGAGGCTTTAACCCACAGCGCCACCTGCGTCCCTCACCATAGTCTTGAGACAACAATAAAAAAACTACTCATCTTTGGCTCAATCCAAACATTTGATGGTTTTCAAAAAAACTACCATCAGCACACCCAATGAAGATTTGTTTACTTTTTCTGAGGGACTATTAGAAAAATAAAACTGACTGAAAATAAAAATAAAATAAATAAAACTGAAAATAAAATAAATAAAGCTGAAAATAAAACTGACTGTTACATTGCCCTTAGAGAAACTATGATGTGGTCAGATTTGTAAAACTGGATGGTATGCAACTAAGTTTTACTCAAGAGTAGGCCCACTGAAATTAATGGACATAACAAGATTTTTAGGCCCATCAACGGGTTCTACTCTAAATAAAACTTATTTGACTACCACCCATTGGGTACATTTCTTGTTGCCCCATCTACGGCTCCACAAGATGTAGAAAAGGGCAGCCAGAATGATCAGGAAACTAGAAGTATTTGGAGAAAGTGGATAGAGAAGAGGAAGCACCTCTTCACAAAACATGTACTTTATTTCACTGTCATAAGAGGAAGAAATGGATACCAGCTTAGACAGTCTTAAAAGGATATGAAACTATGAAAATTCATGGAAACTAAGGCTATCAGTGACACCTAGTGTAAAGTCCTAACCCCAGAGTGGTTGGTGTTGGCTTCACTCTGCAGATGGAAGCCAATGGCAGGGCTGGGCACACAATTCACTACCACCCTAAACAGTGTGAAGGGTGGTGGCTATATGGAACATTTATTGGGAAGCAATAGCAGGAAAGTACTTCTGCTTTAAGGCTCCGTTTGTGGACTTCCTAGTGGCATCCCATCAGTTTCCTTAGGAAACAAGATGCGAGATTTTGGGTCTGATCCAGTAGGGCTCATTCTTTGTATATCAATTTTTTGGAGAACTGCCCTCAGTTTCAAAATTGTCTTGCCATGTGTCAGGAAGCGCTACTATTTAAGAAGCAGAATTCCAACGCCGCCACCCCCCACCTCCTAGAACTAGCTGTGTAGCTTGGATTGCAACCATAAAGAATAAATAGCTATCATTCACTGCTTAACAAGGTAAGTGATGTACAAGGTAAGAATACAACTAAAGCGACAACAAAAACAGAGCTTGTTATTTGCCCAGGCCTTATAGATGCTTTGCTGTTTAAACGTACAAGTAGCATATTCAGAAAGCAATTTTCATGGTTTTACATCTAAAACGTTCCTCAAGAATTTTGATATCTCATTAGTCCATCTGAGAGCTCTGAGCTGCAATTCTCAAAATAAATTACATGGACACTGAAATAATGAATGTAAAGGGTTAAACAGAAAGGGTAGGGGAAGAGCCTACGAGAATCTGGAACTCAAATAACCCAGCATCCCCTCTTTTTATTTACTCTAGTTGTATGTTAATCTTTTCCCCTTTCTCCTTTTGTCCATCTTATTTGTCAGTGCTTTAGGCTGGGGATTATCCTCCTGTCCTGTATTTGTACAGTGGCTAGCAAAACAATGTGCCCTTCAGCCCCTTGGTGCCATCACAATACGATAATGAATACTGCATCTAATTGATTCTGGAGGACAACACAGGAAGCATGGCCCAGAGCAAAGCCTGATTCTCCCTCACAACGCACCACAGTATAAATAACAACCCACTGGTTAATACAGAGTACCACAATCTCAATCTTCTCAGGCAACTAATTCAGAGTTTAAAGATTAGTTAAATCTCACCTTCAACACCAAACAAAGAGAGCTAACTTACAGATTACCCCAAAGTGTAAATGCACAATGCAGTACTTTATAGGTAATAAAACAAAATTTCTATGAGCAATGAAACACAGAGGATCCCAAGCAATCTAGAAACAATGAAGATAAAAACTACTATTTTAGAGCTGCAAAACAGAGAGTTTTGCCATGGACCTATTGAACTCATGTGGATCTTCCAAAGACATTTGTGTGGACACTGAGATAATAGAAAACTGCTCTGATCTAGCAAGGCTCCTCCAGTGTTACAATATTAATAACATACATTTCTGGAGAAAATTTCAATGCAGGATATGCACAATATCCTGCATTTAAAATACAGCAAGCCCACAACTTATGTTATGTTCTGGGGATCATGCCTAAAGCCAAAATGGTGGATGCAATTGCCAAAGTCATTTTTCCTAAACAGCGTACAGGGGGGAAGTTCAAAAAGTATCTACGTGGTGCTCAGAGAACAACTTGCACCTAAATATTAGTAAGGGAAAGGAGATGGTGTTGGACAGTGCTTAAAAGCTATTATGCTCTGCTTGGCACCACTAAATAAGCCACAGACTAAGGATGAACGAAAGATGTTTGAAGAACCTAAAAATTCCAATTCTTCAAATCAGGCACACATGCACCCAAGGTGTCCCAACCTCAGCTCCACCTTAGAGGAAATAGCAAAAAAATCCCAACCCACCGAGTCCACAGACCTGTGCTGGTGGGTTAGAGCAGTAAGTTTTATATGACTAGTTTCATATCTGATAGCATTATAGCTCACTTGTTAGCCTTTAGGTGCCACAAGACTCTTTGCTGATAACTGCTCATGAATTTCGGCCCTCTTAAACAGTGCCTGGGTGGGAATCGCCTAAATGTCCAAGAAAATCCAGATGTATGGCAACCCATGTCGGAAGTGTAGTTTTATTTTCCTCAAAAATAGGTCAAAACTATTTTTTTCAAAGATTATTTGAGATCAATAATAATAAAAAAAAGCTCAACAAATGTTGTGTCCAGATTTTCACTTTTTGAAATATGGCAACCCTAATTGAAAGTAGTTTATGCTTAAAGGTAAAGGGACCCCTGACCGTTAGGTCCAGTCGCGGACGACTCTGGGGTTGCGGCGCTCATCTGGCTTTACTGGCCGAGGGAGCCGGCGTACAGCTTCCAGGTCATGTGGCTAGCATGACTAAGCCACTTCTGGCAAACCAGAGCAGCGCACGGAAACGCCGTTTACCTTTCCGCCAGAGCGGTACCTATTTATCTACTTGCACTTTGACGTGCTTTCGAACTGCTAGGTTGGCAGGAGAGTTTTTGCCTAACATAGCTATAATTCCCAGTACCCTTAACAACCCAAAGTGCCCAGAATTCTTTGCAGGAAGCTATGTGCTTCAAATGTACAATGTGAATGTGACCTAAATCTAATTAGTCCTACATGCCTTGTTTTCAAAGGAGTACATATCTTCAGGAACAGGGTAAGTGAAACGTAATGGGGTTTCCAGCCTCAGATACTGTACAACAAAAGTGAAATTCTGGATGTAGTACTATATGCGTTTGCCTGGAAGTAAGCTCTATTGAACACAGTGGGGTGTGTTTCTGAGTAAATATGTACAGAATTACACTGCACAAATCCTTTTAAATGTTGTTGCTTCATTAGTGAGGTTGCTGTGTCTCATTTGGATGTTCCCACATGGATAAACAAAAGTCTAAAATGGATCTAAACACAAACAAAACTGGTCTTTTAGCATTTGCAAAAATATAATTTGAAGAAGTCAGCCAGTCAAACAAACAAACAAACAGAAGACAACAGAACATTAAAAAAAAAGATTATTTGGTGAACTAAATGGACCCAGCCCTGACTCAGTGTAAGGCAGCTACCCAGTGGTTTTTTCTGGGGGGACGCAGAGGGACGCATACCCCTAAAAATTCTGTGACTCTAAGTTTGGCCTCACTGAGGGGCAGTATTTCAATATGAGTAGGAAAATGAGAGTGCTTATAAACATTTTTTTAGGGGAAAAAAAGCACTGCAGCTACCTATAATCCTATCTCAGGCACTTTGAAGAAATTCTGTTCCTTGAGGGGGAAGATTCCAGACCCTCAAAGTGTCCCTATTTTCCAGGGACGTCTCTGATTTAGAGAAGCTGTCCTGGTTTTTTATTTGATCCTGGAATGTCCCACTTTTCCTTAGGATGTCCCTATGTGGGAGGGTATGGAGTTATCCGACCGCTGAGCCAAGGAGATAAGTAACTATACAACCTTCAGAAGACATCTGAAGGCAGGGGAGTTTTTTTTTAATGTTTAATGTGTAATTATGTTTTTATATATGTTGGAAGCCGCCCAGAGCGGCTGGGGCAACCCAGTAAGTTGTGTGGGGTATAAATAGTAAAATTGTCATTATGAAATGGGACGTCCCTATTTTCATTGGAGAAATGTTGGAGAGTATGCGATTTGTATGTGATCAAGTAGTCACAGGGAACACTAATCAACAAAATATATTGTTGGAACAAAGGGCTCCATCTCCACAAATACAGGGTATAGGCCTGAGTGAATGTATGTACCAGGATATCATCTTTATGCCACAGCTGCCTAACAATTCAGAACCACCCATTAAGAAAAAAGACTGAAATTGCTGACCAATTAGCCCACTGAGCTTCCAGAAAGAGAAGGTTATACATGACAGCAGCAAATACCACATACAGATGCAGTAATGGCCACGTTTCAAATTTTGAAAGAAATTGAAATAATAAACATTTTGAAAGCATAGCTAGTGACTTCACACAGAGTAAACTGGGGAAAACACTGTCATATTTTATAAATATAATCAGCCCACCAACATGAGTGAGGTAAAATACAAATTGGGTTACGCAGGATAATCCCTGCTAACAAGATTAAATATGCTAGCCCCGTCATTTTTCCGTTTATGTTCATGCTTTAGCGAACGTAGAAGGGGGAAAGTGTATTCATTCATTAATGACTACTAGAAATTAATAGTGCAGAAGAGCAACACGGGAACTTTTTTAAAAAAACAAAACAAAAACAGAACCCAAACGCTTCGTTGATGGTGATTTGTTGACATAGCCTCCTTTGATGCTGTTCAGATATGATACTTCCCTTGCCATCAGCAGCTTAGCTCGGTGGTGCAACCCGTGTCCCACAACTGAGCGCAATATTTGCCCCGGCTGTTGGTGTTAAACAAACGGTATAATGTTCATTGTGTAATTTATTGTATATTTATTGCAATAGTTTATGAATATCATGATTACCAATAAAAAACAAGACTGCCCTATAAATTGCATTTTTTGTTTCATCAAATAGCAGTGGGGGGAAGTGCACAAGATATGGTTTGCACTTGGCATAGTTATGGTTCCTTATGGCATTGCTCCCCCCCCCCACTCGCTACCCTTTCTTGATGATGGTGAGATCAAGAACTAGCTGGTACATTTTATTACTGAGAGATCCTGCAGGTATTTGAACATAGGAACTTCCCCAAATGTACACACTCAACCTCCTTTCTCTAGGAATTATCTAGCGACCTGATCTTTACAATATTTTAAACAGGCATTGGAATATTGGGGGGGGGGATATTTTCCCCCTACTATCCAAAGGAATAATCAATTCACCTCAAATTTACTATTTAGCAATAGCGGATGGAAAAGCAATAGCACATTCCAATAGGCTTCAAGTATACGCCATGTTTTGACTTCCAGCAACTCATTTTGTGTCCGTTTGAATCAGACTGTTTCAGTGAGCAAGTGCTCCTTACAACTCTTTGAAAACAGTAGCAGGGGAAGGAACAGGGTGATGTGAAAGCACACAGATTTTCATCATTATCAACTTCACCTTTAACAACAGGGAATTTCTAAAACTTGGAGTATCAGACTTGCAAGAAACCCATGGCCGGGCTTTTGAAGCAGAGATCCCACATTTGTGGAAATCTGCTGTGCTATGTCCTTCTTTCCCTGCATTTTTAAAAAAGGCATCAAATACTTTACTCTTTCAAAGGCTTTTAAATAATAATTTCTGCTTGTTTTATCGACCAATACATTTTTTCTTTTTTAACGTAAGTCATAGTAGTTGGCTTTCTACTATCCTGAACAACGTCATAAGTCTGATTAACTTGTGCCACTATATTGGAATATTTGTGTTATCTATTCTGCTTACGTAGTTGTGGAACCACAATTAGATATACAGTTGCATGAAAATAAATAATAACAACAATTAGTCACTGAATCAGATATCCATTCATTCCTTAAACAAGATTGAAATGTGAATTAAATGGTGTTCACTACAGAGATATTTTAAACACACACACACATACACATATATATAAGCTTTGCATTTAGAATTGCAACATTTTCCAGTTTCTAGAACCTGAATTTATTAATTCTTTAAATCCCATTCCTACACTGGAGAAAACACAGGTTTAAAGTATGGGGCTATTTGTGTAAACTCTATAAGCAAGTTACTTTTGACCTTACAATCTGCTTGTCTTTCAGCCCTGCAAAGGCTGAGAGAAAAAAACCATCTAACCCTTTTGACTGCAACCCTGTACACATTTACACAGGCATAAGTTTTCACTGAACTCAGTGGTGCTTACTTATGAGTAGACATATATTGGATTGCACTGTGCATGCACAGTTCTCTCCATGTGTGGACCTGGCTCTGAATAAAGATTTCCAAAGGAAAATTTGTTTGGAAAGATAAATTTCCATGGAACTTGGCAGATGTTGGAGGGGGACAGAACATAGTATTCACCAGCTGCTGCCACTGAACAGCGGTAGAGGGGGACAGAGCAACATTCATTTATTTTTCAGTCAGAGTGTGTTGCCTAGAAGCAACAGAGGGGCAAGGGATAGTGAATGTATCCCAGCGAAGACACAACTGCTCCATGCTGCTTTTAATTAACTTTAAACAAAATATAAATAAATGATCATTTCACTAAACCTTTCAGAGATGGTGAAGTGTGTGAAATAACAAAAGCTAAGGAGACAGCCATTGCTTAAAAAAAGAATATTTTTTTTTTATATTTCTTAATGCATTGCTCAAACCAAAATAGCCTAAAAACAAACAAAAACTGTGACTTTAAAATGAGTGAGGGCCTTTTAAGAAAACTGGTCCCTGCCTATTAATGGACCAATTAAAATGTTGCAATCCTACTTTACAAACCTTTGAAGAAACACAATATTGTGTAGGCTGGCCACAGTCTTACAAAATATTGTCATAAACTGTAAAGCCTTTATTTTATTATCTGTTGTTAGCAATCACCACCTCTCTGCTCTTACATACTTCAGCTGAGCTTAGGGACTGCCATATCAACAAACAGCAGAAGAATCAAGCCAGTGTCTATCCATAAATTTGTGGCATGTGAGCTCCACCTACAGGGCAAAGGCTTGAATGAAACTTTTAATGATCGATTAAAAGAGGAGAGTATGGGATTTGCTTTAATGACCCCTGGAAAGACTTTTGCTGAAATGCACTGGCAAACATTACAAGATCAACGACTACATTCTAGCACTAAATTGAGGCTTATGTCTTCCTTTTACTTTTCAGGGGTTTTCCACCCTGCCCTTTTATCATCACAATATCCCAATGTGGTAGGTTTTGTTGGCAACTGTTCCAAGGTCATCCAGCAAGCTTCATGGCTGAGTAGTTACAAACCCAGATTTCCCCAATTCCAGTCCAACACTTGATACCTATTGTACTCAAGACTCTTTACAAAGGCCACACTTGGGCACAATGCTAAGCCACAAACCATGGTTAAGTAAATTGAGTCTGTGCATGAACTGTATGCTTGTGCATGCAGCTTGAGTGCTCCCCCCCCCAGTTCCCCATTTCCTCCAATGCAGAAACAAACCATAGAGGGGCTAGTTTAGCAGTACATCTGAACCAGCACTTGTGGTTTATTTCTCTCAAACGCATGCAACTGGGAACAAGCCATAGCTTCCGATCAGTGCTGGATTTACGTACAAGCTAAACAAGCTATAGCTTAGGGCCCCACTCTCTTGGGGCCCCCCCAAAAAATAAAGGAAGAAAACTGGATGTACATTTCCAAAATATAAGATAAAAAACAAATATAATGGCTTTAGATACCTATTAGGTCCATAAATTACCATATAGCATATATTCAACACAAAAAACAGCGACAATTTGTTGTTGACAAAGGGCAGCTGGACATATAAAGGGCCCCATTACCTTCAGTAGCTTGGGGCCTCATCAAACCTAAATCCAGCCATGCTTCTGATCTGCCTTGACTGAAGTGCAACAAACCACAAGTGCTAATTCAGACATAAACGCTAGAAAAAATTAGGATTTGTTTCCCTGCTGGAAGAATGGAAGAGGAGGCAAGTATCATAGAATCATAGAATCATAGAGTTGGAAGAGACCACAAGGGCCATCGAGTCCAACCCCCTGCCAAGCAGGGAACACCATAAGCAGGAAACACCTACTTGCCCCATGCAAGTAGGGCAACTTGCATTGCATACCGCAACACATATGCAAGTACATTTGTTTATCCATGGTAGAGGGCTTAGCACTGTGCCCAAACAATCCCCAAAACTCCAGTGCTGACACATCAGAATTAGGGTGGCTTCTCGTGTTAAATTTTGTACTTGCAGTGGATAACCAAGAAGAAAATAGATTTGTGTACTAGGATGGGTGGCAAACCGAAGCACAAGTGTTTCATGAAGATCGTACTGAAGTGAGCATCCAATTCTTGGTGTTTGCTGCTTCCAAGGCGCTTCAAACAGAAAATAAATAGTTCACCTATTTATGAGACCTTCAATGTAAGACATGGAGTACAGTGATACCTCGGTTTAAGAACAACCCTGTTTATGAACTATTTGGTTTACGAACTCCGCAAAATTGGAAGAAGTGTCGCGGTTTGCGAACTTTACCTCAGTCTAAGAATGGAAGCCGAACAGTGGAAGGGCTCTGGTGGCAGGAGGCCTCATTAGGGAAAGCACACCTCGGTTTAAGAACGGTTTCCGTTTAAGAACAAACTTCAGGAACAGATTAAGTTCGTAAACTGAGGTACCACTGTATGTCTTTTCTGTAAGGTAAAGGTAAAGGTACCCCTGCCCATACGAGCCAGTCTTGACAGACTCTGGGGTTGTGCGCCCATCTCACTTAAGAGGCCAGGGGCCAGCGCTGTCCGGAGACACTTCCGGGTCACGTGGCCAGCGTGACATCGCTGCTCTGGCGAGCCAGAGCCACACACAGAAACGCCGTTTACTTTCCCGCTGGTAAGCGGTCCCTATTTATCTACTTGCACCCGGAGGTGCTTTCGAACTGCTAGGTTGGCAGGCGCTGGGACCGAGCAGCGGGAGCGCACCCCGCCGCAGGGATTCGAACCGCCGACCTTTTGATCGGCAAGTCCTAGGCGCTGAGGCTTTAACCCACAGCGCCACCTGCGTCTTTTCTGTACCAGACCAAAATAAGCAGTTGCCCTGAAACTCACAATTCTTAGCAGTGCAGAACGGCTCCCTCATGAACAGTCAGAAGCAAACAGCGGTTGTTTTATTTTGTGCATTTGATTTGCACAGGGTCTGACCATTGCACCAGACTTGCTGTTAAGTGCCATCTTAAATATAAGCTGCTATTCCAAATAAAGTACTTAACATTTCAACACTTGCTGATCTAACTTTCAGATGAAATGAAAAATTTGATAGCTATCAGATGTTTGACAAAACATTCCCTGAACCTCCCACTGAAGTCATACACCATGTATTCCATTCTGTGGCTGTTGACACCCCAGACCTATGATTCACTGCATGCTTTGATCAACGCATGCTTGAATCAGCATCCTTGAAACTCTCTCTGGGGAATGTGCTGTATCGCCAGCTTCCAGCACATCTGTATAAAGCAAGAGTCATCTTGAAATAAGATGACATGAAGTTCAGTTTCCAATTACTAAATGAAGTCTGTAGTATGCTGTGACAGGCTTTTCCAAGCATAACAGATACTTCAGTGGCTTGCATAATTAATTATATAAGCTGATAACTATGGCTTATTTGACTAACCCACAATATTTGACGAAGGCACTGTGGAAAGGAGGGCACATTAATAAATTAGATACAAATAAGTGAAATGTTTTAGAGGAAGATTTGAGTGCTGCTACTTTAAAACCAGGTCCTACGCAGCCAGAAGTAGATTCTTCAGAGCTTATTCATTTGATTTAAAGAATGGTCAAACTGTTTGGCAAAACACATTAAATTTTTGTTTTGGTGGAATCAACAGATCCCTGTTGAATTCATAACTCTCCGCCTCTGAGCCTAGTGAAAGGACTGGGAGTTCGGAGGCAGAAATTCTGCTGAAACTAATAAAGGGGGGGGGGGGGAGAGGACACGATCATCTTCTTGAATAGAAGACCATTGTGAATGCCATGTTAGGACAGGAGAATACAGAAATAGTAAAATGTATATTTCTTCTATTTTAAAAGTTTGTCTGCTGATGAAACATGTCAGGAAAAAAGCGACTTAAAAAAAAAATATTAAAATGAAATTTAGAAGGAGTGGATAAATATTTTGACTCTCAGCCTGTGATTTTACTTTTCGTAGAAAAGCTACTGCTTCCCTGTAAATTATGAGTACTTTGATTTTTATATCTTTGATTACCGGTACATATACACACCCTCCAGAGTATACGTAATTGCATTGCCACTGCTTAGGGGGCTAATACAGTTTTCAAATGAAACAGAACTCACTGCTAATATCTAAGAAGTGACATTAAGAACTGCAGCAACCGCTTTTATCACAGCATACTTTTGAGATTAGAAACATTGATTTTCAAAAGATTTAAAGAAGTGATATTTAGGCTGAAGCATACAAAATGCTGAAATTAAACTCCTAGGAAGAACTATACTAAATTTAATTAACAACAACAAAAATAACAACTAAAATAGACTGGGTAAACTTAGAAAGAGAAAATGACTGAGGTACGTACAATACAACGTATCTTAATAAACTGTGTGGCCATGCAACAGATACCTTAAGTATTAAAGCCAAATTGGAACCGAGAGCACATTTAAATAGATCACATATGGTCTAAAAGAACTAGCAGATGTCAAAACAGTGTTTAAAAAACAAAAACAAAAATGCTCTTATGGCAAAACTACACATGACATTCCAGTCACATGTACTTGGATTTATTTTTTATTTTTTACCCAAACTCAATCACTGCATATTTTTCCTAGTCCAAAATTTTCCTAGCCTGCCCCAGCTTGGCCCTGGGCTCACGTATATTGTTTCAGGTGGCTTTTAAAACCATGGCAATTTAAAAAGGTTTTTTGGCTGATCATTTTTCTGGTATACAGTATTGCTGATGTTCTTGTTTTAGTAGCCCTTTAGGAAGTAATTATTGTAATTGATATAGGGTTGTGCTAATCACGCTGGTTTTCTGACTGGGTCAGATATAGGGATTGTGAGGTTTGGGATATGTTAGCCACCTTGAATTTATTTTTAAAATTAGGTGGGCTGTAAGTTTTTTAAAAAAATAAAAACACTCACCAAAAAAACAAGTTAGAAACAGAGCACTGTCTCAAGTACAGCTGTATAAAAATGGTGGATGTGCAATGCTGTGAAAAGCATATTGCACCTGTGATTACTATGGAAGTGTACAAGTTAGTATTTATTGTCTAGTCAATAGCTAGAGGCTGTGGTCTAGGTTCACCAAAACAACGTGAAAGATCTTAGCAAAGCTGGAACAAACAAAAAGAAAACACTGTGATATTCCTTGAGTAAGAGAGACATCGAATCAAAAACTCATAACAATTCAAAGATGCCAAAAAAGGGTGTTACCTGCCCTTCACAAAATTCTGCAAAGAGAAATCAGTACTAGGAAATGTCATAAGTAACATTTTGATTATTTGGTGAACTGTGCTAAGTGTTATGGCCGTGAGAGAAGAGCTTGGGCCTGTGCATGCTGTACATTTCTGCTTAGTATATGCTTTAACATTGTGAAGGTCTCTCAACAGACAGAGAAATGAACAGACTTCTGCAAACACTCCTCTGGCTTCCAGGGCAAGGTATGTGGATTACACCTATAAGCACCCATGTACAACAGGTTAGTATTACCACATGCCAGGCATGGACTCTTGCACTGACACAGCTGGGTCCCAGGTGGGCCCATTCAATCTGTCCAAAAGCTTTGCACACTAAGCACACGAAGATGGTAACCAGTGTGGTGTAGTGGTTAAGAGTGGTAGATTCGTAATCTGGGGAACCGGGTTTGCGTCTCTGCTCCTCCACATGCAGCTGCTGGGTGACCTTGGGCTAGTCACACTTCTCTGAAGTCTCTCAGCCCCACTCACCTCACAGAGTGTTTGTTGTGGGGGAGGAAGGGAAAGGAGAATGTTAGCCGCTTTGAGACTCCTTCGGGTAGTGATAAAGTGGGATATCAAATCCAAACTCTTCCTCCTCTTCTTCTTACTAATTAAAAAGCACCACCCTAACCAGCTCTACCAATAAGATACCTTGTGTCAGTGCACAACTACATGGCAAATGGTACATCAAAGGTATATCCTGGGAGTTTCTTAGCTGTGGCGCTAACTCATGGATCTGGGCCCACTTCTATAATCAGCTAACAGATTATAAAATATGATAAAACATAAGCCAAGCAGATGACATTATGATAATACACTTTATACACACAAGGTTAATAAGCACTTTGCTACTGAGGTCAGAAACACCCAGGTTTTGCTTATTACTTCATAATAACAACTATCTAGAAAAATAAAAATGTATGCTTGCAAATGAGATCTGCAACCAAGTGTTGTAGTGTGGCGTGCTCTCTGTTCAGAATTCCAGCCTCTCCATTTCATTTTTCCTCTCCCACTCTAGACTGCCACATGTTCCCCACTGCTACAATCAGCATTCCACGGCCAATGAGCATGCTCAGTCCTCATTGGGGTCATTATTGCCCCTCACCCTGTGCTGTGTTTCTTCTCCTGAGTAGTTTTTGTACTTCTACAAACTGCAGTGTTCCCACAAGCCTGCTGATATATCCTTTTTTTGTGCAGGCTTGACACTGGTTTGGCTACTTCAGCAATGTCACTCACAGCTTGAACACTGGAAATAGGGGGAACGGTATACATATATGCAGCTACTCAAAAGCTTTCTATGGCAGGGCCAGAGAGAAGAATGAAAATATGAAGAGATGCTCCTCTAAAAATGCTAACCAAAAAAATCATCTGAGGAACGAACTTAAGATCAATTTACTCAAGTGTCAATGGTGGAATATTTGAAAAAGTTACTTTACTATAGTCAAACTCAAAATAATGCATTACCCACCTGCGGCTACTTTTCTTCTCAGTTTCCTTCTCTTTGGTTGGTTTTTGAGCTGTTAGATCAGCATCTTTCTTTAACTTCTTCACAATGCGTTCTTTCATTTGATACTTCTCATCACTATCAATTTCTTCATCTTCCTCACCATATGCACCCTCTTCCTGCCAAGCAAATAGGCTGGTTTGATAAAATATCCATTCACTGCTCTTCATACACATGACAACTTCAGTTCATCACAGGAAGAGTATTTCAAAGACAAAAGACATTGGAGAACACAACTGTCTAAAACAATGTGATACTTACATGAAGAAAAGAGATTTCTAATCATTTTAAGCTCCCCTCAAGAAGTAGTTAAAACTCCTGTTCTATATTATTATTATTGCTCATTATTATTATTCATTATTGTTGTTGTTGTTATTCTATCTTTTCTCCAAGGGGCTAGAGGTAGCAAATGAGTACATGGTTCCACCATCTCCCCATTTTATTCTCCCAATTACCCTGTGAGGTAGGTTAGGCTGATAGTGATTGGCTAAAGGTCACCCAGTGAGCTTCATGGAGCAGTGGGGATTCGAGCCCTGGTCTCCTAGGATCTAGTAGAACCACTACATTGCAGTTTTTAAAATGTGACAGAATATGGTTTCCTCTTCTCCAGCATACTTGAACCAATACTCGAACCAAGCTGGTTCAAAGCAGCATTTTTCTTTCATTTTCCACATCACTATAATCTCATCTTATTCCTCAGCACTGTGCAGATATCCAGATTACAGTATATACAAAGTTGGAGAGCGTAATGGTATTCGTGCACCATCCCACTCAACATCTGTGAGGTATAATTTATGCCTGTGGCTCATATGCAAAAGGGGAGCCCAATGCTCAAAGGCCAAATCCACAGGACCTATACGCCACAAGATCTAGATGTGAAGGACCTACATTCACAGAGGCCTCTCCAGGTTAGTATTTGGTTTTTGATGGCCGTTTATGTAACATGTCATTGGTGCGTTAGTAATGAATTTATAGAGAACTTGTATGCAGAGCATTCTGCTTTATTAGTTGTTCCGCAATGCTTCCCCAATGTTATCACTGTCTGGAGGGGCACTCTTATGCTAAAACAAAACAAAAGCCGGACAAAAGAACACCAACAACCCCCAAAAATCTGTGATATGAAGTTAACAGGTTTCCAGTAGGAAGCTACAAGACATCTGTATTGGATGCTTTAGTTGAGATTCCTGCATTGCAGGGGTTAGACTGGATGACCCTCAGGGTCCCTTCCAACTCTATGATTCTATGATTCTATGACATGCACCAACTGGAAACGAAGCTGTATGCCCGCCCTGTAACTTGTGAAGGTGTGAACAGTATTTAAAGCCCTGCTAATATAATGAGCTTAGGCTCCAATACTTTGGCCACCTCATGAGAAGAGAAGACTCCCTGGAAAAGAACCTGATGTTGGGAAAGATGGAGGGCACAAGGAGAAGCGGATGACAGAGGATGAGATGGCTGGACAGTGTTCTCAAAGCTACCAACATGAGTCTGACCAAATTGCGGGAGGCAGTGGAAGAAAGGAGTGCCTGGCATGCTCTGGTCCATGGGGTCATGAAGAGTTGGACACGACTAAACAACAACTATAATGAGCGCAAATTAACATGAATGCACAATATAAAGGACACCTGGAGGCCCAGCTCATCAGAGTGAGTGGCAAAGCATTAGAGCGATGGAACAGCACAGCCCCTATTCTTCACTATGTGTAAAATTTGAGCATCTGTATACAGTTCTTCTCCACTGGGTAATTTCAGTTTAAACCATTTTGTGCTGTGTACTTTGCATGGACTCAAAGCAGCAGACGTCAACACAAGGTGCTTGTTTTGACCTAAAGGAATCACCCACACCCAGAACCACTGTCCTGGTGGCAACATGTATAAGCTTCAGTGTGTGACTTTCCTGAGAATATTACAACTTCACAGCAAAATGGGCTCCCTATTGAAGTAGAAATGCTACTCACCTCATCCGAGATATCACTGTCATCTGCTTTTTCACTGAAAGGAAATGCAACTTATGTAAGTAGATTCTTCTCTAACGTTACTTGAATTAGCTTAATGAAATAAAAATTGAATTTAAAAGTACACAGGTAGAGATGCAAACCTTTTAAAAAAACAACAACACTGAGTTCCACACATCTACATATGTACCTAGCATACAAAGCAGGGGCAGAAAAACGGTCTAGGGATAGCCCCCTAGATCTAAAAAGCAAGAGTTAGGCAAGTGGACAGGTAGTTGTGAGTTTACGGTAAAGAGATCCAGCCTCCCCCAAGTTGACATAGCTGCTGATTAACAAGTAGTATATTAACCTTTCAATGGCAGGTACTGAGCTCAGATGCGGATCGTCTTTCAGCAAGTCGTGACTGCTTTTGCTTTTTCCTTTCATATTCTAAAAAAGAAGAACATGATGATGAGATGCAGAACAATGAGTAGGGGGGTGGAAAGGGGTCAGGGGGAGAGGAATCACTGTTTTAACCTCACACAAACTAACTGAAAAAATATAGCATCACTCTCCTGTAAAACACATTTGTTCTTATCCTAAGAGGGCTTATAACAATTAATAAAAATCGCACCATAACCAAACTACAAAAGACTAAAATCAAAACAGAATGACTGCAGTTAAATAAATTTCCAATACAGTATTGTTCATTGCAAATGTGCCCTGAAATGAAACAATTGTGATGTGCTGCTTAAAAAACACTGCAGTAAACTAGCAATGTAAACTCCCTCCCTCTGCTGGGGAGCAAGTTCCACAATCTTGCTGCCACCACCAAGAAGGTCCTACCACACTTAAGTCACCACCTCAGACAGAGAGGGGGGATAAAACAAAGTTTCCCTACATGAGCTAAGGCAGAGATGCACAACCTTGTAGCCTTACAGATGTGGATGGACACTAGCTCCAATCAACCCTAGTCAGTACAGCTAAGAGTCAGGGGTGATGGGAATTGGGACTACAACACCTAGAGTGCCACAAATCCCTGAATGATGACATATAAATGTGATCATGATCACATATAAATGTGATCATGTAGAAAAGAGTGGTTTGTAGGTATCAGGTACTAGACCACACAGTGCTTATGGGGGGTCATATTCAGTATAATCAGCACTTTGCATTGAGGCAGAAAACCAATCAAGAGCCACTTGTGAAGGACCAATTCTCTAGCAGCAAAGTATTACAATAATACAACATTTATAAGGATGCATGGTAAGCACATCCATCTCTATATTCATGTTTTATCTGAACTTGGCAGTGTCTTGTATCAAGTGTGATATGTTGGTTCACAAAGCTCTACCAAAGGGGTGGGGAACCTTCAGTTTGCAGGCCAAACGTGGCCTGCCAGGGGTTCAAAGTAGGCCTGAGAGACAGTTTTCCCCGAACCACCCCACCTGCCCCACACTTGATGTCATATGTAACAGTAGATATGGGGCAGGTAGAGATGTGGCAGGCAAAGCATCTTAAAGTGCGCTCCCCATGGGGCAAAGGAAGCAGGCTTTGGCTCAACTGCTCATCATCCACAGGGGAACTTGCACATGGAGCTGATGCCTGCAGAAAGAAGGCTAGACCCAAAGCATCCTGGACTGGTTGTGTGTGGAGGAACTGCAGGAAGAAGGCTTTGAGTGATGGGTAGTAATCTGCAAACCCTGCATGGTGCTCTGAAGTCCCAGTGCCTGGACTTCAAAGCACCCAATACCTGATGTCATGTCAGGTGAACTGTTATGTGGACAGTCTTGCCCACCTGTCAAATCTGGCTCACAAGCCTGGGTTTGATAAGTATCTGGCCTACAGAGGCAAAAAGGCTCCCCACCCCTGCTCTGTAAGGTAAAGGTTCCCGAGAGGAAAGGAACTTATTCAGAAATATAAACAAGCAAAGAAGCGTCACAAAAATATATCGTTAGCCTGTATCTATACCTGGCTAACTCTGTTGACTTCTACTTCTTCCTCTTCAGCTTCTTCTCCAAATGAAAGCAAGCTAAAATTCCTTTAAAAAAAAGGGAGGGGGAACAGTATTATCTTATACAGATTGTTTTCCTGGAAATGACATTACAGAATACTTTTGAACAAAATACCCCATTCAAAGGACTAAAATGTATAGAGCTTTATTGTTTTAACTTCACAGGGTATAAATAAGGGTTTGATCATTCAGTGGCGATATATAAATAGATCTTAGTTTTTGTTCACCATGTTAATATTGAGTTTGTGGAGCCATCACAGGCTATAATTACTTTGTGCCCTTGGATTTTGCTTTCTTCGCTTCTTCAGCTGGTTTCTCATTCGTCAGCTTTTTACTGGTTCTCGGAATTATGTCATCAAAAGGATTAAATAAAACCTAGAAGAAAAATATTTCAGAAACCTTCTTTTAGGACTTCCCATTGTGATAAGTAATCCTGATTTTAAAACCATCCAATCGCTGCAGTAAAACAGACAGCGAAGAGTTACAATGTACAAAACCACCACGCACAGAGACCCAGTTTGCACCACGGTTTAGCGTAACATGCATGAGCTGGAACAAGCCTGAGGAAATCTCACACTGGATCAGAGGCTGAACGCAGTGGCATGAGGGAGAGAAGAACGCATGTTCCCAAACCCTTCACAGCCTAGGACCCTGAACCCACTACATGGTCATCATTAGTTCAGGCCCTGCTCTGTAGAACCTTCACTAATTGTTCCACTCCCTGAATGAGGTCGGAAATTAAATCTCTCTGATAGCATTCAGAGGGTTTCATCTACCATACTTTTCCGTGTATAAGACTACGTTATTTTCTTTAAAAATCATGCTTAAAATGGGGGTCGTCTTATACAAGGGTAGTGAATAGGGTGAACGTTTGATTGGTTGCTACCCTGGCTGTTAGCGGCTATTGTGCATGTTATTGGTAGCTGCATCAATGGGTGGTATTGATTGGCTGGCGCTGTGGCAATTGGACGGGCGATTGACAGCTTCTGCCGGTGAGGGGAGAGACTACAGGCAGATTTTGTGATGTGTGCAGGTGAGCGATTTTCAGCAAACACCCCCCCCCCCCAAAAAAAGCTCAACAACTCTTGGGAAACCTTTGCAAGAGAAACTCAACAACTTCGTGCCATCTCCCATTTTCTTAAGTTTGAGTCCCCAAAAATACATGGAAAAATACAGTATTCTGTATTGCCTTTGGCAGTTAAAATGAGTCACACTGCCATGGGCTACAGTCTGCATTAGCAACCTATGGATTTTTTGTGGAATTGTGCTGAAATGGATTTCTTAATTATTGCCTTTTATGCTTTCTTATGTAATTTTAAGTATATTATGGTTAAACAAGCTCCTTTGGCCTTAGCAAAAGCTGCAAAAAACCCAAATATGTTTCAGTCTTACAATCTTTGGTAACTGATGTAGTTTAATAGCACCCTAAATTTTACTCAGAGTAGACATACTGAAATTAATAGACCCAACTTAATTGTGTTCATCAATTTCAATAGGTCTGCTCTAATTAAAACATAGCTGAATACCACACATAGTCAATTCCAAAACTGCAGGTATTAAATATATGGCTTTTAAAATGATATTACAAATAGCAGACACAGATGCATATTAATAGGCTAAAATAACTGTATAAAATACTCATTCTGATCACTGCTTTGAAATAAACAAAGATACGAATAAATTACATTTAATTGTAATGGTTTGAAGGCAATGAAATATATATTTTAATCCATTTTAGACAACATTAAACTTACCTCAGTACTTTTTATTTTATGTGGGTTGAGTGGTCTTTCATCTGTGTCTGTTTCAACCTCTGTAAGTCGTAACATGTTATATATGGTATCTCCAGTAATCTGTCAAATTAGAAGAGGGTTTTTTAAAGCTTAAATTATTTTCAAAGTACATTCTGGATAGTTTTAGAAAGCTTGTATGTTTTCTGTTAAAAAATCACTATCAGTTTGACAGCACATAAAATAAATTTATACTTTAGATCAATGTAGCCTTTTTCCACTGTGAGAAATGCAATCGGAAAAGGTACACAGTTTACAAAGATACGGGTATGCCAACGCCTGACATAAGAGACATACGGTATATGCTAGGGCTAAGCCAAAACAAATGCATTTAATGGGAGGATCTGTTCCCTGCCTTGCAGGCCTTTTCCCACATGGCCTGGGAGGGTGGGGCCCTGACTGACTCCAGCTACAAAAGCTGAGGCTGCTGAAAACTCTTGGGTTGGGATATTGTTTACAGGGGTTTATTGCTGTTGTTGATATTCATTTTTAGTATATTAATTTTTAGATCGTATGATTTATGTGG
Organism: Podarcis cretensis; assembly: GCF_951804945.1. Taxonomy (NCBI): domain Eukaryota; kingdom Metazoa; phylum Chordata; class Lepidosauria; order Squamata; family Lacertidae; genus Podarcis; species Podarcis cretensis. The sequence continues at coordinate 39,993,399 of NC_137180.1, forward strand.
AAATTGTTCAATCTGGATGTATATTTTCCAGATGTGTTTTATTTATTGCTTATGACTGCTTTTGTTATGTAAATCTTTTCATGCTGTCAGCTGCCTTGAACATGGCTTTAACTATGGAAACAAAGCGTACAAATAAAATTATTGTGATGAGGGTATCCAAACACCTAGCCCTCCTGCTAATCAGAGACTGCATTTGATGAGTTCTGACAGCTCTTGGTGGATTTTCTTCGCCAAGGTTGCCCCCACAACCAAATTCAGGCAGACAAATAATGGGGCTTGGGATAGAAGTCTTTCAGACCTTTCCAAAGATGGTGTGCTTGTTGTTAAGTTCATCTGCCCGAGCCAAAGTAAAGAAGAACTGGCTGCCATTATCGTGAGGCCCAGCGTTTGCCATGGCAACCAGTCCCCGCCGAATAAAGCGCAACCGTGAGTGGAATTCATCCTGCAAATTAAAGAGGAAGAGCAATTAGTGCACAAGTTTAATCTGCTCTTGTTCATTCCACAGCTTGTCCGTTGATGCACCTCTGGAATACGACATCAAAAACACTGTTTACCGCCAAATCCCAAAGCAATAATCACTCTCATTATCGACAATAGCTTATCTTCCATGGAAAAACTAGACATAATTAATTAACACAATAAAAAAAAATTGTTCCAATTTTAAGGAGTTGTGATATAGATAAAAGTGGTGTCTTTTGGAAGAATGCAAATATTGAAAGTTACATCTGAAGTAACAAGTTCAAGAGGGTCTATCCAAACTAGCAAGTAGGAGGAGCAGTTCTTAATTCTAGAAGCACAACATAATTATTTGTTTCTTTCAGAAACTTTTTTAAAAGCTTTCTCATGGTTATTTGTACTTATAGACAGGAAATCTTGAAAGATGACGATCTGTTCTTCCTTCCAAGCTTGGCGATTAAGTCCCATCCTTTCATTCTATGAACAGCCTACATTTCACTACAATTGTTTAGAATGCCATTTTATATGCAAAGCTCTAAAAACGGACAGGAGCAAGAATTTATTATTATTATTATTATTATTATTATTATTATTATTATTTGGTTGCTTTCCTCACAAAAGTGACCCTAACTAACCCCAAACTTTGACCCAGATCTAGCCACAGGTTAGTCATTTTAGTCCTGCCAGTTTCAATAGGACTCAAATCTCATGTGCTCAAATTATCTCACAAAGAAATAAAGGGAATTAAAAGTGATTAACTATGCAATCCTACAAACTTTTACAAATCCCACCAAGTGCAATGGGGCCTACTGCAAGCTATGTGTGCATGGGGTGGGCAGTTAACTGTAGCTGGGACATTTATTAAATCTTAATCCATTTTAACCAAAGTTCAACAGCAGTGGAATAAGTGGACAATAAAACCCATTGAAAACAGAGGTTTACCTTAAAAGGGGCCCCATAGATAGATTCTCCACCTGACCCAGTACCAGTTGGATCTCCTCCTTGCACTATAAACTCAGGTACAACCCTGTGAAATATTGTGTTGTTGTAATAACCTGAAAAGAAAACCGGCATTAGAGTAGCTAGCATGGACTGTATACCTTTCATTATAAACAGCATTCTGGTTTCTCGCCAAAATTTTATTCCTTCAAAATATCTCCCCTCTTAAAATCAGCTGCATATGCTAATTTTGAAGAAGCTAAAACCCAAACTACCAAAACCACTTAGTTCAGTTACGAAATTTAAAAGGATTATCTTTAATACTGTTAATAAATTCTGTTGTCCACAAATACAGTGGTACCTTGGTTTATGAACTTAATCCGTTCTGGAAGTCTGTTCTTAAACCAAAGTCTGTTCTTAAACCGAGGCGCGCTTTCCCTAATGAGTCCTCTCACCACTGGTGCCCTACCACCATTCAGCTTCTGTTCGTAGACTGAGGTAAAGTTCGCAAACCAGAACATTACTTCCGGTTTTGCGGAGTTCATAAACTGAATAGTTCATTAACAGGACTGTTCGTAAACCGAGGTACTACTGTATTGGCTTGGTTTACTAGCCAGCCTCTCTTAGTCCTCACTACCAGCTCTCCCCACTTTCTCTAGCACATGCACACAGGACTTTGGGAAGAGGCTGAGTTTAGTTCATACTGCAGCAGAAAGGAGAGAAGGAAGGAAAGTGCAGGCGACTTGACTGCTGCTTTACCCCTTCTGCAAACTGCATCCCAAGTGAGGGAAACCCCAACCTCCCCACAAGCCCTCTGCTAATCTCAGAGGACTTGAGAGAGAGGCAGAGTCTTGCTTTAGTTGCATGGAAGTTTGGATAAGAAACAACTGAGGTGATTCCCGGGGTTCTCTGATCCTCCTTAAAACTAAAATGAATCCTCTCTAAACCCCCTGAGCTTATCAGGTGACTTAAGGGGAAGTTGAGGTCGTCTTTCACTTGCATGTAATTTTGGAGATCAAAGAAACATTAAGTGTTTCTCCCATTGTTTATCCAAACCTCCTCCATGCAAGAGAAATGGGTCCACTTCTATTAAGTGGTGTTTCAAGTTGCAGAGTGCTTAGATGAAAGATGGATTTTCATTTTACTTGTAATGCAGTTTGGAGGAGAGGAGCAAATGTGGCCAGCTACATGAGGCAGAGACACTCAACTCTGGGGAGTGACACTGCAGATGCCTGCTGTTATCTTAAAATACTGTTTTCGTATCTTAAAATACTGTTTTTGTCTGTTTTTCTAACTTTGACTCTTGGCTACCAATCAATATGACAGTGGCTGCATTTGGGCATCACGATAAACCATGGTTTATTGTACAAGGAATGAGCCCAGCCTGTCAACCTCCACTCTGCATGCTCATCATTCACATCGCCTCTTTCAGCAAGCCACAAGGAGATTAGAAGTTTTTGCTTCTGATTTCAATTAACCACAGTGTGCTATTACACTCATAAACCTAAACTGTGGTTTACATTAACAACGCTTTGTTGAAACAATCAGCATTAAACAAACCACAATTAACAGAAGACTGTTGGGTTCAGATGATCCGGCAAGCTGTCGTTAATTACAGTCCTCCTCATGGTCACACCATAGGAGAAACTTGCAAGCCAAGGGAGGCCCTAGACTAGTTCCCATCATGCTAAATAGTGGAAAACAGCAACAGACTACAAATAGGTTATTTAATGGTACACACACACACACACACCACTTTAAGGACTAGGCGTTCCTGTAGATGTTTGGTGCCTTAAATTGCATGCACAACGTAATTAGGTATTTTCTGTCTTAATCCTTACCTTCCATGCAAAGCTGAATAAAGTTCCGACATGCTTTGGGGGCTTCCTTTGACCATAACTCAATATCAATATCTCCAGCTGTCGTTTTCAATAAAACCTGTAGAAGAACATATGTCTATTTTACAAATATATACAGTATGTACTCCTAGAAAGTATGGTTTGCATTCTACAGACTTAACTACTTTCCTGGCTGCCACCAGAAATACATCTTGCCTCAGAGGATTGTCTTAGAAACAAGAAAATGAGTAAGTTTTGTGTACAGGTAAAAGATTCTATTACAAGGAGTGGCAACAGTGCCCTTATGGTAGGGGTGGCACTCTCTTCGCAGGAATGGGGAGAGTGCCGTTAGGCAAGCTCTGGGTTGGTGAAACCGACACCACACAGATGAGAGCACACATACAAATACCATTACTAGCAACTTGGAACTCTCCCACCCTTGCCCTCCCCTCAACCAACCCTATTCCAGCATTACAAAAAACGAAGTGGTAATATAATGGGTGTGTTAGGATGCAACACTAATCAACTGTCTCTGGCAAGCATCCATTCATATACAGTGGTGCTCCGCAAGACGAAAAACTCGCTAGACGAAAGGGTTTTCCGTTTTTTCGAGGTGCTTCGCAAGACGAATTTCCCTATGGGCTTGCTTCGCAAGACGAAAACATCTTGCGGGTTTGCTTCCTTTTTCGTAAAACCGTTAATACCCAGGGAATCCGCACTCCGCAAGACGAAAAAAATCGCAAGACGAAGCAACTCGTGGAACGAATTAATTTCATCTTGCGAGGCACCACTGTATATAGTAAACATAAATGCACAGGTTATTTAGTATGCTAGAATTAGCATATTAAGTTTTAAATTGTGTTAACAAACTGTAAAACATATATTTTTTAAAAAATCAAGGAAGTCTTCAAATTTGTTTGATAACAGCATTGAACATTCTATTAACAGTGTGATCCTGTGCATGTCTACTCGGAAGGAGGTGCTGCAGCCTTGCTACACCATATCAAATATTTCAGTTCAAATTATTATGGCTTAAAGAAAAAAAGAGATATTGATATAGCACATTAACAAGGCATGCTTTTAAAAAATCTGTTTACCAAATATAAGTGTAACATGCTAAACTAGATCCCCGTTGATTAAGGGGACAGAACATTTCATGCAACATTATCTAGAAAAAGGTTTTCCAATTCAAAGTAACCCCCTCCCAAACTCCACACTAATGGGTCTAAGCACACACATGCTGCTCAGTTTTCTTTAAAACTATATAAATCCATGTCAAGTTTGCTGAGCAGTGTACATAGGAGAAATGTATAATGCCAGAATTATTACAAACGACAGCTGCCCACCATTGCTCAACTTCTTCCACTAATCAACAGTCCCTCATACTAAAAGTGCACCTGATCCTTTCATTTTCTCCACCTGCTACAACATCAGCAGCCAGTCACTAATTATCTCCCATCTTGAGGCTACCTTCACCACCAGAAGACCCTTTCCTTTTTTTAAATATAATCTTTGTTGATTTCGCACATAGACATAAATACATAGATGACAAATCATACAAAGTAAAAGAAATAAAAATAGAATAAAGAATAAAGAAAATACAATATATTACAATTAAATAACAAGTTAAAATGTAAAACTCCCAATCATTCTCATTATACTGCTTATATTGTCTATATTTTCTTGCATAGGTTTATGTTATTTCATTTTATAAATAAATATATAATCTGATATGATATCTAACACACTTTTTGTTTACAAGCATCAATCTAGTTCTGAAAGTATATTATTGTTTGTACAGTACGATTTTCGATATTCTCTAAATATTTTCCATTCTCCATATACTTTCTGGTTTGACACTCCTCTGACTCTTCCCGTCAGTTTTGCTAGTTGCAGGTATTCTATCATAAGAGTTTGCCACACTATTATCGTTGGTAAGGTTTCATTTTTCCAGTTTCTTGCCACTATTATTCTCACTGCCGTGATTGCGTACATAAACAATGGTCTTATCTATTTTTTGAATTCTATTGATAGTATTCCTAATAGGAAGGTCTCTGGTCTTTTTTTAAAATGTAAATTTAAATAGTTTTTAAGTTCACTATAGATGTTATTCCAAAATTCATGGATAACTACACAGTTATGGAAATATGACCTTATATCCTTTTTACATCTCCAGAATGTTGGCGACCTGCCTTTATACATTTTAGCGAGTTTTAGGGAGAGTGTGGTGCCATCTGTATAGCATCTTCATCAGAAGACCCAGTCCAAGGACAGCAGCTACTCAGCTTTGGGGCTGAGCTGGCCTGGTGTTTGGAGTGGCAACCACAGGCAGTCCCTAATTCCCAAAGCTACATTTTGGTCAGAGGTTGGAAACAGAGTATCTCTTCACTTTCAGCTCTATTAATGTTCCAGACAAGCCAGTATTCCTTGATAAACAACATTAGAAAAGGAGGGTAGTGTCTGAGTCCTTTGAGCCCACCAAGCACAGAACAGAGCCCATTTTCACTTTTCCAATTTCCATTTTGACTTCTCCAATTTCTCAGAGAAGTAAACTCTCCTTAATCTGGAACACTGGGAAATGTGTGCACTGAGGACAATCTGGACCACATAGATAAAACAAAAATATCATAGATTACATTAAATTTATCCTCACAGGTTGCATCCAAGTAGTTACAATTTACCAAAATTTTAGTATGAGAGAATGATTGCTCGTGTTACCCCCTCCCTAACCTTGCCATTCGTCGGCGGTTCCTGGATGTAGATGTTACTCATGGTGTGGGCTTGGGCGCAGCTGGCTCACTGCGCGGCGGCCCCTGGACCCGAGAGAAGGCGGACGCACCGAACTCCGTTAAACGGGAATCCAGGGCGAACCTCCCGCCATGTTGGAAGCCGGGAACTACCACTTCTACCCGAGGGGGGGGAACAGCGCTGAAAAGAAGGCAAGCTTCCCATCCGCACCCTCGAAGGCCAAACAAAAATCCCCCCGCCCACACAAATTTATTTCAAGAGCCTCTGAGCTAAAGCATCCGCTCCACGAATGGAACTGTGCTGTTTCCTCTCAAAGCAGGGGAGGGGCATCCCCCCGCAGATATGGGATACTGGTACAACCCGCTGTGTCCGGTACAAAGTCTTCCGGCCGGGTAACGGAGCCGCAACTGTTTCTATCCGCCCTAGAACGGTGGAGATGGAAAAACTTTTACAGTATGCATGGGATTAAAGAAAAGTCCTTTACGTGTTTGTTTTTTTCTTCTTTAGATACTGGGCTACTTTCATTCGGCTTGACAAGGGCCAGAAGCGCTGCCAATCAACTAGGCAGCCCGCCTCCTTTGGCTAGTAGGGGCTCATAGGAAGGGGACTATCGCACTACTGCAGGGTTTCTGTGCTGGTTGCGTGGCCTGGGACACCTTCGTCCGGAGATCAGCGAAGGGCCTCTCCCGTCAGCCTTAAAGCTTTTCCTCCGGGAATCAGAAATGGATTCCCTATCTGCAGTTCCTTCACTTGTCTCCCTGGCAATACCGCCCTTCTTTCTCCTTCCTCCACCCCTCTTCTCTGCCTGATGGTACGCGCCGCTCCTGCTCGGGTCAAAGTTTTCCGGCGGGGAAGCGCTGCCATTGCTACCTCGTCCGGCCAAGAGCGGGGCATCGTGGCGTCTCGGTCGGGGGCTGCATGGCGTTGCCAGGTGAGCGGTTCAAACGGGGTGGGGGGCGGAAGGGCCACGCGCAAGATCGTGGCAGTGTGAAAAGTCACCGGTGCTGCATCTCCTGCCGCTCAAACCGAGGACGAGGGGAAGAGCCCAACGTGCTCTCGAGTTGAAAGGAGTCCCGGGGAGTGTCTGCAGTGCTGTGCATGCCTACTCAGAAGTAGACCCTACTGAATTCAGTGGGATTTGCTCTGAAGTAAGTCGTCGGGATTGCAGTTTGGGGATGAAATCCTGCCGAACTCAGTGGAGTTTGTAAGAGTTGTGCTGTTAAGGGGCGGGAATGTGTGCTAAAATGCGGAACTTTCTTAAACTGAACAGTCTTGTTTTGCTTTGCATTCTTCACACACGCAAGAACTTCAGATGGAAGGTTTCAGTTGTGTAAATTTACCGGGCTTAGCTAAAAGAAATAATAATAGGAATTGGATTACGGTGTCTGTATACTTCTTGCGGTTGTGATGTTTGTTTGTTTTTTAATGTGTAGTTTCACAGTGCCCGTTGTTCACCAAAAATCTAATCTGATCTCCAAGTGTTAAAAGAGGTACGAGCAGTGTTCTGCTGCTCTTATTGTAAAAAAAAACCTTAGGTGACAGTATTCATATCATGATAAATTGTAAAATGTCTCTCCCACTGCTTCCCTGTTCCTGCATGCTTGCCCTTTTCTACTGAATTTGTGATTTATTTTTAATAAAGGGGGAGAGAAAATATCACTTAAAAGATAATAATTTCATTAGAGTTGGGAGGGGTGGATTCCTACAGTTGTAATATGGAGACTCAGGAGAGCCTTGTACACCAGGCAAGATGGAGAAATAAACTGACTTGGGATAAGGCAGCTTCCTATTGCTGTATACAGCAGGCCCCTCCTGCTGGACCACTCTGGCCATGTAAAGTTGTGCCATATGAGAGGAGAGAGGCAAATGCCTGCTGAACTTCTCTGATGCCACTGTGTCCAGGAAACATCAAATGTCCTGTGTCCTGCTGGATCAGGCAAGTGGCCAGCATCCTGTTCTCACAGTGGCCTGCCAGGTGCCTATGGGAAAGCCTCAAGCAGCACCTGAGCTCAAGAGCCCTTAGCCCTGCTGCGGTTTCCAGCACCTGGTCAACAGTAGAGGGGACAGGTGACACCTTGGATTAGTTGAGAGTTGATTTTAAGAACACACATGCAAAAGAAACTGCCTTCAAATGTTTTTTGAGCTGTCAGCAAATACATTCAGTCCTAGTAACTTTCTAGGAATTTATATGAGGAAAAAGCAAAAGTTTTTACTGAAGCCCTTTGAGGCAAACTTCTGCAAATATTTTTCCCCCCTTTATTTGACCCACACATAACTGAGAAATCATTATTTGGCACTCCCCTGACTTAGACAAGGAAGAATAAATATTAGTACCACCTGCATTTATTTACTTTGAGCATTCAGGTGCATGTAGATAAGAAAGTTAGCAAGAGGGGTCTTGCTTGGGTTAGTGGTTGTTGGAATATGTCTGCTATTATTGACCCATGGGTTCTTGTCTCTGCCCCCCCCCTGGCTTTAGGGTCCAATCAGGAGGGGTTGGGGAGTGACATCAAGGAAGAGGCTAGTGGGAAGGCACCTGTGGACAGAGAATAATAATAATAATAATAATAATAATTTTTGTTTCTTTATATCCTGCCCTCCCCATCCAAAGCCGGGCTCAGGGCGGCTAACAACAATAAAATAATACAACATTCTAAAATATTTCATTATAAAATTAATTCAAATCAAATTGATGGCAACCATTGGGCTAGAGTTCTGTGAAGATTGCCAAAGGAAGGAGTCAGGCTGTGCCCTGGCCAAAGGGCTGGTGGAACAGCTCTGTCTTGCAGGCCGGGACAGAAAGATGTCATGTCCCGCAGGGCCCTAGTCTTTTGTGAAGTCTTTAGAACTACTCACATGCCTTTTTGCTTTAAACATTGGGCTTCATATTTATATGTGATGGGGGCAGACCCAGTTTTATTTCTATTTTTCAATTTTTTTAATTAAATTTTCCACAATTATAACAAATACAATATAGAAAAAAGAAAAAAAAAACACACACAAGATAAAACACATTACTAAAAAAGAAAAACAAAAAAGAAATCATAAACACATATCTCTTGAAAACCCAATCTCTCTTACATTGCTAATTGACTTCCTCAGATCCCTCCCTTCTGAATTTCATTGTATCAGCTCTCCAATATCATTCTTAAACTAAAATTATTTCCAGCAACTATCTTATTCTCTTTTCTTACTGTTCTAAATCCAACTTACTTACAATTAAATCCTATTTTAATCCTAGGCCTATTTGGTGCTTTCAGGTGACTTCTAATTATTTATATTACAATATTTACTCAAATAATCCTTGAATTTCTTCCGATCTTCTTGATATTCCTCTTCTTTCTGGTCGCAGATTCTTCCAGTCAGGTCGGCTAGCTCCAAAAAGTCCAACATCTTCATCTGCCATTCTTCCATCGTTGGGCAGACCCAGTTTTAAATAAGCAGGTCTGCAGCTGTTGCATCAAATTTGTACCACAATTGTCCGGAATCCAAGTGTGGACAGCATGTCAATCCACTTCTTGTCGGAAGTGCTAATGGGTTGCATGTTTCTCCCCGTGGTGGCACTGTTTACCAAAAAGGCACCATAACAATATAATGATGATTTTGATAATAGCATATTATCAAAGCATAATATAATTAGTTTCTTCTTATTAAGTGGGTGGAGTACTTGAATAAACATTGAAATAATGGATTTTAGAACTGTGCAAGGTTTTAAAAAGGGGGCTGCAGAAATCCTTGCTGCTTATAAACTTGTGCAGATTCTGAAATCAATAATGCTTTCCAAAGGCTATGTGAAATATAGATTTAAAAAAAACATATTTGATTATAGAACTTCCTTTAGGAAAGGAAGAACATTTATTCCCCTTTCCTAGAATTTATAGTTGAGATGGTAAATCTTTTTTTTTTTTAAACCAGAAGTAAGAACTAGTGCCTTCAGGGATGATGGGAGTTGTAATCAAACAACATCTGGAGGTCCACAGGTTACTCATACTTGGTTTAGACTTTTTATTGATATCTCCCCACCAAAAATATACAAACAACAAAATGGAGGAGAAGAAAAACCAAGTTTATAAACCCAAAATACAGTTCATGTTACAATGCTGTGTAAAAATACAATACAAATAATTGTTATGTCAAAACTTTGTGGGATATATCAAGTAAAGCTGAATGGTCCTTCTGCCAGAATTACATACCAAGTTTGAAAAGTTCTGTTTATCTTATTCCTTAGAAATTCTTATGGGCATGACAATTGTGAATGATGAGAAAGTCCCATATTTATGCCAGGATTTGATAGTACATTTGTTTTGACATTTCCACTGTTTTAGTTTCTTTCCTTCAGAAATGTTGCACATACTAAACTAAGCAAAAGTGTATAATATAACAACAAAGCAATCTTCTTTCAGCGTGGAGTATGATGTAACAAACTGTTGTCCCAAATTAGAAGTTCATATTAATATCCTACAGTTTGGCTTAAGTTGATCTAAATAAGTTCAACAACCACTATAAATATTATCTCACAAGGGACCAACATGGAGCCTCTAGATGTTGTTCAACTCCAACTCTGATCAGCATAGCCAGTGACCAGGGATGATGCAAGCTAGAGTTCAGTAACACCTGGAGGTTGCTATAGGCTACCCCTGTATTATCTGTATTTATTTAGTTATTTGCAGGATTCATAGCCTGCTTTGGGGAAAATCCTCAACGAAGCAGCTTACAGTACGAATCCTATGCAATGCTTTCTCCTTCCAAGAGAATAAGATCTTCTGTTTTTTCCTGCAAGTGATACCATAGGATAATTAGAGATAATGGACATTTGATCCATTTTTATCCCAGGTAGAAATCCATTTACTGTATAAAAATTAATCATATTTCCAAGGTGAAAGTTTACTTTTAAATATACCTTTTCTGTTTCATGCAGTAATAAGTGAATAGTATGGATAAGCTGAGTGGAGTTGCTAAACCTCAGAATCTAGTTTGTACAGTAATTAGATTTTTAAAAATAAAATAAATAAATATCCCAGTAGATGTTTTGTTTTGCTGTTGCAATGGTTATTCAAAATGATCTGCAAAACCTTAATCAGCTCATTAGATATAAACATGGGGAGAGTTTTGAATTGAATTATCTTTTAAGTAATGGGCTATTTATGTACCTACCACCATCAGTACAATTCTGTTAATTTTATTTTGGCCCCTGCAGTTTCTATGGAAATGAATTCATTCAGCGGAGCTTTTTCATGCAAACTAGAGTGTTGCTTAGTTTGTATGTTAATTAGCTTATGTTCACTATTATATTATTTTGAGCTGCTGCCCTCTGGTTAACCTCTACAATATTACTAATCTTTAAAAGTGAAAACAAAAAGGAATATGAAATCCTGATATATTCCAAGCAATCCCCCCCCCCCATTAGAATAGTCTTCATCTACATGCATAAAGAAGCTTGTTGAATGTGTGCTAATATAGCCTTTACAACCTAAGGAACAGCAGTTTCAGGCTGGGGTAGACAGAGGCCTAGCTGTTAACTTTAACTCAGGTTTCCTTGAATCTTATGGCAGTTCTTGGTCAAGCAGAACCCACCAGGTTCACCAGCCTCATATATGGCTGCCATTAGTCCATCTATGCCGGGAAATGATGTATGTAAACATGATATTGGCCCACTGAAGGTAGCACTGATAGCTTGTAAGAGAGTCACTGTGGTGTAGTGGTTAAGAGCAGTGGATTCGTAATCTGGTGAACCGGGTTTGCTTCCCCGCTCCTCCACATGCAGCTGCTGGGTGACCTTGGGCCAGTCACACTTCTCTGAAGTCTCTCAGTCTCAGTCACCTCACAGAGTGTTTGTTGTGAGGGAGGAAGGGAAAGTAGATTGTTAGGTAATAGTATGTGGCTGGCGTGCTCTGGTCCATGGGGTCATGAAGAGTCAGACACGACTAAACAACAAATGTGGCTGATACAATTATTGATATTCTGTATATGAGAATGTTGTCAATACTGATGTGTATGGCAGATCAATTGTTACCCTTTATATTCCACATTTATCTATCTCAAACTAATATGAAATATATTTTGTCTTTCCAGGTGGAAATAAAGATAACATCAGAGCAGGGTGCAAGAAATGTGGCTATCGTAAGTATCTATAAAAATGAAGATATAATTATTTCCTAATATTTACCACAAACATCACTAGTTTGTTGTACTCAGGCAATGCCATTATCAGTGTATAGTAATTGAGTAGGAGCATATTTAATCTACAGAAAAAGACACTGATTCAGATCCTAAGAACTGTGAACAGAAGGAAGGAACACACACACACAGAGTGAATTGTTACACAAATTGCTGAAAGAAATATCAAAATAGGAGAGGGCAGAGGCTGTTAAAATGTCTCAGATTCATATTAGGGTGATATTTTTTCCACGGTTTTTGTGTGCTTACAGCTGGACTTGTGTACCTTTTTGTTAAACAACTCTTACTCAACCAGTGTTACCTATCATCAGCCTGTCTGTCAGAAAGGCTGTCTTATGAAAAGATCCATTTCATGAAAGAAACCCATTTTTCCTCAGAAATGGGATCTCTTACCAAGCATTGCAAGTATTTGTCAGTAATAGTGAGATCCTGCCTGGAACTACAACTGGCCTATGCTCTTAAATGATTTGTTACCGCTGGATGTATTATGGGTTTGGTTTTTGGTTTTGTTTTACATTGTAAGTTCACCTGAGGGGGCTATGCCCAAAAAGATGAATTCATGCACATGCATACATAACACACAAAGATGACTATGCCCAGAGGCTTTCCTCATGAAATTTTTAGAACCGAGTGGTGGAATGCTATCTTTATGTGCATGCATTGCATGCATACACACACACTTCACTGCTTACGAGTCACATTTCGTGACAGTTGAAAGCCCACACAGGGTGGGAGAAAATCCATAGACTGGGGGATTTGATAGTGCTAATGCAAGAGAGGGGGAAATACTTTAAGCATGCAAAGCATTTTGTTCACTGCTGATCAGACTTCTACTGTAGTATTTTAAAACACAGTTTTTGTTAATAATTTTAACTCTCAAACTACACAGTTGTTTTAGGTTTGTTTGTGGAAATGCGGCACAGAGCTGCATAGTTTTGCAGAAGCAGCACTAAGGAAGGAGGAGTGATTAGCTCTTTCCTTTTGGGAGTTTTTGCAATTAAAATCCACCCACCCACAAAAGCCCCTATTTCTCTTCTCCTGACCCCATTAAGGCATTAATCATTCCTCCCCCAGGCACAGCTGCAACAGTCAACTTCACACACATCCCAGATATATTTTCCAAACCCCTGCACAAACACCCAAAATCCAACATGCCAGTAGGTTGGATAATAACAGCGAGCTACCGCTACACGATTCTCAGCAATATGGGTATAACGGCATTGGGCTACAATGCAGGATTTATACAACCCATGCACTTTCAGCCACAGAACTACCCTTCATCCCACCAATATTGGTATAATGGCACTTACATTTGTATTGGAAAAATTGGGTGGTACCAGCAAGTGTGGGGAGTTCCATTAAGCCTGCAGAGGTCATTCTGTTGGATACAACCCTTGCTTTTTCTTTTAAATGAAAACTGAGAATCTGGATCAGTAAATGGTGCAAACAGACATTGCATAGCACGGCAAGAATCCTAGTAAAATATGGCTGACCAAGCAATATGTCCCCCCAGCCTAGAATGCTGATGGGTTGGGACCTTAGCCAGGCTATGTTTCTGACAAAAGTAATTGGAACAACATTATCATTCGCATTGCTTTTTAGGAATAAAACGTTGGTTACACATAGTGGCAGGAAGAGTGTAATACAATCCCAGCAACCTCTTGCTAATTATTTTGTTGGCTTTTCCTTCCCCCCCACCCATTGCTTAATTATATGCAGCTGGTCACCTGACATTTGAATGCCGAAACTTTCTTCGGGTGGACCCTAAAAGAGACATAGTTTTAGATGTCAGCAGCACAAGCAGTGAGGACAGCGAAGAGGAGGAGCTGGGAAAGCTGCAGGCCATTCCAGAAAAAAAGGGTAAGGTGCTTTTTTAAAAACATTGTATTCTTGTGTAATATATCTGTATCTCCTGTCTTCCTTTTCTTAGAACAGTCTTCCACCCTACCTAAGTATCTGGTTGCTTATGTGTTACTAGAATAGCAACCAAGCAAAAGAATGATCCTTTTTAAATTTTGCAGTCATGCAGAACTAAAAGCTGCCCAGTTCTAGGTGTAAATAACGTTTTGAGATCTTCTGGGAAGGCTCCCCTTAGAGCTCCATCCTTGGTGATGCAAGACAGGACCTTATTTGTAGTGGTGCCCCGTTTATGGAATGCCCTTGCCAGTAAGATTCTCCTAGTGACAACCTTATTTGCACTGTGACTTCAGGTTAGAGTTATTTAACTCAAGGTTTTAGTAATTGTTAATCTCACTGCTTAATTTGCAACCGCCATTTATTGCGTTTTAAGATTACTGTTTTATCACCCATTCCTGATTGTACAAGGATTTGTTAGTTTTAATTATCCTGAAAGCTTTGTCTGGGAGAGTGCTTTCTGCTTGATTCTTGTTTGTGGGTTTCCTACAGGCATCTGGCTGACCACTGTGAGAACAGGCTGCTGGACTAGATGGCCCATTGGCCTGATCCAGCAGACTGTTCTCGTGTTCTTACCTCTTAAAGGGTTATAACAATTAAAGTAATGTATTATCTCTTTTTTTTGAGGGGTAACATCTTACTTTGTTAACTCACAGGAACTTCTGCGGAAGAAGAAAAGAAAAAGACCAAAAAGAAAGGCAAAGAAAAATCAAAATTAAAGAAAGCAAGGAAAAGGTATAATTTTGAAAGCTTTGTTTCTGCATAACAGGGAGAAGCTTGAAACCTATTGTGCTCAGATTGCCTTCAAATCTGAATCTCTGCATGTAATGACACCATTTAAAGATGGATGGAAAACCATTTGGGCTTTTTTCTAATCCAAGATTTTGTATGTTAAAAAAGTTTGTTTTACAATAGAAACAGAAATTTAATTTCTTTTCAAAGATGAATTGCTGTTGCTACTAAATCCTGCACGAATCTCTACAAGTAAAAGCATGTATTGGGTGGAGTGAGGATGCAATCGAGGCAGCAAAGTAGGCCTTCTTTGCTGCCTTCACTGCCACTAGTTAGGTATGATGATGAGCCTTATCAGTGTTCAATTGCATTCTACTGGAGTTTTCCTCTACTTGTGTTTGAGCTGCCTTCCAGTTTGTTTCCTCGCCTTAAGTATACCAGGGAGTCAAACAGGTTCTGCAAAGTGCGAGAGAGCACTTGGGTTTATTGTGTCAATGTCCCGAGCCATTTGGATGTTCCAGAGATCAGCTGGGATGGTGACGCTGGACCTGCTTCTAATGGCTGATGGTTGTGGAATGCTTTGCCAGGCAGATCCACCAGAAGAGGCACCTTCCATTCCTTTGTTCATTGAAACCTTGCTTCATGCAGTGCAGACGGCCCCTTTTCTCACTGGTTTTCACTGGTCATTGGAGGAGTATCTCCGGAAAAAACCTTTTATGCTCTCCCAAGGTTTTCCCACAGGTTTCCTCTCACAGACAGCACAGACATATCAATATATTGCCTAGGATCAGTATGAGAGGCAGACCGTAAAGACAGCTTCACTCAGCTGGTGAAACCGCTGCCATTCCTGTGTCCCACTGTCTCTAGGAAAAAACAAGCTGCCGTCGCGAGATGGAGGCAGAGGGATTCAGGAGCAGCGGCGGTTTCACCAGCGATATACCGCTGAGTGAAAGTGCCATTGCCCTCTGCTGCACGTCCCTCAGTGGAGAAGTTTAAAGGAGCCCCCACTTCACCTCCAGCCTGGGCAAGCCGGCAGCCAGGTGTGGGCTCTGGGTGGAGACAGCTTAGCTTGGCCTACTGCCTGGCTGCATCTTTTCAGAGGAAAGACGGAGCTCACCCTCCTGGTCCAAGGCAGCCAGATGGTGTAGGAGTTCTCTGATGCTTTTGCCAGGCCCAGCACTCACCAGCAGCCTCAGGCAGCCCCGCTCCGCAAGGCACCTTGTGGACTTTGTCGGAAGGGTGGCTGCGTCTTTCCTCCTGGGGTGAACGACCACCCCACGAGGAAAGAGATCAAAAGCACGGAGCCTGACAGGCTCTTTGTGCTTGGCTACCGCTGCCTGGTCTGTCTTCTGGGAGTGGGGGGCGAGGTAGCTTGCCCACCCCCTGCTCCTGCGAAGGGAGGCTCACGAAGGTGCCCCAGTGTCCATCTCAGAAGCAGGGACATTGGGGCTTGCTCAGCTGGGTGCAGGAGCCTTTTTACCCCCATCTGAGCAGCAGGCTGGGGCCAGCTGTATTGGCCATAGCCCATGAGGCACTGGAGTGAAAGCACCTCAGCTCCCACAATGAGAGCTGCGGCAGTTTCACCTGGCATCTCGCAGGCTGGGGCCAACGCAGCTTCTTTCAACATCACGGTTTATTGCCAAACTGTGATGTTTGGCTGTAATGTTGAGAACCCAATATTGCCCAGCCCTAGTGTTCAGGGTCCTCCGGTGTTTAGAACAATAGAGCTTAGGAGAAAAGTCCCTCTTTGGTGTATTTAGCCAAGTTAATTCTTTTTAGTTAAAGATCTCTCAGATTCCAATATTTCACTATAGGGCATTGGTGTATAACACAATGTTCTTGTGTTTAAAGGTCTTGTTCCTCAAGTGCCACAGAAGAGGATGAGCCTAAATCGAAAAAGCAGAAATCCCACAAAAAGGAAAAGAAGGAGAAAAAGAGTAAATCCAAGAAAAGAAAACATCACAAAAAGGGGAAAAAGAAGAGAAAAAAGGAGAAAGATTCTTCATCTTCTGATAGCTCAGACTCTTCCAGCAGTGACTGAGCACCAAACCTAGGGATGTAGTTCAGTCCTGATTAGGAGTATAATGATGCCCAGTTAAAATATGTATATTTTTATTGAAAAAGCCTGTTATTTATAAATATTTCACCTTACATTAAAGTGTTTTTTTTGGAAATTCAGAGAGATTTATTTCCCCCTAAGCATTACAACTGTTTTATCTGAACATCATATTGGATAAGTAACTAGTTTTACTTCCTTATTGTTCAATGTTTTACAATCAATTGAAAATATTTGAGTTGATCTGTGGGACATTATGGTTAGTTTTGAAAGTTTTGTAACATTCATCAATGCCCTCAAACTTCTTCAAGAACTTGTAAGGAAATTAAAGCATTCTTATGAATGTTATAAACATTTCAAATTAGACACAAGTCATTAAGCAATATAGGATCGTCATTCCTGAACTGCAACCCTCTCCACATAATATAGAAATACACCTAAAAGAATCAGCATAAACAGAGGAATTTTTTTGTCAAAGCCTCTTGTACATTGCACCCTGCGGTTTAGGAGAGCTCAAGTGTGCATATAAACTGTGGGTGCATCTTTGGATCAAGACCTATGTTTGTGTAGTAATAAAGGAATCACTCACGAATGGAATTACATAAGATAAAATGTAAAAGCCATGCTCTCCATTCCTATTAGAAGGTATGCTTTTAAGTACATACCAGTGTTTGTTTTTTCTAATGCAGGGGTAGGGAATGTGGTGCCCTCCAGATGTTGGATTACAGCTCCATCATCCCTGACCACTGGTTTGGGCTGCTGGGAGTTAGTCCAATAACTTATGGAGCGGGGGGGGGGGCCACATTGGCTACCTCACCCTAACGCATCTGATCTGGGATAAAAGCTATCAAATGATTCTGTGAGGCTGATTTGTCTTTCTCCATGTTGCAGCAGCATGCAGCAACATTTGCTGCTATTGCAGAAAATCAATAGTACACATGAAAAAGTGGCTTGTGGGTCATTAACGACAACTGTATTTAAATGAATACTCTGCAGCACTTGTTGCAGTAAAAACACAACACAAGAAGTTCAAAGCTAATTTGATCAGGAAGGCTTTCTTTTAGTTGGTTAAATCTTTACTCAGTCATGAGTAGTGCACTTATTAATGTATTTATTAACCAGCAAGTAAACGTCATATAGCACAGTTTCTGGTTAGCAGTATACAGTATGGAGAATAGTGCTATATGAGTACTAACCTGTCATTAAAGGAAGCAGCTTCTGTGATTACTAATATGGCATTAAACATGAATGGTACAGTAAGCCAATAGTGATTCTATGATCAGGAAATAGGAGTCAGAGCCACACTTAGTCATTCATAGAGTAGACCTATTTAAATTTATAGAACTTGCATTCGTCATGGCTAACAAGCCCCATGGATTTCAGTGGGCCTGCTCTCTGCATGATTACATCTGAATCCAATCCAAGCCTGAGTCAGGTTCCACTGAATAAATTACAAGTCATACACATGAAGGAAGAAGTATTTCACCATTTTTCTAATTTTTGTTGTCGTTTAGTTGTGTCCGACTCTTAGTAACCCCATGGACCATTCCTGCCTTCCACTGCCTCCCGCACTTTGGTCAGACTCATGTTAGTAGCTTAGAGTACACTGTCCAACCATCTCATCCTCTGTCGTCCCCTTCTCCTTGTGCCCTCCATCTTTCCCAACATCAGGGTCTTTTCCAGGGAGTCTTCTCTTCTCGTGTGGTAGCCAAAGTATTGGAGCCTCAGCTTCAGGATCTGTCTTCCAGTGAGCACTCAGGGCTGATTTCCTTCAGAATGGATAGGTTTGATCTTCTTGCAGTCCATGAGACTCTCGAGAGTCTCCTCCAGTACCATAATTCAAAAGCGTCAATTCTTCAGCGATCAGCCGCCTTTATGTTCCAACTCTCACTTCCATACATCACTACTGGGAAAACCACAGCTTTATCTATAAGGACCTTTGTCAGCAAGGTGATGTCTCTGCTCCCCCCCCCCCCCCAATTTAGTTTAGCTCAAAACAGGATGCTGTTCCAACCCAATGCACAACTTTAATGTCTGGTGTACACTGAAGTCCTAGAGAGTCAGCCCAATATAAGATACCCAACAAATTAAAACTTTCTAAGAATTTTAGGGGTAAAACATGGTCAAGTTAGCAATATTAAGTCCCACTGATTTCAACAGGAAGATGTGAAAGACTGAAAGTGAAAATGCTGAACTTTGTCAGGATCACGCCCATAAACAAATACAAAACTTAACATTTTTAATGCTTTAGGGAGAAACTGAAAAACAATTTAGTTGTCAAACTGTTGACAAGGAATCTGGTGATGGCGTTAATTTAAGTGTAGATAGAAGAGAGGTGCCAAATGATATTTCAGAGTAAGTTTCCAGCAGGATGCATTTGTATTAAGTGCAAATGTAAGCAAAATTTATGGGCTACTGAACTGTTAACTCATTCTCTACAAAGGCGCTTCATCAGCATGATATTGTCTTGCATGTCAGTCAAACAAAGGCTGAAACAAAACCTCTCAAGCAACTTTCAAACAGTTGCACAGCCAATGTGGAAAATATGCTTCCTCTGGGTAACACTGCTTGATCATTGTCCTTATTTCTCATAGAATCATAGAGTTGGAAGGGACCTTAAGGAATATGCAGCTGTCCTTTATGGGGATCGAACCTGCAACCTTGGGTATCGTCAGCACCACGCTCAGCCAATGGAGCTATCCATATATTTTATATCCCACCTATCTCCCATTGTAGGACCCAAGGTAGCTCACATCATATATTAAATCAGCTACAACTAATCCACATTATAAATATAAATACAGTCATACCTCAGGTTAAAGTTGCTTCAGGTTGAGCGTTTTCGTAACGGAATGCGCATGCGCAGACGCTCAAAATTACGTCATGCGCAGAAGCAGGAAATCACGACCCGTGCATGTGCAGATGTGGGTTGCGTTCTCTTCAGGATGTGAATGGGGCTCCGGAATGGATCCCGTTCGCATCCAGAGGTACCACTGAATATATATATTTTAAAAAGTAAGTAGCCCTATTAAAAACATAATGGAAAAACATTTAACAGCAAAAAAAGAGAATACCTTTTTTTCCCCCTCAAATTTATTGAAAATTTTTTAAATAAATACAAAATGCAAAAATGATAAACAATATAACATGGATCATAACACGTTTTTTCCAAACTTCTTTGGACTCCCTCATGTCTCCCGCTCCCACTTACATCATTATAACCTTTTTCCAGCAATTTATCATCTTGTTTACATTCTTAAATCTCGTTCAATTAATTTAATCTAATAATTCTCCAGAAATTTTATATTTTCCTCAATCTCACTTATCGTCAAATTCAAGTCTAATTCAATGGTAGGCAGTTATTTATGATCTAGCATCCTTCTTAGTCTTCTGCCAAATTACAATACTTTTGTAAATAAATCTTGAATTTCTTCCAGTCTTCTTCAACCCTCTCTTCTCCCAGGTCTCGAATTCTACCAGTCATCTCGGCCAGTTGCATATAGTCCATCAGCTGCATCTGCCACTCTTCCAGTGTGGGTAGATCTTGAGTTTTCCAGCTCTTAGCGATGAGTATCCTTGCTGCCGTTGTTGCAAAAAAAAAAAAAGAGAATACCACCCGCCCTTAGAAGACCAACAACAGCCATTTAGTGGTCAAAGGTCTACTCTATTTGAACAAAAAAGTATTTGCTTGCCAGTGAAAGGAAGGCAGAAAGGTTGGGGCTGAAAGCCTAAACATACTTACTAGAAAGTAAGTTCATTTGAACTGAGTATCATTTATTTCCACATTTAGCATAGTACTGCACATGTATTCTCTATCAAAACTACAGTTGTCCTTAGTTTTAATATATTAGCTTTTAAAAAATTAAGTGTTAAATTTCCATAAAGGAAATTGAGGAAGTGGGAAGAATATTTAGTTTAATAATAAAAAAAGGTGAAACACTGTTAGACAGAAAAACCATCTTTAAATTTTGATTCCCTCCTCCATGTTCAATTATAGGAATGCACAACAGCCAAAATGCCTTCAAAAAATAAACCAGGGTCCCTTCAATTTCAGCCTTGGTGATTAAAATTTGTGTCACTGATAAATCAACTAAAACCTTGACTTTTTGATTAAGCTGACGTCAACTTGTAGCTCTGTTTAAGACTAAGTATTGTGCAGTACCATCTTATGTGTGTTTACTCTGAACTAAATCCCCATAATTTCAGTAGGAATTTCTGCCAGGTCAGCATAAGCAGGATTGCCTTAGATTAATATATTCAACAGTTTAGTTCTACAGAATTGAATAATGGTGGTAGTCCATATTGCCAATTAATTCAACCATGTAAATTGCTACTGGGCGAAGTTTTATACATAAACTGATTGTGCTTCAATAGTAGTGAATGGGTGATAAAAAATAAAATCCAGCTACTATGGCCAAATTATAAATACAGTACATATGAATATACAATCAATAACACACATACTATAATGAAAAATTTTATGGCATTGCTTGGAGATTCTAATCTGTGGAGGCTTATAGCACAATATATTTAAAGTACTACAATGTTTTCTTGTTTTAGTTACAGTAGCAGATAAACATCTACCTCTCTGGAAAATAAATCCCACAATATCTTAGTCATTACACATGATTATGCTACTTATAAAAGTCATTTGGTTGTTACATCTTAACAAGATTGGCTTGCTTGGATCCCTGAAACCTTTCCTGAATTAATTCTTCAGGTTAAATATATTTTTGTTCAGCTGAATTCCAAGCTCCATTTGAGCAGTTGGTTCCCCCCCCCCCGATGGCATTGTCTTAATTGGAACAAAATATGGAGAGGAAATTAATACTTTTTTGAGGCAGGGGATGGGCGGCGACACTTAGCAAAAAAGTAATTTTAGCAGGAAATAAAACACAAGGATGAGAATAGTTTCAAACTTTAACAGGATTTTGAACTCAAAATGTTCACATATTTGATTTATATAATCTGCATTAAAGTGATAATGGCTGTGTTTGGCTTTCATGCTTCCCCTACACTTTTAGTTTTAAGTGCTTTGTGTGAACCTTTTACTGTGCTTAGTGAAAACAAGATAGCTCCACAGCTTTGGTTTAGTTGACTTGTTTGTGAAGTGTAGGTGGGCAAGACGTAGCGATAACAACAAGAACCTTTATTGAACTACATAACTGGGAAACAGGGGCAAAGCAACTGAAAGCCTGGCCATTCCCACGCCCAATGTGACTGGCTGTCTAAACTTCCAAACTGCAAATCACGACTCAGAGTTCAAGAGCCAATGGCAGAGGTACAAATCCTGAAATGTTCTGTGATTGGACATCATGTATCAAATCAATACATAACAGTTTCCATTAATCATGGGCTGCATAGACACCATACATTTTAAGCACATTATTTCCTACAAAGAAGCCACAGGGATGCTTTTATTGCTTGAAGAGCTACTGCTTCAAGCAGCCTAAAAAAACTACTGTTCCCAGGATGCTTTGGGAAAAATAATGTGCTTTCAATGAGCTTTAATTGCATATGCAGCCAGATTTAAGACTGACTGCAGTTAATGTGGATTCTGAAAACATCACAAACCACAGTTAGAAAATGGAAATAGGCTTCCAAACACCTACTTGCAGCCATGCCAGATGAGGAAGGGGAGGCCCAGGGGAAGGCTGCTTTGTTCTTGGAGGGCTGAACTAGGATTTAAGAGTGCATTTAAGATATCGATTCTGCTTCAATAGTAGTGAACGTGTATGATATATATTTGAAGCCAGTGAAAGAAGACGTTGTACTGAAAGCTTAGAAAATTATACTGGGCCTAATCTTGGCTTAACTAATATATTTGATTTTGACATGTTTAAAATGCATTGTTTAGTTCCTAATCTTTTGTTCTATTTTCTGACATATGCTAGGATAAGATGTCCTTTTTCTGCACTGTATCTGCCAAAGCCATTTGATGCATTATTATTGCCTTTGTATTTTCTACCAACTAAGAAAGATTAATGGCTTGAGTCTAAAAGTGAGGAAAAGGCCAAGAAAAAGAAATTGTTTCTGTGGGAGCAGAATGTATTTTTTATTTAACATTTCATGCCTCTAGCAGTTGTAGTGTGAGCTATGAGCCAGAAAGTTCTGGTTCAGACTGTACCTCAACCATTAATAAACTAGGTGGCCTGAGGTGTGCTTTTATAGTTCATCCTCAGCACTTTTCCATGATGTGGATGTAGTGGCTGGACTATGAAAATTGGTTCAAATCGGTACTTGGTCATGAAGCTTAGTGGATGACCTTGAGCCAGTCACATACAGTCAATCTAACCTACTGGTTTAGCATGAAGATAAAAGAGAAAGGAGCTCATTGGAGAAAGGGTAATATAAAAATAAATGCCAGTCTATTTGTCTATTTTGCAGGATTGTTGTAAGGAGGATAATGTATGTGAGATGTAACAAAAGCTCTAAAGTGCTATATAAGTACTATAAAGCTTTTGCTACAAGTGTTTGGCCACACAAATATTGTTCCATCTTGTCTAGCACAAATGTTTTCTGAGTTAAACATGAGAAAACAGCATTCTGTGTTTGTATAAGATTACAAGTAAAAATAAGCAGTGTGAAATGTTCTGTCTTTAAGAAAACAGTCACATACACTTCTGCAAGATATAATTAATTTTCACTCCAACTAAACATTCTGTGTCCTTTATAATTACGGAACTGTTAGAAGTTATTTGAAACGTCAAGAGGGCTCAATGCCTACATTCCTGAGCAGAAAGAATCTACAGATGTTGCATTTTTAGACCAGTATCTAATCTCCTTGGCTTTGCAAAAAGTAACAAAAACAAAAACACAAAGACATTAATGATGAAGGCAAGGCAAACCAGCACAGCAATCCCCAGTTCAACCAATGCTCCTATACTGAAATACAAAAGAATAATAATTTATATTCATGTTAAAAGACAAAAAGAAGCACAAATACTGACTATACAGTGACATTAAATGGTGTGGAATCAATATAAAGTAATATTTTTTTCACACCATTAGATACTCTATTTAATAAAATTAGCTACGAGTGTCCTACTGTCTTATGACACATAGTGAGCATTTCCTCAATTTGCAGTCTATAAGCTGTTTCTGCACTTCCAGAACAGGAATGTCCTAAAGGAACAATGTGACCCAAATATGATATGATAATATTTATTGCAGTTACATTCCACTCTGTCTCCAGGCAGCTCATAATTTTAAAATCCTAAATAAAATAAACATTTTGGTTCGAGTTATTTTCACAAAGTATGTTTTTGTGAAAATAACATAATCCATAAATTATTTCATATTTCATTATATTTTGTCCTCCTACAAAACCAATTTTCTCATTAAAAGTCTTTCCTAGACTTATTTTTTTCTGTACTTACTTCCTGCTTCTAGTGAAACCCCCCTTTCTTGCATCACTCTCATTGATCCTCATATTGTATAGTTTCTTTAACAGAATTGGTATGCTGCTTACCTGTAAAAACCTCAGCGGTTCAGAAAAAAAAACCTTTTCCCACATGTTTTCCCACTGCACAGAAACATCAGAAACTGCCTCATAACACAGGCATGCCAAGTGTTAATTTCTTATTTAATATAAGACAGTGCTACTCACTTTGTAAGCCCAGAACAAGAGGCTATTAACACAACTTGATAGGAAAATGAAAATGAAAATGACCACACTGAAAATAACCGTATGAGCAAGCTAAACAGTCCTATCGCCAACTCATAATAATGAGAGACAATATTTAACTCTATAATTAACCACTACTACACTGTGATGGAAGAAGCTATGCCCCCTCTCACACCACACAATGCATACAGGGGGCAGGACAAACTAAGGATTTTCTGCAGTGTATCCAGTTATTGGTGGCGGCCCCAATCCAAGCCTCTGCTATACAGTACACTTGCAACTTATGTGCATTTAACTTGTGCGCATTCAGCTTTTTGCGCTGGCAACAAATAAAATAAAACATTGGAAAGAGGTTAGAAGTCTGGAAAAAAGACTTTGGCCAATCCTACCTGCTACTGTACAGGACTATACACAATTTTGACTTTAGGCACTATCCCCTGAACGTAACCCCCACGTGAGTTGTGGGCTTACTGTACTAGCCTGGAGTAAGCACAGCAACAGATGGCATTTTCAGTGTCCCCACCACTGTCGTCTACCCTGAAGTGGTGGCTCTGCCAATTTATTCCACCTCACTACCATTTGGAGTTGGCATTGCTGCCTAAATCACTCTATGCCACTAGGAGAGGACTAGGTTAACAGGCGACTAATAAAACATAAATACAATCGTAGAACAAAAGCACAAGCACCCCTCCTGGAAACCATAATAAATCTCGCCCACCAGGGGGAAAGACTTCACCCCACTTCCTTGCCAGCTGCTTTATCTGATTCTGCTCTGCTTCTTGACCACCTGTTTATAATGCCTTTAAACTGGATTTCATGGTTTGTATAATTACAGTATGTGCAGTAATTGCTGTAGTTCAGTACCGAGGGCCTTCTGGAGGTTCCCTCACTGTGAGAAGCCAAGTTACAACTACAGGGAACCAGTCAGAGGGCCTTCTCGGTAGTGGCACCCGCCCTGTCGAACGCCCTCCCACCAGATGTCTAACAGAAATACAACTACCAGACTTTTAGAAGACATCTGAAGGCAGCCCTGTTTCGGGAAGCTTTTAATGTTTAACAGACCACTGTATTTTAATTTTTTGTTGGAAACCGGCCAGATGGGCAGGGTATAAATAATAAATTATTATTATTATTATTATTATTATTATTATTATTATTATTATTGAAAGCAATCGCAAACGAGAGGGACCCAGAGCATGGGTGTAGCCAGGGGCATAGGAAGATGGGGCAGTGGGGGCGGTTCACCCTGGGTGTCATCCCTGAGGGGGTGGGGATGTGTAAAAAAAAACCCTGGGCGGATCGCTGCCGTGCCGGATCACACCCCCTGGGCACAATCGCTGCCAAGAGGATCACCCTGCCCTCAGGTGCATGGAATGTGCGCCACTCTGGGTGCCCGAGCGGCTGGCTCTGCCGCTGGGTGTAGCCAAGACAGGCCCCCCCATCAATCTAAATCAATACAAATCTGGTTCTGCCCCCCTCAACAAAAATCCTGGCTACGCCCATGACCCTGAGGGCCATCTAGTCCTCCAGTGGAGGACTAGGTCCAGCTGTCCCATACGAGGATTGAACCTGCAAACTTGGCATTTACCAGCGCCACGCTCCATCCAGGCATAAAAAGGCCAGGCCAAAAAAAGACGGTCTCTGCTTCTCTCTCATAAGACAACCCCGCTGGATCAGGCCAATGACCCATCTAAGGTCATTTAGATGCCTGAGGAAAACCTGAAAGCGGGACCAACCAGGCCCCAAGAGCCCTCTTCCCCTCCCTCGGTTTCCCGCCATGGGCATTCAGAGCCTCGCCCTCGGGGCTACTAGGCCATGGCTAGCCATATCCTCCATGAATTCGCCAAGCCCCCCCTTTAAACCCCTCTGTTCTCCGTCGCCCCACACTTTCCCTCGCACTGCCCCCCGCCAGGGGCTCCCTGTTAACGTCGCTTCGGCCCCTGCTTTCCCCTCCGGCAACAGGCCCGGTCTTTCCGCCCGGCAGCTCCTCCGCGTTCCCTTCTTCCCTTTTACCGGAGGCGCCTCAGGGAACGGGGTTGGTCGGTTGCCTGTTTCGCCGCAGCAGTAGAGCAGCCTATCTGGTCGTCTCATGGGGCAGGCGAAGGCCTCTACGGAGGAGCGGCTGAGGGCGAAGAAGCCCGCGCAAACCCCTGAGGCTGGTGCTCATGGCGGTGGCAGCAAGAAGGCCGGCGAGGATTCGCCTTCGCCCTGGGCTAATTCCTCACTGCAGTCTCTCTCTGCACGTGCTCCGTATTGCAGCCCGCAAAGAGACGGCAGAAATTCAACAGGTGCACCACCGTATGCCTGTTTCCATAGGAGCCAAACTTAATACTTAGTACACTTCACCCATATACCTGTGTGCATTGTTTCATATCGTCTCAATACAGAACTTTGCTATTTTCCGCCCCCCCCCCACTCCGTTGATTTTAATATTTCATTTCAACCCAGTTTCCCATTTTATCAAGGCCATTTTGAATGTCATTCCCGCCTTCTGGTGTTGTGTATCAAAACCAATTTTGTGCAATCTGCAAACTTCTTTTACAGATTTCCTCCACTCTATAACTTAAAAACCATTAATAAAAATACTGGAAGTACTGGACTCAGGGCAAAACCCTGTGGCATTTCACTTGAAAGCTCCCACAAAGCACCATCAAATGATAGGTTGCTTCTATGTCCACAGATATGTTCTGTGATTTATGTTTTATGTGCATCCTGTGTAAAAATCATGAGAATCTGTGCCTTGAACCATTGGTTTTGTTCTAGTATCAGATCTGTGATTTTTACTGTATGATCTTCCACTGTAAGCTTTAATTTGCTGGTGATTTTGGGGGGTACTGGGTAAAATCATGCACATTCAAAAGGATTAGCTTTAATTTTAGATTTATATCTTTTATCCCAACTCTATGGAAAAGTTAATAAAATTTATTTTTTTCTTTCTATCTAGGGAGGCAACTAGAGGGGACAGTCACCACAGCACTCTATTAAAATTTGCAATGTGTCAACGGATTGGCAATTCTTGCACTAGATACACTTTTAAAAGCCACTGAGAATTATTTCTTGAATCATCCTGCATTATAATTCAATTTAATCTTTACCTTTTATTTCCTTTATTCTAGTCAGATGAGAAAGGACGCCAAATCCCAAATTATGAAGAATCTATCATACTGCTTTTGTTCTGAAAATTTGTATCTTATGAATAACCTACATGCAACTCAAAAGCACATAACTAGTATGCTCCAATAAAATATATTGTACTTAAAAACTCAAATTTTTAGTTAAAGTCTTATGTTCTCTGTGTCTATTATAGTGTAATTACCTTTTTTTGGTGCAGAATACAGAAAAATGACAAGTTAAAACTATTCTGTTTTGGAGATTTTTCTTGAAAGAGAGGACCATTTTAAAATTAAATTCATTTTCTATATTGCAGGAACTTTCTCATCCCATCTGCCTTCTGAGTCATTTCTTCTCTTCAGAATTCATACTGAGAACCATTCATTCAACATAAAAAACTAGATTTCCTTCTACTAATATATTCTTCTGTCATGTGTCAATTCTATTTGCTGCCTGCACAATAATGTGCATTCAATTCACTGATGTACAGTAACGCCCCCCCCCAGCTAGTATAGTAATTTTTGCAATACTCGAGGCAAAAAGGACTGCCCTTTTATTATACACAGGGGTATAAAATTTTAGGTATAAAAATTACCTATGGGCCAAATTGCATGTTATATTAAGCATGTTGTTCAGCATTGTATGAACAAACGGAGGGTGCGGGTGGTAAGGCTCTGGACAGTGTGCAGGGAGAAAGGGGTTAACCCAGTCCTGATGGACACCCCCCCCCTCCAAGTTGCTTTGACATGGGAGGGAAGACTGCCATTCAAACAGTGGTAATTGTGAAAGAGGCTGCTATAACCCTCATCTCCGTCTTGTTATTTAGTCGTTTAGTCATGTCTGACTCTTCGTGACCCCATGGACTTGAGCACGCCAGACACTCCTGTCTTCCACTGCCTCCCGCAGTTTGGTCAAACTTATGCTGGTAGCTTTGAGAACACTGTCCAACCATGTCATCCTCTGTCGTCCCCTTCTCCTTGTGCCCTCAATCTTTCCCAACATCAGGGTCTTTTCCAGGGAGTCTTCTCTTCTCATGAGGTGGCCAGTAAGTGTAAAAAGGACATGGTCTTCTGGAAGCATCTTGCACCCTCTCATTTCCCCCTGCTAGGGACTGTGCAGTAATTTGCAAGCAACATTTGAAGTGAAGATTGGGATATCATTCATACTGTAGTCCACTTTTTTGCTACTTGGTGGTAGCACCCAGCTTTGGAACTCACTCCCCTCTGAAATATGGCTGACACCTACTCTTTTAACCTTTTTGCACAAGTTGAAGACCTGGTTATTTACCAAGGATTTGGGTGGACTAATTTAGTGCCAGTGTTGATATTTATTTTAGTTGACTGGTCAGAATCATCTGTTTTGTTTTTAGTAGTACTTGTAGGCTGCATCAAGATTTGTTTCCATTTGTAATCCACTCTGGATAAGAAAGATAAAATAATACTAGGGAAGCAAGCTCAATTGAATACAGTGGGCCTTATTTCTGAGTAAACAGGCATAAAACTGTGCTGTTAAACAATATACAAGCTCTGTTCCACACATTGTTGTGCTGAGTGCTGATAAACAACTCTCACTTTGCTGTTCATTAGGAGGAACTTTCCCTCTTTGTGTAGAAAGCATCACTAGAGTAATAATCCAATCCTCTGAGTAGTACTAAGATTTGCTTTGATGGTGTAGTGAGAATCAACATTATTTTAAAGATTATTTCCCCCCTAGAGTCTGTGCAGTAATTTGCAAGCAACATTTGAAGTAAAGATTTGGACATCATTTACACTTTAGTCCACTTTTTTTGCTACTTGGTGGTAGCATTTGATATATTAGTCTGTTATTTTTGTTCCACCTTAAGCAATTGGATTGCTGCCTAAAACTCAAAGAAACAGATAAAATAATACAATATGGCATTATGTATCCCTTTCACTAGCTTAAACTAGGTGTTCATAAACAAGCTCAAGTCTGGGAACCTGGCTATCAATATTTCAGCTTTAAAGCCAAGGAACAAGGGGGCAATTCACAATGTAGAAGGCAAGAAAGCTTTGCTGAACGTTCCTCCTTGAATGCTGCTTTTGTCCTTTAAACATCTTCCTCAGCAATTATTTAAGAGACATATTTGCTACATTTATGAAGAAGTAGGACTGCAGCCTAGACTGCAGAGGGAAAGTGGCAGGCAGATGGATTAAGCCAGAGGTCGGCAACCTAAGGCCCATGGGCCGATTCCGGCGCATGAGCTTCCTGGAACCGGCCCACGGCCGTACCGTGAATCAGCGTGGGGATTCTGTGCTTTTTTTCGTGGCACCATTTTTTTCTCACTGCAGGGACTGATGTCCAGGTCAGAAATAGCCTGTGCTCCTCCATCCCGGAAGTGCGCCAGAAAGAGCATATGCGCGTGGGTGCCCCTAACCCAGAGCGCCTGTACGTGTGTGTCATGCAACTTCTGGTGCAATTCTGGGACGGAGAAGTGCCCGTGCACATGTGCATACACTATTTCTGGTGCTCTTCCGACCTGGAAGAGCGCCAGAAATAGCTTGAGCACATGCTCAAGAGACCCAGAGGTCTGCTGGGGAATGGACCAGACCGGCCTCAAAAAACGTTGCTGAGCCCTGGTCAGCCTCTAAGAAGTCCAACCCCTAAGCACACATTTGCTACAAATTGCACCTTCATTCCACTGTTTTGCATAAATGACGTGGAAGAGCAAGGTAACCAGGTCATTGAACCACAGAATTGTAGACTTGGAAGGGTCTCAGAGGGTCATCTAGTCCAACCCTCTGCAACGTAGGGATCTGAATTACAGGCCAGACCGTATGCGGATTTGCAGATAACATGGAAACGTGGTTTCGCACTACTTACTGCATGAGCTTCCCACCTCCTCCATCTTGGCCAGGAGAAGGACTTCTGCCACACTTATTTTTAGTTTCGATGAGTCCTGGTTTATTCATGCTCCAGAGATGGTCTTTTTAAACAAACTGAGAAACCAGCTTCATAATCCATGGGTTGAATTTGCTGCTTTTGAAACTTACAAGAGTTTATTTTAGACCACAAACACACCCCAGTTTGTACATAACAATAGGGCAGGATTTATGGAAACTGAAAGTAAACATGGCAGAAATCCTTACCCCAACCATGTGGGAACATGGAATTTGCAAGTCTGAGGCTTTGGTCAGACTCATTCTAACTTGTGCCATAGTGGTAAGCCATGATTTAGTATTACATGTGAATGAGACCAATGATTCAAATTCTTCTAAACAAAGCAGGCAAGATGGGTAGAGGCAACCATACATGGTATTTAGCCATAAAATTATTACCCAAAAGACATGTTTTAGTTTAACTAAAAAATATTTATTAACAATGTAAAATGTTTAATATTTTACAGTTAGAGCTACTTCTGGCATGCCCTAAAAGCAGTAACACTAAATTGATGTTCAGACACCATGCTTCAACCTTTAATGGAGACAAAATAGGATAATTTGCTTTACATCTGTGGATTTTATAGTTTCCTACACCATCTTTTAAATTTTTAGCCTTTCTTCCCAAAGCTGAAATAGATACATTTGTGGGGGATTTAAAAAGTAAATTAGCTATTTCTATGCATTGTACATATGTAGATATAACTATCTCATATTTACAGGATCAACATATCGATGTTATGTTGCTTGTGTAATAGAAATTAAGATACTGTATTATGAAGCTCTTGTATAAGTTGAGATATAGAGTGGAAGACTAAATATGAATGAGAGCATAAAAAGCAATAGGAGAGTTTGTGCAAGTTCTCTTATGATATTGGATCTTTTTATTTTAGCTTTTTAGAACTTAAGCACAATTTTGCTGTTCTAAATAGTTTTCTATGGATTAGGATTGCTTAATAGAATATGTTCAAATAGTTTTAACATCATACTAGCAAGAGCTACAGTCCTACTATTGTACTGTACACAATTGGCTGTGGTGGTTTGTACACAAAATAAAAAAATCTGAATGTTTTATTTCATAATTATAATATTTGCATCTAATCACAGAATGGTTTAAATCAGGCATGCAGTATGCCATTAAAAAAAGTTAAAAATATTCTTCATAATGTTAAATCGGTTTCCTGATTTGGTTCTTATCAGCAACAAATTGTAAAACTCTTGAAAAGGAGGGAAGAAATAATTAGTCGTGTAGAAAACACACACTACCACTTAGAGCATTAAGGTTTATCCCGCTAAAGGTCAAATTGTATTGGCTGTGGTCATCTGTGCATTTCTGTACTGGATCATCTAGCTCGAGACAAGACAGCACAATCCGAAGAACCTCCGCTTCCGTCTTCGCACTAATGGATAAGGAGTTGAAGTCAAGTTTAGGAGGCTGCTGTCATCTGCGATTTAAAAGAAAACAAAAGATAGAATTAAGCTGAGCAGCAGCAAAGCATATATTCTGAAGGACACGTTTTCTGTGTGTTTCTTCAGAGTTTTGCAACCTGTGGGTCACGATCTGCAAGGGGGGGGGGATTTGTAAAGAAACCCTAGATAATTGTTTTTCATGATGAACTGGCATGATGAATACTTCTTACCACTTTTTGATTTGTTGGCTTATTATAACATGATGTTGACACTTGTAACCAAATATCAGAAAAGCTTCAGTCTTATGTCTTAGCACTTGGGAACTGCTCTGATAGCTGCGGCAGATCTGGTGAGGCATTTATACTGGAAGTTGTTTTGAGTGCCTATTACAGCTCGCCTCTAATGCACCAGCACATGTCATCGTTCATCAAATTCCATACTAATAGGGGGGTTATGTAAATTTTGGCTCGAATGCCTCAAGTAGCAGTCATAAAACAGGCAAACCCGCAGTTAAAATGCATGGAACTAACAACTGCCGAAGATGCAAAGTCCAAAATTCACGTGACAATAAACTGATGGGTCACCGCACCAAGTAAATGTGGGCTTCTGAGTTACCATAACCACTGCTTTACTTTACAATGAGGTAAGGTGAAGCAGCTGCTTCAAATGATGGATCCTAGTTGCCAGTAGGACTGGTAGAGTGGGATTCAAACAGATAGAAATCATGAGGCTCAATCATCTGCGAAGTTCTCCTGCACAAGTTTCATTGAAAAGAATGGAAGCTATGCAGGAATTTTAATGGCTCTGCATGGGAGAACCTCCTGCTGAACTGTAATAATAAAAAAATCTCCCTCTCTTATGATAACTCAGATACACTACATGAAGCAGAACACTGGAAGATTCAGGACAAAAGAAAATACAGTGGTACCTTGGAAGCAGAACGGAAGCTACTGCAGCCAATTGGAAGCCACAACAGATGTTCGGGTTCCAAAGAACGTTCGCAAACCGGAACACTCACTTCCGGGTTTGCGGCGTTCGGGAGCCGAAGAAGAAGAGACTCCCCTAAAGAGTCTCAAAGTGGCTAACAATCTCCTTTCCCTTCCTCCCCCACAGCAAACACTCTGTGAGGTGAGTGGGGCTGAGAGACTTCAAAGAAGTGTGACAAGCCCAAGGTCACCCAGAAGCTGCATGTGGAGGAGCGGAGACGCGAACCTGGTTACCCAGATTACGAGACTACCACTTTTAACCACACCACACTGGTGTTCAACTTCCGAGGTATGACTGTATGTCTTTTAAGCAACACCCGGTGGAACTATGGAATTCACTTCCACAAGAGGCAGCGATGGCCACTAACTTGAATAGCTTTTAAAAGAGGATATGATAAATTCACGGAGGATAAGGCTCTCAATGGCTACTAGCCATGATGGCTGTGTTCCTGCTCCATGGTTGGAGGTGTTATGTCTCTGAATACGGTTGCTAGGAATCACAGGTAGGGAGAGCCCTATTGCATTTAGGTCCTACTTGTGGGCATCCCATAGGTAACTGGTTGACTACTGTAATAACAGTATGCTAGATTAGATGGGCCACTGGCCTGATCCAGCAGGTTCTTATGTTCTTAAAGGTAAAGGTAAAGGGATCCCTGACCATTAGGTCCAGTCGTGATCGACTGGGGTTGCGGCGCTCATCTCGCTTTATTGGCCAAGGGAGCCGGCGTACAGCTTCCGGGTCATGTGGCCAGCATGACTAAGCCACTTCTGGCAAACCAGAGCAGCGCACGGAAATGCCGTTTATCTTCCCGCCAGAGTGGTACCTATTTATCTACTTGCACTTTGAGGTGCTTTTGAACTGCTAGGTGGGCAGGAGGTGGGACCGAGCAATGGGAGCTCACCCTGTCGTGGGGATTCGAACCGCTGACCTTCTGATCGGCAAGTCCTAGGCTCTGTGGTTTAATCCACAGCGCCACCCGCGTCCCATTATGTCCTTAAACACTGCTAAATGGCGGGAGACAGGAACACCGTTTAGGGGTTTTGCCTCTGGCACTGAAATGGCTTGGGCCAGCCCTGCACATACATGAGCTTCAACAGCTCACTGCAAGTATTCCTCCATGAAGAAAAATGTATAATTTGAAATTGGCTCAGGGATGGAAAATCTTCAAATTTATTCTGAAACCAGTGCTTAAATTCATTTTATAAGGTGTGAAAAAGGACCCAGATGAATGGGAGATTACATCTAATCACTGAGTGGCAGATAGCAATGAGGGCTATCATACTGAACTTTAATGTGAGTTTTGTTGGCAACCTCCATTTAAACTCCACGGAAATATTTGAATTTATTCTCCATTTTTATTATGTTTTAGTAGAGAAGTAACTCCTCTAGGCACAGCTAGTTGAACATTATGCCCCTTCATAATTCAGCGTTGTCCAGCTCTTAATTCCTTAAGTTGCTAATGATTACCTAGTTAATAATTACTTATTTCTACCCCATACTTTTACTTTTGTACCCAAAGAAGCTTACAAATACATGAAACAAAAATAAATCCGATCATCATCTATACAGGAGAAGCAGTCCCTAAAATAACCCCGGCCCAATTAGGATTTTAGAGACCAAAACTACCACTTCGAATTGAGACATAATACCAGAGTTGTATGTTCTGATCTATGGGTACCAGGCAAGGTCTGACTGCGACATCACTAACAATATTATTCATATAGTGCCATCAAGTTTACAAACTAACATGAGAGAGAAAAATAGCAGATTAGAGAAGCATGCAACTTAAACTTCTTTTTTATTTTTGCGTGCTTTATTTACCCATATATACAACCTGAACCTGCTATGGAGAAGTTGAGAGCATCAGTATTCCAAGAGGGTTCTGCTTCTCCCATAGGTACAGAAACATTCTTGCCCTTCAGCCTGCCTTGCTCCCTCAAGTCACACCAGTTTCTTCTAACGTTGCTAACCTAAACCTTGCCCTTTTTCTTTTTCATTTTTTTCATTTATTTATTGAATTTATACCATCATATAGGCAGAGGTCTTAGGGCGGTTTATTAATTTTATTTACTGCATAGATTTTTTTTAAAAATAATAATAATTAAACAACATTTTGGGTTTTACAATAAATCAGTCAACCTAGGACTTTCCCTCTCTCCCTCCAAGGTTCCCCCAAAATTTCAATTTGTGCTGCATATTATAGTTACTCCATGCCTTTGCTTCTACAAAAAAACAAAAACAAACAAACAAGCAACAACAACAAAATTCCACTGTCGTTTCCACTGCTGCTCTCACTCAAATCCTATTTGCATCTTAACATGTTTACACTGAGTTTTTAAATAATCAACAAACATTTTCCAATCTTCCTTGGCATGCAATTTAAATTTCAACAGTAGGGAGACCATAGAGGGAAATTATGAATCGAAAGAAAGAGATAAGAATAAAGGGATGTATATGAGTGCAAACTTTATTTCAACTGGGGTAAAGGCTAAGAAGCTAAGCCACACTTCTATAAATTTTTTTTTAATAATTTAGAGGAATGTTACATTGTCAAACCTTTTCTCTATTTAGAATATTAGGAGTTTGTTTAACATTACCAGAAGAAACCAAGTCTGATCACTTAACTATCCAATTATCAGATGCAGAAAAGAAAGGCTTACCTTGATTTTTCAGTGGCAAAGGCATAGTCTCCCTGAGTTTGCTTAAAAGGTTTTTCATTTCTCTCATATCCCTGTAGAAATGAAGCACAGAACTGTTCAAATAGAACAGACATTGCTTAAGCTTAGATAAAAGCTACGTACTTCTGCTTTTCAGGATTCCAAGAATAGTACTATGTCTGAACAAAAAGGATAAAAATAAAATAAAAATCAGAATGTTGGACTGAATAATTTTTGCAGACGTCTAATGGACAAGTGATGGAGTTATAATAAAAAGACCACTGTAAGTCTCCAATTTTATTCAAGTATGTTCTTCCATTAAGAAGGAGTATGGCTGCTCATTCAGAGGCAATTTTTATTCCAGCAAGCTTTTTGTGAAGTTCCATGAAGGGATGTGGAGACAAAGGTCTACTTCCACACATGCCTCACTGTTTAATGGGATCAAATTAGGAATAATAAATAGAAAACATACCTTTCAGTATTTTCAATATCCGTGGAAACCTGCCATAAATGTTGTTGAATGTCTGTTGGTGAAGATGATGTGTCTTCTAAAATAGGGACTTCTGAACTCTCCTCTACTTTACTGTCTATGATCTTGGGTGCGGCACAAGTCTCTATCCCTTTCAAATGGTCAAAAACAAACCAAACTATAATTACAAAAAACCCTCATAACCACATTTCCCCACACCCAGCATCTCTCATTCTTGAAATAATTGCTGGACTTGAGTGCTATGTATACTATGAACTAACGAAATAAGGTAAATAAATAAAAATTCTGTACTATGGAAAGTTCAATTCTGTGTGACCTATATAAATAATGAATTTTTCCGTGGGTTTACATATTCTGCAGAGTTCATTCCCCTTCTATTAAGTAAAGGAAAGTGAACAACTAGTGAGGTACGCAGCCTGGCAACTTTATTATTATTTCTTATTTATTAAATTTCTATTCTGTTACTCTTCCCAAAGAAGTCCAGCTTCTCTTCAGCCACCCCTCTTGTTTCTATGGTTCCACCGCCTATTGTAATGCACACATTTCCAAGGCTATCTTTGCTTATGAACTCTATTTATAGCATGAAATTTTTTGTCAATGATGCCTCTTCCCTCATGCAGCCCCATTCTTATCACAAAGCATTTTGTAATGATCTCCTTAACTAATTTTTATCTGTCATACATAATTAAATGCAATTGCTGTACAGCACTCTACAAACCTTTTGAGTCATTATTGATATTTCTGCTATGAAATCTCTTACTATGTATATATATGATTTCTAGACTGCCACTCATCACACAGTGAACTTGGGGTAGTTTCTAACATAATATAAATACAATAAAATATAGTACATAAAAAACAATAATTAAATAAAACACAGCAGTTCAGAATAAACTTGGAGCATTTTGGAACATCTACACCAATTTTAGTCACCACAACATTGAAAGTCATTTTCAGGGTCCTCATTTCTCTCTATGAAAACAGGTGAGTACATTTCAACATCTCCTCCTCAGCACATCTAAAGATCTCCCTTCCAACTTAATTTTTGTTTCTTATAGCACTTGTACATTTTGAAATTAAGAGTGAGGGAACCAGAACACATTATTTAACCAATTTATTCCTTTTATGCTTACTTAGCTCAAAATTAGGCAAGAAACACACCCTAGTTTAATATTTTAACCCTGGAAAGTTAAAATATTAACTATCAAAAACTGTTATGGTCTAAGATGTTTCGCTATATGTTGCACACAAAATGCTAAACAACGAATGTGCAATGAGTTTCAGTTTGGGAGGTTTCTGAACTGGGTCTGGCAAAGGCCGTGCAGCACTGATTTTATTTTGGAGTGTCCTCAGTGCACCATTTCGATATCATTTTGAATTTCTATCAGGGAAGCACTGTAGCAGAGTCACAGATGTTTCATGTTTTAAACTACCTGTTTGATTATATGAATTCCTTAGAGCATGTCTCACATTGATTTTTTTGGCCTCGTTTAGGTAAAATGCCATGCTTTGGAAATAATTCATTTAACACACAAGGTAAGTCACTCAGGCTAACACAAGTGGTCTGAGTCAAAGGGGTAAGGTGGAAAGTGATGGGCCAGCTACACAAATGTAAAAAATAAAGCAAAAGGGAGCCTTTAATAGTTTAGAGGGTTCCTTGCTCAGGATCTCTTCTAATTGAATTAAATCAAAAATTTGTTTGAATATAAGAGACAACTGAGTGCACTGTTGCAAAATAATGAATTCTTTTAGACAGCACAAGTGCTAGTTGCACACTCACAATGAGAACAAAGTAATAAACTCTGGCATTCAGCAATTTCCGCATGAGAAGCACTTGATTGCCTTCAGGCAGTCGTTCCACATTTTCCAGTGCAGCAGCTCAGCCCCAGACAAAGGGTAACTCTGAAGTGGCATCTGTGCACAGAAGGCCAACACCTTGTAAATTCCCAAATTTGTCATGAGGCATGGCTAACAATAAGCTGCCAGACAGTTCTCAAGATTTTCCTTGTCATTGGTTCACCTGTTGATGGTTAGGATTAATTTTCACATTAGTCTTCTCTCTGCTTCTTTTTATGAAGTACACACAGGGAAGAGGTTTCAGGATGTGGCAGTAGTCAGACTTGTACCTAACTGTTAGGCCAACCAATTTTTTCAAGGATTGTGGAAGACATGCCTAAGGACTTATCTAGACAATGCTGTCCCACAACGCAGTAAGTCAGATATTATTTTGCCAAATGTGGCTATAGATTTTGCAAATATTCATATACCTTTATAATATTATTATTGTTAATATAATCAATTACATTGTGATTAAGAATTTATTGTAGGGATGAGATGAATTACGAAACGCTTAGAGTGTGAGCATGCCACAGAGAAAAAACAGCTTGCTGAACAGATAAGCAGGACATTGTTTACTGAGAGCAGCCCTTGGAAGAAGAGCGTAAGGTTTCTGGACAGCTATGCCCATTTGCCCTCTAGAGGTCAGAGATTATGACCTTAGGTCATATATTGAGAGAACTCCTTGCAATTCTAAAGATATCTGCATTCAGCACATCAGTTCACTAGTCAAGTAGCAACAGATTAAGCACCATATAGGAAATTTGGGCCCAGAGCCACTTTTGGTTGAAGACCTCTGCAGCACCCCAAACAACATATGAAGTTATATTGGTAAGCTGAGGCCTCTGGATTTATAAATAATAATAATAATAATAATAATAATAATAATAGGCACCCACTTCATACATCTCTCTGTGCTTCTAGACTGGCCATCTAGTTAGAGCAAATATCTTGGTAACTGTATCACTGCAGAGCATGTGTGAATGTGTTGCATGACTGACAGCTTTTGAAGAAATGAAATTATACTGTATTTTGATAACTGGTAGCATTGCCTAGGTTTCTGTGCACTCCTTCTCCAATCCTGGGCTGCATTCCTGACAGTAGCCCAATCCATTTTAGGCTTTGCAAGACAGGTTACTGCGTTTACTGGATATGTGTACTGGCATTACCTTGGTACAAAGAAATAGCCCCACTCAGAGGAGGCTATGTTTTTGGATTTTAAACTATGTTATTCCTGAAGTGAATTGCCATTTAATGCATGTCATCCTGAATTTCCATAGGCATTTTGAATTTGTGGCACTGTTTTGATGTTCATTTGGTATAACTGTGGAATTATTTTTAATTTATTGTTCAAACCGCGGTTACATTGACTGTTCTGATATTGTTCCACTGACCTGTTCCCCTCCCCCCTTGCCTGCTGTTGGTTTCCTTTGAGAAATAAAAGTAGACAATAAATATTAAAGGGAGGCTGTCAGCTCCTAAAAGGGACACTTAAAGGATCTCAGAAAACTCTGATGACATGCTTGCTTTGGTATTTTAAAATATGTAAATCACCTTGATCTCTTGGCAGAAAGGTGATATAGAAATACAACGAATTCATACATGGAAATAAAATAGTTTTAGATGTATTTGAAATAAAATAAATAACCAAAGTTAGTGTGCTTAGCACTGGAGTGTAAGGGTATAACAAAAGTGGATCCTGTGAGTCTTTATGACTGCAAAGAGACTTATAGCTCAAGGCTGAAAGGACAAACACCCACCATCCATTACTCAGTGGTTTGAAGTTCTTACTGCCCTTTCTACATTTTAGCGTCTATTTTAAAATCGTCAATCTCGCTTGGATTCATATTAGAACATATGGACTGTTTATATTAGTGTGCTTATTTAAATTTGGATTGCTGAGATTATTTTGATCTTTCTCAATGGATTATTTTATTGTTAATGGGCGTTTACTTTGTTTCTTTCCTCACCCGCTTTTCGTGCTATGTTTGCAATAAAAAATATATGAAGAAAAGAAGAGTACATAGTCTGTGAATAGCAGTGGGTGAAAAAAGCAGTTCCTTAAGAGTTATTCCGGTTGTTTTAACAATTCTAAGGGTCTCTATGCTTCATGGCTAATTTTTTTTTAGTGGGGAAAGTGCTCAGCTCGAAAAAAGAACTGTAGATAAAATGGCAGGCTGGAGGGCGGGTTTGGACTTGAGATTTTTCATGCACCATCCAACAGATGCACTCAACACTTCTGCAATCACATCTGTGTGGTACTCAGCAACTTACTTAAAAATTAGATTAGTTATAGAAATATTAAGCCTAAGTGAAAAAATATTTGAATAACAACTTTTCCTAGCCATATTTCAACTAAAGAAACCTTTCCATATATTAAGTTGTTGTCTAAAAGGGAGCAAGGAAGAATTCCTGAAAATATAGAACCCTGTAGCTGTGCTTTATTAGGATTCAATCATCCTGACTAGATGTCCATGGGGGAAAGCCATCTTTTCTCCACAAGAATGTTCCAGAGAGCAATGCTTCATCATAATGTTGCATCATTCCCAGGGAAGTTCTGTCCCCATGGATACTACTGGATGGCTGTGGTCAATCAAGCTGCACCTTGAAACAGCTAAAAGGGAAAGGAACCACCCTCAGATACCTGTTATTTGAAGGGTGAGACTTCCCTATGAAATAATTTTACCTGCTCCGAAGAGACTGAATCAACACTGGAAGGGGTGTTTTGCTTCACCCCTTAAAAATACTGGAAAAAGCTAGACAAAATATTTCATTCCAGCTTTAGTTAGAAACCATTTTAGGGTCTGCTCTGTGGTGGCAACAGTAGTGAAGAAAATTTACTTCGCCACTACCTTATTTTTAAAAGACATTTGAAGGCAGCCCTGTTTAGGGAAGTTTTTAAAATTTAATGCTGTATTGTTTTTAACACTCGATTGGGAGCTGCCCAGAGTGGCTGGGGAAACTCTGGGCTGGGCAGGGTATGTATGTATGTATGTATGTATGTATGTATCAATCAATCAATCAATCAATCAATCAATCGATCATTGCTACTACTACTACTATTGCAACTGCACAATGTTAGCCAGTGAATCTAATTTGAGTGGTGAGGGCCTCTTTCACATGGGCCCAGGTGATGAATGGATGAAGCCTGCAGAGATCAATTTGTACCACATTTTCCAAATAAAGACCACTCACCTCTATTCCTACTTGGAGGCTATAGTTAACCCATAGTTAAGCACTGTCTGGCTTTGTCATTTTGGATACTTTTCAGCCTAACTGCGCTGGGCTAAAAGGAAAAACCACCTGACCTGGTTTAGGCTACCTTCCTTTGTTCCCTATGAATATTTTCTAATAAAATTTGCAGTTATGTAACACTTTTCCTGACTGTGCCAAACACTTCAAATGTATCCTTAGTAATCCTGACAACAATGCTGCAAAATATATCTTTGTTGCCATGCTACAGATTGGGGAGAGGGTAGAAGAAAGCTGAAGAAATGCTACCTTGCCTAAAGCTACCTAGCAAGTTCATGGTTGAAGTAAATATTTGA
Source organism: Podarcis cretensis (assembly GCF_951804945.1). Lineage (NCBI taxonomy): Eukaryota > Metazoa > Chordata > Lepidosauria > Squamata > Lacertidae > Podarcis > Podarcis cretensis. The sequence continues at coordinate 40,034,822 of NC_137180.1, forward strand.
ACCAGATGGGGCTTCCCAACTCACATTACACTGCAGCAGCTCCCCAAATTATGACTGGGCATTTAGAGCAGCAAGCTACTACAGATATGAGGGCTTATTGTGAAAATATTATAAAAACCCAACAGCATTTGTGCATTAAAAGCATTCACCGCTTATATAAATGTGCTTTATAAATAAGGACAGCTGTAAGAACAGGTCCTATTGATGGAAAGTACGTCCCCACATTTCCTAGTATTGTTTACTGGCATGAATTAACAGGGAACAGATGAGCGGAGATGCGTTTCTTATATGGCTCCACAGTAGATGTGCCCAGCGTTGTCTTCTGCCCAATTAGTGTGTGGGGGGAAAGCATCGTGTTTGCAAGAGAAGGGCACATCTGGATTAGAAACAGCTCAATGTATTTCTGTGGAGCAGCTATTTTTGTTCTTGAGATTTTTTCCACTATACAAGCAGCCTACTTTTCCTCCTGTAGGTCAGCTCCCTCCAGGAGTAGTCTGAACTTGGGTAACTAGCTGAACTTTACAAAAGATATAAAAAGCAACAAAGAGCCCCAGGCTTTGATTCTGCAGAGTTGTTCTATACCCATGAGGAAGATGAAGTTAGCAAAAGTGCTGAACAGAACAGCCTGCTTTTGCTAAACACCTATAAGCACAGTCTTCCCCTCCTCCAGCAGAGACTAGACTTGGGCCAGACTTATTCACAAATGCTAACATTTGTTCAGCCCTTTCTGGTTCTCATGAAAACTTCCATGAAAAAGCTAACACGCATCAACTAGGCTAGCTCAGTAGACTTTTCCTTGGAAAACTGTACATAGAGCCAATTTGGGTATATGGCCACGAATTCAGAGCTACACCAAAAGCAGCACTGCTAGGCATAGAAGATGCAGCAGCTGTGAAATATATTGATGAAATGCAACCTGCTAGATATGTTGTAACATACCACAATCTATGCCAGATAGACATACGCAAGCTCAGTGCGCAGCCCACTGATAAGTATGAAAGACTTGAAGAGGACGAAGGGACGAGGCCGCAGAGGTTCTCAACCTGTGGGTCCCCAGATGGTGTTGGACTACAACTCCCACCATCCCTAGCTAGCAAGGCCAGAGCTCAGGGATGATGGGAGTTGTAGTCCAACAACATCTGGGGACCCACAGGTTGAGAACCTCTGGACTAGGGGGATTAGGGCTCATCCATAGGCATGATTGTCCCATGCCTAAAAAGCATGGGCATGAGAGGTTTCCCCCTTGCCCCACTCTTTTCCTAGGGAAAACCCACCCTTTAGCTATAAATCAAGGCAAACAACAATCCAGAGAAAACAACCCCTATCATTCCTAAGCACTGGCCATGTGTGCTGGAGCTGATGGGAGCTGGAATACAACAAGAGGACCATAGGTTCCCAATCAGTTCACCCGAGGTCTATTTAGGTGGAAAAACCAAAGAGGAACTACAGTTCTAAAAGTAAGTCATTGCATCTCATTTAATGATTATGGGCCAATGGAAATAGTGTTGTTCTTGGATATGGGATTTTTGGTTCTAAATTCCTCCAAAACTATAAATTTTAACTATGTGTATGGAGGAGATAAGGAAGAAGGAAAGGATGTGAGGGTGGGGTGATCATGACCTTGAGCTCTTAGGATGAAAGGCAGGATCTAAATGTAACAAACAAACAAATACTTAATAAATATGGAAGATGGTTTTTATAATAACTTTTTTTGCTACTTATCTAAATTTTATCTTGTAATGACTTATGGTTATGATCAATATATTGATTCTTTCTATTTCAATGGAAGCAACTAATCCATGTGCATATTCCACTGAAATCAACAGTGTAGGCTAAGTTTTCAAGAATTTTAGGTGCATGTTGGCGCGGACACAGTTGTCCAGAATGAGGCATAAAGCGCTCTAACATCCCATGGGCAGGCTAGTTGGAGAATAACAGATGAAGCTGCATGGCAAAAGTCCTGTTTAACACATAGCCAATGACAACTGAAGTGAATGAAGCAAGACCAAGAGCATTTATGATGTAGGTGAATACCTTTTCGATGAAGCTGAAGTGATCCTAGTAGGCATATGGATTTTAGCATCTCTGTCGTATACATTTCTAAGCAACACTGCAACTGAATATATAGTCTACAGATCTCAGGATGAATCTCACCATCTTCTGGGCTGCAACAATATATAAAAAGAATCAAACAGAAAATGTTATTTCCATAATTTATCTGTCTCCACAGTTTAGACATTCTAGACAGTTTTTAAAAACGGTCTATTTTTGAAGAATTATATACGCACCTTGTAATTCTATAGACATCTTTTAAGGTGTATGATTTAACAATACAGATGATAATACTATTATTATTATTGTTATTATTATTTATGTATTTATACTTCACCTTTTTCTCTGGTGGGACTCAAGGTGGCTTACAGATAAATACAAGAACTGCTAAAACGTAGAGAAATCCATCATTGAAATACAATTAAACATTGATAGAATTAAGACTATATACATGTTTAAAACATACCAATAATTTTGTAATGCTGATCTGAAATAAAAATTGCAGACAGGACCAGCTCAGCTTGTAGCTCCAAGTATACCACGAAAAACGCATATGGCGGGGGGGGGGGGGGGGAGAGAAGAAGAGGCATGGTGCGAATTTCCCCACAAGATGTAGGTTCTGTCCCTAAATCTAAAAAGAGTCAATCACCCCTGGGTGAGCAATGAATTCTGAGGGACTTGCAAAACAAATGTGTGAATAAAATGTCATTTTTCCTGATGTTTTATTTAACCTGGTCAAATACAGTACCTTAAAATGTTTTCAAGCTACATGCAGTACTGCACAAAGATAAAAACTGGACTAAACAGGGGAAAGCTTTAACTTAAGTACTATAATTTCTGATTCCTGTCAAAAGTAATTCCAGCCTTGGATTAAACACTATTTATAGCAGCAGATGCCACACAAGTTCAGAGTAATTACTGATTTTAAAGATCACAATTTCTCCTTTGGCTCTACCCTCTCTCCCTTTTACTCCAACCAACAACCCTAGAGACACGATCAGATGCTGACTCGCTGCTCTAATGCTGCAATGCCCTGTTAATGTGCTATTTTTTGTAACCCTTCTTCTTAGATTACAGCTGACTTCCGTTCTCAAATGCATGGCTGTTATCTTCATTGATTTCTTTTGAAATCACACTCATGAGGGCAAAATATCCTGTTCGGAGTATAACTTGTACAAAGATGTTCTTCAGCATCCCTGGTGGTTGTAAAGATTCATCCTTTGCACGATGTTTCAGAACTCTCTTTTTAATGCCAGCAGAGTCCTCTCAGAGGTGTTCTTATGCCAAGTTTGCAGTTAGAGTGGACCATGAGGTCAAGAGAGGCAGGTCTTTTGTTTTCTCTTTTAAAAGTGCTGGGGCCTTTTACCCAAAAAGAATGATAGGTAAGGTAAAGGTAAAGGTAAAGGTACCCCTGCCCGTACGGGCCAGTCTTGACAGACTCTGGGGTTGTGCGCCCATCTCACTTAAGAGGCCAGGGGCCAGCGTTGTCCGGAGACACTTCCGGGTCACGTGGCCAGCGTGACATCGCTGCTCTGGCGAGCCAGAGCCGCACACGGAAACGCCGTTTACCTTCCCGCTGGTAAGCGGTCCCTATTTATCTACTTGCACCCGGAGGTGCTTTCGAACTGCTAGGTTGGCAGGTGCTGGGACCGAGCAGCGGGAGCGCACCCCGCCGCGGGGATTCGAACCGCCGACCTTTCAATCGGCAAGCCCTAGGCGCTGAGGCTTTTACCCACAGGGCCACCCGCGTATAATTTATAAAATACTAGGAATTTATGAGAAATGTTGAAAAATTAAGGCCTAGGGAAATACACTTTTTCTGTAAATGTTTTCAATAATTTTCAGTTTGCACTGGGAAATTCCATGGAGCAAGGGTAGCGAACGTGGTGCCCTTCAGATGTTGTTGGACTACAAGTCCCATTACCGCATCCATTATGGTCAATGATAAGGGATGATGGGAGTTGTAGTCCAACAAAACACCTGGAAGGCATCACATTGGTTACTTCTGTGCTAGAGTGATCTAATTTAGCATGTTAATTTTTCTTGTATTTAGTATAATAATAATAATCTGCAATGATCAAACTTGATATTTGTTTATTGTTACTAATGAACTTATGGCACTGAAAATTTCCTGTTTTTTTTTTAAAAAAGGCCTTCAAAAGATTTCCACCAGTAATCATTTATTATACCTCATATGAATGACCTTTTTTTTTACAGTGTATTGATTTTTACATTTGACTGTCACTGTGACAAGACACTACAGTAACTAGCAACAGCAATCATAAGTACTGTAATGCTCAGTAGAATTTTGTTGTACTAATTTGTTGTTGTTGTTGTTTAGTCATTTAGTCATGTCCGACTCTTCGTGACCCCATGGACCAGAGCACGCCAGGCACTCCTGTCTTCCACTGCCTCCCTCAGTTTGGCCAAACTCATGTTGGTAGCTTCAAGAACACTATCCAACCATCTCATCCTCTGTCGTCCCCTTCTCCTTGTGCCCTCCATCTTTCCCAACATCAGGGTCTTTTCCAGGGAGTCTTCTCTTCTCATGAGGTGGCCAAAATTTTGGAGCCTCAGCTTCAGGATCTGTCCTTCCAGTGAGCACTCAGGGCTGATTTCCTTAAAAATGGATAGGTTTGATCTTCTCTAAAGATGTCTATCACTGATAGCAATGTTTTATCCTATATAAAGTGGAGCTCTAATGCTTCTGTGTTACTTTTCTAGATGAAGAAATGTGATTAAAAATAAAAGTATGCAGCAAAGCTCTGAACATTAAACAATTCTGTATCAAAATCACAGGTGTTTGAGAAGATCCTGAGAGCAAATAAGAGGCTAAATCACGGTCTTTTGTGTGTGCAAAAGATCCACCCTTCACAAGCACCAAGCCAGATAATAGTGTTAAGAATTCACTCACGTGTCTGTTCCTATGTGACAGAGGGTAATTCCAATTAGGTTTGAAATATAGTGTTTCAGAGTGAGCCAGAATTCTTATTGCTTAAGATTTTTAGAAACATCACTTACAAATGGTCTCAGATGTGGCTGATGCCATTTCCAACCTAGGGTTCCCTAGTTAAGTTACCAGAAGTCCAGATGCCAATAGAAGCCGTGGGGCTAATATGTTTGGCTCCAATTTCCTGATGTAGCCACCCTCAAGTAGCCAAAATCTGAACGCGCATTTGCACATATTCATTTCTAGGGTTGGAAGGATCTGTTTCACATTTTCCCATTCTTAAATTCAGTTCTCCACATTTCTGCAGTGATTTGTCGATTTCATTATAAAAAGCCCTCATGGAAATTCTTCAGTATTTTAGTGTGGATTTCTCATAGTAAACACATTTTTGTCTGCAGTTTTGACCAATGCACACATTTATGCAAGCAACCTCTCCTAATATAATGCATTTTTGTAAACATTGGTTGGAGGACTGCATCAAAGAATTCGGTTAAGTGCGAATTTTGAAAGATGGATGTGTTTCGGTTTTCACATTGCTTTGGAAAGTGTCTAATTGATAAATTCAACTTTAAATGTGTACTGAATCAAATTTCACCCGCATTCCTATTCATTTCCTCTAAGGTCCCCTACTTATTTTGGCTCAGTCAGCAACCCATAGTGCATGATACTACAAGAACAACTTCTCCATTGGCTACCATTTTAAAGCTATATATCCATAATTTTTCCTACTTGAATACACCTTAAAGTGAAAGTCCAAAATCACAAAATAAATCTCTTACAATTAGCACTATGAAAGTCAACCTGTGTTCTATGCTATCAAAGTTATCAATTTAATATACATTGTTAGCACTAAGAAACTCAGTTATCTTTCTTCGTATGTGCAGTACTTTTAAGACATTCAGAATTAATGACACTAGCTAATAATAACCGGAATAGCAAATATTAATATCTAGAACACATCTACACTGACAAACAAGCTACTAAGCAATTACATATAAACCCCATAGAGGGAGCTCTAATACTAATCATTACCTTTTCAGCATTGTTATTTGACCACCACTAGCTTAACCCATAAAACAGAAAGGAATATACAGACACAGGATTCTATCCCTGGAAATAAAATATTTATTTCATAAAATTTATATACTGCTTGATTGTAGAAAAATCTCATGTCACTGGGGCTGTTACCAACCAGCGAATATATTATTTCTAAAATACTATATATTACGTAGTTGCTTTATAAGTAACTAATTTAACCTATCATTATATTGCTTGTAGACAGATTGGGATTAAAACTGGAAAACCAAGCTGTGTGAGTTTTTTAAAATTTTGCACCAGGTTATTATTATTATTATTATTATTATTATTTTGGGTGTGTGCGGTTTGAGTTCAGGAGTACTGAAGCAAAGGCCCATAGAGCAATGGAATGGAATTGTTTCAAATCTACAGCTCATAAACAGCCTCTCTCTTTCCAATTGCAATGGAGAACAGAGATTTTTTCAGCCTGGACCTCTAGATTCTGAATTGAGGGGAAAGACAGAGAAATGGTTGCTATGGTGACTAGGCCTTGTCCATGCTATACCACAATAGTGTCATGACAATGTGAAGAAGGTATGAAGTTGGCTACTTCCAGTGGTTCTGGACCCAGAGTGAACCCCAATAAGACCCTAGGATTTCATCAGTTGCCCCAAGACTAAGGGAAGCTATTTTTCGGGCAGTAAATAAAAGTGGTGCAATTAACCTTTCCCTTTCTCAGTGGCGTAGCGTGGGGGGTGCGGGGGGGGGGGGCCGGCCGCACCATCTGGGGAGGGGGCGCGCTCGCACTCACAGCTCTCTGCCCCTACCTGGCTCACTCACTCTCTCTCACTGCAAACAATACATGTGCTTAGGGGGTAAGGGTTTCTTTAACTAATCTAGTGGAAGAGACTCGAGTGCTAAAATACACGGGTTAGGGGGCGCAAATTACTTGCCTTGCCCCAGGTGCTGACAACCCACGCTACGCCACTGCCCTTTCTAACATTTCGTTTATCAATACAGAACCAAATTTTATTTGTAAACAAAGGGGGATTAAAGGAACCAATCACTGAGCAGAAAAAAAAGATGACAGGGAAAAGGGGTAAGCCTCAAGTTTTGTTGCTGGATTTATTACCACCACCACCACAATTTTTAAAATTAAAAACAATGCTTATAATTGCATTTTTTTTAAAAAATTGAGTTTAAGTAGAATACATGCAGAATTATAATTACAAGATGACTGCATTGCACTTGCATTATATTTATATGGAACTAGTGAAAGTGAAAAGGAGGAAAAAAGAGACAAATATCTATATATTCTAATCTGAGAACAGAAAATAATTTAACCATCATCCTGAAACCGGATTTCAAAACATTTTAAGACCACAATATAGTGATTAAGGGACGCAGGTGGCGCTGTGGGTTAAAGCCTCAGCGCCTAGGGCTTGCCGATCGAAAGGTCGGCGGTTCGAATCCCTGCGGCGGGGTGCGCTCCCGCTGCTCAGTCCCAGCGCCTGCCAACCTAGCAGTTCGAAAGCACCTCCGGGTGCAAGTAGATAAATAGGGACCGCTTACCAGCGGGAAGGTAAACGGCGTTTCCGTGTGCGGCTCTGGCTCGCCAGAGCAGCTTCGTCACGCTGGCCACGTGACCCGGAAGTGTCTCCGGACAGCACTGGCCCCTGGCCTCTTAAGTGAGATGGGCGCACAACCCCAGAGTCTGTCAAGACTGGCCCGTACGGGCAGGGGTACCTTTACCTTTACTATAGTGATTATGCCCAAATCTTTGTTATATTCCATAAACAGCTGTCAAATTGTTGCAAATTTATCTTGTCTTTTTCCTTTCTCTTTAAATCTGCTCAATTCAATCTGGCCATTGAGGCAATCTCCATCATTTTTAATCTCCTCTACATTAACAGTTGGCAAACTCCTTCCCCCCCAAAACAAAATTCTTCCTGTCAACACTATATATAAAGCCAATTCCTTATGTTCCTATCTGAAGAAACCACCTGCATAGTCTAAAGAAAAAGCCATGGGTTCAATGGTATCTTATACACGAACATATCTGAAGTCTGAATCTTGGCTAATTTTCAGGTGTTTTTTTAAAAAAAATCAGTGCATATTTCCACCACTAGCATAATTTCTTTTTCATGCAAACAGGTTTCCCCCACTTTGATGTATTCCTGTTCCTCAACTTTTCTTTTCTTTTTTGTAGGGGGGGGGAGAGAATAAGAGAGAATAAAATTTTGCTTTTAATTTTTGCGGCTTCTACCACTGGCTTGGGTTTTTCTGAGCTATTTTCTCTCTCTTTAATATTTGTACTGGTTCGTCATCATGCTGTGACAACATTGTGAGCCACTAGGGGAACAAGAGGGACACAGACTAAGCCAAACTTTGAAGGTCAGGAATCTATCTCAGAGACTGAATGATTCACCTCAGAAGGAGTACAGGAGATAGAGATGTTGCCATGTCCTGTCAAGATTGGGTCAATAACATTAAGGTGTATTTGACCCAAGAGATATACAGATCTCATATTTATTAACAGTATATCAAAAACAGTTTCACATACTATAGAAAGAAAAGCAGGAATACAATTGGAATGAATTTTTAAAATCCCAGGATGATAAGCACAACATTTAATTTAATTATTTTTATTTCTCCCCCTTACTCAGAAAACTACAGGACTTTCTTTGCCATACCGGTATGCTTGGTTCATATATAATTAATGGGCCAAAATTAATTTTAACCATGTATTCAGATTTCTTAGGGAACTGAATGCAAAAACTTTTCAGGAGATTGGTCACTCAACTATACCCTCATGCAAGACAACCAGTTCCCTTGACAACCTTGAAGTTTCACCCCCTTAATCGTACTGGTTTGAAAATGTTTGCTATATTCTTAATTTCTGGCTTTCAACCCAGTTAATCAATTCACATTATCCCCACCGAAGAATTCCACCACATGGATGGCCAGTTCCAAAATGGCAGAGCCATCCTTTGAAACTGGTACAACTAGCATGCTAAAAGAACAGAAAGGGAGCAAGCAGGAGTAGATGGTACAGTGTTGTGCTGCTTCCCTGCCAACAGTGGTGTATTTCATGCTTAATGGGATGGTGTGGGGCACAGGAAAGGCCAGGACCATGTAGGCGCACTGGCAGTGTCTCACATGTCCCACTGGTTCTCTCTGTTACACCAGGTTTCAGTTATGCCTACCAGATCAATGCCATCCTCTAAGACCAAGCTCTCCAGTTCATAAATCTTGTCTCGGGGGCTTCTAGCATTAGCATATCGACACTTGTACACAGTCTCCCTCTTCACGTTTCTTTGGCACTTGCATTTTTGACCTGCAGTGCTTTGCCCTCTCTGAGTCAGGTGATGAACTCATAATAAAAGCTGATATCTATTCCCAGAAGTTATGCTCTCCACGCTAATGCTTACTTATGCATACAATGATCCCTTAGTGATGAAACATGATTAAGTAGGATATGACAGCACAGTATGGCACCCTTGACAATAGCAAGCCGAAGAGCAGATATAGTTATATTCAATAAATATGAGACCATAAATGGAAGCGTTAATTTAAATTATTTGTGGCATGTGGCTGGGATATTCGCTTGTTAAATCACATTCCTTTTCTGAAGTTGCTTAAAATGCTAGAAAACCCCAATAATCTTACCAGTGTTCACTAATTCACAAAAAAGTCTCCGGTTTTTTAGGCACCAGGAAGCATATGCCATGAATGCCAGTCTTTAAAGTATAAGATTTTCACACTTGCTTCTTGATGTAAAACTTTCAGGTTCAGATAGCTAGTAATCTGGTCAATATAAATCTGGAGTTGAACAGGCTTATGCTAGGGGAAATCCAGATATTTTTTTCCTTAATATTCTAATTTAAAGTCAATATTAGGAGGAGGAATGGGTGGTGGTTTGGGGGAAGGCCCTGGTGCAGTTATTCCCCAACCCCCAACCCCAATAACACTTCATGGAAAGTATCATCACCCAAATGTGAGCAAAGACCAGGGCCGGACCCCAAATCCATTCAAAGCTCCGATGCTCTAGTTACCTTTTCTAATGTCTCTGGAAAGCAAGCAGCAGGAGCCCCAGATCCTGAAAGGAAGCGGCGGATTGCAGTGAACAGCTTTATGATGGTATTTTTCTCGTTGGGGAAAGATCAACCCAGTCAGTTGTTTTAGGAGACAGTTTGGCCACACTGGATGTCCAAAATCAATGCTCCAGAATCTGGATGAACCCAAACGGCTCTAATTTTAAGAGTTTAGATAGCGGTATATATTTCAGGCAGGATGTTTTAGCTTTTAGAGGTTCTTCTTCTACTTCCCAGATTCTGGTACATACTATGCTGTCTACACAGATGTCTTCAGGGCAGTGGGGCTGATCCAAAGAGCAAATGGGGCACTGCCCCACCAACCTCAGCTGCCCAGCATGTTTTGCTCCTTCCTTAAACCTAGTATTACTGAAGCTTTCTCCATAGAAGTCACCAGTTCTTATCTACCGCACAGCAATGCTTCATTTATTAATCTAGCTTAGTTCACTAACTAATAGATACCAAAGCATTTTACGGGTATTTACAAGGATGTAAGGTGAAGGAGGTTCTGACCAAAAAGAAACTGCAGGAACACATTCTACTCTTATATAATTTGTGACCATGCTGTCCCTGACACTGACTGTCATTTAATTGTTTAATATACACATATACTTAATGTGTCAACTTTCTTATTTTCCCAACTGCACATTATCAGCTTTCCAGCTCCATAATTTCCCCCCAACTCTACATTTTGTGTTTAGCTGCACACTAAAAAAACCACCCTTTGAAAAACTTCCATCTTTTGGTCATATTTCCTACAATGATGCATGATAACACTGCTCAAGAGTGCGATAAAACATCCTATATGAACAAGGAAGCCTCAGAGTTCTGACGCAATCATCAGTAAATAAAACAATAGCAGTAAAACTTTCCAAGAGATCACATTTTCACCATTAACCATCTTCCCCTCCAATAAATTGATGTCTGGCAAGAACTAAGTATGTCCCACAAAGAATGCCCAATAAGATTCCATCTGAGGTCAATAATACTATTTGTGATATCTCTGTCCTGGGATTTGTAAAAATGAGGGAAAAAACCCAAAGCCCTGCATATGGGCATCAAGCTAAAATACATAGCATATTAGCTTGTGCGGCCTGTATTTTCTTTTAAATTGTTTGTGATAGATGTGCAATTTTGCTTTTTGAAATCACTTCAGCCAGAAATTGTGTGAAAACTGCATGCAAATGAATCATGGTGTTTTCTTTTTAACGTGGCATTTCCAACCTCTGAAGATGAAAGCTACTATTCAGATTTTTAAAAGGCTTGTGTCTCTGGTAGTGAGAACTGCTGCAACAAAAAACAAACAGCAAAAAGAATAAAGAAAAGCTCCACACAGTTCTTACTTCATGCTTCTTTGGAACTTGGCCTTTAGCTATTAACTGTCATGAAAGTAAGCTTTCTGTAATACCATTGCTTATAAATGCCAAAGTCTCAAGTAATGGCTATATAAGGGAGCAAGCATTTTGGAACTAGGTGAAGCTATATAACTATCAACAGCACAGTTTTACTGCCTAGGGGCAAACTTGGGGCAAGTTGTAACCTGCCTTTGTAAAGTTTATTGCTAGAAGGAACTTACAATAAGTAAGTTATGCTTTTCATGCAAGGTTCCCTTAAAAAAGAGCTCTCATTTAGTAGCATTCATTAATATGTAATAAGAAAAACTGCCTTCATTAATATCTGATCAGGGGAAGAAAAATGGCAATATAGAGTCATCCCTATCTAGCATGGGAGAGCAACAAACAGAAATGGACTTCTGTAGAACTGGGCAGTACAGATGCCAATGCACTTCTGAAGGCACTTCCAAATTCACATTGCTATAGACAGCTGGATAGCTGAAGGGCTGCCAAGCAAAAGATGGTGCAGATTTGTTCTCTGTTGTTACAGAGGACAGAATTAGAAGCAATGGGTGGAAATTTCAAGAAAGCAAATTTCAAGCATTATTATTATTATTATTATTATTATTATTATTTACCACCCTTCATCTGAGGATCACAGGGCTGTTTACAACATAAAAACACAAAATACACAACATAGTAACAAACAAAAACAATACCCCCTGCAAGTTTAAAAAGCTATAGATTGTATAATTAGCCGAAGGCCTGGGGGCTGAAATGTTTTTGCCTGGAACTTAAAGATATGTAACGAAGGCAAGAGAATTCCACAAGTGTGGAGACACCACAGAAAATATAAATGTTAGGGGAAGCTTCCTAATGGCACAAGCTGTTGCAGACAGAGTTAGTGGACTCTCCTTTGCTGCAGCTACTAAGAGATGCTATACTGTAGTTACACAATTCATTCATTAAGCCAGGAGTTGGCCTAAATGACCCTTCCAGCTCTAATATTCTATGACCCTCTAGTTTTCCATATGAAGGGTGTTTCACAAATAATGCACATATTAGAACCCAGATATTACATCAGTCCCTGGTTCCTACTCACATAGGAAGACAGAAATTTGATTCTGATACAAAGTGGGGCATGACATTTCATTTGTGTCTGCTGTTTTTATTTTCTGTTTTTTATTTGTTTGAGTTTTATCTGCTGTTCAGTAGATCTGCTGTTTTTGTTTATGTTGTTTTAATCTTTGGATTGTTGTTCAGTTTTTATTTATTGCTGTATTTTGACATTTTAAATGTAACTCTGGAAACTGGCTAAGTTGAAAAGTGGGGTGTACTTTTTGCAAAATGAATATTCAATTGTGTGTTTAGCAGGCAGCTGTGGATGTTATGATTAATCCTAATAAACTGAATGATGATGCTTGTCAACTTTCTCTCTCCCCCCCCCCCAATTATTGGTTTTACATAAATTTATGCACAATAACTATAACGATTCCAAAACATAAAAATAAAAAGGTTGTTTCGAACCTTCGGACCTCCTCCCCTCCCTCCATGGGTTCCATTTCCCAAAAAATGATCTTTTTCTTTTTTTCCTGCATCTTTTACCATTATCCACCTATTAAAAAATCATAGCTACCAAAATTCATTTCACATTACCAGTGTCATTGTATCCCTGCCCATGATTTCAACCGTCTACAGTGGTCTTTTAAGTATATTAAGAAGTTATTCCAATCTTTTAGCAATACTTGGTCTCTCTCCCTGGTTTCTGATCTTTCCCGTCAGTCTTGCCATTTCTGCATATTCCATTAGCTTGGTCTGCCATTCCTCTTTGGTTAGTACTTCTCCTTCCTTCCATCTCTGGGCTGAGAGCATCCTCACTGCCATGATGCTTGCCAATTTTAAATGGTGTTAGTTGTCGGGATATCAGGTGGGAGAAATAGGTAGTACGAGGTAAACTGTACTCACAGCTCAATTCAGAACTGGGCAGTGATTACAAGCATACTCTCTGACCAATTTTGGCCCCTTCCACCTTTCCAGCGCCCTCAGAACCCCTGTTGCTTAGGTGGGTCCCACAAACTTCCAAGGGGTCTTTTAAAAGTGACAATGGGATAACAGGAGCGGAACCACCCAGAAGCTTCCTTCTGTTCAGAGTTCTCAGGATCCAACACATAAAAAGGTGACAGAGAAACTGTCAGAATTCAGGGCCGGTCAGAGGTATGTGCCTATCTCTCCAGGCACCGGCTGAATTCTTTTGACCTCCCTCCGGCGACTCCCGGCAGGCGAAATACACGAGGTCCGTTCCGGCGATTTTTCTCAGGCTGTGAGAAAAACACACCAAACTGCTTCTCCTCCTCCCTGCTCTCCAGCATATCCCCAGGGAGGGGAATCAGACACAGACAGAAATGTATCTACATGTTTTATTCCTGTCTTCAGCAGTCATATAGAGAAAACATGTCTGCTCTGTTCAACAAACAGAGAGAAACTCCAAACTCCACCCATGTACATCCTGTACAGGTCATATGACACACACTGAGCTAACATCCGGTGCTCAATACAGAATGGACTGCCCCTTTGTTTCCATGGCAACAGTCACACACATCCTGTTTGGCTTTCCAGCCACAAGCAGCAGACTTGGCTGCTATAGCCTTTGCTTGCTGCTGCATTGCTGCTTTAGAATAACATACTCCCCCTAAAGTATCGATGCGTGCAGCGAGCAAAGCGTCATCCAGAGAAGAAAACAAACAGTTGTTATACTTATAACACTCCCCTGTTGTTTCAGTTCCACCCTTGGAACTACCCGCCACTGGTTTTACCAATGTACCTCTCTGGTTGTGTGACTTCCAAGGAATGAGTGCTTCTGCATTACCTTGGTTAGCAACTCTCTGTTGTGCCTTTGTCTCTGACTCAGACACAGCTTCAATTTGACCTTGGTCGTTTACAACAGCAACACATGCAATAGCTTGGTTAGCAAACTCTTTTGAATACCTCTTGGGTGGTACACCCTTCGTTGCTCTCTCAGACCTACGTAAGAGGTGCTGCTCTTCTCTGTTTTCTGGTTCAGCCTCTGAACTCTCTGGAGAACCAGTACTAAGCTTAATCAGTGGTTCATCCTCCTCTTCTGAGGGTCTAGTCATTATGTGAGATTTCTTCTCAATGACTGTGACAACTGAGCTGTCTGAGCTATCGCTATCATCATCAGTACTACTGAACTCAATAAGATCAAACTCATCATCATCATCATCAGAATCATCATCATCACCTGTGGGAAATGTGTGAACAATCACTCTCTCCTGTTCAGGAGCACTCTCTAGAAATTTTGTGAGAATCACCTTACCAGATTCAGACAAAATTACTCTGTAGAGACCCTTTTCATAACCCACAAAAATGCCTCTGGCATTCTTTACTCCACCTGGAGCTTCTGTCCTCACATGAGACCCAAAAACCTTGAAATGGGCAACAGAAGGTTTTCTATGGAACAGTTTCTCAAAAGGAGAACATCCCAAGTCTTTTGAAACCTTTCTCAACCACGTGTAACAATAAGACATTAGCGACTCAGCCCAGTACTCATGTGGCAGATGTGAACTAAGCAATTGCGCATGCATTCCCTTTTGCAATTCTTTGTTCACTCTAACACAGACACATCTGTTCCAAGCTTCTTCGGAAGCTGCAATTCTGTGTCTTATCCCTTTCTTCTTCAGGAACCTCTGGAAATCCTGCAAGAGAAAAATTGGCTTCTCATCTGTGCAAAGACAATCTATGTCAGCATCATGCATATTTTTAACCTTGTCACAAAACTCTTTAAACCTTTCTAAGGCGTCTTTTGGTCTCTCCAAAAGATAAATCCAGACAAAACCTGTAAAAGAATCAACACATATTAGGTAATACTTTGCATTGCCTCTAGATGGTGCTAAAGGACCAATCACATCAGCATACACCCGCTGAAATGCCCTGTCGACCCTCGAGGTGACCTGCTTGGCGTTCTTTTCAGCTACACCTGCAAAAGAAATCATGTTAGAATCACAAGAATTACATTCCATGTAATCACTTTGATCAAAAGTCAACAAATACAGTCCATCTTTCTCTTTGGCAGAAAGATACTGCTCTCCATCTTTGTAGATCTCGCAGTGTTGATCATCATAGGACAGTTTTAGTCCCTTCTTTGCAATCTGCGAAACGCTGAGCAGATTGTACTTCAACTCTGGAACCAAATAAACATTGTTTATAGTCAAATTCAGACTTTTAAGATACACAGTCCCAATTCCGGAGGCTTCCAGCTCTCGACCGTTGGCTTGTTGTACAACGAAGCTTTGCTTCTTAAACGACGAAAACAAATCCCTGCGATGGGTCATGTGAACCGTCGCTCCCGTGTCTAAAATGAAGGAATTCCCCACTTGTGGTGTGGCTTTTAGGGACATCAAAGCCTTTGCAGGCTTCGCCTGTGACTTGGCATGGCTTCTGCCTGACGCCTCAGACTTCGTGGAGCTTCCCTTGGCTCCTTTGTTCTGACGTGGCTTCTTGCAGTACCGCTGAAGATGCCCAGTCTGTCCACAATTGTGGCATCGGACAACGTTCAAAGCTACGGCGTCTCCTCCAGTAGCTACAGCAGTGGGGGTGTTAGAACTCCGTTCTTCCCTCCCCCTGTCCTTGACTTCCAGGGCGGCAAGTCTGTCATGTTCGTTCAGAACCACGGCAAAGACCCTGTCCGACGTTAGATCTTGCGCTGGGAGAGACCCCAGCTGACTGGCAACCGTTTTGTAAGTCCGATTCAGGCTGTTGATCACCATGAAGCAAAACACTTCCTCATCCAGATGGAAATTGCGTTCCACCATCTGCTGACGCAGAAATTTCATTTCCGTCAGGTGCGCTTGAACATCTCCATCAGGCGCAAGCCTCAGGTTAGTCAGCTTTTCAAAATACAACAACGCTGAAGAACCTGCATCTCTCTGATGTGTCCTTCTCAGCGTGTCCCAAACATCTTTCGCGTGCTCTAAATCTTGTATATGAACAAGCTGAGAGTCTGACACGCACAGAATTATAGCAGTTCTGGCCTTCACATCCTGTGACTCCCAAGGACGCGTTGGTGCTGCAGGGATGGGGTTCTCAATCACCCCAAACAGTCTCTGATTCTGCAGCAAGGCCTTCATCTTTATAGACCAAGATGCATAATTGTCACTGGTCAAGAGGGGTGGAGAAGGCAGGCTTCCCTTCTTGACATCCATTTTGAGTCCTTGCATTGACTCTCAAACACAAGCCTCTAAAATCCAATAGCTGGCTTGTTTACACTCTGTGCACCTGGCAGCTATAACACTGGCCGCTTGGAAAGTCCCTTTGTAAGGACCTAGTCAAAACACAAGCTGTTTTTGCCACTCTGGGCATAGCCTGACTTCCAGCCCTTATCTGCGTTGCTAAGCAACCACATTCCTTTCCTTGGACAGGAAAAACCACAGGAATGTTTGGAATGCAGACTCTTCTCTCTCAGAGCTGTTTTTCCCAAACGTTGCTCCCATGAAGCAGAGAATTAATCAATCTGCATTCACACTTTTAAGCCCGAAAATCTCATACCTGGGCTCCGTAGCTTGGTTTTCAGCTTCTTCTGGTCAGCTTCTGGCTGCAGAGAATCAGCTTCCATCTCAGGCTTCCATGGAGAGTGATGAATACAGTCTCCTTGATGCAGACTCCCATGGATCGTAGCAACCATCCTCTGCTACCAATGTCAGAATTCAGGGCCGGTCAGAGGTATGTGCCTATCTCTCCAGGCACCGGCTGAATTCTTTTGACCTCCCTCCGGCGACTCCCGGCAGGCGAAATACACAAGGTCCGTTCCGGCGATTTTTCTCAGGCTGTGAGAAAAACACACCAAACTGCTTCTCCTCCTCCCTGCTCTCCAGCATATCCCCAGGGAGGGGAATCAGACACAGACAGAAATGTATCTACATGTTTTATTCCTGTCTTCAGCAGTCATATAGAGAAAACATGTCTGCTCTGTTCAACAAACAGAGAGAAACTCCAAACTCCACCCATGTACATCCTGTACAGGTCATATGACACACACTGAGCTAACATCCGGTGCTCAATACAGAATGGACTGCCCCTTTGTTTCCATGGCAACAGTCACACACATCCTGTTTGGCTTTCCAGCCACAAGCAGCAGACTTGGCTGCTATAGCCTTTGCTTGCTGCTGCATTGCTGCTTTAGAATAACAGAAACAAGTGACAAAGCCTTTGGCTAACTCCAGCCTGCCAGGCTTCAAACAATATGGCCTTAACATCTTTTAATTTTGATCTAATCACCTAAGCCCAATTAAAAGCTGCCTTAGTTTGTTCTCCTTTGATGGTAACTTCAAGCAAGAGTCCTTTTAACAGTAGAACAATATCTGAGCTCACCACCAGAAGTGGCCTGTACTAGGATAGTGGATGCCTGTGCTTGCATGAACCCGAAAGTACCAACTTTTCTGTCGCCTACAGAAAAATCCGAACTCTTTTTCCTCTGCTAACGTAAGATGCTTTTTTCAACCACCTTGAACACATCACTTAACACAAAATGGCAGAGTCTGAACTCTTGCTTGCATGTTTGCTTGCTGGAAAATATTGCTCAACCAGAAAAGTTGTTCAAGATAAGAATAGCAGAGAGAGAGAGAGAGAGAGAGAGAGAGGGAGAGAGGGAGGGAGGTGGGGAGAGGGAGAGGGAGCAAATATTATAGGAGAACAAAAAAAGGCTACAGAGAATTTAAGGGCAAATCCTGTGGTATATAGGTACTGTACCACCACTGCAAAGCTTGTCCATCATGGCCAAGCAGTACCATTTAGTCTCTCTAATGCTTCAAGGCTCCCCCAGTGCAAAAAAACCCCCAAAACAATTCCCTTTGTGTTTGTCTAGTTAAGAGAAGGAAGCAGTGCAATAGGTGTACAGTAAAAATAAAATACTGACGGGTCAATGTAAACTTGAAAAAAATCATTTTTTCACGTATATCTACTTAGACCTTGAGAGTATCCTCAAAAGCCCTTAATCCTCCAAGTGCCCTGAGGAAGTGGGGTGCAGACTGTAAATACTAGGGTGAGAGGACCTTTCTGATGGTGTGGGATGATTTTAGTAGACATTTAGAAGACATCTGAAGGTAGCCCTGTATAGGGAAGATTTTAATGTTACATATTTACTGTGTTTGATGTTTTGATTTGTTGGAAGGCACCCAGAGTGGCTGGGACAACCCAGTCAGATGAATTATTATTATTATTATTATTATTATTATTATTACCAGCTTTATTCTCTATTGCTAAGTTGTATGGTGTGTTGGAATTTTTATTGTTCTTAAGGCATATAACAACATTTTAATGTTTTTATTATTATTATAATCTGGCCAGAAAACTTTGTTATTGGACTGCATATAAATACTGTTAATAAAAATAAAAATAAATTTTTAAATCGCCAATGAAGAGCTGACATTACACAAAACCCATTTTAATTTTTGCATGAAGGGTCATTCCATGTCATGTCAACGTAGTCATGTCACCCACCGTCTCAGATTTTGATGAAACTTGGTGTACACCCTTCCCTTATGGTTGAAAGAAACCCCCTTAATTTTTTACCATCTATCTCAAATGGTTTTAATTTTATACCACTTCAAAGTTTCATGAAATCTGTGTTGTCTGTCCCTCTTGAGACCCTTGGCACATGTACATTTATTTTTTTCCTCCATAACCATGATGCAACCAAAAGTTTCAGATGTTGAAAATTATTGCAAAGACATGCTCTTTCTTGACAAAGAATGAAATTTATGGTTTTTTTATTCCTTTTAACGATAATTTTACGTTTTTTGGACATTGTGGGGGAAAAGTGGCTACTGGGTACAACTTTCCTACAATCCATAGGAAAGTTTTGTATACCATATTCACATCATGCTTTAAATCATCAGAAACAATGCAATGGGATGAGATAATCTTCTCTGTCAGGACTTTTATAATGCACTTTTTAGGAATTTATAAAATCTTTTGAGTGCTAGTGTATTTTTTCCTGAAATCCTCATCCTCTTATTGAGCTCTGTGTAAAATTTCAAAGAGATCTGATCATTGGTTATGGAGAAAAAAAATAAACGTACATGTGCCAAGGGTCTCAACAGGGACAGACAACACAGATTTCACAAAACTTTAAAGTGCTATAAAATTAAAACCGTTTGAGACAGAGGGGGGAAAATTAAGGGGTTTTCTTTCAACCATAAGGGAAGGGTGTACACCAGATTTCTTCAAAATCTGAGACGGTGGGTGACGAAACCCTTGTTTTTTGTGTTGATTTTATTTGGAATGACCCTGGAGAGGAGCAAAAAAAAAAGAGAGAGAGAGAGAGAGAGAGAGAGAGAGAGAGAGCGCCTGTTTGGGAGAAAAACCCACACTCACTGGTTAGATTAGATCATTAGTCAAAGTAATAATAATAATAATAATTATATATATATATATATATATATATATATATATATATACACACACACACACACACACACACACACACACCCTGCCCTCCCCGGCCCGGGGGATAGTGACAGAACAATGAAAAGGTATCTAAAAGTCTAGAAACCACCATTCTAATACAGATGCAAACTAGGAAAGATCTCTATTTAAAAGGCTATCTATCTCCCACTTCCTCTTTTGAATGGCAAGAGTCAAATAAACAATGAAGAGATTTATCTGTTTGTTTTACAAAGGAAAGGAAAGCTAGAGAAAAAGAGGGCTAGGTATAATATTTCCCATCTATGCAGCCTTGTCATTAAATGCAACTTCAATACACAAAATTATTGCGCTGCATAGAAAAATTGGATAGATAATCAGGAAAAATGCACTGGGAACTATCTGTCAAGCATGTGTGTGACACATGCTTCAGTAATTTCTAGGGAACTTGCCGGGGAGGAACACTAGTTGGATCAATTACTAACAAAAGACATCAATTTCCTGTTTTGGTAGTCAAAGAAGCAAGCTATATGGAAATGGATGACAGCAAACTCTCATATACGACAACATGCAATAGTATGTTATCTTACAGAACCCTAAATATAAAGACACCTCACTCTTAAAATCTTCAAATGTCAAGAATGAGCAAAACAGAACAAAGAGGCGCCAGGCATGGTATTAAGGTACATGATACAGCTAATGCTAAACAGGCCACGGTCTAGTTCTGTGCCTGGGTGGATGGGGATAGCCTGGGAAATTTTTATATGCTGCATTGAGTTCCACAGAAAAGAAAGATGGTATACAGTATACACAAAGTGACTGAACAAATGGTTGAATTTACCCTAGCAGTGGGCACAGGAAAATTTTAATTTCTACTTCCAATATCTGCAACGTGTGTTTCAATATTCTTCTTTAGGGGCTGCATCCCATAATAAAAGGACACAAAATAATAATAATAAAGAAGAAAATCCACCATTGCTTACTGACTGAAGATGAAATATGGGCTGTTACTGTAAAAGGAAAATGCCTTTAAAGACCTGGGCTAACAGCCAAAACCCACTTACTCTCAAACACTCCCAATAATTTCAGTGGACCTACGATGGAATAAGTGGTTTGTGGACTGCAGCCAGAATCCAAAGGGTTTCAATTTGGACGTCTTTTTAAAACCTTGTTGAGCAGGATTTGTGAATGCGTCAATCTCTTGAGCTTGACAGAAACAAAAACAAAAAAGAATGAAATAATATTTCTATTGCCATATGTCAATCATGCACAATGCGGGGAACACTAAGCCAACTGCAGCACATGAACCCATCTGCTTCTGGATGACCCTATTTTTTCCAGCCCTTAGTAGACAGAAGAAACGGAAGGTATAATGAGCTCCCCGTTAGGTGCCACACATGACTTGTGAACTGTGTGAGGATTTGGCCCACCCTACATTGTTCTAATTTGTTCTGTTCTTTTAGGAGGGGACATAAAGGTAAAGGGATCCCTGACCATTAGGTCCAGTCGTGACTGACTCGGGTTGCAGCGCTCATCTCGCTTTATTGGCCGAGGGAGCTGGCATACAGCTTCTGGGTCATGTGGCCAGCATGACTGGTTCTGGCGAACCAGAGCAGCGCACGGAAACGCCATTTACCTTCCCGCCAGAGTGGTACCTATTTATCTACTTGCACTTCATGCTTTCGAACTGCTAGGTTGGCAGGAGCTGGGACTGAACAACGGGAGCTCACCCCGTCGCGGGGATTCGAACCGCTGACCTTCTGATCGGCAAGTCCTAGGCTCTGCAGTTTAACCCACAGTGCCACCTGCGTGCCAGGAGAGGAGACAGATACTGACAAATATACTGACAAATATAATTGTGTATATACAGCATAATGGATTTCTTTCTTTTTTTCCCTTTGGTCCTTAAAAAGGATGCATGGAAAAGACAAATTTCATATATTGCATGTAATCGCATGCACTCAAGTCCTCTCACATACATTCATAGTAGACTTGGATCAAGAATGCTAGCAAACGTGGCACAGTTAAACTCCACAGTACAAAGAGGTCACATGCATTTTGCATCACTAGACATTATCGGATGGAGAGAATGCGATGGAGGGACTGCTGTTTTCAGTGTCATCTGTTCATATACCATAACATTGACTTAAACTTTATGTTGGCCATTCTTCAAGCATTCTGCCCACCTCCTTTCTATCAATGCAATTTTGAATCAAAGGGTCACATCTAAACTTAAAGGAAAGATATCAGTGAAGACTGGGAGCAAGGGAGGCTAACCATGGAGAGAACTGATTTCTATCACTTAATGAGGGAACCTTGCATTTTTTGAGGAAGAATGCAAATAACATCTCTCCTCCTCATTCTACCCCCCTTTTTTGTGGAGGGAGAAATCCTGGATGGACAATAGATTAAAATGTGAAGTAAGAGATTGGAAAATGCAAGGAAAATCTCATTCCTTGGGATGCAGTTTGTGCATGTGGGTGGCAGTGTCAAAATGCAGGAAGACTGGTGGAGCTAAAACCTCTTGCTTTTCCTTGCCTTTTGAATGCAGCTTGTATGTGAAGTGGGTGAGAGAAGTGCAGTAAGAACTTTTGCTTTTGTATGTTGTTTGTATCCAGAGTGTAGTGTGCTTGCTTTTCCTTGACTAGAATATGCCATTGAAATGTGATCAACAATGACTCTTGCTTGCCTGGACAGAGCGATGGATGTTGGGTGGTAGTGTAGAAACCTCTGGTTTTTTGTATGGCTGGAATGTAGCCCACCATGGGATTTATGCTGGGGGGCGGGCGCAGAACTGAGCTATCTGGGATGTGATTTGCCAGTTCGTTAAGTTTTTTTTTTTACAATATCTTTATTATCATTGTCCCATACAGAACAATGAAATTGAAAAATCTACATAAGACATTCAAAAACCCCTAAAAACTCTGAAACCCCATTTTAAAATACAATATACTATAGAGACTCCTTATACTGCATTTAGAACCAGAATTGCATTTGGGTAGAAACTGTTTTTTATTTATTTTTATTAATTGACTTGGTTTAGGGGGCGCAGCTGCCCCCCTTGCCCAGGCCCATGTTCCACTCACTTTGCCTTCTGGCCACCACCCACCCTAGAAGGCTGTTCATAATGAAATGTGGACCTTGACTTGACAAGGATTCCCCACCCTTGAGCAAAAGCCTAAGAGAATGTACCTTAAAGGCATCAAGATGAACAAAATCAGAGTGAGTGAAAAGGCTTCTTGCTTCTCTAAAATTGCAGGGTGTTGGTTTTCTTTAATCCCTAAGGATCCAAAGAAACAAAGCCTGCTAATTTCCACCACTGAAAAATACTACAACTAGAAAAGGAGCCAAGGTTGAGCTGAGAAGCTTAAAAGCTTCCAAAACGTATGTTCTTATGAACATTATAGACCTCAGTGTTTTGCTAGTAAACAAACATTATTTCTCTGTCAGAGTTCATTTTCCATTACACTGCTCTGGTATGATAAAAGTCAGCGCAAACTGAAGTTAAAAGTCTTTTAAAAAAACACACATGGCCCAAACTCACAATGTGCTAATGACTACTCTGATAGGCTGACAGGCCTTCCAGCCCACAGCTGTAAACAGAGCTGGCTTTTGGGAATTATATCATCTTGTCCTTGCCTGAGGGTGGCACAAAATAGAAATGCCAAAAATGTACTGTGTCCTAAGTTTAAAAGTAGATTTGTATTCTCTAAAATGCAGCTGCCTCCAGTCATTTCTACCTCTTAGCTGGAAAAGAACCATTTGCAAAAAACAAACAAAAAACAAAAACAAAAAACCCAACAACAACCAATGTTTCTTTTCAGTTCCGATTCCTTATTGCAGGGGAAAGCAATGCAATGCTCTTCCATTGCTGTTGGACTTCAACTCCCATCATCCCTGATCACTGGCTATGGTGGCTTTGGTTGAAGGGAGTTGTAGTCCAACATAATCTTCTGCCCTCTCCTGGTGTACAGTACCTTGCTAAGGGCTCAATAAAGCTCCCTTTATTGCTGCCTGCTAGTGACTGAAAAAAACAAAGAGTAGTTGTTTTCTGGCCACTGAATGTAGCTAGTAGGCTTGCTGGCTTGTTGTATCACAATGCTAAGGGCTGCATTCCATCTTCTGCAACATTTCAGGGGCCACAGGGGGTGTGTGGCGCCATGGATAGGATTCTTGGCATTGTACAGAAAGATTGCAATCTGAACCCCACTTATGCAGGAGAAAGCCCAAACTGTGTACAGTGGTGCCCCGCAAGACGAATGCCTTGCAAGACGAAAAACTCGCTAGACGAAAGGGTTTTCCGTTTTTTCGAGGTGCTTCGCAAGACGAATTTACCTATGGGCATGCTTCGCAAGACGAAAACGTCTTGCGAGTTTGCTTCCTTTTTTGTAAAACCGTTAATACCCAGGGAATCCGCGCTCCGCAAGACGAAAAAATCACAAGACGAAGCAACTCACGGAATGAATTAATTTCGTCTTGCGAGGCACCACTGTAGATAAGTTTAGGGTTTCACTGTGTAAGATGAAGGCTAGGACCTGCACCAATGGATTCAAGTTACAAGAAAGGAGATTCCAACTAAACACCAGGATTTAACTTTCTGACATTAAGAGTTGTTCAACAGTGGAACAGACTCCTTCTGAAGGTGATGGACTCTCTTTCCTTGGAGGTTTTCAAGTAGCGGTTGGATGGTCATCTGTCATGTATGATCTAGTTGAGATTCTTGCGTTGGTGGTGGCTGGCCTAAAAAAACTCTAGGACCCCTTCCAATTCTATTATTCACACAGTGACAAATTCCCTAAAAACATTCAGATAACCTGAGAATACAAATAAAGAAAGAAAACTGGCTTTATCTGCTTATATTTACAGGATTCTAGACCATAGTTTTGCCAGTTATATACTTCACGACGTAAGATGGAAGATCAATGCTACAAAAAGACTTTCTGCGAAACACTGAACCGCTTTGAAGTTGGGACGAGACTTAAAGCTCATTCTTTTACACCTACACCCTGTTTAACATGACATTGAATCGATACATCCCACTTGCCTCTTTAGGGATAATATTATCATAAAAAGGACAACTTTGCTGGTCCTATCTAGGAACAATCAGGATAATAAAAGTGTGCCACTTAGCAGTTAATTATGTCTTCCCTCCACAGCTTGAAATGTGTTTTACAGTATTAAGTAATTCTCACAATACCTCTGGGTGGGATGTAAGTATTATTACATTTTTAATAGACAATTAGTTGTAACAGACAGAGTGTAAGGAAGAGATGGAGAGAGACGTGTTCATCAGTGTTTTCAAACTTTCAAACATCCATTAGAAACAATGTAGAAAATAATGAACTTCATAGTGAATGTTTAGAAATGATTTATGGCTAATTTATTAAGAATTTGTTTAAGATGTGTAGATATGTTATGTAAATTTGATTTCTTCTCTTTTCTCTCTCTTTGTACAGATTAATACACATATCATATTAGGATTAGGTTATGGCTGTAACAGGGTTAAAAAAAATAATAATTAAGGCACCTGAAAAACTTGTAATTGAAATAGGGGCGGAACAGGTTTCTTTACACAAACTCTACTGTTGGAAATAAGCCTGTGCCAAATTTAATGGGGTCCTCTCCAGTGTTGCAGAGCCCAAGTGGCTCCTTGGTATTCTGGAGAGCTATGGCCTATGAAGCAAGCCACAGACTAGCACTCAGGTGTTGCAAATATTGTCTTGAAGTCAACCGAGCAAAGGTTAATGCACACAATCTTGCCTACAACCTGCATTGAATCCTCTAGTAGCTGGCCAGCAGAGGTGGTCTAGACTCCAGAGGTTGCTGGCTCCCGTTGCAAGGAAAGGTCAACAATACACAAAAGGCTCCATTCATATTGCACATAATTCTTCTATGGTGGAGAACTATGTCAGCTGCTGGTTCATGCTTTGCGAGTGGACACAAACTCTGCCCCCTACAGGTGCACCTCAGAATTCAACAATAGGGCCTTTGTTAATAGTGTTTTATACACTGTAACTGTTTAATTGGTTGTTAGCTATTTTATATGATTTATGCTGTATTTGTGATGTTCTATTATGTTCCATTATGTTATTGTTATTGACTGTTTGTAACCTGATTTGGGATTCATTTGAATGAAAAGCAGCATAGAAATACAGTAAATAAAATTAAATTCATCTGGTTTTTTAATGACTCCATTTCTGTTGACACCACCCTCTTGAGCTTGCTGTTTAGAACAACTTGCTATTGCGTGATAGTCAATACAACAGACACAGGCCTAGTCTTCTCAGCAAGGATGCCAATGAACCATAGGAGGCATTGGACTTGACGGAAATGTGGCCCCCAACTCTTTGCCTCAGGCATTGCTAAGTTGTTAGTTTTCAGTCTTACTTCCTACCTCTCTAAAATAGGAACCGTAGCAATTCACTTCATGTGGTTATTGCAAAGAGAAATAGCTGTGGAGAAAATTGCTGCCTGACATGAAGCACTAGGAATAGCGTGGGACATAAATATAAATGGATGAAATCAGAACAGCCAACTGTTTTCGCCTGGGGGTTGAGATTCTCCCCAGCCAAACTGCTTGCTAGGCTGCCCTCTGCCACGGACCCTGAGAGGTCTGTTCCCTGCCTGACTCCTGGGTGAAGTAGTCTGACCACCCAGAAATCAAGGCAAGGGCTGCCCACTGGCCTGCACTTTTTCTTTGCACAGCACACCAGGGAATAAAATTAAAACGCAACAAAGGTCAGCCCCTAACGAACAAGTATGGACAAAGAGTCACCCATCCACAGCACGTCCAATCACCCCTTACCACCCCCAAGTTTGAAACTCGTGAAAATTCTTCTCCTCACTCCCTGCCTGAATCCTAAACTGAGGCCACATCTGCACTGTACATTTAAAGCAGTACCACAGCACTCTAAATAACCATGGTTCCCCTCTAAAGAATCCTGGGAACTGTAGTTTGTTAAGGGTGCTGAGAATTGTTTGGAGACCTCTATTCTCCTCCTGGAGCTACCATTCTTAAGAGTTCTCTAGGGAAAGGGTTGACTGAATGTAGCTCTGTGATGGATACAGGAGTCCCCTAACTACTCACAACACCCTAAACAAACTACAGTTTGCAGGATTCTGCGGGTTTAAAGTGGCATAATACTGTTTTAAATGTGCAGGTGCAGCCATAGCTAAACCACTCAAGCTAGATGGCATCTGTATAAAGCTAGCACTGTCAGTAATACCAGAGATTGGAATCACTGTGAAGTGCCCTGTGCAGACCACCTGATGAAAGAGGTATTCTAACTATTTTTGGAAGGGGAGCCATGCTGCAGGAATAATTACAGTGGTACCTCAGGTTACAGACGCTTCAGGTTACAGACTCTGCTAACCCAGAAGTAGTACCTCGGGTTAAGAACTTTGCTTCAGGATGAGAACAGAATCACGTGACAGTGGCACAGTGGCAGCCGGAGGCCCCATTAGCTAAAGTGGTACCTCAGGTTAAGAACGGTTTCAGGTTAAGAACAGACCTCCAGAACAAATTAAGTTCTTAACCCAAGGTACTACTGTACAAAGAATCTTGCAGCACTTTAAAAAGACTAGCAAATAGATTGTGTCATAAGCTACAGTCTATTTCATCAGGTGCATGAAGGTATTATCCTGAGTTACAAGTATAACACCTAAGTATATAGCCGTGGTTGAGTGCGAAATGGTAAGAAGTGAGGTCAGAGGAAAAGGAAATACAGAGTGTGCAAAGAATAATGCAATGACACGGTTTCCTCTCACTTTCTTAAAGGAACATTTGTGTTTGCTTTAAACATGGTCGCTGTAGCCCAACCTCCACTCTCTAGTCGGAAGCAATTCAACAGCATTTTCAAATACAGTGTTGCCTCGCAAGACGAAAACAATCCGTTCCACGATTCTCTTCGTCTAGCGGTTTTTTCGTCTTGCGAAGCAAGCCCATTGACGGCTTAGCGGGTTAGGGCTATTAGCGGTTTAGCGGCTTAGAAAAAGGGGGGGGGGAGGAAAAAACCCCGCAGGAACTCGCAAGACATTTTCGTCTTGCGAAGCAAGCCCATAGGAAATTCGTTTTGCGAAGCACCTCCAAAATGGAAAACTCTTTCGTCTAGCGAGTTTTCTGTCTTGCGAGGCATTCGTCTTGCGGGGCACCACTGTAAGCACTGCTCATGTAGATTAAGGCTCCATTCATCTGCTGCAATCTCTCTCTCTCTCTCTCTCTCTCACACACACACACACACAGAGAGAGAGAGAGAGAGAGAGAAAAGTTTTAATCTCCATTCCAGTCATTAACCAAGTCTTATTTTGCTAAAACAAGCCTGGAGAGTATTGTTTGCCTAGGAAGAAATTTCTAGGATAAGTGGTCTTGTTTTTAAACTCAGTCACTTCAGTCCCTATTAAGCTTTACCCGAAGGTCCCAGGGTGGGTTACAACATAACATTACAACAGAATATTAAAAGCAGATTAGAACAACTTACATAAATAAGATGGGTCCTAAAAATATGTTACTGCCTTATTCTGCACATGTCTCTAAATCAACCAGAATGCCTGTGAGAAGCAGGCAAAGGAACAGGCTCCAACTTCTTCAGAAAAAATATATCTATTTTAAAAAAGGAGGCACCAGCGCTTTCTGCCCTTGCACTGCAACTTCCGAGCAAGTCCCTCAAGAGATGCAGTGGATTGAGAGGTGAAAGTGAATCCACGGAGCATATATATTTTGAGAACAAGTTATAGGTAAGTGACCTTGTTTTCTACTTCATTAATTGCTTCCCTAGATTTGAGACTTGGAGAGACTCTTAAAAGTGTCTGAAACCACAGATGGCTATTTTTGGGTTGTTTTCTTTTCCTTCTGCAACTTAAGACCGGCCAAGCAAAACTCTTTTCATATTTCAGCTCTCAAAGAACATCTGATAGTGATCCTACAAGTCAAGGTTTAGGTCCAATTTTGGACTGATTGACAAAAATACATCTGAATGATGATTGATATTGTCAGGTGGCAAAAAAAAAAGTCACTTTCTGTCGTGCATAAAAAAGCCCATGCTCATATTTTCAGCCAAGATGCACTTGCAATATGCTAGATTGCCAATTTACAGCAAAAAGAAACTTGTATTTGTATACAAAGCATGGCAGAAATTATATGCTACAAAACCTACAACGAAAGAACTGATTGATACACACCAATTAAGAAGGCATTCAAGAAACCTTAAAAGAATCCTAATTTTTACAATCTTAGATTCACAAGGTAAACAAAGCAATATACACAGACATAAGCAGCATCCTACATGTAGCAAAGAGAAAGGTGAGCTTTCCTTCGTTAAATTATTAGAACCAGCTATCATTTCTCTTTCAAGAATGAGTTATATGTCAAGACAGTTGACTCCCTGAGGGTCATTAAGATGGCATGCAAGTAGGCCCACCAGAATCCTGCCTTCTCACTTACATTTCTCGCACTTAAGTACTTTCTGTTGCTTTGCAGCACTTACTGATTTTATATAACTGACAGCGTCAGTGCTTCCTCATGTTCAGACCTTTTACAGGGGCATAAGAGGCTGCCTTAGGTCAGGCATTATTCATCTAGCCAAGTACTACACTTACTGGCACGGTTCCTGCTTGCAAGCTTCCCATAAGCATCTGGCTGGTCCCTCTGGGGAGCAGGATGCTGGGCTAAGCTGGGCTCTGGCCTATCCCACTGGGCTCTTATGCTCTCATGCCAAATCACTCGCTATCAGCTCCTTTTTAAACTAAAGATGCCAGAGGTCAAAGCTTTGGTCTTCTGTGTCTGCGCCTTCGCTCCAAAACTCAGCTAGGGTTTCACCCCACAATTCTATTTTTTAAAATAATATTAAAAATGCATTATTGTATAGTAATGTTGAGCATAGGTAGAGGTATGGCTGAGGTAGAGGTAATTTGTGTGATTAATGAGTGAATAGAATCCTATGGATTCTGAGGGGTTTTATTGTCTTATACACTGTCTTTTCTTAAAGTGATATTTTCTGATGAAAAGCAGAATATAAATGCATGTACAGTCGTACTTTGGAAGTCGAATGGAATACATTCTGGAAGTCCATTCAACTTCCAAAACGTTTGAAAACAAAATTGCGGCTTCTGATTGGCTGCAGGAAGCTCCTGCAGCCAATCAGAAGCTACGGAAGCCCTGTCAGACGTTCGGGTTCCAAAAGAACATTTGCAAACCGGAACAATCACTTCCGGGTTTGCAATGTTCAGGAGCCAAAACATCCGAGTTCCAGGGCGTTCAGGATCCAAGGTACGACTGTACTTGAAGTAAATAAAAATAATAATACAGAGCAAGAACACAAGCAAGCAGCATGACATTATAGTAAGAACTATAAAAAGCAGTACGGTTTCATCATGTCATTACATTGTTTGTTCCAGAAGCCAAGTAGTACATGTCATTTCTTAACAGGCTGGTCAGATCAGATTTCATGTGCAGTCCACTGCTCTTCCTTGCCAGTGGCAGACGGTGCTTTAAAGTACCATTTACTGCATTTTCATAGAATCCTAGAATTGTACAGTTGGAAGTGACCCCAAGGGTCATCTACTCCAACCTCCTGTAATGCAGGAGTCCCAATGAAAGCATCACTGAAGCATTCACTTGAAGGAGGGCCTAATGAAAGCATTCATTTTACAGATATGGAGGTTCCTACCCTTAGCCAAGTATGCTGACCTTTGCCTTTGTTTACTGCAGTCATCTTGTGTACCCTGAAGCCATTTAGCATTTATGTAGAATCAAAACAATTGATATATATTTATTTTCGGCAGCAAAATCACTCCCAGTGGAAACATTATATGAGTATTTCAGAGCCTTGTAAGACAATCCCAAGGTAAACTTATCTTCTTTGATCAAGCTGCAAATGTAGGAAAGAGATTCAGGGAGATCTGTTGTCCTTGTACCTGAAAGACATCCTGGGGTCTGCTGGGATTATATACCAGCTCTCTTTTCAGCCAGCTGGCCAGTGAGGTCACTTAACATTCTGCCAAGGTCACCCAACATGTCAATAGCACTCTTGGATTCGGCTACTTGTCCATCTTCCTTCATCTCCTGCTCAACTTGTAGAAAGCAGGGTGTTGGTTGTAGCAATTGCCCAGCTGCTTTAAGGCCACAGCAGGCTTGTAAAATCCCAATTTACATTTGCAATCACCTCTCCTTTCACCCAACTCCTAAGTGAGGAACTCCAAGATATTCAGCCTGCAAGGGGGCAACAAGGAGCTAACTCTGCAGTCACCACTGAGTAAGTTCCATCTGTTTTCCTCCCCACCTCTGCTTGATCTAGGTATTTAGGCTAGAAATGCGGTCAGGCACACAACAACAAAAATCCTTCTTTTGTCTAAAATATACAGCAAAATCCAATCTTCTAAATTAAAAAGCCATTTTATTAACTTTCATCTTATCCCTTGTATCTCCGCTCATCATCTTAATAAAACTACTGTTTGTCAGCTTGGATTTCTGTACATTTTTGACGACCAAGGGATCCTTGAAAGCGTCTTCCTTAAAGAGTAAACTAGTCAACCAAAACGAAGAGGCTCAAACTTACTCATGAAGAAGACTCGCACATGATTTTCAGCAATGACATTTTTCCCTAGGAAATATAGTCCCATTTTTTAAAACTCTGTCTCATCAAGGGTTGGATTGACAAGAGAGAGGACCCTTCCAATCAGGTATGGCCATGTGGGCTCTAAGGGGCAATATTTGACATTTGGGCCACTGGCAACTTCTAAGAACCCAGGAAGGTGGAAGTAAAAGTTGGGAAATGGAGAGATTTCCAATCTACTCTTGACAGAATAGGCCCATCAGAGGTAAATAGCAATTTGTGGACATGGGTGGCACTTGATATACAGTGGTGCCTCGCAAGACGAAATTAATCCGTTCCGCGTGTCTCTTCGTCTAGCAGTTTTTTCGTCTTGCGAAGCAAGCCCATTGACGGCTTAGTGGATTAGCGCTATTAGCGGCTTTTAGCGGCTTATCGGCTTAGTGGATCAGCTGATAAGCGGCTTAGCGGCTTAGAAAAGGGGGGGGGAACCCGCAGGAACTCGCAAGACATTTTCGTCTTGCGAAGCAAGCCCATAGGGAAATTCGTTTTGCGAAGCGCCTCCAAAACGGAAAACCCTTTCGTCTAGCGGGTTTTCCGTCTTGCGAGGCGTTCGTCTTGCGGGGCACCACTGTACGACAAATAGATTGCTTTGTAATAGTCCAGGCCATTGTGTCAGATACCAGTTTCTTTAAAAATCCAACTCTCTTGCTTTTTTTCACAGTGGTCTCTTCTGATTTCTGGTGCACATTATTGTGGCACTTTTTCCATTGAAGTAATGGACGCATGTGTTCCAGTCACAGCTTGAAAAGGCACCTAGCAGGAGAGATGCACTTAGCTAGAACTGTCAGGGGCATGTTCAGCTTGATGGTGTGAGCCAGTTCATATGAGGACAACAGTTTATACAGTGGTACCTCAGGTTAAGTACTTAATTCGTTCCAGAGGTCAGTTCTTAACATGAAACTGTTCTTAACCTGAAGCACCACTTTAGCTAATGGGGCCTCCTGCTGCCACCGCACGATTTCTGTTCTCATCCTGAAGCAAAGTTCTTAACCCGAGGTATTACTTCTGGGTTAGCGGAGTCTGTAACCTGAAGCATATGTAACCTGAAGCGTATGTAACCCGAGGTACCACTGTACTTGTATTCTTTGCAATGATTCCAGACATGGATCCAGCATCCTTCACTATCACTGTAATTCTGCTACTTTGGTAAAACTTGGATTCAGAAACTATTGGAACCAGGGGGTCAAAGAATTATGAATTTCCCCAATAGTTCCCCCAGTAACACATGGGAATGACATTTTCTATACCGGAAACGCCATCAACACAATATTTAAAGAAAGGTTGTCAAAATTCCTTAGCAGTAATCCTGCATACTTCAACTACGTGACATGCAATAATTCCAACATTTAAGTAGGACACGCAAAGTTTTCCAGTACAGCTTAGTTGTAAGCATATGTATTCAATTTAAGGCCCATCCCATTTGAAAGACTTCGGGCAGATAATATTATCGTAAACATATACAATCCACCACTTCAGTGGAACAGATGAAGCTTTTACAGATATGAGAATTTGGCCATCGTACACATTATCATATTCCTGTTTAGTAAAAACAGCCAAACCAACCAGAACCTTGCAACAAAATCCTAAACATAATAAAATCCACTTGTTTCAACAGTCCTTAATCCCAAGATAGCATGCTTAGATTTGCAAGTTAAAACTCTGCAATATGCTCAGACCAGGGCTCTGGAGAATCTACTGGAACAGTTCTGCAGCTGTTTTTCCTAAAGACTCCAATGAGGTCTAAAAAAATAAATCTATTTTTAAAAGTGTTTATTATTATCCAATAGTACAAAAGAGTACTTTTAAAAGATGGCAAAAGAATATAAAAAGGTATTCTAAAATAGCTTAGCTGATCTAAGCGGTTATCACACTTAATGAATATAGGTAAAGGTAAAGGTACCCCTGACCATTAGGTCCAGTCGTGGCCAACTCTGGGGTTGCGGCACTCATCTCGCTTTATTAGCCAAGGGAGCCGGCATAAAGCTTCCGGGTCATGTGGCCAGCATGACTAAGCCGCTTCTGGCAAACGGAAACACCGTTTACCTTCCTGCCGGAGTGGTACCTATTTATCTACTTGCACTTTGATGTGCTTTCGAACTGCTAGGTTGGCAGGAGCAGGGACCAAGCAACGGGAGCTCACCCCATCGCGGGGATTCGAACTGCCGACCTTCTGATCGGCAAGTCCTAGGCTCTGTGGTTTAACCCACAGCGCCAACCACACCCCTTATAATGAATATAAAGTGTGATATATTATTATGTTGGGGGGAAATCTGTTACTTTGACTTGTAAAAATCTCAAGTTTAATGCTGTTTTCTTTAAACATATAGGCCCGTATCCAATACTCTTGCACTAGTAGACAGGGGAGTGCTAATGTTGTGCAACAAAGGAATCCAACACTCCAGGTGCGTTAGCAGAAACTCATTGCACAACAGACATGCAACCAACGGATTGTGCAACCAACTGTACAACCAAATAATCAACAACAATGCATTCTCTTGCACAGCATTCTGCTGGCACAGAACATTTCACCAAAGCAGCATGTATACTGCTGAGTGACTTTAACTTAGTACTATGCTGGATACAGCCTTTAAGCTATAAACGTACTTTTCTACATTTTAATATATGTTCTCTTGTACAAGCTAATCTCAAATGAAAACTGGGTGCATTTCACCCATTCATATTATATCCAATCTGTAGTATATATTTATTGCTTCTGAAGTTGCTGTATTCTTGCAGACAGAGGTGGAGTCAGAGAAGCAGCGAAAAGGATTCTGAACACAATTTATTAAACTAGATTACGCTATACATTAAATAGATGGAGAGCATAAATTCCTTGATGCAGAAGCATTATTATAAAGAAATCTGACTGTATT
This sequence comes from Podarcis cretensis, assembly GCF_951804945.1. Taxonomy (NCBI): domain Eukaryota; kingdom Metazoa; phylum Chordata; class Lepidosauria; order Squamata; family Lacertidae; genus Podarcis; species Podarcis cretensis. Next base: position 40,069,187 of record NC_137180.1, read on the forward strand.
TCCTGCACACAATGTCATCTGGCAATAAGATGCAGTAAAATATAATAAAAATAATAGAAATGATACAAAAATATATGTGACAAAACTAGGAATTTATATTTGAGAATTTCCTTTGACTGCTGTAAAGATTCAAAATGGGATGAAATGTGTTCAGAAAGTATGTGCGAAGAGGGCAATAGTGCCAGGGCAGTGCAGGGTCAAATGCACCCAAAGCTTATTCCTTCATTCGAGCATTCGACCAGAGTTTAACATTTGCCCAAATGTGCCTCCTTTAACAGTTTCTCAGGTACATAGGAAGTACGTACCTCTCCTACCTACTTGGAATGACAATAGCTATCCAAAGCTTTGGATGGTGGCCTGAGCTGCTCTTGTGCCTTAAAAACAGTGTGATACGCAGAGATTAGCAGGAGAAGCTTTTTACAGCACTGAGACAAAAATTATCACTTTGTCACATCTGTACATCAAGCTACTTTGGCTAGCTGAAAACATTTTAAGTAATGGATACATCCATTTACTATTATTATTAAAACCTCTTTTGGTCAGTTATTAATTCATCAAAATCACATTAGTTTTCATTACTACCATTTGTTTTCCAGTGCTTACAATGCATAATGCACCTGTTCTTCATTGGCCTGACTTACACGTTTCCCACAAAAATGGCATTACTTTTTTAGGCATTTTACAATCGACCATGGATCACCATCCACCCAGTTTCATACACATAGTACAAAGGGCTCCCATTTTATAGAATGTGGAGGGACACATTCACACAGACTAGATGCTTTGATGAATAAAGAATATGTCAAGCACATTGTCTGATCTCACTGATATATGTCTCTAAACTACCAATAGCTACCCAAGAACAAGGGAACGGACAAGGTAGGAAAACAGTGTGGAATTCACTGTCAATGCATAAAGGAATGGTAAGAGATGACTGTATGGCAACTGATTTTCACTAGACAAGGAACAGAGCATCAGAGCAATCTGAAAATGATCAGTGTTTAAGGACAAAGAATTCACAGGCAAACAAAGGCTTCATCTCCATCTTTTATATGCTTCCACAAATCCCTCTCCTTGTCACTGTGACTCGAAGGTTCAGTGTGGCAAAAAGACGCATCAGAATGTGGAACACTTTTGTTAACATGTGTTTTGAGTTGAAGATTGGATTTTCACATGGTCACTTTCCCTCATTTTCTCCCCCTCTCCCAGTAATCCTCACCTGACATATTCAGATTGATAGAGGAAAACAAACCGCTCAAAATGAGCAGCAAATGAATATATGGAATTTGGAATTCATTTGTCTTTCCTCATCTCCAAAAGCGATACAGTAGAGTTGGGGAAAAGTTCAGGAAAGCGCAGCCAAAATGATCAAAGGCGTGCAGTGACTTGCCTATGTAGAAAGGCTACAGAATTTGGGGACTTTTTAGTTTAGCTAAAGGACAAACATGTGATGATGTGATAGAAGTTTATAAAATTATGCATGGCAAGGAGAAAGAAGATGGAGAAAGGTTTCTCCCTCTCTTTTGTAATATTAGAACTCATGGGCAGGCAATGAAGCTGAATGTTGGAATATTCAGGACAGACAGTGCTTCTTCACAAAGAATGGTTTAAGTATGGCACTCACTTCCATTGGAAGAAGTGATCCATGGGACTGGATATATTCATGGAGGAGAGGACTATCGAGGGCTCCCAGTAATGATGGCTATGCTCAGCATCCTGTTGCTTCTGAATGCCAGTTGTTGGAAACCACAGGAGAAGAGTAATCTTGTGTTCGAATCCTACTTGCAGGTTTCCCACAGGCATCTCATTGGTCACTGTGATAACAGGATGCTGGACTAGGTGGGCCATTGGCCTGATCCACTACTAGGCTGTTCTATACTGCACCTCTGGCATTTGTTTTGTCACAAATGAAATATATTGTCCTCATTTCTTTCAATACTTCATCCGTTACCAAAGGAAAACAAACTCTACAAGACGAAAAACCACTATGACTGCCTCGAAACCAAGAAAGGAAACCAGGCATCCAATTTCTAACTCTTTTGCTAGAGAAAATTCCTGAGTTCAAAGGAAGTATGCACACTTGGTGGCAGAGGAAGCATGCCTTACATGCAAAAGGTCCTAGATTCAATCTCTGGCATTTATCTCCAGGTAGGGTAAGAATGCTCCCTGCTGAAACCTTGGATAGGCAGCCCCTGTAGAAAACACCAAGCAAGATGGACTGTGGTTTGACTCAGTACAAGACAGCTTCCTATGTTCCTATCTGAAAGACAGAGTGCAAATGGTGTTGCTGTTTTATGATGAGAATATCTTCCAGGACAGTCACGCTAATTCAGTCACTTCAGGATCAGCTAGTGCAGTGTGGCACATTAAACAAAAGCAAGGGGCAGAGGAAGCACAATACAATGACTCTTCCTTTTTGCTCCTTCTGTGTAACTCCCAATGATGGACAGGCACATCTCATCCACAGCAAAATGAATGTGCGCAGTAAGGGCATCCAGCTCATGCTTCTAACCAGAATGTATTTCCGCCACTATTCAGACACTGCACAAGAACTGCAAAAAGAAATCCAAGACACTTCAACCTCCCTGCTTGTACATAATGCATGAAGCTGACCTTGGTTGTCTCCAGCTTCTGGTGTCTTAACAGACACTGCTGCAAGATTGCGAGTGTGTGGAGTGCACCTGTGTTTGCAAGGGAAGAAGGGAGGGACTAAACTGGACTGGGATCCACTGGTATTGAACTGGCTTCACTGCTGCCATATGACAGCATGGGGCCTGAACACTAGGCCAGCTCCAGGCTGGTATAGCAGGGTTTTGCCTCCTGCTTGTCTTCCACCCCAGCTGGAATGAGAAGCAGGGCTGCAGATGTGCTAGTTGCTACACCTCTCTGTCATGCTTCACTGCTGCTCAGCCAGGGCTACAATTGCTTTGCCCAAGGCACTGGGTGACAGCAAACTGATGAGAACTATACAGAAATGGCAATTACCACTATAGAAATAAATAATAAAAACCAGCACTGTGGTCAAACTACACAGGAAGACTCTACTTATTCTAATAATTATTGTGGTTGGGGTTTTTCTCCTTTCTTTAAGGTGAGCCTAAGCATTTCAGAAAAAGGACTTCCCACTGAATATACTTTTATGAGTTTGTGGGTGCAAAACACCCTAAATTCCAGATCAAGCTAGTATTAGAATTTAATTAAGACTTGTGTGTCTGACTCCCACGTGTTAGAATCGATTGGTGCACATTAAGTTGTATGTCAGACACCTCTTTAATTCTAGGGAATCAGCAAGTTTGAAAAGCTAATTAGGTCAGGCTAATTTCTTTTTGAGGTAATAGCTTGTGTGAATGGGCCATTAAGAGTACACAGGGTCAAAGGACTAAGTGTGAGATGCAAATGAATGGGCCCTCCCTCTCTCAACAGATAAAACCCAGAAGCTTAGAGTAGGGTATTAAGAGCAATGCAACAGAGATAGAAAGAGGGCTAGAGAGAGTTAGAGAGCAACGTTTAAGAGTGATGGTTGGGGCCTGCTTAAGTCCATGGCTGCTATGTCTATGGGAGAAGCCAGAACCACTTGGAGTGTCAATGCTGTGAACTCCTCCATCATAGATTGTATATACAGTGGTACATCAGGTTACAGACACTTCAGGTTACAGACGCTTCATACTCCGCTAACCCAGAAATAGTACCTTGGGTTAAGAACTTTGCTTCAGGATGAGAACAGAAATTGCGCTGTGGCAGCGCAGCAGCAGTGAGAAGCCCCATTACCTAAAGTGGTCCTTCAGGTTAAGAACAGTTTCAGGTTAAGAACGGACCTCCAGAACGAAATAAGTTCTTAATCCGAGGTACCACTGTATGTGAATATAAACCATGTATCATAGAGACACCACAGTCTCTGCTGTGTCTCATTTTCCAAAAGGAAACATGGACCCTGGTAAAGCGCACCTGGAATCTCGCACTGCTCAAACATTGGTGTGGCATGTAACAATACACCGGTGTTAATCCAAAGTGCAATGTGTGGATCATCAGTCATGGATTAGGTAGTTTCAAGCCCCTCTCACTACCAGGAGCATGATGCCCATGTGATGCAATGGGATGCACTCAGTTGAGCTGCCAAAACACACATCCCAGACCCACTGTGTGCAAGCAGAAGCATTCTCCTTTTGGTCACAGTGTGGAGCCTGGCTAATACGGCACACTTTATAATTTATCCATAAATTAGAACATTCATAAATGCCTTGTCAAAGTTCTGAGCACAATCACGAGTACCCATGCAGCTCTTAAACGTTTGAGTGATGACTCAAAAAGACATTTTCTTGCCTGAAACAAGTTATGGACATTATGAGACTTAACTGCATGGGGTGTAAGGTTGCAACCCTAAATCTAATTACTACACCTAGCAGTTCGAAAGCACGTCAAAGTGCAAGTAGATAAATAGGTACCACTCCGGCAGGAAGGTAAACGACATTTCCGTGCGCTGCTCTGGTTTGCCAGAAGTTGCTTAGTCATGCTGACCACATGACCCGGAAGCTGTCTGTGGACAAACGCCGGCTCCCTTGGCCAGTAGAGTGAGATGAGCCACAACCCCAGTCGTCCGCAACTGGACCTAACAGTCAGGGGTCCCTTTACCTTTACCTTTACATCCTACTAAGCTCACTTCCTTCTGAGTAAACATGCTTAGGACTGGAACTGCAAGTCCTGTTAAAACCAAAGAAGCTTAAGCACACATATATGAAAGGAACCCAAGCAAAGCGGCAAAGGACACTCCACTTGCAGAAGGTCATAAATTTTATCCCTGGTGTCTCCAGTTAAGATTATGGGTAGAACATTCTGGAAAAGAGCTCTGCTGGAGCCCCTAGAAGGCCACTGGCAGAGTAGATAACACCAATCTAGATGGATAAATAGTCTGAAGGCAGTATAAGGCAGTTTCCGATGTTCCTATATTATATGTACAATGGGCTGTTGTCAGTGTTTACTCATGATTTCTGTGGCTTTGCTTTCCCTTGCCACAAAATGCCTGGCCTATTTTTTATTTTTTTTAAATCTACGTTTTTGAAGGAAGGGTGGTTGTTGTTTTTTTGCATCTTTTTATTGCTGCTTACTGAATTGACTGCAAATGCCTCCAGTGAATGCTCACTGAAGCAAATGGAATTGTTGCCTGTGTGTGATGATAATAATGTCTGTTTGATGATAACAGTGTATGTTTCTGCCTCCTTGGTGCTAAAACTATGAAAACTTCATCCAAACATTATGGCTATGAAGAAACATAGCAAGACAGGGGTGCTCAAAATTACTCAGGCAACCTAGCGACAGGCAGAGGTTGCAAAATTTGCTTTGTTCTACCCACAAAGTAATACAAGAAACTTTGAGAATCGGGAGATGGGGGGACATGGCAAGAACTGAGCAGGAGCTAAAGCTGCCATGGTTGGTCCATTTGTAGCACTATCCAGAGTACTGCACAATGCAACTACATTGCACAGGCTGATCAGTTTGCTTTGGGTCACTCCTTCAGGGCATGTGTCTGTAATGAGAGCATGAATGCAGCTAATGAGTATGCAAGGTAATAATGGGAAAGAGTGCTTCTCAGTACATTCAGAGTGCTTGCTCCCAGGCACCTGAGATTGCAGGGCAAGGCTTCTAGGACAGATAACATGTTTTGTAGGCGGTTGCAAGTTCTGACACTTCCCACATTACAAATTCATTCCTTTTGCTGAATGTTCCCACAGTCTAGGAAAATACTGGTTTTCTGAATAGCATTTTCTGAATTTCTTTTTATAGTTGAGAGAAACAGCAGAGACATGAAGAGATTAATTCAAGAAGAGAAAAATTGCAATTAATTTTCCAAACAACTAATATATCTAGATATTAAACCAGACTTCCTCAACCTGGTACCTTCCATATGTTTTTGACGGCAACTCCTACCAATCTCAGTCAGCCTGGCCAATGGCCAGTGATGATGGGAGTTGCAGTCTGGAGGGCACCAGGTTGGGCAAGTCTGTATTAAAGACACCTGGAAGCTATTTTCCTATATGAGTTATTATATAAACTACTGCAATTGCCCATTGCTTATGCCTAATTAGCTCCAGATTCTTCTTAAAGTCTAATTTGCAGTTGCTACAGTAATGTAAACCAGTGTGGCTAACAGTTCTAAAGGGGGTTCTTCCCCTCATCTATCCAATGGTCCCTGATACATTAAAGAGCTAATCCAAACACCAAATTAGTGCAGAAGAGGAAACACATTTGCCCATGGTCTTATTTGAGAAAATATACAAGCACAATAAAATTAATACAAATCATGCTTCTCCGAATGGTTGTGGTAGATCTTTCAATTTAGTTCACAGTGGTTTGCTTTTCACCTAAACTTCTTTCCCCAGTCATAGTTGATGTTAAGAACTAGTGTACATGATATCTGAATGGCAACTACCATGCATTTCCTGTAACTGTCACAATAATAAAACAGTGGAATAATGGGACCTGCAAATATTTTGCTTCTAGCCATTTTGCGGGCATTTGGCGCTGCAAATTAGAAACATTTTGCCCTCATTCCAAAATATATCACAGCAGTTGCACTGATTCCTCTTTACTTCTGGAATGTGACAAGATGGGGTATGTTCAGCCTCCTTCATGCCAAGCTAAGGCATGTAGAACAATTTAGTTATTAGTACCGGTGCAAACTGGGAGCGCATTTCAAAATGTTTATTGGAAAGACCCTAACGGGCATCAAACTCTATGTATCTAGTGTACAAACTGAGTATTCACTACTTACCTGGCATAAGCTTTCAAAAGGATAGATTTTTAGCCTCCTTTTTGCAGGTGCAATTAGTACCTGTATGTTTTGATACATAAAAACGAACAGGCAAGGTAAATGAAATGTGTTCCAAATTCTGCTTGCACCTCAGATATAAAAGGTGGGCATGTAAACAAAAGCGAAGATTTTACAGATGCAAACTGTACCTGCAAGAGGGAAATGGCGTTTTCAACAGGGTATTGCTTATTGAATTTCTTTGGTATAAGTTGCTGTCTCAGCTGCAATTACCTTTCTTTCTTTCATTCTTTGTAAAGACACACAAAAGTCCAGCTAGCCGGCAGCAAATTACATTAGCTGAGATGCCACTGTCTGGTTAGCAAAGGCTTATGAGGCATGCATAGCTATGGTCTGGTAACTTTCTTCTGCAGCTTCATATTTACAAAATCTGATCTGGAATGGCTAAAATGGAGCCACCAAGCTGTTGCTGGACTCCCAACATGCATCAGCCTCAATCAGCAGGGCCAATGGTCAGGACTGAAGGGAGTTGCAGATTCTTCCTACAGGTTAGCTACCACTGATCTAGCACCACTCTTTGTAGCATGTTTCTTTGCATTCATCAATTCACAGTTTAACAGTGAATTAGCATTTCTACCTAGGCATGCAGGTGGCGCTGTGGGTTAAAGCCTCAGCGCCTAGGGCTTGCCGATCGAAAGGTCGGCGGTTCGAATCCCTGCGGCGGAGTGCGCTCCCGCTGCTCGGTCCCAGCGCCTGCCAACCTAGCAGTTCGAAAGCACCTCCGGGTGCAAGTAGATAAATAGGGACCGCTTACCAGCGGGAAGGTAAACGGCGTTTCCGTGTGCGGCTCTGGCTCTGGCTCTGGCTCTGGCCAGAGCAGCGATGTCACGCTGGCCACGTGACCCGGAAGTGTCTCCGGACAGCGCTGGCCCCTGGCCTCTTAAGTGAGATGGGCGCACAACCCCAGAGTCTGTCAAGACTGGCCCGTACGGGCAGGGGTACCTTTACCTTTACCTTAGCATTTCTACCTACTAGTTACATGATATAGATAGATAGGTAGATAGAGACAGACAGACAGACAGACATTTTAAATCAGGATAGTCCCACACCAGGCTATCCCCCATTCAGTCCTGGGAACCACACTTTGTTGAACTACTTAGAATTCTGTTACAGATTTTTCTGTATCTCCTCAAAAAACACAACATCTAGAGTTTCTACGGGAGAAGGAGTATGTTAAAAGTAGGTTAAACCCTGGCTACATTCTTTGCCACCCTCTTGTTTGGAGCCGTTTTGGATGTATGAGGAGACCAGTCATAATCAAGGCATAAAAAATCACTGTAACACTCTTAAACACTGCTGTAGTCCTTTACCACTGTAGAGACCACACATTCATCTGGTCCCAAGGGGAAACTAAGGCCAAGCAGTAGATAAGCTGAGTGTGTGCAGTGAGTCAAAAGAGGAATTCAGAAGTATTCTGTGCCACCTAAATGCACCACAGCCCTCGATCATCTCTGCTGAGACTTGCACAGGATTATCAGCCACCCAGAAGCTTCTACATGTATAGAACGGGAAGAAATGGAAGAAGCCTCCTACCCAGAGATTGCTGATAGCTTTTGGTGGGCCTGATAGGCGATCTCACATCCTTTGGTTTGGTTTTTTTGCATTTCGGCACGCAGAGATGGACAACTGACCGAGACGTCCCCAATGGAAATGACCAGTTCACGGTACAGAGCCACCTGGGTGTTGAAATCCTGGACAAGCTGAAAAATAAGAATATAAATTATATGCCTATTTACTAATGCAAGGTGCTTCAGAGATAAGGACTTGTGTGTGTGTGTGTGTGTGTGTGTGTGTGTGTGGCTTCCCCAGCAGGAGCCTGCACTCTTGGATACTAAACAGGACCAGGCTCAGCCTCAATGATGTCATAAACAGCTAAGGATATTGTGGGATCTGCCCTCTGTACACTCAAGAGTATACATTTTCAGTAGGAAAAAAATATCCTGCAGGCTCTAAATATTTGAAAGTGTTTTTTAAATCTTGTAGCAAGCATAAATAACAGCTTCTCTTCTCTCAGAACCGAGGGATTATTTTATCACGAAAGAAGATAATGTTGCCAGAAATAGTTGCCTCCTTTCCCCCCACTGATTTGCAATTTACTGCCCATCTAGGGAGTGGAATGTGCCATTCATTTCTGTACTGGAGATTGCTAACTTATTGTTAAATTATTTTCCTTCTGGCTCCAACGCAGTTTTCACTAGACTCAAGAATCTGAACTTGCTGACTAATAAGAGCTATTAGAAAAGGCCCTCACCGTTTAGTATTCCTGCAAGCTCTTTGGACTGTGCAAAACAAACAAGATGGAAAAACAGATCCCTCCCCCACCTGAAATACTTCAAACCAGCATTCAACTAGCAAATTCATCTTTACGCTTCTGGAAAATCATTACAAGCTGAGCACTATCAAGACTATTATTTTGTTCAAGTGCTAATTTACTTTTGATTAACCTTCATTTTATTTTGTGGTCATAAAATGCATTTGTTTATGATGTGAAACAAGGGAAAGCATGAACAGATTTTTCCAAAATGTCTCCTTGCGAGAGAAATAACAATATTGATCCTCCCAGGTTTGCCCAGCTTTTAACCTTAATTCTCAAACTTACCATAAAACAGGGGGAAACTGCATCCCTACCAAATGCATGATGGTAACATGGATCCTAATTTCATCAAAAACCTAGATCTCAAAGCCAAATGCTGGGCCATAATCTCAAATTGCATTATCAAAACAGTTTTGCTCCTACTGCACAAATCATTGCTGCTATTAGCACATAACTAAAAGACAGCTCATATTATCTAGTAGTAATTTTGGCTTTTTACATTTTTTTTTACAAGGAATTACTATAAAGAGGGATAATCCACCCAGTATGTTCAGGCTCCAAGGTATTATTGTGCAGAAGCGTTGTGGAGTGAAAATTAATCTTCCATGTCTTTTCTTTCCAGCCTAAAAATCCACTGGACTGTCAAAAATATGTATTTGACAGATCGCCCAAGCTAGGATTCGGCAATGCTATCCCCTAAAGCTCTTCTGTGAAGCTTCCAGGGCCTTAGTAAAGTCCTGTGAATTCCAGCTTTTATTTTTAATAAAGTTTAAGTTACCAGCCCTCATCGTTGCATAAATAAGTTTGCAAAGTGCAAGGATTAAGAAGAAATCTGCTAGACTGAAACAAGGATGCTGCTAAAAGTAGGTTCAAATTAATTTCTTTTCAGAGCTCAATCCATAAACTGAAAAGTCAATGATCAATTCAAGTTTTTCACGATGGAGTATATAAAAAAAATTAAGAATACGATCGCGAAACAATCTGGGAGTAAGCCCTACTGAATTTAATGGCACTTACTCTTAGTAAACATGCAAAGGATTGGAGTAAGAATGCTTCAATGTAAATTCAACTGTCCCACCAACTGACACTAGGGTAGATCTTGAAAAGTGTACGCAAATTGTACTAATTACATGTCTCTCATGTATCTACATTAGCTTAAATTAGGCCTCTTGCACCTTTGTGCTGAACAGAGGTGCTCATAATAATAACTACAGGCCCAGTAAATATCTGAATTGGACACTTTCAACAGAGCTACCAGGAATTTGCATAAAGTACTCTAAACAGAAGACAGATGTGCTTCCTACTTGGCTACATAACGTATCTGGTACCAGTCCACATCTGACACAAAAGAGGTCTACTAATGGGTCCAGGCTATTTGGGCCACCTGTCAAGGTAAGAGCTCCCAAATTCCCCTTGCTCATCTGCGAAAAAGCAAGCCTTCTCTAGCTCTATTTCAACTTCCATGACTTGTTACAAGTTCAAGGTTTAAGAGAAACTAAAGGCTTAAGTGCAACCCTACACATTTACTCAAAAGTAAGTCCTGCTGTTTTCAACAGAACTTATTGCCAGGTAACGTGTATACAGGATTACAGCCTTACAACCACTTATGAAAGGCTTCATTTCTAGTTGATGTCAGTGTCTGCTTTGACACACTTTGTTGAAAATTATTCTCCTTACATTCAGTAAAACAGGGAAAAAAGAAGACCCACCCAAAATGGCATAGTATAAGACAGCTATATAAAAGGGGGCAGTTAAAAACCCAGGGCATTCCCCCTCACCAGTAACATAAGGTCTAGAACAGCCTAGCACTGAGGTTTAGCCTGTGCATACACAAAACACTTTCCTTTAAAAATAGCAGCAGCAGCTTTGCCATACCCAGTCGAGGGGGGAAATTCTGATCTGCTCAAAAGGAAACTAGTTTATGAGATTGCAGTAGTCAGCAGCTGTTTATCCAGTTGCGGGGAGTTTTCAGAGCAGTTCATTAGCACTGAGATTTGGCCAGATTCACTTCGGGCAGGTCTTGGGAGGCTTGCAAACAGAATTCAGCAGATATTTGTGTCAGATCAGTTAGCACAGTTGCGCGGGATACAAGGAAGCATATTCTTCCCCCCGCTGCACACACGAATACACGCTTCCTGTGTAGTTCCTACAACACGCAGCTAGCTCCTGGGCTGGGATTTTGCCTGCGCTTGAGTTACAGGTGCTTAGTCCGGTTTTGTGCAGCCTCGGGTGCACTGAATGCACGCAGTCCACAGTATTCCCTCCACATCACAGGAGATTGTTTCTTCGACGATCCAACCCTGGCTCCTAACCCCATTCTCCCTCCTCCTTCCCTTCCCGCCAGACATCAACAGAAACGTTTGCCCGAGCGCCAGCAAGATCCCAGTACGCCTCCCCTCTTTCTCCATGTCGTCTGTACGTCGCCTGTCTTTTAAGCCGCGACGACTTCTCGGGGGGGGGGGGAGAGAAAAGGGTGTCAACTCCAATACGTACTGCAGTTTTTACAAATAGTGCAACTGCACGTGATCAGAATAGACAAGGCGAAAAAGGAAAAAAAAGTGGGGGGGGGGGAGAGGAGTGGTCCCTACCACGAACAAGCCAAATGCATTCAAAAAGAAACGGGGGTGGGGGGGGGAGAGAGAGCCGTTGCGTTTTACCCACCATCTTGCAGTCATCCAGGGCTAGTCTCTGGGTCTTGGGGGCGCCCTCCGAGGCGCTGCCTCTGCGCTCACCGTCCCTGCTGTGCAGCGGCGTTTTGCTGATCTGGAAGATCGAGCCCGCGGACCTGGGGCGCTTTTTGCGCCCATTCGGTGCAGAACTCATTCATACACATCCACTAAGCTGCTGCTGCTACGCGGATCCCAGCCGGGGCGGGCACAGGCTTTCCAGCACGCCGGCCCCCGAGCGCCGCTGGCGGCGGCGGCGCGTCGTCGTCGACGATAAGCCCGACGAGGGACCCAGAACCGTTGGGGCTCTTGTGGTTCGCCCTCGGCTGCCGCTTCACAGGCGCGAGGGCTGCTGCGGGTCCTGGGCGCCTTCCGCTTGCAGGGGAGCAGCCGGGTACGCGGTCGCCGCGCCTCGTTGCAGCATCGCTCTCCTCCGGCTACAGCAGCGAGGTCAGCGCGGGGGATGCTAAGCAACTTCTTCCCTTCGGCAGCAGCATTTCAATCCCTGGAGCGATCGCGGAGCCTGCTTGCCTCCTTCCTGGTCTCCTGCGCCGCCGCCTCCTCCTCTTCCCCGCCGCGATTTCCAGGCAGAGTAAGAAATCCGAGGGCGCTTCTTGGCGCAAGCGGCGCTTCCATTCAGGAGCGCAGCAGCCTCTCTCCCGTCTCGTCCCTAAGCCCTGCGCCGCTGCCCGCGAGCCGCTTCTTTGTGTCCTCCGCGCCCAGCTTCTGGCTCGCCGACTCCCTCCCTCCGCGCCGCAACAGCCGCGCCAGAGCAGAGACGGAGCGGGTGCATGTGTGCGTGTGTATAGGAGCCGGAGTTGGGCGCGCGCAGGCGCACGCCGAGAGGTGGGCCGCTTCGTTTTCCCTTGGCTCGAATTGCTCGGCTCTAATCGCTCGCCTTAAGCCCGTCTCCGGAAGAAGGCTCCCTTGGCCAACGATCCCCAGGGCGAAACCCTGCGGGAGGGTTTGCAGAGAGAGAGTGGATTGGGCTGGCTCTCCAGATTATTGTGTGCCTGATTTGGCGCTACTCAAACGCAGGCGGAACTCGCCCCCCCCCATCCCCAGCGCCATCCCCCAACGGTCCTTCGTAACCCTGGGAATCAAAACAGGAAAAGGTTTGAAAATGGGCCCTTGCAAATTTGGTATCAGTTTTGGGACTGCGCTTCATGACAGGACATCACAACAAGCCACTTCTGGCAGTACGCAAGGCGCTGTGACCCATTATTTCACATTCTCTCCCCCTCCCCCTCCGCTCCCCCATTCTGCCTTCTATCGCAAAGATGTAGATTTATGTCAACCTGTGTGCCATCTGGATCATGGGGTGCCACGGGCAAAAGGACAGGTGCTTTGCAGAAAGACGTGTTGACCACAGATTGGTCAAGATTACTCATGCAAAGGAGTCAGCCCCACTCCAAGGAATGCATGCAGGAACCAGACCCATTCATGCTGGATCTGAAACCAGCCATAATACAAAGTATGGATAGCACTTTGGGGCAGAGCAAGTTACTGGTTGGGGTAGCCTTACACACGTGGGTGTTGCAGCAGGTGAAAATTTTAAATTATACCCCTTTTCGTTTCGCTGCATACACATACCTTCTCTGTAAAGGTAAAGGTAAAGGTACCCCTGCCCGTACGGGCCAGTCTTGACAGACTCTGGGGTTGTGCGCCCATCTCACTTAAGAGGCCAGGGGCCAGCGCTGTCCGGAGACACTTCCGGGTCACGTGGCCAGCGTGACATCGCTGCTCTGGCGAGCCAGAGCCGCACACGGAAACGCCGTTTACCTTCCCGCTGGTAAGCGGCCCCTATTTATCTACTTGCACCCGGAGGTGCTTTCGAACTGCTAGGTTGGCAGGTGCTGGGACCGAGCAGCGGGAGCGCACCCCGCCGCAGGGATTCGAACCGCCGACCTTTCGATCGGCAAGTCCTAGGCGCTGAGGCTTTAACCCACAGCGCCACCTGCGTCCCTACCTTCTCTGTAGCCCCTTGCAAATACAATAGAATTTTTGTTCTGTAATGCACCAGTTATCACCTGGGAAATGCTGACTTTAAAAAAAATGTTTTCAAAAATCTTTCAAAAAATGGAGACTTGCCCTTAAAGGCCACCTGTGACACATCTGCCTAACATGCCTAAAAACATGACACTGGAATTCAGAGTCACCCAATGAAACTGGCTGGCTGCAGGTTCAGGAAGGTTGTGTTGTGTTCAACACTTAATTCAATGTACTGAATTCACAATCACAAATTTGGTTTTACTATCACTAGATGATCTTTTTTTTAAAAAAAGAAGAGAAATTCATGGGGAATAATTACAACAATGAGCTATCCCAGCTTCCATGAGCACAGGAAGGTACAGCCAACAAATGATGTGTTTTGCTGTCATACCCCGCTTGTGAGCACCTCCTGGCTGGCTATTGCTAGAAGGAAAATGGTGGACCTAGTTTGATCCAGAAAGTCAGTACTTAGGTTTCTTTGACTAATATCCATACAACATGGACTGTGGTTGTTATTTTAATCAATTTGTGTTTGAGACTTATCCAGCCTGGGTACTTTTGAAGATGGGCAGGATATAACAGCTATAAAACATAAAACAGTTAAACATTAAAACAAAATAAACCATTCAGTATAGTTAAATAAAACTTCAACCATCTGTCAGTATATTACTCTGCAGGCCAGTTCCTTAGTGTTTGAAAGGCCTGAGGAAAACTGCTAGTCTTCAGCTGGCACTGAAAAATCGGCAACAGCTGATTCTTTGGGGGAAGTGTACTCCATAACCCGGGTGCTATTGTTGAGAAGGCTTTCTGATGAGTCACTAAGCATTGGAACTAGCAGAAGGGCCTCCTCAACAGATCTCAGATCATAGGAAGAGGTGTTCCTTCATGTAATTAGGCTGTAATCTGTGTATTTTTATTATTTTTATTCATTTCATTTCTATACTGCTTTATATTTTTAAGAAGACATCTCAAAGCAGGTTACAATATATTAAAATATCTGCTGTTGCTGCTGCCAATCCTGCCAGTGGTGTTTCATGGCAGGCAGCAGCTACAGAAGCTCAGACTCAGTGTCCTGGGTCTACACTAAGAGACATCCAATCAGGGCCGCAGCCTCCCAGGCCAGGTGGAAAAAGGTCTGCAAAGCAGAGAACAGGTTGCAGGTCTTCCAGAACTCACAGCCAAGTTGAATTGGTCGCAGTAGCAAATAAGCAGCCAGGGGTGTCTGTTTAAGCATTGGTGTCATATGGTTTTGTACCATTAGGCCCACCAAAACTCTGGCAGCTGCATTTTGCAGTAGCTGCATTTTCCAAACTGCCTTCAAAGGCAGTCCCACATACTTTCCTTGAAGCATGACATGGGGAGCAGTCAGTTGTTTAGGGCCGGCAGTGGAACAGAGGTGCTCTCACCCAAAAGGAAACTGAAGCTGAACCTCATCTCTGAAATGTGTTAATGTGTAGCGCATCTGAATTGCCTTCTTTTCTAAATTGAAAAGGTTTTATAAGAAAGGCATCTACATGTATTGCATTGATTAGTTGTGAGTCGAGGACCTGCCACCCGCTTAGAGATAAATAAGACACAAGGACACATGTATTTTAGGTTAGTGGGCTAAAGAAGGTCACAACTTTATTGGTTACAGCATGTGAGTGGTATTGGCTTAGGCACTGGAGCAAACAATCTATATATGACTCCACCCCGCTCAGCAGGGAGTCACTCGAGGGTTAACAACCAATGGGTAGAGCTTGCTGATGCAAATATAACTGGAAGTTTCCCCTGATATCACCAGGAGTCGTGTGAGGGCACGGGCTGCCGCAGCCTCTTAAATGCAGCTAAACCCCGCCCTCAAGCCAGCCCTATTGGCTGGCTGAAGGGCGCTGCAAGGCAGCCAGGATAACTGACACAGGGGGCCGAATACGCCCGCCCCCCGCTGACTCGGGAACCAGCTCCCGCTCACAACTCCTCCCCTTTGGTAGGAGGAGAGGCTTTCCCAGCAAGAAGCTAGGCCTTGGGAGACCAACAGGAATATTCCCGTGACTGGAAAATCTCTGTAATCTGAATTCCTGCCCTTTCCTGATGCCAGGGGAAAACTAGGCTTTCTTTTAACCGGATTAAAGATGCAGTTTGTCACCCCCCCAACACACATTTGTGTACACACACACACACACACATAGGGCCTGGAGGCCCTACATGGGCTAAAAAAACCCAGCTCCCCCCCCCCCCCGCATAGCTATGGCTCTGCCCAATGCATACCTGTTGGGCAGAATAGGCTCTGATAAACACCGTAGCATACCTTAATCCTTCATCTCTACTATGAATGAATGAAGATGGTGTTCTGATCTATATGGCAGAATCCTTTCACACCACTCAAAATGAAGCAATGAAACCAAATTGGCATGCTGTGCTAACCACGGCATAGAAGGGACCATATTTTGGAAGGCAAAGGAGCTGTAATTAATGCAGAAAGGTGAGCTGATTGATGATAAGGATTTAACTATGCCAGTGCTATAGCTTATGTTTCCTTGGAAGAAAGGCTGCAAGTTAGTGTTAGAGGAGATGTTTTGCATGCATAAGTTTCCAAGTTCAATCTAAGTCGAGGTAGGGCTGGAAAAGACCCCTGGGAAGCCACTGCCAGTCAGTATAAGTGGTTGCTGAGCCAGATGGGCCAATGATCTAACGCTGTACAAAGCAGCTTCCTGTATTCTTGCAGTGCTGCCTTGTTATGCGTATTACGGGTTACAGCAATAACAGCAATCATTGTGTTCATTGGAATAAATAACACTAATGGTGTTCAAGTATACTGTACTTGTGTTATGTGGTTACACAGTGTGGGAAAAATGGTCAACACAGATGGAGAAAAACGTGATCCTTGGCCAGTTCACTGAGGGAAGTGGCTTTGACTGGCTTGGACTCATAGAAAACAATTTCTAGAATAAAATGCTGTGCACAGAGAACATTCTGCTACCAGCACTTGAAGGGTACACTTGTTTTTGCACTGCAGACAATCCTAAATGGCAATCAAGATGCCAAACATTTAAAAGTATATAGAACCACCCAGGCTAGCATTTTGAAAATCCCAGAAGTAAAGTTGTCCGTTTTTCTCCCCTTACTTGATTTCTTACCCCTTAGCAGTTTCATAGGATACATAAGCTGAACAGTTAAACTTTTGTTGCCAGCATAGAAGTGATGTGATGGGGAAAGCTTCACCTACTGAATTTCTTCCTGTCTGTTAAAGGCATGGGAGCCCAGCTTGAAAACCCTTGAAGCAAGTAGGACAGTGATATTCTGGAATATTGTGTCCCGTTCTAGGCACTACATTTTAAGAATGACATTGTAGAACAGGGAGACAAGGATAGGAAGAGGCCCAGAAAAAGTCATAGGAGGAATGATTGAAAGAGCTGGAGAACATTAAGGAAGAGACAAGACAGCCATCATCAATTTTCATTTTTGAGGGTGTGGGCAGGCAGAGAAGGAAGCAAGACGGTTAAGGGTAGCATAATATTTTCCCCCAGACCCAGAATTTACACAGCAAATAAATGACAACAGGTGGAGCTTTTGAGAACTGTCTTGTGCTAGCCTCACCCAAATACATCCTCTTCGTATATTGCCCTTCTTACTGTTCCCGTACTTGAAAGCAATTGTGCAGCTGCTGCCAGATTTATTTACTGTATTCATATCCTACCTCCCCCCCCCCCAAGGAGCTCAAGGTGACACACATACTTTTCCCCTTCTCCATTTTATCCCTTCAACTACCCTGTGAAGTAGGTTGGGCAGAGAGATAGTGACTGGTCCAAGATGGGCTTCATGACTTCAGGAGCTCCATGCCACCACCTTGCAGGAAGTGCTGAGCAATCTTCAAATTGCTTAAGAGCTTTCATGCCAAAGATGGAACAGACTTGTTCTCTGTTACTGCAGAGGACAGCATGAAAACCAGTGGGTGGAAATTGCAAGGAAGTGAATTTCTACTCAGCGTTAGGAGAAACTCACTAATAGTAAGAGCTGCTCAACAGTGGAACAGTTTGCTTAGGTGCAGGGCTCCCCTTTGCTGGAGGTATAAGCAGCAGCTAGATGGCCATCTGTCAGAGAAGCTGTACTTTCATCCTGCACTGCAGATATTTCATTGATCAGATGGTTAGGCTAGACTACCTCTGAGGCCCTTTCCAGCTAAGTGGTTCTTTATTAAGATTTTCATGCTGGCTTTCTCTCTTATTTCATTCATGGTCTATTTACATCAGCAGTGGTGTTCTACTCATATAGACTTAGAGTCTGTTACAAATGTCCAGATCACATCGGCTTGGAATGGTGAGGTTCTCCTTCCAAAACAAATCCACTAAATGTCTGCCCACAGATGGAGAAAATGAAGCCATCTGGAATTTCAGAAATATCACATTGAAGAGAAAGCACATCAGAACTGCAAGATTTTGCTTTGTATTATGAGTATTCCTTATAATAATAATATTAGCAATAGAAACAACAAAATTCACACGAGGATAGCAGTCTTTCAAACAGCACAGATATGTATCAATGCAGAAGCAGGTAATCATGTTCACTAGTTATTATTATAGTCAATTCATACATGGCCATGTAACCTCTCTGGAAACCACATATATTTTGGTCTTGGAATCTTTAGCAGATCTTGAGCTTTCCATATTATATGGATTGATGCTCTTAGAGAGCCAGAGGTTTATGAGCATCACTGGTTTCTGCAGGAGATTCTTTTGAACAATGGCTCCTCAATTTTTCTTTTATAATGTAATTCAACAAGAAAAAAAAGGTAGGGCACCATGAGATTTTGGAATGGGGTAAACTGAAGCTATAATTCTAAAATGAAGAAGTAATTAAATGTAAAGCCACTAAGGTTTTTCAAGAACCTTTGGAGAATGGAAGGGTACTAGCTTTCCACTTGAGGTGATTGCATCAGACCTTTGTTAATGAGTGTGAACAAAGGCCTACACTTGAGAAATTATCAAGCCAAAAACATAACATGCAAATAGTTTCTTTAGGGATAGAAAGTACTGTGTGTAGAACTTAGCCTTTAATTACTACCCATTAGAGTTGCTGCTGTTACATTGGCTTCCAAGCCAACAGCAAAGTTATGTCAGCAGCAGGTACCACAGGTCCCAATTTCTCAGCCTGAGAAACAATTACTGGGTTGCTGCTTGCGGTAACGAGATGCCAAGGGAACTGCATGAAGGTTGAAGGGTAAGGCTTTTGTAAGGTCACCTAAGTTGATAGACTCTTATCTCCCGTCAGCCCCAGCCAACATGGCCAATGGTCAGGGATGGTAGCAGCTATATCCCAACAATATTTCTAGGGCACCACATTGACTATCCCTGCTCTAGGACTTAGAGACGTGTAACCTTTGGCCCGCCAGATATTGGGACTCATAACTCAATCAGTCCCAGACAGTATAGCCAATGGTCATTTAAAATATTTCTAGGCTGTCTTTCTCAGCAATGCTCATCCAGTGATACTGCAAGACCTTCTTGTTTTATTAGGTTATGCAATTCATTATAGAGCAGAAAAGATTTGTAGATGGAAGCTGTCAAGGTTTTTCTTTATTAAAAAAAAAAGTTATATAGTGGCTGAATCAAGTATGGACAGTTCTGTTACTAACCATGCCAACATAAAGCCTGATCCTTAGCAAATTTTCTCAGTTCTTTTTAATTAACTGGAACATGCTTCCAAGTAAAATAACAAATAGAAATATGGCTAACCAGCCTGAAAACAGTGACAGCCTCCACAGTACTCATTACAACTCTGCTTCTGTGCTACAGGTGCTGCAAGACCCCTGGGGCTTCGGGGCATGAAGTGATAGTATGGTGTCAGAGACTCTGAAGCCACTGTTGTGAGTAATCCCCAGCTGTTCTTATTGCCTACACACTCCATTGCATTTACCATCACCTCTGTTGCTTCCTTTTGTAGCTCTGCTTTCTGTGGCGGTAGTGTGTAAAAGGGTGTGTAAAGGATTGGACACTGGTAGTTCCTATTTGGTTTCACCTAAATAAATTTGAACTTTTGTGATTCTCATTTAAAAAATGTTGCTGTTGTTTAGAGTGCTGCATTAATTTACAAATAGAAGGAAAAACTGTCTGAGTGGCTTTCATAGCATTGATGATGCCTATGCCCTTCCTAGCTTTGCAGTGCTACAAAACACAGATCTTTATAGCTAAAATGAGTTGCATAAAAGAAAATTCCCTATGGAAATTTATGAATTCATATCTGCCATCAGATTTGCTAAAAAGACCCACAGTCAATAAAATGAAGAGCAGCCCACAAGACATAAAACAAGGGTGCAGTCTGAAAATAAAATGACTCCTGAAAGCTGCTGAGAGTAAACCACAATATTTGATCAGATGTCCAGGTGGAGTTGTCCAAAACATCACAGATATTTAAGAGTTATCCACAAGACTGTGAACATGAACTCAGCAGAAAGCCTCGAAGAGAAGTTTCTGGCAATGTTTCAAGTGGCGTTTTGCCAGATGAGCTGCCAGAAATAATATTGTATTGGATGTGATATTTGTATAGATATATTGAAAACTATTGTGTACAGTTTGTACCTTCAACAAAAGATGGAGCTAGAACTTTTGAATGGTTTTGTGTTTATAGAGCACTGTCACTGTACATTGGCAAAAACAGACAGGTCCCTGCCCCAAGGACCTTACAATTTAAATGGATATTAGGAAAGCAACAGGGCAGGAGGAGAAAAAGTACTGAAGAATGAACGTGCACACATTTGATTTATTTTAACATTTCAATCTATTTGTCAATTTAAAAAAGAGTTCACAATAATTTTGGGGCTTGGTGGGCCTCTACATGGAACAGAGCCTAATATATTATGTAACCAATTCTCCGTAAATCCCTTCCTCTTGAAATGTGCTGGGCTCCTGCAATTTTAAGTTTTTGCCAAATTTGCTCTCTCTTTTTTGATATGCTCTTTTTTATGTTATGGATTTTTCTCCTTTTTTGCACACCAATTGGATATCTTGATGTTTAGTAGCATAAACATTTTGATAAATGTGTAAACAAAGAACAATTAATTAAGTAACAATAAATGCAATTGCTTATACAGTGGTACTTCCGGTTAAGAACTTAATTCGTACTGGAGGTTCATTCTTAACCTGAAACTGTTCTTAACCTGAGGTACCACTTTAGCTAATGGGGCCTCCTGCTGCCACCACACAATTTCTGTTCTCATCCTGAAGCAAAGTTCTTAACCCGAGGTACTATTTCTGGGTTAGCGGAGTCTGTAACCTGAAGCGTCTGTAACCTGAGGTACCACTGTATAAGTGGAGACTTGCTGGATTTCTTTTATTTATTTATATAATAATACTTCTTTTTTTTTGCCTCACCTTATTAAACCTTATTAATGTGTATACATTAGTCAAGGCAGCTTACTAGTCCTTCTGGTCCCGTTTCCCACCATGGCAAAGCCCACATAAGCCGAGCAAGAAGGCAATAGCTGCTCCCCAGCAGCTGGTAATCAGCAACATACTGTCTCTCAGGCTACGGATTGCATGTGGCCATTATGCACATTTAAAGCCATGTTGTGAATTCTTCACATTTTGTGAAGAAGGTGCTTTCTATCACCTGCCTTGAATTTCCTACCAATCAAGTTGCATTGGATGATGTCGTATGAGAAAGACTTTCTCCATCCCAAGCAGCATCATTTTATAAATCTCTGAAATGTTCCTCTTTGATCATCTTTCTCCTAATTAAAGAGCCCCAGATCCTGTAGCCTTTCCTCATAGTACTCTGGCTTTATGGCAATTTTGGTTGCCCGTAAAAACTCGGTTACAGTTGGGAAAGAGGATTAAGAGAGAGAAAATGTAGTTTTGATGAGGGACAGGACCTGAAGGGAGAGAAGTGGTTCCAAAATATGTTCATCGGTTGTCCAGCCATTTACAGGATTTGTCAACTGCAATCAAAGTGAAGATGGTGTTTTCTCTACATTTTCTTTTTTTGTAACCTGCATTAATACTACAGTATTTCAGAGATCCTTCCAGTAATACTCATAGGCTGTAAACCAGATTGGCTGGTGGGTGTTCTGGCCTCAAACACATGTGTCTGTCCAGTTAACTAAACAGACATCTAATCCACACTGTCAAATACTGAGCTGCAGAAGAAATATTAATGGGTGGTTGAATATGACTGAGATAAAACAGATTGTATGGATGAAGTGAAAAGACAATGCAAGGTCTGACCCTCCATTTGCAATTCAGAGTGGCAGAGGAAGGTTTTTCTTCTCGTCTAAATAGGGTTAGATTTACTAAATAGGAACAATCAGTTTATGATGATACTGTATATAGCAACACTTTATCAGTTGCTAGCAAATCACAAAGGGAAAATTAAAGCAGTTCTAAATGCAGAGACTGGTACAGTACATACCTAAAGCATTTTGAAGCACATTAGTTCCCTCAGAGAATTCTGGGTCCTGCAGTTTACCCCTCGCAAAGTTAACAACTCCCAGCAACCCTTTTACCAAACAAAGGGGGGGGGATGTGTTTTGAATGTGTTTTAAGGGTACAGTGTGCACACAGCCTATGTGACAATATAACAACAATGCCTGCTTGACACAGTATAGTGAGAGCAGCAAAAGAGTTGCTCATGGCACTAGTATCTGTGAGCATAAGCAATAGCTTGTCACAGACTCACATGCAGATACAAATGGAGTAAGTTTTCATGTGATTGCTCTCTGCGTTCTTTGCCCTTCTGTGTCACACCTTTTTGCAAACTTGGTGCAGCAGACATACAGAGAAGTTTCTACAAAAAAAGATCACATCTACTCACTGAGGGGACCATTTGCACATCAACAGACACAAAGGCATCATAAGCTCTTCACAAGATTTGCACACTTGCCCAGTGATTTAATAGCAGAAACCATGTGGGAATGTTCAATGCTTCAAGTGAGCAACAAACACATAGGACTAGCTGGAAAAGCCCTGCAGCTGTTCCTTGAACCAAGTATTGTAATTATTGATATTGTTCCTGTATAACTTGAACTTTGATTCCTTTCAAATATTTCCAGAGAACACGGTGTAAATTCTACCTATATATTTTATTGTGCCCTATTACCTTTCTATGGTTGACTTGAAGCTGTGAAAATTATTTTTGAAAGTCTTTATTTTTACCTCTTGCCAGTTTTCTTTCATATTTTCTCCCCCAAAGGCTAAGCTAATTGCTGCACGAATTCATGTGGAAAAACAAATTACTTTGATGCAAGCATGAACAAACCCCTCACTAACTTTCATGTGTTCAGAGTAGTTCAAGCTGCAATTTATATTTATATAACAATGCAATCAACACAGATCATGGATGTACTTAGACTTTTCCAGAATCTGAAATGGTGGAACACTTTATTTTACATGCTGTAAATCCCTGGTTCAAATATGAGGCACAATCCCACACTAGGAAGGACAGAAATCAGTTATTGAAGTGCCAGTCACTATGTAGTCAAATTGCGATAGCAGTTTTCTAATTTTAAACTGAGGCCCTTGGCCCTTAGCCAGAGATGTTACTTTAATTTCTGTTTACAGCCCTAGAATCCTGGTTTCATTAGCAATCCCATCTATTTCAGAGGTTGTGTCCACATTCCTTTGCTCCAAAAGCTTAGCTTGGAAAGGTCCACTCCACTGTAAGACGCTGTTTCAGTTTTTGCTAACAGAGCTGTCATTTCAGTCCTACTCTTGAAAACTCAGACTTCCAGACTTTAGGTGACAGGGAAGACTCCTCTTTGTTGTCCTATTTCAGATGCTGGAATTGTTTCTTTAGTCCAAAAATATGTATCCATGGTCCATTCTTTTTTGCAAAAACGTGCTGTGACATGCCCCGTGTGGGTGCTTCTTTTCAGCAGCTGCTGAACTAGTTTGTTTAGTGGTGTTCTGGTTGGAACTATGGAAGTGAGATATAGGCCTAAGCTGCCATGTTCCCTGGGTGACCCCCACCCCCACTTTTCAGCCAATTGATACATAAAGATATTCTGATGCTTGGCTATGGACATATTTAATTTCAATATATTTAAATTGATGAACACATGCAAGAAACAGCAGCAGTTCTGTGAAAGCAGTTCTTGAAGTACAAAAATATATATTTTTTTAAAAAATAATGTTTTCTGGATCCAAATGGGCAGGGAGCTATTTATTTCTCCAGACTGCAGAACAGTCGCCTTTCTTGTGAATATAGAGCTGCCATCCTCAGTGGTGGCATGTCCTATGAGGAAAAGCTGTGTCTGAAATCTCAGTGAGCGGAATACTTGGATTTGACATCGCTTTTCAAAATGAGACACAACACCATGCTCCCATCCTGAAGAGATAAAAAATCATGTTGTGGCCTCCTCTTTCCTTGTGGCTTCAGCCATGATGAAGTTGTGATGGTCTGTGGTTTCTTGTTGCCATGGTTTCTGAAATAATAATGTTGCACTGAGCTGTTATATTTAGGGCCCTGTGTGCGGCTTATCATTGGGGAAATATCAGAAACATGATTTGCCTGGAGGAATAGAAGCAAGGCCCTTTTCCAGTGGAAAGTTATTTATGAAGAATTTATCTGAGAGTAAAACAGGATTTATGACCATCTATATGATAGGATAGGAAGGCGTGTTGAGAATTGACTTTTGCACGTTCCCTCAGAAAATAAACACACGTTTCCTTTCTCAGGAAGCAGCAAATTCCCCCAGAGTTAATTTCTTCTGCCAACACCACCTCATCTCCCTCAGATCGTGTGACTCCAAATGTCTTTCCTGTCTCACTCCTGATAACCAGGAGCCATTTTGTCCTAGCTCACAAAGAATAATGGAAAATCTGCCTTCTGAGGAGCAAGGCTGCTCTTCTTTTCCTTCAGACACCAGAGACAGGACTAGTAAAACTGTTAACACCAGTCTTAGTCCAGAGTCACCAGACAAGAGCCAGATTGACCTGGTTATTTTTAAGTGATGTTTATGAGGTGGAGTCTAGGAAAGAGGAACCTGTAGAAGGTGTTTCTAAGTATAAATAGATAGGTCCTTTCAACTTGGGAAATGTGGGTTGGGGAAATGGGGGAAAAAATCTTTATGAGACAGATTAGGGCATCTGCTCCTCCCTTCCCTCAGATTCTTAGAAGGCATTCCTTTTGCTGTATCTTTGGCGCCATTTTCATCCAGGAAACTTACTTGTTTATTGTGTTACATGCCATGCTTTTTTCAGATGAAGTTTTAAAAGGAGCTTACTTTAAAAAAACAAACAAATTCACAACAATAACATACAATGTAAAAATGACGCTGCAAATGAAAAACACCACCACACATGCAGTAAAAACAGCAGACTCAGGAGGCAATCCTGTGCACCCAGGGGTCTGATGTGACAAGCAAGTCTTTCTGCCTCCCCCCAGACCCCTCTCAAATTTGCTGGTGGTGGCGGCAAAAAAGAAAATGTAATGTAGACATGAGGTTGATGTGAGCGGAGAGGTTTACACGATTCCACCTAGTATAAAACATAGGGACAGAAACTGCTTCCTCCTCAGTAATCAGACTGATAGTTTGATGGGTAGGGAGGGTGGTTTTTTTCTGTGCTATTAGACACAAAATACAGAGGAGTAAAATATTTGTGCATAAAATTGATAATACACAGTTTGCAATGAGACATTTTAGGAGTTATGTGTTCATTAAGCAGTTAAATGACAGGCAATGTCAGGGTGAGCATGTACACAAATTATATAAGGGTAGAAAACTTAAAATGTCAAAACCACAGTAAAACACCCCCCTTTTTTTGGCTCGAATGGATCCAGCGCCGAGGGCCTTCTGGTGGGCTACAGGGAACCACACAGAGGGCCTTCTCGGTAGTGGCGCCCGCCCTGTGAAACGCCCTTCCATCAGATGTCAAGGAAATAAGCAGTTATCCTATTTTTAAAAGACATCTGAAGGCAGCCCTGTTTAGGGAAGTTTTTAATATTTAATGCTGTATTGTTTTTAACATGTGATTGGGAGCAACCCAGAGTGGCTGGGGAGACTCAGCCAGATGGGTAGGTTATAAATAATAAATAATAATAATAATAATAATAATAATAATAATAATAATAATAATTCACCTTCATCTTTGGGCAGGTAATGCTTTGCTGTGACCTTGTAAACACAAAGTACCTCTTTTTTTTCTCCAGTTAGTTACTGTACTAAGATGGATTCATAAATGTGTTGAGTATGAGAGAAACAGTCACTGATACAGGGTACAAGCAAGGTGTAAAGCACACTTTGTTCTGCATTTATTTATTTATTTTTCCTGTAGAGTTGGAAAAACTGCTTAAAAACAACAACACTGAATAGCAACTCTCCTCAGCTGATCTCCACAGATGAAATGAGAAGGGGTTGTATGCCCCTGTGTGCTTGCATATGAGTAACCACTCCCAGAGCACTAGCCAAGGGTGAATGCGGCTCTCAAGCCAAAAAATGTTAGCCACTTGCTATACATACTTACCTGGGGGGATGCACCATTCAAATCAGTTGGACTTACTTGTAAGTAGACATGTATAGGCTTGCACCCTTAGTCATAAAATGCCTTCTGGTATTAAAAAACAGCAACTTCAAATGCTGTCTCAAAATGGAATAAGTGGGAGCCTGTCAGTCTTGGCATAACCAACCAACCATGGAGATGTGGGTGAAAATAAGTATTGGTTGGTGCCAGAGCTTAATTTTAGCTGGGGCTCACTATAGCTTAGCCTCAGCACAGTGGCAGGACTCAGCATGATGATATGGGAAGGAAGAACAGATGATTTGAGCATGAGTAGAATGTCTTTTGTTCGCCTCTAAGTATTCACAGGTGGACGCAGGTGGCGCTGTGGGTTAAAGCCTCAGCGCCTAGGGCTTGCCGATCGAAAGGTCGGCGGTTCGAATCCCTGCGGCGGGGTGCGCTCCCGCTGCTCGGTCCCAGCGCCTGCCAACCTAGCAGTTTGAAAGCACCTCCGGGTACAAGTAGATAAATAGGGACCGCTTACCAGCGGGAAGGTAAACGGCGTTTCCGTGTGCGGCTCTGGCTCGCCAGAGCAGCGATGTCACGCTGGCCACGTGACCCGGAAGTGTCTCCGGACAGCGCTGGCCCCTG
This sequence comes from Podarcis cretensis, assembly GCF_951804945.1. Lineage (NCBI taxonomy): Eukaryota > Metazoa > Chordata > Lepidosauria > Squamata > Lacertidae > Podarcis > Podarcis cretensis. Next base: position 40,096,040 of record NC_137180.1, read on the forward strand.
GCCTCTTAAGTGAGATGGGCGCACAACCCCAGAGTCTGTCAAGACTGGCCCGTACGGGCAGGGGTACCTTTACCTTTACTAAGTATTCACAACCAACCCCAACGTATCTAGGATTTGGCGAAGGGGGTGAGGGATGAGGGTGAGGCACAGTCAGGCCTGGGATGACTCACACTGACTACCCATGAACTAAACTTTGGATTCTTCTCTTTGCTTGTCATATTGTCTATGGAAAATGCAGCATTGCCTCCATTCCAAGCCTCTTACTGTGAATGTGCTTTTCCCCCCTGTCCCCACTTTATGGCAAGGAAAGAGACAAACATAAACTTTGAGAGCAAGGAACAGCATGCTTGATTTGAGCTATATGAATACCCTCCAACTATGCAGAGAGAGCGAGAATGATAGGCCCCAAGAGGCCCACTTACCCTGTCTTCCAAAGAGCACTAAGCTACTATAACTCACAGCACCAGTAGATGTTGTCTAGGAATAAGTTATTTGGAAATTCCTTGTTTCACCCAGCATTCTCCCTATTCTTTTAGCCCTGTGTTATGTGCATATTCATGTCAGACTTTTTATGTACTGCTACTGTTTAAGGACAGCATGTATTGCTCATATGCAAATGAGCCTGAACCAACAAAAGTCAGACCAAAACTAATAGAACATTGCAAGTAATCACAGATGACAGCCATTGGGTAAAATGGGAACTACGTGTATTAAAATTGCCTTTATAATATGTGTATGTGTGTATTTGCAGTGCTATAGGTTTGGAACCAGACCTGCAGTTCTGGGAATGGAAGGTAGGGAGGCAATTTTCATTGATTCCTCCTGTTCCCTTATTTCCCCCAGCACTACTTCCCATGCTGTTTTGGAGGATTGCCCAACCCCTTAGAGCAAATTGAGAGCAGGGGCACAAGGGACTGCATGGAGAAGGAGAAATCAGCAAAAATCACCCCACCTCTTTTCACTTGCAGGAGCATCTCATTGAGATCTGCTCGGCACAATTTATAATTTATAATGTTTTGTTATCTGTTTCCATTTACCAAGAGTATCTGCCTTGTTACTTGCCTCTGTATATGCCTGACAAGAAGTAAACCTTTTTAAAACATAATTTTGTGTTTTAGAATCCTAGAATTATTTTATTTTATTATTATATGGGGTGTAATCATAGAATTGTAGAGTTGGTAGGGATCAGTACCATGCTGAAACCAACTGAGCTAAAACTTCTCTGATATTTAAATATGCACACTGAAGGTCCTGTGTGAGTGTCTGGAGGCAGTTGGAGGATGGATGGCGACTAACAGATTGAGGTTGAATCCTGACAAGACAGAAGTACTGTTTTTGGGGGACAGGAGGCGGGCAGGTGTGGAGGATTCCCTGGTCCTGAATGGGGTAACTGTGCTCCTGAAGGACCAGGTGCACAGCCTGGGAGTCATTTTGGACTCACAGCTGTCCATGGAGGCACAGGTCAAATCTGTGTCCAGGGCAGCTGCTTACCAGCTCCATCTGGTACGTAGGCTGAGACCCTATCTGCCTGCGGACTGTCTCGCCAGAGTGGTGCATGCTCTGGTTATCTCCCGCTTGGACTACTGCAATGCGCTCTACGTGGGGCTACCTTTGAAGGTGACTCGGAAACTACAACTAATCCAGAATGCGGCAGATAGACTAGTGACTGGGAGCGGCTGCCAAGACCACATAACACTGGTCTTGAAAGACCTACATTGGCTCCCAGTACGTTTCCGAGCACAATTCAAAGTGTTGGTGCTGACCTTTAAAGCCCTAAACGGCCTCAGTCCAGTATACCTGAAGGAGCGTCTCCACCCCCATCGTTCTGCCCGGACGCTGAGGTCCAGCGCCGAGGGCCTTCTGGTGGTTCCCTCATTGCGAGAAGCAAAGCTACAGGGAACCAGGCAGAGGGCCTTCTCGGTAGTGGCGCCCGCCCTGTGGAATGCCCTTCCAGCAGATGTCAAAACGATAAACAACTACCTGACATTCAGAAGACATCTTAAGGCAGCCCTGTTCAGGGAAGTTTTTAACGTGTGATATTTTACTGTATTTTTGGTTTCTATGGAAGCCGCCAAGAGTGGCTGGGGAGGCCCAGCCAGATGGGCGGGGTATAAATAATAAATTATTATTATTATTATTATTATTATTATTATTATTATTATTATTTCTGTGGAATATTTGTTGACCACCCAATCAACAAATTCCTGTGGACAGCTCATGTGGAGTTCAAAAAATCTGTGGTGCGTGTGTGGCTTCTATGTCCAAGAAAACAGTCAACTGCCTGTCATGGATGGGGTTGTACTTCACTGAAAGATACAGGTACATAGTCTGGGGGCTCTTCTGGATCCAACTCTTGCATTGTTGGCCCAGGTAACCTCAGCAGCTAGAAGCACCTTTTACCCTCTGCAACTGGTGTGACAGCTATGGCCATTCCTGAACTGGGAGAGCTTGGCCACAGTAGTTCAGACACTACTGACTTCAATATCAGATGCAATGCACTTTATTTGAGGCTCAGAGGTGGAGTAATGTGGGTGCGGTCTGCCCCGGGTGCCACCTCCAAGGGGGGGGGTGACAAAATGCGGTGCGGCACTCAATGTCTGTGAGAGATGCTGAGGCTTTGGTGCCCGACAGCTCCCCCTCAGCTGTAGGGTGGCAGGCAGACTCCTCCTCGCACATGATCTCTGGAAAAAAACTCAACAACTTTGGCTCCCCCCAAAAAGCTCAACAACTCTGGCTCCCCATTTTTTTCCAGGCAAAAAAATAAATAAATTTCAATGTGTGGCTGGGTGACAAGAAATTTTCCACACCGGGTACCACCTCATCTTGCTACGCCACTGTTGAGGCTTCCCTTGTGCAGTGGTGCCTCAGGTTAAGTACTTAATTCGTTCCAGAGATCCGTACTTAACCTGAAACTGTTTTTAACCTGAAGCACCACTTTACCTAATGGGGCCTCCTGCTGCTGCCGCGCCGCCGGAGCACGATTTCTGTTCTCATCCTGAAGCAAAGTTCTTAACCTGAAGCACTATTTCTGGGTTAGTGGAGTCTGTAACCTGAAGTGTATGTAACCTGAAGCGTATGTAACCTGAGGTACCACTGTACTTGATCAGAAAGCCACAGTTAGTGCAGAATGACGCTCTGTTCAGAGATTTGCACTGGTTGCCCAGTTGCTACCAGGCCAAGTTCAAGGTGTTTACTTGTGGAACTGGCACTGTTCTGCACGTGTAATAAATCAATCTTTTAGTGTAGCAGCACCTACACTTTAGAACTTCCTGCCTATTGATCAGGTTGCTGCCTCTGCTGTACTCTTCAGCGCCCACTTGAAACATCTTTTTAAGGCAATGCAGAAGATGCATGTGTTTTATTTTTTTAGCTTTTGTTGATTTTAATCAACAATTTATTTAATAGTGATTCAATATTTTAAATACTCATTTATGTTTTGTATTTTTGTAAACTTAGCAGGATTTTTTTAAACAATTAAGTGGTATATACATTTTGTTAAATAAACAAAATAAATAAATTCAAACATTATATTAAAACATGAATGGATACATTTTAAACAATAAAAATTGATCATTCAGTTACCTGTTAAAAACAAGCACAAGCAGTGTAATTTAAAGTCCAGAAGAAAATAATCTGTTCCAAAGAAAAGAAACTTTGTTTGTAAATACCAATAGTTCTATAAGCTTATAAAATTTAGCAGGATTCTAGTAATATAATCTAGTGCACAATGATGAACATGTAAATTCATTGTGCTCAGTGAGATTTAAGTTTGTATAACTGCTGGATTGATGCCTACAAATGTGTCTTAAAGTTAAGAGGGCAGTGGGCAGAATTCAAGTAAATTTCCTCCTGCTGTGATGAATAAATTACACAAGAATGTAACAGCTTGCTAGCAAATATTATTGGACTCAATTAAGTGATACATCTACTGTAGCTAAAGTACTTCTCCATCTGTGTTGCCCATCTATCACCCACATGAGTTGTGGGCTATAGACTCAAGTAGCAAAGAAAAAGGAGTATACTAAATTGGAATGTTATTCAAATACACTACAAAGTACACTACTAAGTACATAGGAAAGAAATATATCTCTTAGCACCACCACTACTTTATTTATGCATTGTTTCATACCCAAAGTTCTCAAGTAGCTTTACATAGTAAGCAAGTAAAATTTAAAATGTACCAACAATAATAACTAAAAGTGGTCACACTAAACATCCTCCAAGTACACACTTCCTTCCATAAAATTACCATAAGTAATCAGCATAAAATAGCAGGCATCTGAAAATCATTCCGTGAGTTAGCTATAATGTAGAGTAGTCCACTTTGTAAGATGCAACAGCCATGATCTAGAACGCTATGCCGAATGGCACTTTAGTCATATACCCATGTAAAGTGCATTGTACTAGTCAATATTGAGAATAGTGAATAAAATATGAGTGCTCCTGTCATAAGAAAAAACGATATTTATTTAATCAGTTATAATGGCCCCAGGGTGTGGTCTGAAGGAACATGGATCCCTACCACCTTGCATCCGGGTGGAGACCCAGTATGCTGCCTTGGGTTTCATGAAGGAAGGAAGATAAAGTATATATGTAAGAAAATAAATAAACGGCTTTTAAAAGGAACCTTGCCGCCAACTGAGTAGTCAGAAGAAAAGCTGAATCTGAGGCCATGACTAGCTGTGCAGCTTCTCAACCATTGGAAGGAACATCTTTTAATCATTTGCAAAGTCACTTCCTTAGGATTCCAGAGAGCCATAAGTACCATCACTACTAACAAGTCTGGATTAATTTGTTTAATCTTACTCATCTGAGAACTGTCTCAGAACTAAAACTTGAACATTTTTTTGTAGGTGTGATTGAAAAAAAAAGAATATAAGTGAGTGTCATGACACTGTAAAATATATTTGTGTGTGTATATATAAAATTATAAATTGCTTAATAATAAAAAACTGAGCAGTGCACATACAATAGTACAAAATACAACAATACACAGATAAAATTGTAAACAAGTATATATAACTAAGGGACGCAGGTGGCGCTGTGGGTTAAAGCCTCAGCGCCTAGGACTTGCCGATCGAAAGGTCGGCGGTTCGAATCCCTGCGGCGGGGTGCGCTCCCGCTGCTCGGTCCCAGCGCCTGCCAACCTAGCAGTTCGAAAGCACCTCCGGGTGCAAGTAGATAAATAGGGACCGCTTACCAGCGGGAAGGTAAACGGCGTTTCCGTGTGCGGCTCTGGCTCGCCAGAGCAGCGATGTCACGCTGGCCACGTGACCCGGAAGTGTCTCCGGACAGCGCTGGCCCCTGGCCTCTTAAGTGAGATGGGCGCACAACCCCAGAGTCTGTCAAGACTGGCCCGTATGGGCAGGGGTACCTTTACCTTTATATATAACTAAATTATGTGTCTGCATAGGCCTGCTGAAATACTAAAACAATGTTGCAAGGGTGCCTGTGTAATATTAATCAGCAGGAAGTGTGTATGCAGTAATCCAGTTTTCAAGTTACCAATACCAGGACTAATGTACTCAAGCTATCCTGATCATACCAGCCCAACCTGTTAAAAAGGCACTCCTAGCCACCAAGACCACCTGGGCCTACAGTGGATACAGGAGCACCTATTAGGCTGCATACCTCTTCCTTCAGGGCAGGCTATTGGCCAGTTTCTCAGACACAGGAACCACTAACTCACAGAACCTTTGTCTTGTTGGGATTCAAGCTCAATTTATTTCCCATCATCCAGCCCACCATTGCATCCAGGCGCTGGTCCAGGGCCTGCACAGCCTCTCCTGGTTCATATATTATGGAGTCATCAACATACTGGACTTTTATAAATGGACTTTATACAGTTCTGGGAATCAAGACACAATGATGAATCAAGATGGTTCTTTTCATAAATATTGGATCAGCTTTGCATACTTAGGAATAATTTATGATGACATTCATTCTGTTTATGATCTCTGATGATATATAGTTAGTTCCCACTCTTGAACAGTTCCCCACTATACTGAAAAATAATCAATTTTTGTCCATATCTATTTCTATCAATTTTAATAAAAACAATATAATACTGAAAGTATAATATTGAAAATTGGCAACTGTGAAAACAGGATGCTGTCGAAGTGTAAGGCACATTCAAACACATTCCCCAGAAAGTCAAAGGAATAAACAGGTTGATGACCTGATTTACCTTATGAAAACATTTTGTTCATATATTGTATTTTAATAGCACCAGATGAAAACTAATAACACCTTTACAATTTTGACAGGTTTACTACAGCTATCAAAAAGTTCAGTTTACTGAATCCACTTCTAATATTTAGTGGGGCCTGTTTAAATCCATCAGCCTTAAGTGCAATAACTAAAGGAAAACATGGTTCCAATTTTAAATGCATTTGGAGCACACTTTGCACTGTTTGGTAAGTACTGTACTACTTTTCATTTTGGAAAGCTATGTCACCCCTAGGCCTCATTCAGATATCACATGGATAAGGCTAAGGATGGACGATATTGTCAGTCTTGGTTTAAGCAAGATAATCAGTGTGGGTTTGCTCCTTCCTTCAGCAATGAAGTCTGCAGCATATCACAACTGCCACTTTTAATATATGCATGCATAAAAACTGGGTAATAGGCACAATCTTTGAGGCACAATCTCCTCTTTTTCTCTCATAAAGCAGGAAAATGTTTCTTTGAATATTGTCCCTGATCCAACGCATGTAGATATCATTTACAGTGGTACCTCTGGTTACGTACTTAATTCGTTCCGGAGGTCCGTTCTTAACCTGAAACTGTTCTTAAACTGAAGCACCACTTTAGCTAATGGGGCTTCCTGCTGCTGCCACACCGCCGCAGCGTGATTTCTGTTCTCATCCTGAAGCAAAGTTCTTAACCTGAGGTACTATTTCTGGGTTACTGGAGTCTGTAACTGAAGCGTATGTAACCCGAGGTATCACTGTACAAACAAAAAAATTCTTTACCTCATAACTAATGTTTATCATATGCATATTTAATCAACAAAGCATCATCTCACTAATTACCGTATTTTTCGCTCTATAACACGCACCAGACCATAACACGCACGTAGTTTTTAGAGGAGGAAAACAAGAAAAAAAATATTCTAAACGAAATAGTGGATATATGATTTTTGTGGTTCATGCTGTGGCCACAGACATGTGATCTGACAGTGAGTTTGGAGTAGCCCAATGCAAAAATCCTGAGGATCTATGTGGATCCATGCTTTGTAACCACAGAGGAGGGAAGGAAGGGGAACCATGGATCCTCTGCTCACAACTGCAGCAGATCCCCCCCGCCACCCGCAGGCATTCGCTCCATAACATGCACAGACATTTCCCCTTACTTTCTAGGAGGAAAAAAGTGAGTGTTCTGGTGCAAAAAATACGGTAGTTAAGATAATTAGATGCAAGCCCTACTATGTACAGTGACCCTATCTAACTTCTAGCACTGAAAAATATTTTTTGTTCCACATCCTGGATTGTTCCTCTTAGCCTTAAGCATCTCCCTTGTGTGATTGAAGGGGAAGAGGGCATCCCCTCCCTCATATCACTGTGGCCATAAGTTGGAGGGATAAGTGGGAAGCCTCTTCTATATATATAGGCTCCCACTAGATTTGGAACCCTGAACTCCCATTGTGCCAAGCCACAGAGGGAGCCTACATGAACTCCCTACTATTCTCCAACACATGTATCACATCCACACCATACATTGAAAGTGCATGACTGCTCCCCAAAGAATCCTTGAAACTACAGTGGTGCCTTGCAAGACGAAAAGAATCCGTTCCGCGAGTCTCTTCGTCTAGTGTTTTTTTTGTCTTGCGAAGCAAGCCCATTAGCGGCTTAGCGGATTAGCGCTATTAGCGGCTTAGCGGCTTAGCGGATAAGCAGCTTAGCGGCTTAGAAAAAGGGGGGGGGAGTTGGAAAAACTCGCAAGACATTTTCGTCTTGCAAAGCAAGCCCATAGGGAAATTCGTCTTGCGAAGCACCTCCAAAACGGAAAACCCTTTCGTCTAGCGGGTTTTTCGTCTTGCGAGGCATTCGTCTTGCGGGGCACCACTGTAGTTTGTTAAGGGTGCTGAGAGTTGTAGTTGTCTGATGGGTAAGCTGCTATTCTCAGAACTTTTGAGGGAAAGCCTTGCACTTTAAATGTTCAGTGCAGATATGATTGGCTGTGGAATGGTAACAGTGACACAAGGAAGGGGGCCAAATCAAGGAATGTGCCCTTTCCCTCACCCTTGCACATGGAAGGAGAAGGCTGCCTGAATTCTCCTATATATTCCCAGACTAATATTACATATGGTGCTTTGGAATTTGCTGCAGATTTTGCTTCCAATGAACTGCTACAACATTTTTCTTCTTGTAGAATCTTTTAAAGGAAGTTCTCTGCCCAGTTGATGTTCATTTAGATGGTTATGTCAAAACTGTTAGAAGAATGGAGAGCAATTTGGGAAATCCGGTAGCTAATGCAATGCTGGAAGCTATTCATGCAAGATGTAGCATTGCTTAATTCAGGTGGCCTTTAAATTTTTTCATCAATTGATTCATATCATTTCTATACTGCTTTACTGTATATTTTTTGAAAAGAAACCCTCAAAGCATGCATACAATCTAAGTTACAGCATGTAATAAAAATTACAAAATATCAAAACAAAACACTACAGATGAAGATCTCATATAAAAGACACATTTAAAGCAGCATAATTAATGGGAAAATAAACATAAGTCAGATAAAATTCTAATGCAATACTACAATAAACTCCACAAAACAGCATCATTAGTAACTAAACCTAATAACTGAATTATTAACACAGTAACCTTTCCCAAATACATCTCTTGCTTTTAAAAAAAGAAAGCTGGAGGCCAGACTCCAAGACTAAGGCAAATAGCCTGATATCTCAAATTTTCAAAATATAGTACGGTAATAAAGTTAGAAAGGCAAAGGTATCCAGTGGTGGCTTTACACTAGTGAAAAACATTACTGTTTATTCAAGGCATGATACTTTATTGTCACCAATCCCACCCCCATGTAGCCTCCTGAGCCCTGACTTAAACATTTCCCCACTGAAATACTGTACCAGCATCACTACTGTTTAAATAAAACAACATTAATTGTTTATCTGTTCAGTTTCACAAAACAGTGTTGCAATTTTGGTTGGTGATTTCATTTTGATTTTTATAGGAACACTTCACTCAAATCGAATACACCCAGCAGGAGATTTTACAATGCATGACCTTTTGAATATTCTTCCCTTTATTGATGCCCTTCTCGTCATCAGAGTGACAGGCAAACAACTGATGGAAGCTCTTGAAAATCGAGTTTATAAGATAAACCAGCTATTGATGGAAGGTATGAAGTATATATATATTTTTAAGTGCCCCCTGAACTCCTCTGAAAATGGATTTTTAATGTTGTAACAGTCAGCATTTATCAATTTCCATATTGCATGCAAATTATACTATTCTTACTGTCTGAATTTATGTCACACTAAACTATGGCTTAGTGCTATGCACATTAGCTGGAATGAGCTGAAGTGAAGGCCTGGATTTGCATGCTTCCCCTCCCCTCCTCCTTTGTTGCCAGGAGAAGGACTTTGTCAGCATTTAGTTTCACTTTCACAGAATCTTGGCATCTAATATAGGAATGGGGGAGAAACTGGATCCTATTTGCATTTAAAGGTGAACCTACCAAGTTTACTTTCTAAAACAATTGAAATACACCCATCTTTTGAAATGTGAGCTTCTGAGAATTTTGTGATGTAGTTCCCCAATCAAGTACAGTCGTACCTCGGAAGTCGAATGGAATCCGTTCCAGAAGTCTGTTCAACTTCTGAAATGTTCGGAAACCAAGGCACGGCTTCCAATTGGTTTCCAATTGTGCAGGTGCGCCGGAAACAATAGTGGAAGCCATGCCAGATGTTTGGCTTCCAAAAAAAGTTCAAAAACTGGAACACTCACTTCCAGTTTTTGATTGTTTGGGAGCTGGAACGTCTGACTCCCAAGGTGTTCGGGAGCTGAGGTATGACTGTAAGGTGTATAAAAGTGCATACACTGCAGTAAACTGTGCATAAGAATGCATATATTCATGAAAAAAACATACTGAAATGTATTATATTAAGGAAAATTGCTTTGCACAAATTTGTATATTAGGCATATAAAATGTATACATTAGGAGAAATTAGTACAGTATTTAAAAATGTTTTGCAAACTGATACAGAAATGTGGAGAATTGAACTTAAGAATGGAAAAATGAGAATCTTGACAGATTTGTCCATCCGTATATGTGATTGCATATGAACCAACGCTTGAATCAAAAGTATCAACAGCTTGGGGAGGAGGGACATAGGTCAGTGGTAGACCATATGCTTTGCCTACAATAGTGAGAGTTAGAAACCTCCTTGTGGAGATGAGAATGCCAGAGGCTGCACTAAACATTATGTTTTGCACCTACCACTTTTTTATGGAAGACAAATAGCCAGTTGCACTTAAATGCAAAAGAGAGTGAGATAAGGCTTTGCTGTGCCTCTCAGCTAGCAATTGGAGCACAACTCCCATGCCAGCTCTGTATGAAGGCAATGTAGATTTGTTCTGAAACCCAGTGCAGCTGTGTGCAAAGTTTTTTCAGTCTCACACTTGCTTTAATCGGCTCCTGCCTGTGTACATTCCAAACATCTGTGCTCTGTGCTGTATTTTATGTTTGGTAACTAGAGTGTCTTGCTAAATTTAATAGGTCAAGGCAGGCTTCTTGGATAGTGCACTAGGGGTTGCTGAAATTAGAGGAAGGCTAGAGAAAGAGCTCACAGAGGTGGAGCAGGAACTGTTATCTGCATGGCATTATTAATCAATGTGTGTTAAATGTTAGCACATGGAGGAATAGACTGTATTGATTTTGAAAGAGGGCTGAAATGTGGAGAATATTAATAAATGTGAGTTTATTCATCATAATATAAAATATAAACTGTTTTTATTAACATTTAGGTTTCCTCAAGTAGCAGGAATAGAATTTGGATTTGATCCAAATGCAGAACCAGGGCATTTTAAAAGACTCTGTAAAAATTCAAGGATGGTATTTAAAGCAAAATCAGATCTATCAACTTGCTGTTAAGGAATACTTAGCTAATGTAAGCACTTCTTTTAATATGCTATTTTGAACTATAGTGATGCTTATTCCATTTGACAAAACTATTTCTTATGACCATACCACGTTGGAAGGAAATAACAACTGGTGGACAAGCGAGGCAATGGAAGACATTTATGATAGGAATTACAAAAACTTCTTACCTGAAAATTGTGAAGGTGACATCAATGACAATCTTTCACGAGTGGTTTTAGTAATAGTCTGACCTGGGATAAGGTAGCTTCCTATCCAGGACTTTATAGTGAAATGCAAGTTGTAGCTAATATAGTATGTGTACAACTTGGTACATGTTTAAATATTCCACATTCTTCAACCATTTCTATTTTCACTTACATTTTGTATCACATCATAGTCTTCATCATTTATAAAAACGTAAGAAAGTACACACCTGCTAATCTAGCTGATTATCATTGTTATCAATAATAATTATTAATGTTTATTAGACTCAACTGGTTATTGACCAAAATAAATAAATACTCTACTCTGTTTATTAGACTTGTTAGTTGCCTGTTACCTGAAAGTCTCCAAGCAAATTACAAGACATTTGAAAACATTAATAAGAATACATCATGCCTGTGTTTCCCATTTTTTTCATCCTGCAGACCACTTAAAAAATTCTGAGGGTCATGGCAGACCACTTAGTGCAACTTTAATGCACTGTGCCAGATGCTGTATTATTTTTAATTGTATTTTTTCAGTCATGTGGACCACCTGATGAACCTCATGGAGCACTAACGGTCCATGGACCACAGTTAGGGAACCCTTGCATTATACCATCAAAATGAAACACCACCCATAACAGCCATAGGAAGCTTTGGCAGGTAAGTTGCTGTTGCAGCAGAGAGGTTGGCACAATGCAAACACACTTGCAGGACCACTGGATTCACTTCACAATTGTGTTTGCACTGCACTGACATCCCCGTCCCTTTCCCCGTTTCTCCAAGTAAGCAACAGCAACTGACCTGCAGCTCTACCTCATCTGACAAGACACTTCTGGATGTATCTCCACATCTGCCTATCTCTGGTGTGGAGGGATGGAGGTGACACTGTGCAGGGGGTGGTGAGAGTGGGAAGGCAAGTCACAAGTAGTGCCAAGCAGGAAGCACTGCCTTATTTGCCAGGGTGACACCCCTCTTCCCTGCCTTCATTCACAGGTACAAATGAGTTTGTGGGAAGGCAGCCCTGTCTCTATGGTGGCAGGGATGCCTTCCTACGTTCTTGTGAGAATGGACACAACTGCAGAAAGGAGCAGAAAACAAAGTCTGTGCAACTTGGACACCATTTGTTCTAAATTAATATTTCAATGTTTCACAAACTGACTTTTCATTTATGTAGAATTTTATTTTTAATATTGAATACACAATTGAAAGCAATAATTTTGTAACATAATTTAAGATGAAAACAACAGAAAATTGAAAACTATAACCTAATAAAGATTCTTGTCCAAAGCCAGCTCATGCACTTTATTCAAGGAAGCAGACTTCCCCATTTATATCCCCATCTGTTTGGGGAAGCATGCGCCCAACTGGGTGCAGGATTCTCAGTTTCCCACTTTGATTTAACAGATGATGCTATGCACACAGCCCTTTCAAAGACATTAAAATGCTTCCACCCAGGGGTCAGGTGTACCACAGATGCTGCAAAGTACCCTTTTCATGACAGTCTCTTCACATTTGTCTTATGGTGTCATATATACACCATATTCTAATTGAAGCTAAAGGAAATGCTGGAGTTAAATTTAACAAATATACTAAACAAACCTGGTAAATATCACATATGAATATTTAGATTTAGAAGCTACACTCAAAGAGCATTGCTCTATGAGTAATGCCAAACTGAATGTTTGCATTGGATATATTTGCGTCTTCATCATTCTTAGTTTGCTAGTAAATCTTCATATAATCATCCTTTATTATGCTCATTGTGCATATAATCAAATGCACATTTAAAATATGTATTTAGATGCCTGTATCTGAAAGAGTATGTATACTTGGGAACAAGTTTAATGTCTGTGATTTTTCAGGGAAAGGATGGCTACATTAAGTTTCAGAATTGCTCCAGGTTATTAGCGCAGACACTTTCCACAGTAGTTATTAATCACTTTGACTCCATCAAGATTGTACGAGAAATCAAGCAATGCTTCTCTGGTCACCGAATGAGTTTAATTACAAAATCCACACTCTCTTCATTAATAGGTAAATAGATAATGGCATGTTACAAATATGTAAGTAATTTTGCCCAAAGGAATGTTGTCCTAAAATAAACCATTGTGTATTCCTCCATATATGCCGTGTTAATTATTTTCTCTACTGGAAATATGTTGGGTTACCACTGCTTTTTCACCTACCTAAAAGAAAAGAAGTTTATGTCAGGTTATTTCTCCTTTTAAGTCAAAAGGCAGGGTTGAAAGGTGGTCATCTGACATCTCAGGAAGGAAATCCCTCCTTTCCAACCTTCTAATCCTGCTCTCTGTCAGGATGTGAGGCGGTGATGGCTGGTGCCCAGTGAGTTTGGTAAGATGAAAGGCAAGGAGACCAATAGAGGGTGGAGCTGGAACCAATGACAAGCAGAGTCAACTAATTCTGCTTTTGTCCCCCATCCTCTTCCATGCTAAGTTCTAAAAGGCATTACTGAGACCAAGCAGGAGGAATCTGATAGATAGGGCCACCCCCTTGGATTGGTTGTAAGAAAGAAGGCAGGCAGGTGGGGGCTGGCTGAGGGCAGATGGAGGCAGTGCCCCATTTGCCCTGATGAAGTAGCTTCCACTGATGTTGGTGGGGGGACTCAACTCTTCATTAGTTCTGATGTTCCTTGGATTGCTTAGTTTTAGGTGGATCTTTGTGGGATTACAGAGTCCCCTCAGTCTGATGGACCTTCCCTAGGTACTTATAGTAGGTGGCTCATCCAAGTATTCCTTCCCCAGTCCAGCCGTCTCACCCACTGCTGCCTTGCCAAGCTTACTGTTCTCTTCAGCTCTGTAGCCACCCACTGCTTTTGCTGCCCAGAGACTTATGTAAGAAATGGAACACAGGCTGCAACATTTGTACACCTACAATGAGAAGCCTTCCACTTCCAGTCCAGCTTTGTTTCCCTCTTAGAGGGCTGGTTAAGGTTCAGAGCCTCCAGAAGGTGGATAGCTGACATTGTGCTAGGAAATTAGTCTTAGTGGAATTTTGCTACCTTTGTTGTTACCAGAATTAATGCAATTGCTATGACTAATTAAGTATGGACTACTAATTGTTCTGTGTCACAGTGAATTAGAAATGCACATTTCAAATCTAGACTTCTTGTTATTTGGCATCACATCCTCATGCAGGCAGCATTGATACATCTGGGACTATTGCCAGTGTTTCCTCTCTCTTACACTTAGTTCTTTTTCAATGAAGGCATAGTTTCCTTTAAAAAGTAAATAAGTTACAAAAAAACTTCCACTACTGAGTCAATCGTATGGGGCAGGAAGGGATTTGAGCTGATCTAATTTGAGTTTATTAAAACCATAAAAAGCTCAGTTCACACTTCTATTTCTCCAAGTGATGCTGAGTAGTCTTTATCTGCATTGGGCTAGAAATTGTTTTTATATATCTTCTTATTGCTAATGTTTTTATTGTTGATAGCTTTGGGGTGTTTCACGGGAAGTGATTCATAAATGAACAAAAAGGTAAGCCAGCCTTTGAACCCAGCACTACAAAGAGCCAGCTCATCAATGTAATGTAATGTAATGTAATGTAATGTAATGTAATGTAATGTAATGTAATGTAATGTATCCTGGATGACAGTGGGAACTAAGCTGTAATGGGTGCAGCCTCAGCAATACTGTACTTGTGAACTTGACAGCTGGAAAAATTGCTACAAATTCTTGCTACACAGTGTCCAAATTTCCAAATGTTAATGAATAGATATGTAATGGAAGATTCACAAGGAAAGTAATGTCTTGTGTGAACTGCCCTGGTGGCATCACCCACATAATTCAATATGCCATCTTCAGACAGCCAGAAATGAGCAAAGAGCACAAACACAGTTAGCTGTTGGCTGTTCACTTAGTTGTTTCTGGGTGATGCTTGTCTGCAAAAGCTACTCTTGCTGTTGTGTGGGCTGCTCATCATTCCTCCAGTTCATCCACTTTAAAGGCATTTTAGATTGTGAGGACAAGCTGGCTTTAAACCATTCTCATTGATTTAAACTACCAAAGTCTTAACGCAAGAATGTATACTCTTGTGATTTATCTCTCAAAAACTTTCTTTAATTTGATAAAAAGCTAGAGAATTGGCCCAAGTATGCTGCCTGCAATGATGTCAAACTAATTTGTAACCTGCAACCCAGAAAGGATTGGGGAAGTGACATAATATATAAAGAAAATAAGGGAAGAGCAGTTTAAGGACCAAGAACTTCATGTTTCATTTTTTAAAAACTAACCATTTGCACTAATACAATACATTTCTTTCTCTCTCAAAAACAACAACAACAACAACAACAACAGTTGAATAGTTTTGCTAGACTTCTCCTAAACCTAAGGGTCAAACTACATATAGTGTGAGACATTCTGCTGTTTAAAATAAAATAAAATAGCATTTTTTTAAAGAAAGCAGTCTGGGGGAGGGCACTGGGGGAAAGTGTTTTAATGCTTTCCCCATGTTCCTTTTTCCAACTGAAATGGATCTTCACCAAAGCTGCTCCATGGGGCAAAACATAGTTACTATGTGGGTATCTTCAAAGGATAATCTGAATCACTGCTCTGGAGCAAAAGAAACTGATGAAAACAACTAAGGACAGAATCATGTACTGTGTGCATGAAGAAATATAACATTTCTGTAGCAAATGGAAAATGGCACAAGCTCACTGGAAGACCCCAGGCTCAATCTGTAGCATGCCCAAGTAGGGCTGGAGAGCTGTTGCCAGTCAATGTACACAATACTGAGCTTAGAATAATAGAACTGCAGAGTTGGAAGGGACCCCAAGGGTCATCTGGCCCACCCCACCTGCAATGCAGGAATCTTTTGCCCAACATGGGGCTGGAAACCAAGATGGATCAATAACGTGACTCAGTATAAAGCAGCTTCCCATGTTTCTCTGACTAAACTAAAAATAACTTGTCACCACGTGTTCATCATCAGTGGTTCTAACTGGTTTATATGCATTCTTTGGCTGAACTGGTTTGTAGACCACAGCTGAAGTATCCCTGAAAGTGTTGTTAAAACAGGGAAAGACTTTAAGCATAAGAGTACAAGACAGGTTTTAATAAGCCAGTGACTAATATCTCATTATTTAATTTCAAGCCTTTGAAACACAAACAGAGGAAAAAGAAGCGATAATTGCTGTGCCGGGTGTAGAAGGAAGGACCTGCCACATTTCAAAGAACATGAAGGAACACTTGCGACAGCTTCAAATAGTTTCCATGCATTTTCTCCACTTCCTAGCAACGATGGTGAGAAATCAGATTCGGATTTGGATAACTATCTCATGCCAAGTCAGATCGTTGGGGAAATGGTACCTTTGTGGTATAAAGAGAAACTGCAGTGATATTATTTGTGTTAAAATGTTTTGATTCTGGTTTTCGTTTTATTTTACATATTCTCTTTAGATGCTTTGCAATCTCGTTATCCTCCTTTAGTGCATCTTCAACTCCCTTGCCATTCAAGAGTCCAACTGCCTCTCTAACCAGTCTCCTGTTATTAGCATATTTAAAGTTTATTAATTTTATGGCCTTAAATATTTTAGCAATGTGCTCCTCAAATTCTTTTTAGTATCCTTTGCTGTCAGCTTGCATTTATTTTGCCTAGTGTTTCATTTTAATTTGGTCTGAAAACATTAATTGATCCTTAATCACAGGCTATAACCTGGGCAGATATTTACTGCTAGTGCCAGGGTTAAAAAACATATAATTGGGGGAAAGGGGGTCCTGTTAAGTTCTCATTTACAAAACCAATAAAGGATATTTTTAAGTGTGCAGTTCTCTGGACACACACACACACACACACACACACTTATTTCCAGTAAACAAACAATTGCTGTGGTTTAGTTTGCCCAGTGAAATTACCTCCTTATTTAAGCATGGTTAAATATGTTCCAGATGTCACCCATTTCAACTTACTTACTGTAGTTTTTAATGTTTTAATTGATCAGTTAACTGACTAAACTGGTCAATCTCTATTTGGAGAAAAGACCAGACAACCTGTTTCTGAATTAAACTAATGTACAGCTCATGAAAATATTACTATGCTACTCTATGCTGGTTAAAGCCACTGAAATGAAAAACCATTTTTATGCGCTTCAAATTCATTTGAAAATCTTTACACAAAAAGAAGTAGAAAGGTCAGCAAAAAGCTTTCCTTCAAAATTCTGTATGACTGGAAGTCAGATTGCCCTGTAAGCCTGATTATAAAAACAGCTCTGAGCAGCCTGTATTCAAACTGCCTGGATAGTCTAAAAACGGGTATACTGTATTATCCCAAGTTGTATTCACAGTGGGACAGCGCAACATACGTAAAATCAGTCAGAGGTATGTAGAGAGTTCCTGTCAGGGTTCTGCACTTGTTTTCAAATCATTTCCTTTGCTCCTGATGTGGGTGCCATTTTTGTAGCCAAAATGACAACACCTATGCATAAGAGGGAATTATTATCAGGCTTGGGGAAACCCCGAGATTTGCAGAAGCATATCAAATCATTTAGAGAGGGAAAAGTGGATCCTCAAAACAACCCAATGGGGACTGAGTCTACTCAATAGTGATAGTAAACTGACTGGCTGTCGCTGAATAAAATGCAACTTGGTAGAATTGCTAAGAACCTCTATGGATGCCTACATCATCATTGTCATCATCATTTCTACTTCCTTATTTATAGGCCACATCTGCAGCTTACATAATCATAAATGACATGCATTTAAAAGCAAGAACATGTAACATAACAAAGCAGTAGTAAGGTTCTACACTTAGGCAGGAATAACCAGCTGCACAAATATAAGATGGGGGGCACCTAGCTTCCCAAAAGTACATGTGAAAAGGATCTAAGAGTCTTAGTAGACCACAAGCTTAACATGAGTCAATAGTGTGATGCAGCAGCAAAAAAAACCCTAATGCTATTCTAGGCTGCTTCAACAGAAGTATAGTGTTCAGATCAAGGGAAGTGATAGCATTGCCCTATTCTGCTTTGGAATACTATTCCCACCTGGAATACTGTGTCCAGTTCTGGGTGCCATAATTTAAGAAGGATATTAACAAGCTGGAAAATGTACAGTGGAGAGCAACCAAGATGATCAAGGGTCTGGAAACCAAGGACTTGGGTATGTTGGGTGTGTTTAGCCTAGAGAAGACTGAGAGGCAGGGCTGGTCCAAGACATTTTGGCTGGTCCAAGACAAAATGGTGCTGCCCTCAGGCAGGGAAGAAGGGATGCATGAAGATCTACAGTAGGATCCAGAGTGTGAGTAAAGATCTACATCAGGAACAAGGGAGGGGAATCAGATCAATCTTACCCGATGGTTGAAGGGGGAATTAAAGGCTGTCACGGGGGGTGGAAAGGGGCCCACTCTGAATCTTGCTGGTCAGGTGCAGACCCCAGGAAACCCCCAAGGGCAGCCCCCACCATTTCCTCCTATGGGGTGTGGGTGGAGGGGGAGAGACCAGCAGCACATCCTATTCACCAAGAGGCCACAGTAGAGGCAGCATTTTAGGGGCTGATTCTGAGGCAGCGGATCTAGCCTCCAAGGTGTTCTCCACAGCCATTGCTGATACTGCGGGCAATGCATTCCTTGGAGGTCAGATCCTTTGCCCCCGTGGATCCTGCTGCCTGAAGCAGTCGCCTCACCTTGCCTCATGGGTTGGCTAGCCCTGCTGAGAGGTGATAAGATAGCCATGTTCAAATATCTAAGGGCTTGTCACATGGAAGACTGAGAATAAGCTTGTTTTATGCTGCTGCACATGGGAGGACCTGACACAATGGACTCAAATTACAACACAGGAAATTCTAACTAAACATTAGGAAGATTTGGAACCCAATTTTCCCCAATTTACTGGATTATTCCCATATCAGGTAAATCATAATTTTCAGGGTGGAAACATCAAGGCTGGGGTTGTTTGCGGGGAGTATAATGTGAAGTACACAAATGAAATGTAAACTGGTGTGGACAAGGCCTCAGTGTGAGGTGAGTGTGAAACACAAACTTCGTGCATTATGAGCTATGCTGAACACAGTGTTGGCATTAGATGTAAACTTTGGGAGCTTTTCTGTGTGGGGCAGAGGAATATAAAAATACCAATATATTTTTTAAAAAACTTGTCATATTGGCTCAGCTTGCCTGGGCCAAATAGTTTTGTAGACTGAAAATAGGAGGGATAAACATTTTCCCCCCTTTCCTATTTACATGTGGGCTGTGAGTCAAACAAACATTCTTTAAAGGTAGCTAGATTATGTGGCGCTGTGGGTTAAAGCCTCAGCGCCTAGGGCTTGCCGATCGAAAGGTCGGCGGTTCGAATCCCTGCGGCGGGGTGCGCTCCCGCTGCTCGGTCCCAGCGCCTGCCAACCTAGCAGTTCGAAAGCACCTCCGGGTGCAAGTAGATAAATAGGGACCGCTTACCAGCGGGAAGGTAAACGGCGTTTCCGTGTGCGGCTCTGGCTCTGGCCAGAGCAGCGATGTCACGCTGGCCACGTGACCCGGAGGTGTCTCCAGACAGCGCTGGCCCCTGGCCTCTTAAGTGAGATGGGCGCACAACCCCAGAGTCTGTCAAGACTGGCCCGTACGGGCAGGGGTACCTTTACCTTTACCTTTACCTTTAGATTATCTAAAAAGCTGAGATTCCCGTAGCATTATTATTGTAGGCAGGGTGAGATAATAAAAGGTATTTAAAGCTCTATTATTTTCATTTCCTCATTTAATGAACACTGTAATGCAATAGACTATTATGTCAGAAAACTAAACCCCTTTCTTTTCTAGAATTAATTAGTGCCAAATATAGCTCTGTTGACTCTTTAAGTTCCATTAATTCCAGTCCATGTTCTCACATGAATATGTTTTTATGAGACAGCAAACATTTTTATATGTTTGTACACCAGTTTGTCCTTTGGTCACACTTGGTTTCCAGCGTGATTGCCTTCCTGTCCTATGGTAATGCACTGTAGCCGAAGTCATGTGTGACAAGAACTATGGTGTGGTAAAACGGGAAGCCTTGATCTCCTTACAGTGTTGACATATGTTGGTATTATTCTTATTATTTTAATTTATTACCCTTCTTTCACCCTCAGAGCCCAAGATGGGTTACAACAATTTAAAACAAATCATTAAAAACAGTTTTTAAAAGTTACAAAAAAAGAGAGAAACATTAGATGCTTCCTAATGGCAACTCAATTGGGACGCGGGTGGCGCTGTGGGTTAAACCACAGAGCCTAAGACTTGCTGATCAGGTCAGCAGTTCGAATCCCCGCGACGGGGTGAGCTCCCCTTGCTCGGTCCCTGCTCCTGTCAACCTAGCAGTTTGAAAGCATGTCAAATTGCAAGTAGATAAATAGGTACCGCTCCAGCGGGAAGGTAAATGGCGCTTCTGTGTGCTGCTCTGGTTCACCAGAAGTGGCTTAGTCATGCTGGCCACATGACCCGGAAGCTGTACTCCAGCTCCCATGGCCAATAAAGTGAGATGAGCGCCGCAACCCCAGAGTCGGCCACGACTGGACCTAACGGTCAGGGGTCCCTTTACCTTTAATGGCAACTCCTGCAGCCAATAATTTGTGCCAATGTATTGCTCAGCTTTCCTTTGGACCACATCTGCAAAGCAAAGGGGTGTGTGTGTCTTGTCGTCTGGACAGCCCAGGGCATTCATGCACACCACTCAGGCTTGAACCTTGGGGAGGTTACTTTGGTGCTGCTACTGCAGCAGTTTCACTTCACCCCTTATCTCTCAAGACAGATGGATGTCAACAACAACAACAAAACGCAATCACTAAACATAAAGTGGGTCCTTGGGGGTGGGGTAATCAAGAGTGCCCCTCCGCTGATCTTAGCACCCAAGACAGTCTATGGGGAAGGAAGCGGTCTTTCAGATATTTGGGGTCTTTGTTGTTTAGGGCTTTAAACACTAATGCAAGTACGTTGAAATGGGCGTAGAATGCAACCCCCCAGTAGAAAATTAGGTGGTTTTTGAAGCCTCCTCCTCCTCCTCCCATTAATTCCCTGCCTTTTCACCAAGGATCTCACATAATTCTTCCCCTCTCAGTAGGTTAGGTTCAGAGACAGTGACTGGGCCAAGGTCTCTTGGTAAGCTTTGTGGCTGAGTTGGGCTTTGAACCCTGGTTTCCCAGGTCCTAGTCCAACACTCTAACTACTGAAAAATAAATCCATCCTACTTTCTTCTCAAATAACTGCTAGTATGTCCTGTTAAAGCCCAAACTACTTTGGATCCCATTACCTGAAGAATCCCTCACTCTCATATTTACCATCTGGTGCTTTCAAATTCCCTTTTCTGAATGCATCTTCCTTTCAGAAGAAGAGCCAGTGTGGTGTAGTGGTTAAGAGCGGTAGTCTTGTAATCCGGGGAACCAGGTTCGCGTCTCCGCTCCTCCACATGCAGCTGCTGGGTGACCTTGGGCCAGTCACACTTCTCTGAAGTCTCTCAGCCCCACTCACCTCACAGAGTGTTTGTTGTGGGGGAGGAAGGGAAAGGAGAATGTTAGCCGCTTTGAGACTCCTGAAGGGGAGTGAAAGGCGGGGTATCAAATCCAAACTCTTTCAGAGGTGAGATAAAACAAACTTTTGAGAAAGTTGTTTTTTGTTTTACTCTGGTACTGCAGTCATGGAACAGTGAGGTTCACCTGGTATCATTATGTTTAGATTCATAGGTGCAGTACTTTCCATTGGGAGAAGTATGCTTTATATATCAGAAGTATGGAAAACAGTGCTTTAGTGGATTGGCACTACACTACTGAGCCACTCCAGATCACTCTTCCCACCCTCACCTCCACCAGACAAGGACCAACAAGAATAGCCCACCTTTCCACAGAAATGCCACTGCATTAGACTTTTTTCATTATATAAATCACATTTCTTTGAAGGTTGTGCATCCCACCTTTCCATTAATGTATATCAATAAACTTCTACGTCTCTCATACCAGACTAAAATCTGATTGGAGATGCATTCAGTGGCCCATCCTTGTGGGTCCTCTTCTGGGTTTTGTTTTTTACAGCATTCCATCTTGCTCTGACATAAATGCATCTTTCCCTACCTCTGCCTATCCATGAGGTCTTACCTGTCCTCCTTTCTCCCCATTGCTGCCTCCGAAATAGGTGAGGTTATCCCTTTGCCTGTGCTCTGAATTCACCATCCTTTGAAAGTTGCATATTCGTGCAGTTACACTGATATTATGGTGACATTGGGATCGTATTGCAGCCAGATATGCTAGATCAATTTTCAAACTAAAGCTCTTCAAGCTGTTTTAGGTTTTCATGCAGGGAACACAGACCAATACTTTTACAAAAAGTGAAGAGTGGTGTCTATTGCTTCCAAGTACATAGGGAATTAAAGCAGAGACATAAAATTGAATTGCAAATAATATTCCAATTTAATTGTTCCAAATATAAGCTAATATTTAAAATGGGTGCCAAATATATATCAGATGCGACTGTAAGCCCCATAATAAACATGATAGGTGGAACTATGTATCCCAGAATAATATAATGGCTCATAGAAATAAAACAGGTCACAGAAGGATTACTTAGAGTAGACAGCCATAAGGAAGCCAACACAGCAGCTTCGCCTGTTTGTTTAGCACAGCTGAGGGGAACCTTTGACTTCCTAATGTTGCCCACCAGTCTCAGGAAGCATGGTGAATGGTCAGGAATGATGGGAGTTTAGTTCAGCAACATATGGAGGGCCAATGGCTCCCTATGCCTGGTTTAGCAGAACAGGATGGAGCCCAAACATTTCAACAAGTTTTACTTATAAGGAGGCAATGAGTTAAAGAGGGGGAAAAAACCCCACTCTCTACATTAATTTCCATCTGTATTCCCAAAGTTTTGGGCTTTCCCCAAATTGGACCTTGCATTCCCACTTATTCAGTAAAGTAAATTTGAATTCCAGAGTCCTCCATTTCCATTAACTAATGAATTTGTTACATTTGCCATGATTACAGATCTGTTCCTATGGGTTCCTGAACCAGCGAAACAGTCAGTATTGATTTAGTGGTGTCTGGATCCAGTCCTCTTCTGGAAGCTAGGGCTGGTAAGGAGGAGACATTCATAATATGTCCCATTTGCTTAATGCCATCGCCTACACAGACAGAAGTTTCCTTTGAAATATGCTCTGGCTACGGCTTTCTGAAAAGAACTTTCTCTAAGTGATCAACAGCTGCCAAGAATGACAGTTCAATTTGGTATCAACTGCAACCATAGTCTTCAACAACTTCAATATTTTCAAGACCTGAAGGACAATTCCAGGTCCAACTTTTAGGACTAGATGAGATTTTAACAGTGCAATCCTATACACAGTATTGTTAAGTATGGCTTACTCTCAGTTATGTAGGCGCTGAAAGCCTAAATCTCAACAGGAAGTGATTTGACCATGACAAGGGCCTGATGTCAATATCTCCACTTTCAGATCACCCTCGTCCTTGTAGTTACAGAGCACATTGTTTTTGAAAGCCATTTGGTTTTTTTGCCTACCTCGTAGCAAAACGTCACAACACCTTTGGTTTTGGCAGTTAGGCATTGGTAGGGGTATTATTATGCAGATGAGTTGGGGGGGGAAGAGCGCCATCACCTCCCCCAAATGTTTAAGGGTAGTCCGATAAAGGATTCCGGGGGGGGGGGGGCGTTGCCTCGTCCAAAACCTATGGAGGCTAGGGCCTAAAGCACCCCCCCGAGTGGTGACCCCTCGGGGAGTGTCTAGGGATGTGCATCTCAGGGGCTCCCCCTGTTGGTGTTAACCCTTTCCGGTTCTATGCCAGATAGTCTGATAGGACCAATGCCTAAAGCCAATACCACTCTTACCTGTAACCAATAAAGTTGTGGCCATTTTTCACCCATTAACCTAAAATTCTGGTGTCCTGTGTCTTTATTTATCCCAACTGGGGGGGGGGGGAATCACCACGCAACAAGGTGACAGATCATATAGACTGCAGGAGGTTTTAATTCCTTTTCCCCGCACACGTCTTCTCACCAGCCTTACTTTATACTTGAATGGGCCAAACACATGTTTAACATGCACTGTTGGAGTCCAGCCTGGCCATGACTCTTGGGGGGCTTCATTTGAGGAAGAGGAATGGGACTTTACCAAGACCTCCAGGGAGCTTGAAGAGCCCAATGCCATAGTTGAACAGTCTGACCAAGTCCCAAAGACACTTCGCCTGGACCCTTGATCATCAGCAGCACCTAGACCCAGACTCTCCTTCTACATCCTCACCCCCCAGGAGCTGATAAGACGCCAAGCTCAGAAGATCAGATGGCAGAGGAGTGCTTCAAGGGCCATCCGTGGGTTTCCCTACCAGGGGTCTACTTTAGAGGAGGGAGAAACTAGAGAAGGGTCAGGTGTGCACTGAGACCCAGCAGATGATCAGGAAGAGAGGAAGAGAGAGAGGAGCTGACTGCAAGGATATAAATCTCTCAGCCTTTCTTAGGCCTTTGCTGGGATAACATTGCTCAATTGAATATTAATAGGATGTGACAACGGACTTCTGTTCCAGGGTTTGAAAGGCTAATGAAAGACACAAATGCATTTACCCTGTACATCCAGTTTGGTCCTTAATGAGCATAGGCTTCTGAACTTTCTCAGCAACTGATGTGCCCATTTCCTTTTATGACTACCACACTGAGCAGTGTATCAGGCTCTGATTTTGACCTAGATGAAGAGGTGCTGAACAGATAACTCAGATGAACCAGCAATACCAGAGGTTAATCTGGTATATCAACCCAAACTTCAACATCAGTTGGGTCTTCCATAGACACCATGTCCTGGACCTGCAACCCATCTGAGAATCTAGTCCTTGGCATATGAGTACCTCCAACCCTGCAGTGCAGGTAACAAAGAAAGAAATTGACAGAGAGAAGGTGGAATGCTAGCCTCCCATATGGATAGCCATTCATATGGATATATAAGCTTAAACTTCTGATGTGCAGTAGTAACTAAAAGGTAATATGAGGATGGACTTGTCCTAAATAATTATGTTATATGGTGGTGGTGTACCAGATTATTAATGTAAGTGCACAAGATATACCAGATTACTTATATCTTATAGTTTTGAATAGATTTGGATATAATGTTTATTAATGATATTTATTTTTTAAAGCACCATAATTACATTCTTACAAATGGTTTACATTTTCAAATCTTTTTGTTTTAGAGAATGACATTTTAAAAAATCAGTCAGGTCAAGAAAAACAATTACTTTATTATTTCTTCAGAACTATCTCCCCTTTTTTTGTTAAAGCTCCAAAGTACAAAACACATTTTGGCTGAAAATGTACTTCACATTCTTCATTATGGTGAGCCAGGAACAAGTGAGTCATAGACTTATGACAAATAAGCACCAAACAACCTAAATCCTTTGGTGAGGGAAACTGCATGTCAGATCTATGAATAAAACCTTGAAGTTTATATTTTCATTCTTAAACAGCCCCACAGTATTGCTATATTGAACATACAGTGATAAAAGACATCCATAGTTCTATAATGGATTGCATAGAAGAAGCAACAGCTGCCTAGCTTTAGCACAGCTGCAGCATCAGGTGTTCCCCAGGCTTTCAGCTGGTCTGTATTTTGCCTTTGAGATAATGCAGATTAAGCTTTTCTGGCCCAAGCTAAATACAAAAGAGGGAGCCAAAAAAGATTGGATAAAAGAGTTAATGAATTAAAATGGAAATCTTTACAGACTGACTGTACAAAGTATGTCAGAAATGGGGCACAGACAGAAGGAAGCTGCCAGGTATAGATTTAAAGGATGGCTGGTTACCTGGGACTGCAGTGAAGCATGTCCCAGGGCCATTGTGTCATGGCATGACTCATGGTTGCCTTGTAAGGTGTGAAAGCCCATTTGAATGGACCAATCAGAGTAATGAAGGAGTGTGGCTATGGTAACAGACCTGGCTCCATTCAAGTCCGCCCAAATAATTTAAAAGGCAAGTCGTAGCAGAAGTTGGCTGCTCATATATTGTTGGATCCCTCACCCTCCCAGCCTGTTTCTGAATGGTCCTGCCCAAAGGAGGGTGGGTGAGGCAGTGTGCGGACCTTTCCATGGAATACTCAGTTGCTGTATTTGGGGCCAGGGATGATATTTTCCAGCAGACAAACTGGCTGGTTGGCAGGCTTTTGCCTACCTCATAGCAATTGTCACAACTTTGGGTAGATAAGGCATTGGATTGCATCTTTAGCCTACTGGCTAAAGGAGATCTGGGAAGGGGTGTCTCTGGGAGTCCACACGGGGGAAGATGAGCCATAGCACCCTTCCAAGTGGCGGCCCTGAAGGGTTCACCCCAATTTAATGTACATAATAGATAGACTTGCTGTTCAAGCCTTCAAGGTCAACCAAACCTCTGATCAACCAGCTGGTGAGCTGCTTGATACCTGATGCATTTCCAATGCCTTCACTTAAGCCTACTTACATCTGTAATCAATAAAGTTGTGGTCTATTTCAACCCCAAACTGATGTCATGAGTCTCATTTCTACCTTGGGCAGCCCCACACCAGGGCTGCATGCTTCCTGTGCTTGGCCCCGCAAGGGCAAAACCCTGTTATTTTGAGAAATTTGCTCAGTGAGTTGCTGCTAATCTGTGATAGTGTTTTCTCAGAAGAATCCTTGTAGTTTCCCAGTGATATTTGTGATTGGGCTATAAAAAACAGTGTATAGTATTGGCAGACTAAGATGCTGTGAACTTGAGAGTATGGGCTGACTTGCGTGTAAACCATGGTCCACCACAAAGTGCATGAGCTAGAACAAGCCTGAGCTCAGCACTTCTCCTGTGCAGCTAGGAGAAAAATGTTTGCAGTACAGTAATTTCGCTTTTTATGAATTTTGGTAAGAAGCATAGATCATAGTCTAAAATAAACTCTTGTCATTTTCTAAACAACCTAGCTTCAAACCTAGATTATGAAGCTGGCTTATTTAATTAAGAAGCTATCTAAAATGATAAATATCTATTTTTTGCTCTGAATTTTTCTCACCTTTCTTGTCTGTAAATATAACAGTGTTTGTCCTCTTCTCTTTGCATTGGCTTATTGTGTTCATTTAAAAATGCTTTTTAAAACAACTTCTTAGCGCTTGCATTTCGTTGCCTCTATTTCTCAGAATACATTGCTTTCCTCTAGTAGAAATCTCTTAGACAGACCAAAGGTTACACCTGCTGTCTCACACTCAGATTGTAATCGGAGGGGCGTCATTTTCTTGTGGTTAACTGTTTCATAGCACCCTGTTTTGATTTGTTTTAGGCACTTTAGAAATAATAAATACTATGTTAAATTATGGGCTGGATCCAGATCCAGTCATATTGAGAGCAGAGGAGATTAATAGGACTAACATCAGAATGCCAAACAACAATCTGTGCCACATTCTTTTCAGTTACCTATTCTTCCACATATTGAGGTTGTGTGTGTGTGTTACAAGAATGTGTGACATATGTATCTTTGAAATGCTTCCAGTCTTCTTACATCTAAGGGCAGTTTGTGCACAAATAAAATTATTTGATTTTTCAACACTTGACAACTCCCAGCTGTGTGAGCAGTCTCTAATGAAAAACACTGTGTTTAAGGAAATGTGTGGTGATACGACCTTTCTGACTTGAGCTGTGATTGCTCATTCATGCCTCAGTTGATTCTGCATGCATGTGTGAATCTGTATAAGATGTGAGCTTAAAGTAACAGGCAAGTAACCTTATTCCACCTTGCATGTCAAGCGCTAAGAAAGAAACAAAGGGCTGATTCACATGTTCATATTTGTCACCTGATATCTTGCACCATCACTTGATTATTTGTTACTTGATGACATTGACCAAGTCTGAACATTACATTCCCTAAAATGTTCCCATTGGCAATGGGAAGTGAGGTGTAATGTTGTTGCCACATATGGTGTTATCTAGAGTAAACATGAGGTGTAGCATTTTCCTACAATAGCAATCTGATATGTTTTTTTGGGGTGTCTTTTAATTGCATTGTGGAAACAGCTTCCATTAAACACAGGCAGTACCTATGTGGCTTTTGATTTGTGTTTCCACTCATTGTCCCATAATAAATGTGACTACTCTGCTTCAGGAGACTAAAGGTTAGTTTCCTCCACGTCAATACTTTGACAGACATAGAGAAAAGAGAGCTAGATTGTCTGTGCAGGTTTGGCTACATTGGTCACCACAAAAACTGCTCTTGAACAATATCCTATGTGAACTTAATATATTCAGGGTGAATACTGCAAATGAAAAGCTAGTCTTAACACATGTGATATACAGTGCAGTTGATACACACTGCAAATAAGCAAATATATCATATGGAGAACTCCAGACATCACAATGAAGCCTAACTGCTTAAGGTGTGAACTCCTCCACAGAAACCATTATATCTGAGGTGATAAGGAGTGTCTATCTGTAGGATGTGAAATATGAAGACTGTTTCAAACATGCCAATTGTTGCTTGTAGCTGAAGCCACTTTTCAGTGAATATGCACATTTGAATCTGCTCTAATTTGCTTAAAGGTTGGTAATACAGAACCAAAAAGAAAGCATTGGATCAGAAAACTGTGTTTCCATTTTAGAAGGCATTAGTAAAATTACACACTATATACAAATACTTCTTCACAATTCAAAGTTCAAAATGCAACAGAAAAACCTAATGATTAGAAAATGGACACTGGGTTACTCTTGATATTTTAACCATTTCAATTTTTAAAACAGTAAATCCAAGTCTTCTACATGCTCTTTACATCAGGGTATGTCTGTTCCCATGTGCCTGATGGCTGAACGAAACAATGGGAAATAGAAGTCCTTAAAAGGGAAAGAAAAAATAGCAGAGAAAGCAGAAGACTATGAATCCTATAACCCAATTGATGGAATAAATGTAGATTATCACCATGTCCATGTCAAATCGCAATCCTCTGCTATCATCCTCAAAGTCCATATAGTCCATCCTGTGAGCAGCATGTGGGAAATGCCTTCGGGTAAAGGAATCTGTGTTTTGAAAACCTGCAGGACCAGAAAAAAAAAAAAGAACAAGTTATAATTCTGTCAAAAATACAGCTAGTATAAATTCCTTTTCTTAGATACACAGAGAAAAGACAGGGGGAAACCATATGCTAATATAATAGTCCAGTTACATTTGATCTCATCTCTCCCTCATATGCTATCTTGCAGCAGTCATTCCACCTGACTGTAAAAGAGGGAATGATATAAATCAGGACACACTCCGTGGGCTCTGCTGACAGGTCAGTTCCAGTTCACCCTTCTCCCTCCAAATGTTTCCATTCAAGCTACTTAGTATACAAACTTTAAGCACTTGTATCAGATTTTGCTTGTTTTCCTTTTTCCTTCCTATCTTTCTTTCCTTCTGTGTCATGCCTTCTATTTTATTTTATTTTATTTATTTGCAATATTTATATCCCACTCAATAATGTCCTCTGGGGAGTTAAAAACCATAAAACAAACAAGAATCCCTAAAAATTAAATAGAATAAAACAAGACTCCCTAGATTTCCCTCGCACACCATTCTCAAACCTTCTGAGGATCCTATAATGAGATCAACAAGCAGTTTGTATAACTGAGATGCTAACCGTTTCAATTGCCCCAAGGATTGTAAACAAACGAGGTTTGGGAGCAAATTCCTTTCTCTTTTGACGATACAGAGCTCATGAAAGATCTAATTTGGGTTATCTGGAACCAATTATGCTTTACGTTACCTAATTTCTCATGCAGCATTGTCTCCAATATGGGGTGGTCCCTTTCAGATAGGCTCTTTACACGATACAACCCCTTGCAGCTTCCAGCCTTTGTAATGGATGTACTTACCCTTATGCCAAAATTGCTTTAAAAAATGTGACCTAAAAAAATGTGACTGCATGTCAAACTATTGCAGATCTTTATAAAGTTAGAGTATCTGTGCTTATGAAGCTATTGTGCATAGTTTGAAAAGAAAAGCCATGAAATATCAAAAACCACCTCCCAGTGACCAGTCTCTCAAAGGCTCATAATAAATCACTCTCGATTAATTTTTTTTTTTTAAATCTGACATGGTTTTACTCTGTGATATGTGATAAAAGGAGAATATGGAACAAAACTTTTGTCACTACAGCCATTTTCAATGGCTCGGGGATATTAACATATCCTAAACATCACTACAAAATGTGCACCTAGGTTTTATTTCCTCATTTTACATCACAGCTTGTAAGGAATGAATCTGTAAGTGACAAGTGCTGCCATTGGTGTGAAACTATTTGATTTCCATATATAAATCTTCTATATGTAGTCCACTCTCCAGAGGACTTTAATCAAATTGGCTACGTTTGATTATATTTTATTTATCTCCGTTCATATGGCAAATATAACACAAAATTTGCCAGGCAGCTATTTTTGCCTCAACAACTTTGAATCATCTTGTAATCATGAATCAAAACATAATCATGCAAACGTTTAGTGACATTAGTTGAACTTGTGACGTTAAGTTGCACCAGTTGAGAAGATTCAGATGAATAGATGTAATCCTTGATTTGTATCTCTGTGTGATTTACTTTAAGCAAACCTGCCTTATATTTACCCTGGATTAGACTTTATAATGTAATCATTTTTCATTCAAAAATAGGAATTTTATTACTGTAATTGTTCTTGCTGGTGAACTCCACAGTCATACATCTCATACTGCATTAGCTAAATGTCTGACCCAATTTTCCCCACCAGAACTGTATGGGAAGCCCCCTTGACTTCGAAGAGTAAATGAAAAGCAATCATAAATCCAAAGCATAAGTTGCATGCTAGTATTAAAACACCCTTCCATCTAAGGCTCTTGCAGATTCATTACTGCATGCACTGAAAGCATAAAAACAGTAAGTTTAGGCTCCTGCCTGAACTTCCTGTCACATAAATAGGAAATTCATTCTACTATATCTTAATTAATTCAGTTTTAATAAAGGTAAAGGGACCCCTGACCATTAGGTCCAGTCGTGGCCGACTCTGGGGTTGCGGCACTCATCTCGCTTTATTGTCCGAGGGAGCCTGCGTACAGCTTCCGGGTCATGTGGCCAGCATGACTACGCCACTTCTGGAGAACCAGAGCAGTGCACGGAAATGCCGTTTAGCTTCCCACCAGAGCAGTACCTATTTATCTGCTTGCACTTTGACATGCTTTCAAACTGCTAGGTTGGCAGGAGCAGGGACCAAGCAACGGGAGCTCACCCCGTCGTGGGGATTCAAACTGCCAACCTTCTGATCGGCAAGTCCTAGGCTCTGTGGTTTAAATAGCCCACACCAAATTAAAAAAGGGGAAGCTGGGTCTTCTCAGTACACGTGGCTATGGATGAATAGGGTGTTCTTTAGTCACCAGTTGTGTTTCTCATTTTGCTTTCCATAAAGACTTTAAAATATTTTCATTGTTTTTAAGAATTATTTTCTATATTCCTTTGGGAAGAAGGAAGGATCACCCCACCCCCAGCCTAGTCTCCGGCCCAAACTCAAGCAGCACCATAAGCATATGTGTTACTAAGAACTGCAACTCAAGAGGCAGACCATCTTCCTTGCATGCAGTAGGCCCCAGGTCTAGTCCCTGGTGGCATCTCTGGGTAGGGTGGGAAAAGGTCCTTCCTGAAACACTGGAGAGCTGCTGCTCGCCAGGATAGACAATATTGAGTTAGATGGACCAATGGGCTCATAATTTTTCCTTACCCAATTGGAATGAAGGGTAGTTCACCACATTGGCCTCTGCTAACCTGCAAAGCCGAATGTTGTCACCATTACTGAAGGATGTCAACATTTTTCACTCATTTCCAGCAAACAGAAAGGCACTAGGTATAAGAAAAGCATAATCTTGGTCTGCCAGACATCTAGTAGAGATTTAGTGGCAAGGGTAAAGGGTAATTTTGGAAGTCTTTTGCCTGTTTTGCAGTGATGTTAGGAAGCTTTAGCTCTTGCATACTATATTTAGTAATATGATGCAAATGTCTGCTTG
This sequence comes from Podarcis cretensis, assembly GCF_951804945.1. Classification (NCBI taxonomy): domain Eukaryota; kingdom Metazoa; phylum Chordata; class Lepidosauria; order Squamata; family Lacertidae; genus Podarcis; species Podarcis cretensis. The sequence continues at coordinate 40,128,287 of NC_137180.1, forward strand.
ATATCCAGCTCCTTAGAACATGTTTCACGCCATTTATTTTTTTTCCTGATAACTTGAGACACACACTTAAATAGGAATACTTCTATCTAGAAAAATTATGTTAACAAACAAAAAAGGGCTGTTTTAATCAAATGTCTTCTTTCAAATACCTTCCTTGTAGTTCTCCCTTCAACTAGTTTCTCAGTGTCTTTAAAATTTATTCCATGTAGATTTCAATGATGGGGCCCTGTGATGTTTCAGGGACAATGTGGTCTGTGTTACATTTATGCGGCTAGTAAGGCAAACTGTGGGGATGGATGCTTTTATGAAGCAAGTCTGAAGAGAGGAAGAGGATGCCCATCAGGAAACTGTTCTGTATGACAGCCACAGAACCAATGAATATATATATATATATATATATATATATATGGGACTAATTGTTTAAAAACACTCCCAGAGGTTTTTGCATCAGTTGTTTAAGAAACATAAAATAAATCTATAATGATTTCAGGCTAAAATCTACTTGCTTATACTGCTCTCAGAACAAAGAAGGCAAAAGTGAACTGTGTTAATTGAATAAGAGACAGTCAGTCTTTGCTCCAAGAAGCGAACTGTCTGTGATTCGATTAACAGTATGCTCTCATCTTCCTTCTTTCAGCTGTTTTCTTTACCTTGCATTGATTTTTGTGGCATTTTAGAAAGTAACCACTCTCTCCTACCCTCAAGAAAAACAACAGGCAAAAGTCCATTAGAGACATTATGTGAGATGGTGCAAAAAACAACAACAACCCATCATTTTTGTTTTATTATGAACAGAAGAATGTCAATGAGCAAAGTGATGGAAAACATACAGGTGGTGTTTGTTTGTTTTTAATCTAAGTAGCTAACCAAAGAGTAGCAGGTAAATCAAACAGAAGCTGACATTTTAGCACATTCTAAGCTGAGAGCAGTACCTGCATTTCTCACAACTCAGGAGATTTTAGCCAAGTGAGATTTATCCTTGTATGATTGTGCAGCACATTTTATATGTAGATGTGAGCAATGTGTGATGCTGAAAAAAATCATGTGGAAAACAGTCACTCAAGTTTCCTTTTCGGCCTCACAGCAGGTGGCTAGCAACAGCTGTTAATGAAGATAACAAATATGGGTGAAGGTTTCTGGATTTGGAGGGAAAATGCATGAAAATTTTCTTCAAGTTAAAACTTGATTGTTAACCCCCAAACGACTACTTGGAATGCAATTTAATTCAAAAAATAAACCATGCAGGTATGAAACACAATAAAGGCATTAAGGAACATAGGAAGGAGAGAGATAGTGGGCTAGATGGACAAATAGTTCTCTGACAGACCGTGGCCAGGATGGCTGCTTTAAGGTCATTTACAGAATGTCCTGGAATGCTGAAATGTTCCCAACTGGCTTTTGAACCTTGCCATTTCTGATTAACGTCAGGTGATTTTGTCAGATCAGCCCAGCATCCTGCTCTCACTGTGGCCAACCAGAATACTGTGGGAAGCTTGTTAAAAGGACATGAGCACAACAACACCTGCAATTCCCAACAATCTCCAACCTCTAATGCCTCTAACTGTGGCAGTCAGTATAGTCCCCTTTTAAAGCCATCCAAGTTGGCAGTCATCAATGCTTCTTGAGGAAGTGAGTGCCATAGTTTAACTATGTGCTGCATGAAGAACTACTTTTTTCTATCTGTCCTGAATCTTCTAACATTCAGGCTCTACAAAATTTACTTTTTCCAAAATCAGTGGCTTCATATGAAGTGAGACTTTGGAACCTTTGTACATGGCTGGATAGAGATTATTAAGTGTCTCTCTCTGTGTGGGGATTACTACTACTACTACTAAAATTTCTATACCACCCTTCATCTGAGGATCACAGGGCACTTAACATAAAAATACATAACATAGTAAAAAACAAAATAATACCCCACCACAGTTTAAAAGACCCTAGATTGTTTAATTGCCCAAGGCCTTGGAGAAGAGGAATGTTTTTGCCTGTAATGAAGGTGTCAGGCGAGCCTCCCTGGGGGAGAGCATTCCACAAACAGGGAGCTACCACAGAAAAGGCCTGTTCTCGTGTTGCCACCCTTTGGATCTCTCATGGAAGAGGCAAGTGAAGAAGGGCCTCCGATGATGATCGCAGGGTCCTGGTTGGTTCATATGAGGAGAGGCAGTCCTTGAGGTATTGTGGCTTGGGAAACGTTTTTAAATGATGTAAAAGTCTCTGAATTTCTTCCATTGTCTCTGTGCTACTTCCTCAACCAAATTGACAGTTTTATTGTGCACATTAAGCAGAAATAAATTACTAGATACAGGTGTCCTACATGCAGGCTTTCAGTAAGAACTGATTAATATAACTACTTTCTGTGATTTGTGCATGAAGACTTGAAGATGGTTTATATAATACAAGGAAAGTTCCCAATATTAACCTGGAAATCAGAGGTAAATGACTATTCTTCACACCCAGGCATGTTACTGTTACTGAGAGTTTAAGCAACTAACATAAAGATGTTAGGAAATATCACATTGTGGCTTGTTGCTATTTTAAATCTGTTATTTACGGTAAGTATCGAGCACATCTTGTGCTGAAATTAAACAAAATAGTTGGCTGTTTCACAGATGCGTTGACACTTTTTATCATATCATTTCAAAATAGTTTAAAGATAATTACAGAAATATTTATAGAGGGATTTGTTCTCCTGGCAATTCAACACCAATCAATTCACTTTTATGTTAAAACTGAGAGCTGAGTCTTGCATGGGCATGCACCCGTGCACAGACACTCACTATCACTTGGCCAATAACATTAAATACATTTAGGGTTAACAGGTGTTTAGAACCAGCTTCTACATAAATCAGAAAGCCTGTAGAAACTGGTATCAAAAGATAATTGTGCAATTGATCACACAAACTAACATGCACATCAACCACTGGTGTATGAGCTGCCTGTTTAATATAGTTTACCTTCACTTGAGAATAATTCTGAAACCTGTTCAGAACCCAATTAACATTTCCCAAACCTTTCTGTAAACATAGTTACTGGCATTTTTTGATACCAATACTTAGTGGCAGTTGGTTCACCCCTCCCCTCAAAGGGCCATTACAAACCATTAGTTTAGCAATACTGTATGTACAACTTAAATCTGAAGCGTATGCTCCCTCGATCTGAATTATTCACATCTGACACCGTTTGAACATTTCTCTCAGTTCATTTTGCTGAATTTCATTTACAGATTCTGGTTCAGCTGGGCTCTTCTGGACTTTAGCCACTGCAAAGCTGATTTGTTGGGTCAAACCAGCTTGTGTAATATTAGTCACTTGAACCATGGAGCTCTGAATCTTTGCAAAAGGAGAAACTGCCCCACTGCTATTATTCTCTGCTGGTGAAGGAGTCGTATGAAACCTGACCCAGCTTCCAGTACACTGGATGAGGAGCCTGGACTGTTATGAGACTTAGCATTGGTGTTTTCTACTGCTAAGAATTGGGATCTTGACTCTGAAAATGGTACATTCAATTTAGATGGTCTAGAAGGAACCTCAACAGCTGTTCCCAAACAAGATTCAGTTTTCTTTGAAGCATTATTGCTAACACGATCCACCTCTTGCTGGGCTTCTTGAGAATTCATCTTCATTTCCGAAGCACTTGTCATCTTAGTTTGAGCGTCCTGCATAAATCTGTGGCAGTAGACATCAATCGGCTTAGTGAACTCTAATACAGCATTGTCTGTGGCAGCAGTTTCCTGGGGTCCTTTGCCTTCCAATTCAGACTTGTTAGTTTGGTCTTCATAGTGTGTCATGTGGATTTCTGAAGGAACAGGAATGCTAATATTGATGTCAATGCTGCTTATAGACTGGGACTGATTGCCTAGCTGACGAGCAGAGGCGATGACACCACAACTGGGCAGAACTTAATCTATCTGTCCCACGTTCTCCAAGGAGTCGATGAACCGCTGGTCATCATCAGATTTGGAATTTGTAAGGTACTCATCAGAATGAATCAGTATCTGAAGAGATCTCAATTCAGATTCTGCATTGGCTTTAGGATCTGTCATGGGATTTGTGCTGGGCCCGGGGGTAACCCAAGCAACACGGTCCAGATCCAGACCCGAATCCAAGGGTTCCGCGAGCAGTTAGTCTGACAGGGCCAAAGCAGGACACGAGGCAGGAAACCAGGCAAGGTCAGGCACAGGGTCTCAGGCAGGTTCTAGCAAACAGCAACGTTGCTCCCGCAACCTGGGGCGGGGTCCCACAGCCTTTTATCGTTGTTGGGGTAATGGGCGGTCCTGATCCCCCAGTGACTCACTTCCTTGTCTCGCCCAAAGGCAAGCACTCCTCCTGCAAGTACTCAGGTCTCTCCTTCTCTCAGACCTTAGTCTCTGCAGCTCGGGAGATGTCAGTGGGTTACTGGACCCAGAGGCTGCCTCAGCCTCTCCTGACCCAACTGCTAGTGGAGCAGCTGTAAGCGATTGCCCAGCTGAAGGCAACGAGGTACTAGCCGCATCTGGAGCCAGGGCAGGCTCAGGCCCCTGACTTGGCCCAGCTGGTGCTTGTTGCAGGGGAACCTGTGTAGACTGGGGCTTCCGAGTCCAAGCCCGCGTCCCAGGCCATCACAGGATTCTCCATGGTTTCAAGACTATTGTCAGATTTCCAAAGATTCACTTTCAAGTTGGGTCTTAAGAAGCTGACTTTCATTTCAGGCTTTGTAAAGTTCCCCAACTATCTAAGGTTGCTGATGTTTACATTGGATTTGGTTTGTTTCACTTTCTGATTAAGAGATGAGAACTTTCTCATTAAGTAGTATTTTCCTTGGGCTAAAGGTAAAGGTAAAGGTACCCCTGCCCGTACGGGCCAGTCTTGACAGACTCTGGGGTTGTGCGCCCATCTCACTTAAGAGGCCAGGGGCCAGGGCTGTCCGGAGACACTTCCGTGTCACGTGGCCAGCGTGACATCGCTGCTCTGGCCAGAGCCAGAGCCGCACATGGAAACGCCGTTTACCTTCCCGCTGGTAAGCGGTCCCTATTTATCTACTTGCACCCAGAGGTGCTTTCGAACTGCTAGGTTGGCAGGCGCTGGGACCGAGCAGCGGGAGCGCACCCCGCCGCAGGGATTCGAACCGCCGACCTTTCGATCGGCAAGCCCTAGGCGCTGAGGCTTTAACCCACAGCGCCACCTGCGTCCCTTCCTTGGGCTAGGGACCCTCTATTTTGGGATCTAATACCAATGATGTTCGCATGGGGTTTACTACTTTTCCTCTCCAGTTTCTTCTCAATAGTGGCTACAACTAACCCCATGGCTTATTTTGTGATTTGCAGCATCTCTGCAATGCACTGAAGAGTATATTTTCCATCCTCTTCAGGACTGCGCATCACTGCTCTAAGGGTATGGAAATATCCACTTGGGTCTTTGTATTTATAATGGAGCTTCATGCACATGAACTTGGGCTCTGAAAGAGAGTTGGTTCAGGATCTATTTCTATTCTTTCCAAATCTTCAAGGCTAAGCCTTTGGTACTGATTTACTTTATCTACTTCATCATCATAATAGGCTACATAGTATGCTGAGTTAGAAAGCAAACGGACATCCACATCTTCATGAGTAGCATCAACCAGGCTTGGGTCACAGCCAATAAGTACCCAACCCATTTAGGGCACAGTACTCAAGATATAAGGGACGCGGGTGGTGCTGTGGGTTAAACCACAGAGCCTAGGACTTGCCGTTCAGAAGGTTGGCGGTTCGAATCCCCGCGATGGGGTGAGTTCCCGTTGTTCAGTCCCAGCTTCTGCCAACCTAGCAGTTTGAAAGCATGTCAAAGTGCAAGTAGATAAATAGGTAACGCCCTGGTGGGAAGGTAAACGGCGTTTCTGTGTGCAGCTCTGGTTCCCCAGAAGCGGCTTAGTCATGCTGGCCACATGACCAGGAAGCTGTATGCCGGCTCCCTCGGCCAATAAAGCGAGATGAGTGCCACAACCCCTGAGTTGGTCACGACTGGACCTAATGGTCAGGGGTCCTTTACCTTTACTCAAGATATGCTGGCCATATGGGCAACAGGATTTGGCAGAAGCCCCTTTACCCCAGAGGAATAGCAGAGCAACACTGGCAGAGCAAGTCACTGGTGGAACCATTGTGCCAGCTGAAATAGGATGGGGTGGAAGAGATGTGGGAAGCACAGCAGAAAAGCAAATTTATGCTGTATCCTACAGTTCTTCAGTCCACCCCATCGATAGTACTTGTGCCACCATCGTACCCCATACTTGTGCCTGCCACAAAGAATTTGCATCTCAGTGGCTTCAACTGGTGTAGTGGTTGTGGGGGACTGAAAAATACCTGCCCATGTAAAATTTATGTGAAGTGTTGTCACATGATGAAAACTGCAGGTAATGGACAATTTTACTTAAAATGCTACATATATGAAGTGAGCATGTAATTAATTATTTGAGCAATGCGGGTAGCTATCTTAATTACAGCAGGTCTTAAAGCTAATTGTTGATTGAGTGATTCAGAACAGTGTTGTAGAATAGCATGTTTTCACTTGTTACAGAATAAGCACTTATTAAAAATAACAGAATAGCCTTCTTCCCTAAGCTGTGGAACTCCTCACAGTGGTCCATATGGCAATTCACTATACAACTTGTCCTGAATGCTGAAGATGCACAGCTTTGATGCCTGAGATATCTATTTTCAGGACTCATCCTATATTTGTGATAATAAATTGTTTTAAATGTTGTATTGTTGTAACCCGGTCTGGGGCCTTAGGGCAAAGGGCAGGTAAATAATAATACAGTAATAAGGAAAATAAACGTAAAGCATTGTAAAACAACTACAAATGGTCAGATAGTAGTTTGTATGTTTTATCTCTAGTTTTAAGACTCTTGCTTTTTGGATAAAGTGTTTTCACTGATTCCATGGAACTTAAATCTATTATTTTTCTTCAATGAAAAATTGTCGTAACAGGAAGTGTTCACAAGCTCTCTGTAGCAACATGTACTCAGGATGTTCTGAAAGTGTAGAAAGGTGAGGAAAGAAACATAATGCATTATGTTTAAAACATGGCTCACAGAGCCTTTGGGAGGAGTGACCCAAAAGGCATTAGAGATTCTATAAATATTTTAGCAATCCTAAGGGATACAATATAGGGAGAGGAATTAGAAAAAAGAGCCAGCAAGTAGTTTGCCGGCATGAAAGCAGAACTAGGGATGTACTGAGAGTTTTACTCAGTAAAATTGATTGGGCACACTCATTTGGGTGGGTTTTTTTTTTTTTACTCTCCGTGATTACTCTTTTATGTAACTCATAGCAATTCTCATAACAAAAAGAGTCTTAAGCTAGCACAGCTAGTCAATACCAATAATTGGATTTGTAACTGGATGCTAATTATCAGCTGACGAGAAGCAGTAACTTTAATTCATGAGTATTTTTGGTTAAACATTAATTGATATTTAATATACTTATTAATGACTAGGTGGGCATTATTATAGAATCATAAGGCGGCAAGGAAACCAGAGGGCTGTTGTTCAGCTCCCTAATCTCTGTCAATATAGCTGTACCTAAAGCATCCCTGTCAGGTGCCTGTTCAACCTTTCTCATAAAAGCCTGCAAGGAAGGAAATGTACAACCTCCTGAAGAAGTTCACTGAAATACTAAAACTGCTCTTAAATTTTGGTACAGTGGTGCCCCGCAAGACGAATGCCTCGCAAGACGGAAAACCCGCTAGACGAAAGGGTTTTCCGTTTTGGAGGCGCTTCACAAAACGAATTTCCCTATGGGCTTGCTTCGCAAGACGAAATGTCTTGCGAGTTCCTGCGGGTTCCCCCCCCTTTTCCTAAGCCGCTAAACCGCTTATCAGCTGATCCACTGATAAGCCGCTTATCAGCTGATCCGCTAAAAGCCGCTAAACCGCTAATAGCGCTAATCCGCTAAGCTGTCAATGGGCTTGCTTCGCAAGACGAAAAAACCGCTATACGAAGAGCCTCACGGAACGGATTAATTTCGTCTTGCGAGGCACCACTGTATTTTAAACAACAGAATTACAAAGCTCGAAGTGGTTTAATGAGCCATCAATTTCAAGCTTGTGACAGAAGTAGAGGTCATGCCCAAACCCACCTTTTTCATCTTATCTTCACTCTTGAATATACATCTGTAACTAATGTTAGAGGGCATCTAGACATTCCTTCTCTTTATGATTATTCTTTCTAAAATCTCAACAGCATTTCTGCAGATTTCTTCCTTTATCTGACATTTAGCTAGATCAACTCTTTGAAGTTGCTTCCATCAGACCTGTCATTTCATACTGCATGACTACTCTTTTCAAAGTGACATTGGGCAAACAAGGATACCAGCAACAATGTGTGTCCTGTGCTGTGTTTATGGCAGTTATGTAACAACAAAAAATACATGCTCAGCACAAGCCTGGTAGGACAATGGTACTCAATGAAAGAAGAGAAAAGCATAGTCTTTGCTGGTTGTAAATTTTGCCTGGGAGCAGAACCATAAATGCTCCATAGGCCACAGAACATTTTGCTTTCAGTGAAATAGGACTGACCTTGACTGACCCGGTTTTACAGTACTACATTGGAAGATGCTTTTGGGTCAACTGTTTATAAATTCTGGATATAGTACCCTCAGAGTTAACCTTCCAATCTTGTTCCAAGGTTTGCCAGTAAAGAATATGTTTCAAATAAAACCAAGTCAGTGCAGGGCTCTGCTCCCTAGAATAAGTGATAAAGTCATGTCATGGCAGTGCCTATTCTGAACCATGATAGAGGGTCTCTTGTTCTTTTTCTGCCTACTTCTTAGCATTTGTGAAACAGAAAGGACCTCAGTTTAAGCCAACTCCAAGCAATTCCATGTCCAAGCCCCATGAGGCAACAAATGCATATTAGAGGGCAATGGCTGTTGCTGAATCAAAGATCATAGTCATACTATTATAAGATTGTACAAATCATTGCATAGGGTAATAGTATTATTTATTTATTTAGAAGCATTTATAATCTGTTTAAGATTTTGAAAACCTGTAAGCGGAAGTTAGTAGGAAGCTGAATGAAAAAGAAAGCAAACTTCAGGTGGTTCACACCTGTATTTCCTGGGGAAACTGACAGTAAAGTAAGATTACAGGAAAATGTCACATACCTAGATTTCAAATGTGAAACACATCAATAATATTGTACAACATGGTGCATAGACTACACCAAATACCAGTTAGACCCACCAATCTGAACAGTGGTATTATCCTATACTCTTTCAATACAGGGCCCCAGTAGTGTCCTGTTATGAACTCTGATGCATGTAATGTAATGAATCTGTAGACCTTAGGCTGCAAAATTTACAGGTAGCGGCCAAGAAATGGCATCAAATCCATTCACATGAATGCTACAGGCTGCATGTGACACATGAAAAGGCAAAATATTTAGCAATCTTTCTTACCTTCAATAACTCTGAATGCCTTCCTGCAACTAGGGAGGGGCCATTTTGCTAAACCAGATTCTTGAAAATTTTCCTTTAATTTTGAATATTCAATAGGAAAGTGAGCCTTTGTTGAATTGTTCAGTTCTGCAGTGTGGGGGAAGGAAAAAAAGACGTCACAAATCTAAACCACTTCATAATGTAAATTTTGTAATTGCCAAAGATTTTATTTACTTTTCTCACATGTTACACACACACACACACACACACACACACACACTCTCCATGCAGCACATAAAAGAATTTTAAAATCAAAAAAAAAATTAAACATTCAATACAAAACACATATAAGAAAACCTGGCAAGCATGAGCTCTTGTATATAGATCTGTTACTTTCAGGAAACTTATTCTCAGTAATGTGGAATCAAGACCAATGCCACAACCCAGAAAACCATTTAATTATCCAACTAGTTACCATTTAACTAGAATTTTGGTATGTGTTTTTTTAACAGTTGCTCTCTGTGCTGCATGTTAAAACAGATCTATTTTTTTAAAAAAAATATATATACCACTTGTAAGCGTTGTATACTTTAAAATACAGGCTACAGTTGCATGACCTGGGTTGCAATCCTATCCATTCTTACCAGGGAATAAGTTCCACTGAACAAGTATGCTTAGGATCTGGCCACAGCAGATTCTAGATAGGTTGCATGTAAGCATTTGGGTATGTCTAGCTATATACACTGTGGTTCAAGGCTGCATGTCAGTGTACTTGCAGCACTAAAGTGACCTCTCTGGAACATAAGCCTGGGCAGTTTGTATGGAGGTCCTGGGTTGCTCAGATGACAAGACTCACTGGACTCACTGATGGGATCCAAAGGAAAGCAGAGCAATACTTTTAGCTTATTTATTTATGATGTGATATCTTCTTGAATACTTATATAGCATCCCTAGCTATATAAAGGGCTGCAGTCTAGGAAGTAAACATACAGATATTAAGTATAGATTTTAAAGCAGAAGGGTCTCAATCATAGTCAAGGAAGCTGAGCACATGCAATTAAAGAGCTCTCTGCAACTTTATATAGGAGCACCCTAAAGTAGATTATTAGCTGATGAAGTTTCTAGGTAGTCTATCAGCTTGCAGCACTTAAGTGGCAGGATATTGGTAGAGATTAGCCCTTGCCTTATTTTTTTATGATGGTTTAGTGTTTCCATTATTTTTAAATTATTGTTAGTATTTTATAATGTTTTTATATTTTGCTGGATATCATTCTGTGATCAATTGTAGGATGAAGAGTAGTATCAATATTTTCTAAATAAATATGCAGAGAAGATTGGGGGAAAGCATAGTCTAGCCTGGGCTCTAGTGCAGAAGGAAAACTGTCCAAAACCTCAATACATAAACACAGGATCACTAATGATTCTCATCACCTTTGCAATTAATAGCCTTCCTTCCTGACTCAATCAGGCAAGTTGTCTCTGCCACCATTTTGGCAGAAACCTAGCAAAAAAATTAATCTGGAATTTTGTGGGCCATTACTCATCCTCTTTAGAAAAGTGCCCAAGTGATTATCTCTGGATGTGCTATATAATGGACAGTACAATAAATAATGAGCTAGCTCTTCAATTTCCATTGAACCACAAATGCATCTTATCTGGTCCTGTGGGCATACCAAGTGCTCTTCCCCCGTTACTGCAGATTTCAAAGCTGAAAACTTAATAAGGAAAAAGCTCTCTGGGCTGCAGGGTATCTAAGCTCAACCAGATAATGTTTGTACCCACTCTTTAATTTCAAAAGTTGCATAGCTGGAGAAATCTTAGAAGAATGGATTACTGCTATTCTGGTTTCTAGTGCTATATTTTTAATGTTGTGAGAGAGGAATGCTTTGAGCTATTCACAGGAACTTGTACTGAGATAGATAGATGGTATCTGAAGAATATAGATGGTATCTGAAGAATATAGATGGTATTTGAAGAAGTGTGCATGCACATGAAAGCTCATACCAAGAACTAACTTAGTTGGTCTTTAAGGTGCTACTGGAAGGAATTTTTTTATTTTGTTTTGAGATAGATCATATTGTGGAAAAACTGAAACACCTGCTGTAATCGTTAATTTTTGTATAGCCCATGCTTCTGGGTTTATTGCATCAAACAGGGTTGGGGTGGACCTAGCAACAGGTAAGACTATTAAGAACGTAACTGATTGTGTTTCAAGCAGCATCTTCCCCCCTTATGTAGGGGCAGGGTGTTTGGCTATGGAGAAGTGAGTGCTACATACACAATCTCCCCACGTGCTTTCCCCCCAATATTGGTGGTTCTAAGCCCAGTTGAAGACACATGTGTCTTGGAAGAACCTCCTGGCTTGATGAGGGGCAGTTTAACACCCCCTCCTGGCTTTCTACTTTCGCTACTAACATTTGTATTCCTCCCTTTCTCTACATAACTGGAATAGATGTGGATTTAGACACATGGATCTGCTACCATCATGCCTAATGTATGACTAGTTACCATTATACTCGATTTGGAGTACAGTGTCTAATTAGTCCTGAACATTCACTTTGAGGGAAGACAGCTAAATATTTATTGGTCGTTACTAGGAAAGATGAAATATATCTTTAAAAGCTTTATACCTGATTGGAAAAAAACTTGGGCAATTGCCGTGCGGCACAGAGGACACAGAGTGCTGGTTGGATTATCTTTGGCGAGTGTGCGTAGGCAAGGTTCACAGAAGATGTGGTGGCAGGGATAGCACATGTAAGGATTAAAATAAACATCCAGGCACACTGCACAGAGGTAGCCTTCCTTATCTTGCCAGTGTTCGTGCTCCTCATCTGTATTCATAGCCTGGGGTAAGAGGGAGAAACAAAGCAGTGCTTTAAAATTATTTCACTCAGTCAAATAAGAGACACAATAAAGGCATCATGCTCCAATACAATGTGTATTCCCCAACCCCCACTAATATTTTCTAACGTAACCCCAAAGTAAAAGCAATGTACCTGAAGTAATGTGAACACTTCTAGGTGGAACTAGAACAAAAAGAAACATGCTTTGCTGCAACAGCTGAAAAATAACACAAATCACCTCCCCCTATGTACGGCAAGCTTTCCTATTACTTGTCATGTGCGCATTTTATGAACTGTATTACAACAGTCAGTAAAAGAACAACAACACTGGGGCTAGGGGTAGGTGTATTAAAAAGTAGGTGAGTGCTTAGCATTACTATAACAAATTATCTTCTTCTCTTATGAGAAAGTGAATGCTTAGATCATCTTCAGAATTCCACATGCTGTAGTCGAAAATAGTGAGCAATGCAAGCCTGTGCTCATACAAGCTAGCCCACCCAGCACTTAATGGGTTTCAAGGAGAGGCAGTAGAAACTACCTCCACTGCCTGATTACTGCCCCTCCCTCCAGAAGGTGTCCCATTCAGGGGGGCTATGGATTTGGGGGATCTAACACAATCGAGTTGGTCCTACCTCCCAGCTTCAGATCCTCCAGATCACCCCAGCCTTTCCCTTCCCTGAGCCCTAGTTAGGAGGACGGGTTCAGAACCAGCACATGTTCTGAGCCACGGCTCTGCTCATGCTCCAGGAAGGGGTGGGAGAGCAAGGGCAACTAAAAAAAATGGTGCCTAGTCATAGCTGATGCAACCTTGTCTAGCTCAGATACCTGTGATTTATAGTTGGATGGCTCCCGCACTTTTGTAGAAACCTTGCTCCGTGACCAAAGTCTTGCCGGTAAGAGAATCTAAGCAGTAGTGGAAATGGTATAGTCAAGCAATGTGTTGTTCAAGGCTACTTAGGAGTTTTGTAGCTAAGCAATAGCTTTGAACTTGCCCACACCTGGTCCCAACTCTCTAGCACAATGACTAAGAAATCAAGAGCACGGGATGGCAAAATGGAAAGGGCAAACCCAGCTTTCATTTTTAATCAGGGGTTTCTAGATCTCATGGTTGAAGAGACATATTAAATAGGTATCAATCAATCAATCAATCAATCAATCAATCAATAGGTGTCAATTAAATAGGACATATTCATTAGGTCCAGACATTAGAGGTCAGAAATGGGTTTCGGCCAAGGTCTGGTGTGTGTGTGTTTGCGTGTGCATCTCACTCCTCTTTCTTTTTGCGATTGCATTCTTTTGCTGATGCCAAATTAAATTAGAATGATAAATCATTTCTGATTAGTTCCTAAGCTCAGATGACCTAAACTTGTCTACTTTATTTTGTCAATTGTGAATTTGGCATTGCAGATGGTAGCATTTTTGTTTCTGGCATGAAGTAAACACGAAGTCCTGAATTATTATTATTAACTTATTTGAACAATGTAAGTGATAATTTCTTCTTACCAAACATGTATCTATAGATTCACGTCACTGCAAATATATATGTAGTATTTTGTAAATATGTGTCCATGTGGGTCTAAATACATGCACACATAGATCTTCACTGGGTGAAGGGGTGGCCCTGTATTGCCTTGAAAATGTGATACTATGGCCACTCCTAAAGAAACTGACCCTGGATCCCTTGGTTTGGCATGACTACTCACCAGCTGCAGATACCTCCTTCCTAGGGAAGGTTGTGGAAAGAGTCCTTGTGGGGCAGTTTCATGAATTTTTGGATAACATAGATTATTTAGACCCACTCCATTTTGGGTTCAGACCTGACTATTGACTGAGCTGCTCTTGCTCACCTTGAGCAAGAGTGAGACGAGAGTACTGCAAATGTGCTTCTTCTTTTTGATCTCTCTGCAGCTTTTGACATCATTGACCATGGTATGCTCCTGGACCAGCTCCATGGAAAATAGGCCATTGGGTTTCAGTGGTTCCGGCCCTATCTATGGGACCAAATCCAGAGAGTAGCATGGGAGAGTGCTTTTAAGCCACTGGCAGTTAAGCTTTTTAAGTATCTATATGAAGTTGCTTGGAACAGTCATTAGGAGTTTGGGGGCAATGTGCCATCACCTTGATGATGGCACTCAGCTCTATTTCTCATAATATTGGTATCAGGAGAGGCCTTGCAGACCCTGACTGGTGCCAGGATGCAGTAGTGGGATGGATGATGGAAAGTAAGATGAGCTTAAATCCAAGCAAGATGGAGATGCATAGGTGAGTGCTTCCAGTGTTTGAGAAACTAGCCAATTACCTGCCCTGAATGGGGTTGTGCTCCCCTTGAAGGAGCAGGTACATAGGTAGGAAATGCTTCTGGATCCATGTTTGTTGCTGGATGCCCAGGAAAGCCTTGGTAGCTAGAAGTGCCTCCTACCAGCTCCAGCTGGAACAGGAGTTCTCAATCACAGTAGTTCAGGCAATGGTGACTTTAGGGTTGGATTACTAAAACAAACATGAGGTGGGGCTTCCCTTGTGCTTGGTCCAGAAACTACAGTTAGTGCAGAAGGCTGCAGAATGGTTGCTGACTGGAGTCAGACCCTGTCAGCATAAAACACCCTGCTCAAAGATCTACAGTGGCTGCCAATTTGCTACAGGCCAAATTTCAAGGTGTTACTATTGGAATATAAAGATGTTAACTGCTTAGGAGCAGTTTACTTGTGGGAGCACCTTACCCCATCTATGCCTGCACAACCACTTTAACTTGCTTTTACAATGACTTAGAATCATAGAATCATAGAGTTGGAAGCGACCACAAGGGCCATCGAGTCCAACCCCCTGCCAAGCAGGAAACACCATCAGAGCACTCCTGACATATGGTTGTCAAGCCTCTGCTTAAAGACCTCCAAAGAATGAGACTCCACCACACTCCTTGGCAGCAAATTCCACTGTCGAACAGCTCTTACTGTCAGGAAGTTCTTCCTAATGTTTAGGTGGAATCTTCTTTCTTGTAGTTTGGATCCATTGCTCCGTGTCCGCTTCTCTGGAGCAGCAGAAAACAACCTTTCTCCCTCCTCTATGTGACATCCTTTTATATATTTGAACATGGCTATCATATCACCCCTTAACCTCCTCTTCTCCAGGCTAAACATGCCCAGCTCCCTTAGCCGTTTCTCATAAGGCATCGTTTCCAGGCCTTTGACCATTTTGGTTGCCCTCCTCTGGACACCTTCCAGTTTGTCAGTGTCCTTCTTGAACTGTGGTGCCCAGAACTGGACACAGTACTCCAGGTGAGGTCTGACCAGAGCAGAATACAGTGGCACTATTACTTCCCTTGATCTAGATGCTATACTCCTATTGATGCAGCCCAGAATTGCATTGGCTTTTTTAGCTGCCGCGTCACACTGCTGGCTCATGTCAAGTTTGTGGTCAACCAAGACTCCTAGATCCTTTTCACATGTACTGCTCTCAAGCCAGGTGTCACCCATCTTGTATTTGTGCCTCTCATTTTTTTTGCCCAAGTGCAATACTTTACATTTCTCCCTATTAAAATTCATCTTGTTTGTTTTGGCCCAGTTCTCTAATCTGTCAAGGTCATTTTGAAGTGTGATCCTGTCCTCTGGGGTGTTAGCCACCCCTCCCAGTTTGGTGTCATCTGCAAATTTGATCAGGATGCCCTTGAGTCCATCATCCAAGTCGTTGATAAAGATGTTGAATAAGACCGGGCCCAATTGCTTTTACAATTGTCACATAATGTTTGTCTTGCACTTGTAAAGAGTCAATCTTTTAGTGCAGCACTTCCCGCACCCAGGAACTACCTGCCCATTGACATTAGGCATCTTTGCTGTTCTCTTTTCAGTACCTTTTTGTTTAGGAAAACCTACCCAGACATGCAAAATTGATGTGCATTTTAATCTGTAATTTAGTTTGTAATGTTTATTTTTAACTGGTGACTTACATTTTGAATTTTAAAATCTTGCTTTTAACATTGATTTTTATAGACTATTTTTTTTAAAAAATATTCTTCATAAACTGCTCATAGGTTTTATTTACCATTAAGTGGTATACAAAATATGTTAAATGAAATGAATAAAAATATAATCATTGAACCAAGTTGAAGAAAAACTATGGAATGGGACTGCTGCTCACATTTAATTTTTAAATACTGAAGTGTAATTCTATCAGCTTCTAGTCTGGGATTACTTTGACACCATCCACAATTCCAGGCTGCTCTCAATTCTTATAAACTAGTGAAAAGTTATTTTAATGGTGATTATCATCCCTCACTTGCCGCTGTCACGCATTTCTCCCTGTCTTCTTCACCCAAAGCTTCTACAGTTTTACCCGAGGCACTGATTTAGTGGCAAGAAGCATCCTGTGGTAGACAAGGTAGCAGGGATTAAGTAGTAAATTTAGAAAATAACAGCAAAAGGAAACAAGTAGTTCTATGAGATGAGTGTGAGATTAAAGCAGACCAGAAAAAACAAAGTACTGAAATCATTTACCATCTAAAGATGTGGACCTTCCTCCTAATTTGGCCTCTGAGGGTTCTGTGCTCAGACTGATGTCTGATATTTAGCATAGTTGCTTATGGTTATACACTGTGGAGAAATTTATGCCTAAACTTCACATATAGATAGTGGTTCGCAAAATAAGTCAAAGCATCCATGTTTGTATTTAGTTAATAATTTACTTTCACTTCCTCTCTATCTGGCTTCTCACTAAGATGCAAAATAGAAGTAAAAAACGTCAAGTAGGTTATGAGGGTCTTTGGAGCTAAGAATTACAAAGAGCCATGGCCTCCTCTCAGGCTTTTCTGCTTCACCTTGGGAGAGATAAATTGCTCACAGAGAAAACTATAAAGAAGAGTATATTTTTCAGCACAACATTTACATTTAAAGTGAGTGTTGTCTACTTATGGCACCTAGAATAAATGATCCATAGACAATTGGAAGCATAAAAGGGTGGAATACTACGGCAGTATTCATTGAAAATGAGTAGAGTTACTGCAACTAAAGCCATTATATACTCCGGCACAAAGTCATTATACTGTCTCCCATTTTGTATAACTAAACAGTTTGATTCATTTACATTGGCACTTATTGGAATTGGTGAATTTTCCTCAAATAAGCAAAGGAATATTGTGTATATTTACAGAGTATCTTTGTCATTGCAATAACATCTATGGCATGCAATTGTCTCCAGTAAAGCACATTTAAAGAATCCTAGGAACTGTAATTTCCTGCACACAGAGCTATGCCCGGCATTCTTAACAACCCACAGTTCTCATTATTATTTGGGGAATACCATATGCTTTAATGTGGGAAATACGGGTTCACATATGCATGTGTATAGACACAAAAGCAGTTACACAAGTGTTTATGGAAATCAGTGCCAGTACTGAATACGTGTCCTTGAAAACTACATTACTTGGGACATCTGCATTACTGGATGAAAAGTTCACAGTTTGAGTTGGAAACAAATTCTTGGGGAAATAGCATTTGATTGGTAATACAGTCAAGCACATTCAATTGTCTATGTGTCAGGGGGAAAGTTTTATAGTCACTATTGCTAGACAAGTTTTGTGTGAAATGAGAAGGGAAAACTGGGGCAGGACTCAAACTTATGGGCGAGAGATCTGTGCAAGAAGCATCTGGGCCACTTTGCGCTTCCAGTTATAAAACTGGTTAAGTGACACAAGTTTCCAAAGGTGGGAGCTGGTCTCAGGAGAAGGAGGGATGCTGGTTTTTGAAGGGAATAGTTCATATTAGACAACCTTGTTCTGAATCAAGAAATGGGTCATTACAACAAAGTAGTCCATTAATGTATACATAGATGCTCAGATTTACAGTGGTTTCTATGCATAGTGAGGAATGTGCTTGGTTGTAAAATCTACAGGCCAGGGGGCCAGTGTGAATTATGTGTTCATTTGTACTATAAACTTTACTGTGCTAAATCTAAATTTCTCAAAGTGAAAGCCCGATGTCCTTAAGAAGGCCCGAGCCACTGTGCAAAGATGAATTCAATTTGAACACTTCCTCCCAATTACAGTACTCTGCATTCCATACTCCAGAACTGAAACTTGCATATTAGTGCTACAGTTGCATATAGCTATGCACTAATACTGTATATTCAGTGAGATAATAGTGGCACAGCTGGGGTTTTTTGGTAGTTTTTATTGCTCCTTTTCATGCATGCACAATCTACGCACCCCACCCCGATATATTGTGAGTGTCTAGGTTTTATTTCCTCTTCTCCTTTAACAGCTTGATCTGAGCCCAAACTGAAAAATAACTGCCTACACAGACCACCTCCTCTGCCTTTCACACAGATGGATTCTAATAGGTGTATCCTTGACTGAGTGAGACTTACTTTAACAATATTTGAGAACCCCTGTGCTAAATGTTCTAAAACCCATTTCTGAAAGCATTGTTATTGCCTTGAAGAGCCTTTTTTTTGCAAGAGTCTGCTCTCATCAAAGCACTGAACTGCTGCAAGTCTCATTGCAAGGAATGGGAATGACACCAGCCACGGCAATTTGAAGATAGGCCTGTTTTAGTATTTAGCAAAATTTCTGATGACATTCTGCAGCATCCACATTGTTAAATGCAGAAGCACTTCAAGAGCTTTACTGTTATGCAGCTTTTTAAATACTAATCCCCCCAGATCACTCCATGTCCTAATTGGAATGTCATTTATTAGAATATACATCTAAAGTGGCAACTGATATTACTAGTAGCCAGATAAATGCTACTGGAAAGATTACATTTTTCAGTTTAAGAACGTTTGGGAATGCAGCTCTCAGTGAAGCCATTGGCAATCACCCAGGGAAGTAGCAATTTTTCCCATTACATGAAACAAATTAACGCAATACATTCATGAAAATAGCTTCCCAAGATGCTTAGACATATACACATGCTCAAAATTCCCAAATGGTGGGTACTTTGTAGGCAGACAACAGGGTGTTGAGAGTTGCGTGTCGAGGTCCCCAATACACCCCAAAGGAAAACACAATTGACACTTAATTTTTGTTTAATTTTTTGGGCATAATTTTGGCCACAACTTTATTCAAATACAGCAATGTGAGTGGTTGCTTAGGCATTGGTAGCACTAACTGCCCCCGCACGGGGACAGCTCTGACATTTGCACCCCCCTTGAAGTCAGGAAGGGTAAGTCACCTGGGGAGAGAGACGGGACTGGGAACCATGCCTCACCTCTCCCCAGCATGCTCCCAGGGGCTTGCGTGGCCCTAGCCCCTTGCCAGGGGGTTTTGGACAAAAGCATGGGGGAGCCCCTGGGTTCCTTTAATGGTAAAACCCTTCAGCAGCAGCAGCAGCAGCATTTTGGAGGGGCAGGCACAGCTGAATCCATACCCCTCCACCAGCAGCAGCATTTTGGGGGGCAGGCACAGCCGAATCCATACCCCTCCAGCAACCAATTCCAGACCAATGCCTAACTGCCAAATGAGCACTGAAGCTCACCGCCAAACCACTCACAAATGCAACCCTTCCTTCAATCCCAAAGCAACCGCATCCAGCCAGGTGTCGTTCCCCATAGGGGAAAGATGCACCCCATCTGCCCTAAAGAGGGCAACAGCCTTGAAGGAAATAGCAGGGTGCAATATCACAGAACCACTGTTATTTTATTTTATTTATATTATATTATATTATATTATATTATATTATATTATTTATTTTATTTATTGTATTTTATTTTATTTTCCACCGCCTTATTAACATGCTTTCTGGCCTGCTCGGTGGTAGTTTGTCTAGGCATTTGTTCCGACTATCTGCACCTGACCTCAGCAGGGCAGCACTGACGACTGGGCCCCACCATATCGTCAGTACAAGCAAACATCGTGGGGGAGCAATGAACCAGGATCAGACTCAAGCGCACCCCAAATGCTCCAGGGACCCTTGCGTGGCCCTACCCCTCGAAAGGGGTTGACAAAAGCATGGCGAATCCTTGGATTCCTTTAAAGGATTACCTTTGCGCGGAGGGGACAGGTGCTCCCACCCCCCCTCCAGACCACCTTGAACCAATGCCTTAAATTATTTTGAGTCCAGGGAGAGCTGTCATCAACTCATCCAAGTCCTCCTGCATGCAGGAACGCAAACTTATGCTGTAAGAAGACGGCAAGTCATTCTCGTCCAGCTGCACCACTAGCACTGTGGGAGGACCTGCACAGATCACACTCGACTGCACCAAAGGAAGGAACTCCTCCCAAAGCATTCCCCATCTGGACACCCAGTATATGTTCACTTGGGCAGGAAGACTGAGATGGTGCCCCAGTCCAGACTCGTCAGCGCGCTTGCCAGCCCAGTGTACAATGCTTTATTTTTTATTTATTTTATTTTATTTTATTTTATTTATTTTCCACCGCCTTATTAACATGCTTTCTGGCCTGCTCAACCGCCAATCCAAATGTGCACAGCTGCTCCTATGAAAAAAGGAAATAACAGACAGGCATCAGCACAGACATCACTGGTGACAATTCCTGATGTAACCCTTGTTAGCATCAGACTTCCAATGACCCATATTCACAATCCTGTCTACTGACAGGCCCCCAGTGTGCAGCCTTTGCAGCAGCCCTATTCGGAAGGAATGAGGCGTGTTCAGTGGTAGGCAAGCCGCAGGCCGTAATAACTGGTGCACGACATAAGCACATCGATGCCTGGCTAACGGGAACCCATTTTCATGCACTAGGAGCGGGCCAGCCCCCAGGGGAATGAAAAGCCAAATATTTCTGGTATCCATAACTGGGCAAGGGCCCTCCTCACCTGTGAGGGGAAGCCTGATGGTGGCACTCCTGCCCACTAGGTCTGTTTTAGAGTTCCCAACTCTAATGACCAGCTCCAAGCAGATAAGGAAAAGTCCTGAAGCAACAAGCCTCCAGACTCTCAGCCCCGTGCTGGCTCCAACACAATTTCCCCAACCTTCAGTGCACCAAAAATGCAATGGAATACTGAAAGGAGTCTCGCCTTGATCTTTAACCAGCAGACAAGTTATAACTTGTTGCAGATACTGCATAGGTAAAAATTGACCGACTTCCTGCCCACTGTCGTATGAGGTTGGAGCCTATTCCAACTTTCCAAGGCCCTGTGCACGACAGACTTTATACAAGGGTCTCTGAAAATTAAAGCTTTATTATAACAGACATTGCAGCGGACTGAATACTGATAGTTTTAACAGCACATCCAATCTGCAGCAGGTGGACCAAATACTGCAGGATCTGCTCAGAGGATGGGGGCCACATCTTCTGAATGGCCGAGGACTGACAGCTTAAGGCTAAGAAATCCATCCAGGCCTTCTCATAAGAGCTAAAAGCAGAAGGGGAAATGGAAGCTGCTGCTCTCTGTAATTGACAACTAATTGTTGTCAAAATGCCACAGGTGGTCTGGAAAAGTCTGGCAGTAGCTAAGTGTCTGGAGCCCAGGATCTGAAGCGCTCCATCTGAAAATGGGATAGAGTGTCAGCAACATCATTAGAGGATCCCGTAATCATGAGAGCAGAAAGCACAATATTAAACCTTAAGCAGCGCAGCTCGAAGTGTGAGCAGAGGGGCGGAGACTCTGCTGGAGCATGAGGACTGTTTTGCCAAGACGCTCACCACTGCCTGGTTATCAGACCAAAAGCAGATCTGATGGTTACTGAACTCCTCGGGCCACATGTGAACTGCTACTACAACGGGGAAAACTCAAGAAAAGTTAGGTCAGATGATTGCTTCACCACACCGGGCTTGAGGCCATGGCTTTGCACACCAGCAGCCCCTGAAATAAAAAATTGCAAACCATCGCATGAGATCTGCCTTCACCTCACTTGGTAAGCGTACACGAAGGTAAGGGGACCTCAGGCCGCAGGCAGCCTGGCCTAGCGGGAATGGAAGGGGCGGCCTGGGGCAACACTCTGCATGCAAGATTAATTAAGTGACCCAGCAAGATCGGATGTGATGGAGCATCACTTGCTTCAGAGGAAGTATTACAAAATAACTTCCTTCAAGGCAGACAGCTTCTACATAGGCAAGTGGTATGTTTTAGCAATGATATCCATCTGGATCCCTAAATAAATGTGATTGGCTTGCCCTGCCAGGCTCAAGGCCGGTGTACATGATGATGAAGGGACCCCGGGCCATGAGACAACCTGGCCAAGCAGGAACGGAAGGGGCAGCCAGGGGCAACCACCCTGCATGCAAAATTTAACTGCCCTAGCAAATGATAGGATCTGACAAGGCAACACTTGCTTCAGAGGAAGCATAACAAGAACAACTTCCTTCAAGGCAAACAGCTTCACCACAGCAAGCAGATGTTTGAGCAACAATATCAAGCTGACCCCCAAATACATTAAAAGGGGGCAGTAGGACCACTGTCTTATCCACTGCCAACAGAACACCCAGCTCCCAGAGGGAACAAAGGGTGTCCAGAAAGCCTACGAAAAGGCTGGTGTCACATGAACCAGCCAGTAAAATAATCCAAATAATGGTACCCCCAATTAAATGAGTCTTGACTCGCACTGTTCAATCCAGAAAGGCGCTAAAGGACTTGAGTGCTGCACAGTCTATTGCGCAACCCATCGGCATCGCCTTATCAAAAATAAGGAGCTCCATCCAAATTAAAGCCCAACCACTTAAACTCTTCAACAAGGCACCTCTTCCAATTTGTTGGTAAGCTCAACCACCTGATCCAGAGACGCGTATTTCACGAAACAATTCCGGAAGGATAGCGTCATTCACTGAGGTCCCTTTGGGATGCGATAAATAAGGATCAGATGGAATTATATGGGGCTTTCTTAGGGACAATCCCCGGTGGGGATAAACGAAGATCAGGAATAGGAGGAGGATCAACGGGGATCCCACCATACGTCTCAATGCAAGCTGCGTCCTAACCTTCTTTCAGGCTACTTCAGGTAGCTCTCTGACTTTTGATTTGCTGTATTCCGAGCCACTGGCTGAAGAGCCAGAGGAATCCTAAACCTTGAAAAAACCCTTCCCATAAGCACAAAGCTGCGATCCCAGCAAGCTGCGGGAATGATGGCAGCCCTGCGTCTAACTAAAAGCTTCCCTAAACAAGGCTGCTTTCAGATGTCTTCTAGAAGTCTTGTGGTTGAGGGTGTTCCACAGGACAGGTGCCACCCGAGAAGGCCCTCTGCCTGGCACCCTGTAATTTTGCTTCTCGCAGTGAGGGAACCACCAGAAGGCCCTTGGAGCTGGACCTCAGTGTCCAGGTAGAGTGATGGGGGAGCATGCAGCTGTCCCATATAGGGACCAATTCCGCAACCTAGACATTACCATCACCACGTGCTGACCAGCTGAGCTATCCAGGCCCTGCCATAGTCTGCAAAAAACAAAAACAAAAAAACCCTAAACAATGTGAGGAACCGGTGCAACCAATGTTTCGTGCACCACTTGGGGCCGCTATTCAGGCCAGAATCGCTGCCAGAGGCCATTGAATTCTAGGGCAAAGTGAGCAAAGCCTTAGGAACACCTGCTAGGCCCGACATAAATAATTCCAATGAAATAGCAAACTTGAGGCAGCCCACCGCCTGACCAGGTACCCCTGCTTGCCCTTTTAGAGGGAAGCACCTCCTCAAGAAACCTAAATTTCTTTTCATTTCATTTCTTTCTTTTTTTTGGGGGAGGGAAGCAATGATATCGCAAATGGGCCCAACTACCCAGCCACAGAATAGTCCAAAAGGAGCAGTTTGTTTTGTTTTGTTATAACAATGACTAAGAGGGGGAAATGACCCCTGTCTCCCAGGACCTAGTCCTGTCCTCTAGCCACTAAGCCACAATTCCTCTCTAAAATAGTGGTAGCCACTATCAGGGCAAAACAAACTTGAAGAAAATAAACTTGTTCAGAAACAGCATAGTTAAAGAGCATACACAGAGTGCTCATAGTCATTGGAGGCACAGAGACACTGGCTCCACTCTGTCTGCCCCAAATATACAATAGCAACTGAGCCTGCAAGCAAAATTCTTAGAGAATGAGTCACATGTCACAGAGACTTCACAATTTACTGCTAACTGTAGCAGGCTTAGGCCTGAATGTAGGCCTCACTGCTTCTGCTCTTAAAAATCTTTGACTCATTGCAATATTAAAGGAAGCTCAAAATGGTGCTCCTGCCCAAGGCTAGATTAAAATTCGGCCAACAGCGCTGCACACACCCAAAATAAAGCCACCTTTGGGGATACTAAAAACGAAAGTGATTCCAGCTAAGCTAGGAACAGTCCTGACTAGCCCCACAATTAACAAACAGGCAAAATGAGGGAACCTTTTCTGCAAAGGTAAAGGTAAAGGTACCCCTGCCCGTACGGGCCAGTCTTGACAGACTCTGGGGTTGTGCGCCCATCTCACTTAAGAGGCCAGGGGCCAGCGCTGTCCGGAGACACTTCCGGGTCACGTGGCCAGCGTGACATCGCTGCTCTGGCCAGAGCCAGAGCCAGAGCCAGAGCCAGAGCCAGAGCCAGAGCCAGAGCCAGAGCCAGAGCCGCACACGGAAACGCCGTTTACCTTCCCGCTGGTAAGCGGTCCCTATTTATCTACTTGCACCCGGAGGTGCTTTCGAACTGCTAGGTTGGCAGGCGCTGGGACCGAGCAGCGGGAGCGCACCCCGCCGCAGGGATTCGAACCGCCGACCTTTCGATCGGCAAGCCCTAGGCGCTGAGGCTTTAACCCACAGCGCCACCTGCGTCTTTCTTTCTGCAAAAGAAAGCCCCTAATGGGGGCTCTCTCCCTATTGGGAAAGGCAAGCCAAGGAGGATTATGCACAGGCAGCGCTCACAGGTACAAGAAGGATCTTCTCAAAGGGCAGGGTAAGGGGTGGGAAATCAAAGAGGAAAAGAAAAGGGGTGGAATTAAATTAATTAAGGGACTAGAGAGGATTAAAGAGAAGGGGGAAATAAAGAAATGTAACCAGACAATGAGAAGATAACTCCACAGTCCAAGTGCTCCTGGTGATCCGAAGCACACAGCGAAAGAGGACGTCCGTTGCTGCGTGCCTTTTATTTAACAAATAGGGCTGTCAATCACTAAATGGCAACATCTAAATTTCCCCAGTAACAGCCCGCCCCTGCTTACGAGTTGGCCAAACCATCCGCCCAGAAACAGCAAGGTGTCTTGGAATCCCCAACCGCAACACGTGCTCTCCGTGATGGAGAACATGCTTTGTTATTAGTAGACAATGTGCTACAAGGGGACAAAACTCACAACTGAGCAGCAAAACTCTACAATGCAGGTTTGAGCTAAATGTGAAAATCTATGGGGACTATGAAGGGCCAACAAACCTCTTTATGTTCCCTTTCCACCAAGGGAAGGAGAAAGAATAGGGATAGACTTCTTAGATTTCTCCAAGTTCCCTGAAGTTTGGGGGTTAAAAAGTTGTTGTTTTTTGGGAAGACAGAGAATGCCCTGAGATGCATATAGGTTTTTCACCCTTCATGCTTGCCTGAAGCTCTGGTTCCACTGCAGTATAGTTGTTAGCATGGAAAGATTCCCAGCATTAAAACTCCAACTTACCCTGCTCCCCAACGCTATCGTTTGGATGCTCACAGAGAGCAAGAAGGACCTCTGTGTCCAAGATTACCAAGCTCTTCTGTTGAAACAGATACCTTGATGAAACCACCAGGCAGGGGAATGGGGGAGGAAGACAAGCCCCATTCCACCCATTTTCCAGAAAGTTCTCCAGCTGTTAAGTTTTGCTGTCCTTGCTTACATTACAAAGCAGACTTACTTTGGTTTAAAAAATGGTTTGTCTCTGCCCACCCTCCCACTCCATGTTACATCTATATAATCACAGGATTGGAAGGGATTTAAAAAACCAATTTAATCTAACCCCAAACTCATCACATTATTATTATTTTTATTATAACCAAAAAACCCAAAAACCCTCCAACAAAAGAATCTCTTACAGAGGAATCTACATTCACTTCTGCTAAAATACATTGGAATTGAAGGAGATTTACTCACATTGGAATCAGTGGCTATAAAATGGCTAACTTTTTTATTTTTGAAAAAATGCTTAATTAGCTTTGGGTCTAGAATATTTTAAGAACAGCTGAAAGCAAAAGAGGCAAGCATTTCTATCTAGTTTACGTGAAGTGTTTTTTTACACTCCTCTACTAATCAGTAATGAGTTAAATAAAATTTTAAATTATTTTAGTTGCTTTGTTGGTCACATATCAAAACACAGTAACAGTAAAGGTAAAGGGACCCCTGACCGTTAGGTCCAGTTGCGAACGACTCTGGGGTTGTGGCGCTCATCTCGCTTTACTGGCCGAGGGAGCAGGCGTACAGCTTCTGGGTCATGTCGCCAGCATGACTAAGCCGCTTCTGGCGAAACCAGAGCAGTGCACGGAAACGCCGTTTACCTTCCCACTGCAGCGGTACCTATTTATCTACTTGCACTTTGACGTGCTTTCGAACTGCTAGGTTGGCAGGAGCAGGGACTGAGCAATGGGAGCTCACCCTGTCGCGGGGATTCGAACCGCCGACCTTCTGATCGGCAAGCCCTAGGCTCTGTGGTTTAGACCACAGCGCCACCTGTGTCTATTTTGTTAATGCAATACCCACCCGGGAAGAATGGCAGATGAAGGTGATGGACTACATGGAACTGGCGGAAATGACTGGCAGAATCCGAGACCAGGGAGAAGAGTCGGTGGAAGAAGATTGGAAAAAATTTAAAGTTTATCTACAGAAACATTGTAAAATTAAGGAATGTTAGAAGGATGTTGGAATGAAGCTATGTGGGTTTTAGCAGAAATGTTATAAAGGATTAAGTAAAAATGGATTGGTAATTAGTGAAAGAGGAGAATGTAAAATTATAGTATATCAAGATAAATTTTTAGGATAAAAACAAAGATGGAAAGGATTTGCTGAAATATCTAATTCAATTAGAATACAAAAAAGGGAGGTGTGAGGAGGTCAAGGAAATAAGCAAAGGAAAGAAATTTATGTAAAGGTTGGATTTGTGTTTTTCTTTTTTTGTGCTTTGTTTAACTTTTTCTATTTTTCTTTCTGTAACCTTCAAAATTTTAATAAAATCTATTATAAAAAAAATATTTTGTTAATGCAAGCCTACAAATATTATTACTCACCAAGTAAAACTCAGACTTCTAGACATATGTTGTAGCCTGCTGCATATACTGTACATTCTATAGATGTAAATAAAATAATCAACAAAAATGAATCAACAAAGCTGTCTGGCTTTTTGGGCTTTTTTGGGGGGCATGGCTGTGAACTGCATTCCAAATTTTACTCCTACTGTACAACGCTACTTATCCTCCAGTGTACTCTGTTATAAAATAGGAACTACATTTTTAGACAGCTCTTAAAGCTGAGCAACACCACTTGGCATCTTTTTGCAAATGAAAATTTGCAGATTTTGCCTGGAGGAATGGTACCATTAATTACATAAAAACTGAAATGAGAATGACTTTGATTTGACATTTATCCAGTTTAGACTTGAATACACACACAGCAGAATGATGTAGTGGAATGGATGGTACTGCTTCAGGGTGCAGGTGCAGGATGCCATTCTGAATGTGCCCAATTTTAAAAAATCTGTCCCTGCTAGTTAAAAACTAGGACATCAGCCCTGTTATGCTAGTTTTATACTTGCAGGGAGTTTTTTTTTTGCACAGGCAAGCATAAAACTTTTTCACATGTAACCTGAAGTGGTCCATTCTTCTACCCCCGGACTCCCACATCTCACCTCAGCCTCATTTCCTGCATATATAGATCAGAATGTGCAACTAAAGTGATAGACTAGAATACACCTATTCAGACTACATGAGATTTTTCAAAAATAGTCTTCTTTAAAGACTATTTCCACATAAAAAAGATTAATCCAGCAAAGCAGCCATAATGTGTTATGCTTTTTTATGCACAGGGAGTAGGGCATCCTCACCTGTAGTTTGAAGCTTCTGTCTAGCACCTCAAACTTTTGCCGCCTCATCCTGCTGCTTGTTTAGAGAAACTGTCTCATGCTTCAGAAAGGTGAGAGGTGCAAATAACTGATCTGTTACCATTCAAATAATTATCCCAAACACAGGATTTAATGTCAACTCTAATGAAATATGTGCTTTTCATGTAACCCTTATTTTGCGAGTAAGCAGTTGTAGTTTGAAATTATACTTTTAGTCAATATTCATTTATGCAGATACTACATAAAATATTAATTCAAGCTATTGTATCTTTAAAATGAAGATAGCAGCTCAATGACAGAATGTGCGTAGCCTTTCAAGAGATCAATTGAAAACTCATACCTGCCAAATAAAGCTAAATTAAAAATTTAACAGATGGTTTCCAACCACTGCAATCAATACAACAGCTTTTAACTCAGCTCAAGGTGAAAAAGCACCCTTATAACTCTAAAAAAGAGAGAGTATGATTTCAAAATGTAAATTTAATTCCTGTTTCCCAACAAAAGCTCATAAGAAATAACAAGATTTCTGGTTTGGAATAAAACACCACCAGCAAGCAATAGCTGCTATGTAATCTAGAGGAATTTATATTTTGAATTTGTGCTGGTACTGTTGCTTTAAATGTTAAATTTATCTTCATATAAAGAGCTTAACAAATAATGAACATACATTAACTTTCAGACATTTGTTCTTAACTGCTGGCCCTGTGTACATTAGCAAAGTAAAGGATCTTCTATTCCTCCTATAACTGCCACACAAACCAACCAGAAGTTGCTGTGTATTGAGCATTAATTATTTGATTGTAAGAAAGCCTCTACTGTACATAGTTTACAAAAAATATAACACCTTATTTATTAAAAACAACTGAATACATTTATTTTTAAAAAATTCAAACAATGATTAAAATCAGCAGCAACTGAAAAGAGATGTAACTTCTAGGGGCGTAGCTAGGCTTACCTAAACAAAATGTTTTAAGCAGGCAGGGAAAACAATACAATGTCATATAACTTCTGTGTAAAAATATCAGGATGCAAAAAATAAATAAAAAATCACTACACAGGTCATCTGGAAAAGGCTCGAGTCAGCATATACGTTGGGCTGCCTACGAAGACAGTTTGGAAACTTCAGCTAGTGCAGAATTTGGCGGCCAGGTTACTCACTGGGGCAAGACAGTTTGAGCATATTACATCGATCCTGGTCTGACTGCAGAACAACTTGGAGAAGCTCATCTTAAAGTGTTTGTAATAGCCCCACAGTGCAGTACATAATGTAGGCATGGACCTTCTATGAATTACTGTATTAGTGTGAGATGACTTGTGCTCATTTGTGATGGTGGTTATATCACATTGTTTTCTGAATGTTTATTGTGCTACATATTGCTTAACTTTGGGAATAGTTTGGTTTTAGTAGTTATTAAATTATCATCATGAGATGAACGGAAGAGGTTGAATATAGGAAAAAGCAAAGAAGCAGGCATCTAAGGCAAGTGACGTTATTGATAAATGTTCTGAACTTGAATTTTTTTTATATACTGTATATAAAACAAGTAAATGAAAACAAGTCTCAGAAACCTATTAGTGAAAATATTGTTCGTTCCAGCATTCTGAGTACCAGTTTTCAAATACAAGATGCAAACAAGTTGAGTGATATAAGCACTGACCTCAACCTTGGGGGAAAGTAAAAGAAAACTCTGATTCCATTTCAGTGCACAAACAGTCTTGAACTCGGTACTAGCTCTGATAACTCTGTTGCAGATTCCAAATACTGCAGTGAGATTGAACATACGCTTCATTGTGGTGAAATAAGAAATTATGGTCACTTTTGTCAATGACCACTGATACAGCCCTATGGAGAATAAATGAAGAACTGTGAGATTATGTAGAATGATAATGAACAAAATTTAAAGATTTTCTGCAACCTAAGAGGCCTTCTGGTGCTGGCAGTCTTTTATCATTTATCTAAAGGACACCTCTTGAATGGAGAAAAGACTAGGAGGAATGCTTATTGTACTCTTAAGTCAATAGGCTCAGATTGTTTTTGTTTTTTTGTTCCCCAATGGCTTTTGCTTGGAGGGACATATTTCATAGGTAAAGAAGGTTTTAATGGCTAGAAACATGCCCATGAATTTATAAGTATGAGAATTCTCTTGGCTATAAAAACTAGGTTTTGGCTATGAAACAGTGAGGATCAGTCATTGGAAGGGTGGATGCATTAGAAGGGCAGACTGATGAAAAAGTCAAGTATTGGAGGTGTGTTCTTAGAAGAGTTGTAGCTGCAGTCAAAGCTTTAACATTTTGAGGACTGTCTTTCAGAGGAAGCACAAATTGCTTTGGATCTATTCATAATGGAAACTTTATTATGGTCACAGCTGAATTTGATCTATTTTTAGTAAAGCACGTATCAAAATATGGAACCCCAGGCAAGGGTCTTAAGTTGAAATAGATAAGTAATCAACAACATGGAAGATAAAGTTTTGAATCACATTACAGAATAAACATATTCTGCAAAGCATTATTAAAATAAGTATAAATGCCTGACATAAGTCATGTTGACCAGCTTTCTTTGATAATTTGATATGTGAACGAAAATGAACAGCCTGTAGAGTGTTTTATTTGTTTTCTCCCTAATCCTGGCCATAAATCAGAACAGCTGGCTGATGCAGTTTTTAGCACACTTAGGACATATAAATATTGAATACTGTAGAGGGCAATCATACAACACTGCAAGCAAAATGCCTGGATTGTACAAAGGTCTTCTAGTGAGAATAAAAGCTCAATGTTTTCATGCAATGCCATGCTCACTCACTGAACCTAATCGGGGTATGTGCAGCAGAATGCACATAAGCTATTGAAAATGCAAATAAGCTACAGTGGTACATCTGGTTACGTACTTAATTCGTTCCGGAGGTCTGTTCTTAACCTGAAACTGTTTTTAACCTGAAGCACCACTTTAGCTAATGGGGCCTCCTGCTGCTGCCGCGCCGCCGGAGCACAATTTCTTTTCTCATCCTGAAGCAAAGTTCTTAACCTGAGGTAATATTTCTGGGTTAGCGGAGTCTGTAACCTGAAGCATATGTAACCCGAGGTACCACTGTATTGGATTCCTTGGCCTACTTCAAAAACTTATATGTATTTTTCTCATCATCTACTCATCAGTGGGAGGTATTAGAATCACACTTGACAATATCCAGAAATGTTTCTCTAAAAAAACATGTCTGGTACTCAGTCATCTTTAAATGAAGCTTGTCACAGCTTAATCAAAACTGGAACCAAATTATTGCAGTATTACATGATGATCTGCTATAAATAAGAGAAACCCTTAACTCGCAGTAAAGGTACAGGATTGTTTAATAAACTGGAGTCCTTGGAGACAGCACTAATGGCACAAATGTGGAACACATTTTGGACTGATTCAACATAGCAAGAAGTTTCAATCTGCTGACATCAACATTAGTACTGTGGCAGAGCTGTAGAATTCATTGACATTGTATATGAAAGATGCTGGTGATATGTTTGAATTTTTTGAACCAGCTGCTATGGAAAAGCCAGGTTTGAGCAACTATGATGATATGTCCAATAAACAGCAGCAGAAAAAGAAACTTCAGAGTGACGAATCACATAAAACTGAAACAAAATTTAAGGCACATGAAAGCTTCAAAATTAACACATATAAATGTGATAATTGATAGGTTCATCTCAAAACTGGAGAGACCAAAGTTAGCATGTAAGAACCTTAATACTTCAAAGTTTGTGATCCTGTTAAAATGCCAGAAATGGAACAATTAGAAGCGCAGATACACACAAAAGATTTGCAATATTACTATCAGGATGACTTGGCAGGATCATTCATTAATGAATGCAGCCACTTCAGAAATTATTTATTAAGTATGGCAGAAGGACATAAAAGCATCTTGAAAATGTGTGCAATGAGAGACAAACTACAAGACGTCTTTCCATAAACAGACATACCACTCAGAATTTTCTCTGCACAGCAGCAACCAATTGCACAGCCAAAGAAAATGGAGTATAAAAACATATTTGTATTCTCAAATGTTACAAGAATAACTTAGCACATTAGCCACACAGAATATTGAAGTAGAAGTAGTGATTACAATAGACGATGAAGATGTGATTGATGCCTTTGCGATGCAGAAAGCACATAAAAAATGTTGCATAGTGACAACATAAAACACAATACTTGTAAATTCCTTGTTTTTTATTTAAAATATGTAATGAAACAAATGTGTTATACATTTGTAAAAAATACCCTATTAATTCTTTAATATAACTTGTTCAAATAAATAATTATTCAAATAATTAAATTATTCTTATTCAAAAAACTTACATAGAATTTATTACATTTCCCAAGCCCCTTTCTAATTAAGAAGAAGTAAAAACATTTTCTTGCTTTGAAGCAAATAATTTTATCTTTTTGTCCTAGGAAATCAAAGTGAGATAATAAGCTTAACATAAAATGAATTTGGGAACAGCATGGCAGTAATCAGGACTGCTTTCCTGCCAACTGTGTTACTTCCAGTTGCATGAATTCCTGTAACTGCAATTATGGCACCGTTGTAATTATCTGTACAGCAGAACCCACTATCACTGTTTGGTGGGGAAATGTACTAATTGTGCATCCCTTGTCGTTTTAATAAGAGACACTGTCATGGGCTGCATGCTTCCATAAGCCACCATTCAGAGGAAAACAAACATATATAGGAAAAATGGGAGCAGCTTTTGAGAGTTGAAAAATAATTCAGAATAAACAAAATATAACATGCAATATAAAGTTAATGAAGGACAATAATTACAGTTAACTTGTTAGAGCAAGTGAGGCCTCTATCATATATTAACACCACATTCTGCTATGTTGGCAGAAGCTGGGACAGAGCAACGGGAGCTTACCCCATTGCATGGATTCAAACTGCCAACTTTCTGATCAGCAAGCCTGAGAGGCTCAGTGGTTTAGACCACAGCACCCTCTGTTCCATAAATGAGTTTACTAGGCTAAACGGTGCATAAAAATGCATAATTAGTGAAAATAACATGCAAAAATGTATATTAAAATCAACCTATTACGCACAATTGCATACAAGCAAATGTGCATTAGGAGACTCGCTGATGAATTTTCATGAGGACTTTTACAAAAATCAAAAACTGATACAGAAATGGGGGGAACTGAAAATTGGGAAAATGGAAAATTGGGAGAAACTGAAACAGATTGCTGTGAGGTAATAATTTTTTAGCCATTATAAAGCTCATTTCACAACTACTCAACTCGGATAAAAAGTTTTATATTCCAAGTTGAGGTAAAATGATGCAATAAATATAATAGGCTATATTTATTAAGTCTGGTATCTACAGATCTGCCAGGGCAATTGAAACCCAATCCGGTGGGCTGGATAAGTTTTGGATGACCACCCCCTTCTGTTTTGGCTGCTACAAGTGCCAGGTCTGTGGATTCAGCACTCTATGAAGCCTCACCACTGCTGGCTAGGTGTTAGGATTACAGGCTGACAGTGCATTTCTATACATGTCTATAAAATGGAACTTACTTCTAGGCATCTATCTATCTATCTATCTATCTATCTATCTATCTGGAATTTCTATCTGGAATTTCAGTTTAAGGTTTAGTCCCTATTGTATTCAATGGGATCTACTTTTTAGCAGACACATGGAGGATTGTGCTGGAAATGCATGTACAGAATTTTAAGAGACACTAGTCTAAAATCAATGATTACACTTCCCCCGTAACAGTTTGACTTGCATTGCTGCTTCAACAGATTTTCTGCAATGACACACAAAAACTCCCTTCTAATTTCAGGTTTCTTGGGACTAAATCTGGAATAAACAACATTTTGTAAGCATACTTATGTAACAAATATCTATTTTCATTCCTAGGAGCCGAGAGTTGAATCTCAGGATCCCTCGAAATGTCAACGGATGGTGAGGCAGCCTGTGTGCTGCAGCTGCTTCTCTTGTGACCTTGTATTGGATCCGGAGCCAGCTGCATCTCATCCTCCCCTGTGATTCTGAGGAGACCCTTAGGCAAACCTCTGGCATTGTCCATGTCAGCTGATTTCCTTGGCTATCTCTTTACTTTCCAAAACCTCCCTCCTGCTCAAGGGCCAGGAGAAAATTGCTCTTCGAGTGAAGGCAGCGCTCAGCATCTGATTTGGTGTTCTTGCATAATAAATGCCACTTACTCTGCCTCCACTCTCTTTTGTTCCTTTTTAACAGATTAATTGAGCTGGTATGTCAATCCCATTGCCTACTGATGATGAATGTTGCCTTTTGGATTGCATCCGTATGTTTTTGGCTTACACTAAGTTTGGAAGCCTTTTGGAGAAGTAGATGGCGTTTGCAACTTAGTACACCCTAGGGCACCCCAGGAAATAAATGTAGGATGGTCCGATGAAAAAGAAGGCAGGGATCCTGCACCTTTAATAGTTGTATAGAAGAGGGGATTTCTGAACAGTTATTAAAGGTGCAGGAGTCCTGTGCTCTCCATCTCTCTCCTGTCTTTGTGAATTCTTACTTTTCCTGGTGCGTCCACACCAAGCATTCATTTTATAATTGCAGTATTCGCTTTTAGGGGTGTATCCACACAATGCCAAACTGTATTTGAACATGCCCCAATTTCCCTCCATCTCCAAATTATGCAGATTTTATCTAACTGGAAAAAAGCAGGTAAGTATGATGAAGTCTAGTACAGTGGTACCTTGGGTTACAGACGGTTAAGGTTACATATGCTTCATGTTACAGACTCTGCTAACCCAGATATAGTACCTCGGGTTAAGAACTTTGCTTCAGGATAAGAACAGAAATCATGCTCTGGCGGCATGGCGGCAGCAGGAGGCCCCATTAGCTAAAGTGGTGCTTCAGGTTAAGAACGGATCTCTGGAAAGAATTAAGTTCTTAACCCGAGGTACCACTGTATAGGTGTCAAAAGTAACAAGCATATCCTGCCTCTCCTTAGATGCAGAGGAAATCAAAATTGTAGGCTGTCACAAATAACAGATGTTGTCAATATTACTGCTCTCATTAATGGCAGAAATGCCAGGCTTTTTGAAGGAGCACAAACGAAGCAAACAACTGCAGAAAGGAACTTAGTATGATTCTACAACAAGCTCCTCCTCCTGGAGGCTGACAATTAAAAAAACAACGGAAAAAAATCCTGCTGTTCCTTGTTCACATGCTCAGTGAGGTGAAAAAGGAAGTGGGTGGGAAGTCTATAAAAACAGGAGAGTCTGTGCAAATACAGACTAAGGATATAGCAGCAGTGCACCACCCACTGGCGTGGATGTAATTACAATGGATATAAATACATTAAATTCTCAAAGGTGTGGAAAATGCCATACTAGCTTGATTCTACTTAAAATGGAATGAAAGAGAAATGAAATTGAAAGAAAAATTAATGTGGGAGTGCCCCGTGAGGAGGATTCTGAGTCATAATCTATAGCTCCAGCAGTACATTTTGAATGCAAGTTTTCACTAACATTTAACACAGAAAACTGCAAAGAATGTAGATGTTGTCTACTAAGACATTAGAAAACAATATGGAATCCAAGTGGGACATCTGGTCCTTCTCTTTCCCAAACCTCCTTTGCTTTGCCAAGGACTCAGCCAATGTGTACTCCTACTTTCTTAGTTTCTGAGATAGGGGCTAAGTTCCATAGACAACTAAAACAAGTCTTCAATCTGCACCCTCCCCCCCCATGGGCAACATGCCACTTCTCAGTGGCCTTTTGAGGGTGTCTCCAGATTGACACTATTTTGCAGGAGGGATTCAATTGTATGCTGTAATAAACTTAAGTTTGCACAATTAAAGTGGATTAAAGTGCTCTTTGGAAAGTGATGATGAAATGCTTTGAAAACTGTGGGATGAACACAGTGCAAACAATCAGAATGAATGAAGGATGACTAGCCCCACAAACAAATTGGAATGAATGCTCAACGAAGACCGGATATAATCTAACCTCCATGTAAGCTTTCTTCAAGTAGATCAGGGTGAATGTTCAATAAATAGGTCAAGTGGAAAAGCCCTGTGTTTTCTAATAATGGCCAAAGAATTGGAAGACAGAGGGGAAATGAGGGGTGAGGTGTGCTCTGCCAAGCACTAAGGTTGTTGAGTAGCCTTAAAAACACCTTCATACTGTCCCAGCAATCTTAGGTAGGAGTAGAAAGTCCTTCCATTCTAAAAATGGTGATGCAGCTTGTGTGTATCCAGGCTAGTTGGTACGTATTACAAATATAAATGAATTTATACTGTATATGCTTAGTCTGAAATTTTTGGTGACTTCACAGGACCAGGTGAGAAGGAGCCTCAAATTAACTCTTAATCCATTATAAATTATACACTCCTTCAGTTTTTCTTTACAGTTATTTCAGTTACCCCCAAATTATTATTTTTGCTGAATAATTCCATTGTTTGTGAACCTTCTGTCCCATAAAATAAAGTGTGATATGGACACACAGTGGCAAAATGAGTCAGTGTGTCTGGCTGTTAACTACAGTAGAAGGTTGGTGGTTCAAATTTGCCCAGGGACTACTGTGAGCAGGATTCCTGCACTGCAGGGGGTTGGACTAGATGATCCTTGGGGTCTGTTCCAACTCTGCATTTCTATTATTCTATCTAAGATTAATCATACTTAGAAGAGATCCTTTGATATTAATGAAATTCAGACCACTCATTTTAATAAGTGTACTCTGAGGATAATTTAGTTGGCTATCACCCATAATTTGTATCACTTATTTGCTTTGGTCAAAAAAGCTACCATTAATTTCTTTTTAAAGAAACACATTCCAAATGAAGGTAAATAGCTGAATTCTCTCTCTCTCTCTCTCTCTCTCTCTCTCTCTCACACACACACACACACACACACACACACAACTGAAAGCAGTAGAGTCTGGTCTAGTCTGTGTGGAAGCTGGGACATACATTTTTATCCCTTTTAAAAATTTCAAACATTGGCCGCAGTAATTACAATACTTGAGTCTCCTCCTCCTCTCATCAGGAAAACCTCACACGTAAATACTACATTACTGACATATATATCCTTCAAGATCATAGTGGTTTATAGAAAATTAAAATGCCAGTGATCAAATGTAGGACTGGGCTGGATCAATAATATTGTGTTAGGGCAGCGGGTTTCAGCCTTTTTGAGTTCACAGCTCCCTTGACCAACTACATTTTTTCTGCGGCACCCCTATGGGCTCAGGAGCTCAGTTATGTTACCCCTTGCCTGCAGAGCTGGCAGCCTCTCGCCCTTTTTTGAACACCCTCCTTTTTGGAGTGTTCCATTAGCCTCCTTGCCATTTCCTTCTCTTTAGGAGTCCTCCGAGCAGCTGCTGCTGCTGCCCCTAGTTTCTGAGATGCCCCCCCTCCCCAAAGAGAGGAGCCACCTCACACTACCCAACAGAGGCCTGGGACTTGTCTGTCCATTCCCAAGGACTGGCAGACTGGCTGACTGGGCTCCCTTGCCCGCTTGCTTGCTTGCAACCAGCACTTCTGACCAGCCCCAGAGGCACAATTTGCCTATGGAGCTTGTAGTCAGGGCTGCTGCAGCAAACAGCTGGGCAAGCTTTTGGGAGGCACGAGCTGTGGGAGGGCATCAGAGAAGGAAAGAGGGACAGAGGCCAGTGTTGGACATGGCACCCCTGTGTTATTACAAATGCACAAGAGTCTTTGCATGGTTTGGAATTAGAAAAAGCATTCAACAAATGGGAAGGGTAGATGCTAATATGTCTGTGCCCTTATTTGTTTGTTTGTTTATTTTCACTAGAATGTCCCAGGGTGGTATACAATACAATATTGTACAATAATATAATACTGAATTATTTAAAAAAATACGACCGTTCCAGCCAGAACACAACACCAGTATAAAGAGGCATGTCTTCAGCATATGGTGAAAGCTATATGATGAGAGTGCTAGATGGGAGAAGTTCTACAGTTTAGGGGCTGCCACAGTGAAAGTCCTCATCTGGGCCATGAGTTCCATAGGCAGAACTATGAAGATGGAGCCAATATTTCAGATATTTGGTGCATAAGTCATTTAGGGCTTTAAATGTTACTGGGAGCTCCTCGAATTAGGCCTGGGCTTCAAACAAGACTAAAATAGATCCAGGTAATCAGTTTTTCCCCAAACATGCCTGAAACTGGGCCATTACTGCCTTCTCAAGCACCCTCTTCAAGTAACTAAGGCAATGGCAAAAATAGAAATGAAACTGATATCTCAAAACCAATGAGTGTTTCAGTAAATAGACATTTTACCTATATTTTCTTTTGATTAACTTAGATTAATTACCAGGATACTAGTCACCATCATATTACAAGCTAAACAAAACTCTTGTTTGATAAGTGATAATTAATGTCTTGCATATAATTTTGCTTTATGACAATGACTCAAATGTTTGGAAAGAATTAATGTCATTTAAAAAAAAGATTCAGTGTGAAGAGCTCCTTGTACTGTATCAGTAATATTTTAAAAAACTATATCACATAATCAGTTGTCCATTTATTTGTTTTCTCCCCAACTTTTAAACAAAGAGAAAGTTCAAGAAAATATTTTTGCTT
Organism: Podarcis cretensis; assembly: GCF_951804945.1. Classification (NCBI taxonomy): domain Eukaryota; kingdom Metazoa; phylum Chordata; class Lepidosauria; order Squamata; family Lacertidae; genus Podarcis; species Podarcis cretensis. Next base: position 40,166,991 of record NC_137180.1, read on the forward strand.
TTTATGATTCACAGTGTTTCTTTTCCAGTAATAATTTATGAATTGTTACAAAAATTATTCTTGCTCTTACTAAAAATATTTTAAACTCAAATGGTACCAGTTTTTAAGAGGCAGAAGAAGAGTTCTTTGGCAGACAGATTGCAGCCATTTATCACAAGCTTTTAACAAAGGCAATTTTGGAATGGATATATAATAAAATCAGCCACAAGAACCAGCTTATTACAGAAATGTTGGCAGACTCTGAGCTGCAGCAGTGGCAACAGGTATCACTATTATGCTTAAAACCTATAATCACCAGATGTTAGCAGTGTTACTGTTTTTAATCTATAAAACATTCTACAAACAAAATACACCATCCTATACCATGCAATGCTCCTTCATAAAAGTTTAGTTACCATTGTTTTGTAGCTAGAGGAAATTTGGTGCCCCCTGCTGTTAAAAAACTCACACTTCTATTATTGCATCCTTACTGGGGAGTCCCCTTATACAGGAAGATTAGCAGCAAAAACACAATACTATAGTTCCGGTGGAATGATATATTATGCTGTGTGGAATTACATTAAAATAGAAATATAGAATTTTAATGAACTTGAACTGTAATGTTTTGGTGCGTGGGTGCATTCTGACAATACAACATAGGAAAATACACCCTATTGTCTGAGAGAACAATATTAATATATTGTATTAACTATAAAATATATGGAAATATTTATAAACATAATTCTTGAATTCATACAGGGTGAAAATAACATGATGAATGATAACAATGATAGCAGCCCTGTATAGGGAAGCATTTTAATGTTTGATGTTTTATTACATCTTTATATATGTTGGAAGCCACCCTAAGTGGCTGGAACAACCCAGTAAGATGGGCAGGGTACATAGCTGTCAACGTTTCCCTTTTTAAAGGGAAATTCCCTTATTCCAAATAGGATTTCCCTTAAAAAAAGGGGAAAGTTGACAGCTATGGCAGGATATAAATAAATTATTATTATTATTAACAATAGAGAATTTCATAATGGGAAATTTTATGTAGTCATGTAATGCGAAAGCTCAAAATGATGTTTATGCAGTTGTGCACATGACTCAAATAACCTGTAATGTTTTAATGCACATGTTTACTTGTGTATATGGCTTAGCTATAGTGAAAAACCTCACACTGACTGTAGGAAGTAGAAAGCTGCAAAGAAAACTGAAGAGGAGCTAATTTCAAACATGAGCACAAAATTTTTAAGAATAGAATAAGCAGTCTTTTCACCTTTTATAGAGGAGAATTTGTATTTGTAGTTTGTCAGGTAGAAGAACTACATTACAGGAAGGGAGATCACATTTTGATTAGAAACAAGAGATTATTGAAAGACTTCCTTTCTGTTTGGATTTTAAGTGAATGCTCATGATGAAGGACTTGTTCTTTATACTGATACAAGTTTTGGGTGCAAGAAAAAAATAATTAAAATGTACATAGACATAGTTTCTTTTCTACATTTTTGGTATAATCTACTAGTGTTTTTCATAAGAACAGGAAATGTTTGTACATATTTTTGTACTTTAGCCAATGGGTCCATTCAGACATTGTGTGAAGTACAGGTAATGAACTATGGTTTGATGTTATGTCTGAATCAACAAAGCATGGTTTGCAATTGTCTGCACCCCCCAAAAAGAACAGTTTGAAGTAGGTTTGTAAACCATGACTGATGCTAACTATAGCTTAGTAAGATATCTGAACTGATATATATATATCATGGCTGCAGCCATTACTCCCACTTAGAGGCTGCTGTCTCTAACATGATAACATCTGGTATGATTACAATCTCTATTTTATTGTACATACCTGCTTCTGAGGCCACCTCTCTGGCCACCTCTTCTTTCTCCTCAAACTGTTCAGTCGGTTCCTTTTTCTCTTGCTCAATTTTTGATCAATAGTTGTGAAAGGCTGAAGAAGACCAAGAGGTGTGATGTGCTTCTGCACAGTATCTTCTTCTGTAGTGCTCTCTGATGAAGACAGGAACAGCTGCTGGTCAGCAGTAGTGCTCTCAAGATACTGTTTGGAAGCTTTTAAACCATGATTAAACTCTGCCTCTTCTTGTGCAAATGCACCATAAGAAGTAACTGAAAAACTGTTTGGAAGCTCACCAACATCTGATTTAAGTGGGAAATGAAAAAAATTATGTGTTCTGCTGGACTTTAATTGTAAGCAACCCTTTGTGTAAAAAGGCTGTGTTTCATGTTGCCTGGAGAAAACAGGTCTCTTAGCTGTGGAAGTTCCATATAAAGTAGGCAGCAAAACAAGCTTCTCTCTGAAGTTCATGTCTAAACTCTGTGATTTTCTATGAAAAGCTTTTACAGTGTATTTGTCATTCACAGCCAGTGAAGCTGAAATACTTGGTTTAGGATTAGACACTTTGAAGTGTATTTTTTTACTGTTCATCTCAAAGTTGGTTGATCTTACCTCTAGGCAAAGTGCCTCCATTAATCGTCCAATGCCATTGTTATTTTTGGCTACACATGGAAGTCTTTGATTTCTGTCTTCCAAAGATCCACCTGTCACACTCTGCCATATTTCGTTGTTAAAGTCGGAATGAACTTTACAAAGAGACAAGTGCTTCAGTGGCGATATTGCTGATGTAACTGAACTAACTGTTTGGTAGTCAGTTCGCCTCTTGCAAAGATGGATGTTTGTAAATTGGCCACAGGAGCATTTTGTATTATTGACGAAATTAAAACCCCCCAGACGGGCCCCACAGAATGGGCAGTTCAGCTTTCCAGTTGTCCACTGTGCCTGAGGATAATGTGGAGGGAAACAAACAATTAATTATTTGTAATCCAGAAGATAAGACATAAATCTTTTTTCAAACAGAGCAGAAAAGCATGTAAACATTTGTTTTATGACTGAAAAAAGGCAATGTACCAATGTAATCATTTCAAAGGGTTATTTGATATTCCTAAATACTCGGAGACCTTAGTTTTATACTAAGTAAGGCATATATTTAACATGGAACTTTGAGGGGGAGTAAGGGTAACCTTTGAACAGTCTTGTAAACTACAATCCTATGCAGAAGTTAGTCTGTTCAAATCTTTTTGTTAATATATAGTTTATTGAAAAAATTCAGTAGAGTGAAAAATGTGGAGAAAAGTCAAAAGAAAAGAAAAAAGTGCTTAAAACTGTGATACGATGCAATATATGGGTATATAAGTAGTACCATGATTCTAACGAGTATAAAATTATTAACAAGTCATTGTGCTTTTTATAAATGTATTCCATACATTCTATGTTTGTATGTTGCAAAAGTAGTCATAGCTTTTCCAATAAATCAAAATCAGTCTTTTAGCAGAAGAGCCCATTTACATCTGTTGAAATCTTACTGAAGTTTCAGGACTTATGACACCAAATGAAGTGTGGGAATAGCATTATGTATTACAATTTTACAGAAACTTTGGATGTGTTGATATGCATACGAAATATGGCAAGAGCAGAGGTGACACAATGACTTGTTTATTATAAGCATTTGAAAATGCATTTACCTACGTAAATAATTATAAAATATGTAATGATATAACTGTACTTCTTAGGCCCTTTATAAAGACCTAGATATTATTTACTTTCTGTAGAATATTGCATAGAATATTAAAAAGTTATGCGAGATAAGTAAAGTGAACATACATTTTCTATTATACGAGTCACCCAATCTGGAAGTGCTTCTATGTTCATGTGCCATACATTACAGATATCCTGAGAGGCAGTAGAAGTGTGAGGTTCCTGTTGAATTAAGATTCATTATATTAATAACATTCTCACCTACTTTCTATTTTAAAATACCTATCATTGATATTTTCACTTCCAGTAAAGGTAAAGTTAAAGGTAAAGGTACCCCTGCCCGTACGGGCCAGTCTTGACAGACTCTGGGGTTGTGCGCCCATCTCACTTAAGAGGCCAGAGGCCAGCGCTGTCCGGAGACACTTCCGGGTCACGTGGCCAGCGTGACATCGCTGCTCTGGCGAGCCAGAGCCGCACACGGAAACGCCGTTTACCTTCCCGCTGGTAAGCGGTCCCTATTTATCTACTTGCACCTGGAGGTGCTTTCGAACTGCTAGGTTGGCAGGCGCTCACTTCCAGTGCCATGAACCAATTCCTTTGTATCCATTTCCCGCATTCTTTATTCCTTCCTCCTTGCCTTCAGGCAAATGTGTCCTTTATGCCAGCTTTCCTTCTAATTAGTGCCCCATCAACCTATTTCCCTTTCAACCAGGTTGAACAAGTGTCTATACCTAGCACCTTTGCTTCTCCTTCTCCAACTATGATACAGGATGCATTTCAGTGTTTTACAATTAAGTCATGAAATACAAGTATTGAAATACAAGTTTGAGGGCTTGCCCTAAAAGACAGCAAGTATTTGATAGTTTTAAAACACATATTGTTGATCCTGCAATAAAGAGGCAGACCAGCTGCCTAGAGAAGGTTTCTACTGTAATGGCCTCTCTGCAAAGATGATGGAACACAGCTGACGTCTCCTAACCATCTTAGAAAATGAGGAATTTCTCAAGCATATAGTGAAAAAGTTTAGGAAATTGATTCAAATCTTGTGGTTGAATTCTTTCCCGACAGATTATTGCTAAACCTTTATTAATATATCAATTATGAAATTTTATAAATACATTGTTTTGAAGGCATTTGTGCAATCAGTATTATAAGACACTATGCTTTTCCAAGAATACACTATACATTTAGGAAACAATGGCTGATAAAAGCAAGTTGTGTAATTGTTTAAATAAATGGTGCCATTTTCTTTCTTTGAAAATAGGCATTGTGCAATTTGTAAACAGAAAATAGCAAATAAATTGTTTCAAATAAATACAGCATTTCATCAGAAAATTAAAAGGTTTAGGTTACAGATACGTGCCCCAATTCTGAAAGCAGTTGAACTGACAAATTATAGACCCAAGCCAGTTTAGTCTCATTGTTACTAATGTAATAAAAACGTGTTTCAATTTAATCAGTCTTGTTTAACCAGTTTAAAGATAATGGCATTAGTTTCTAAACTATAAAAGGGTTGCAAGAATAAGAAAAAAAACATGTTTAAAACTAACACAATTTAAATGAATGGGGTCATGTTTAATTCTGAGAAAACCTACTTGTTCAATAACATTTGTACAATCACTGGGGGAAAAATCAGTTCACATTGTTGGTACTTTAAATTCCATTTCCCCCCATAATTTTTTGTTGTTATTTTCCAAACATAAACTTATCTAATTTTAATTTTGTTCTTTGAGCAGGGCAAATTTTTATACTGAAAACAATATTGTGAAGAATACTTGGCTTTAAAACATATGATTATTGGAGCCTTGGCTTTATTTTACTATGGCAGTAACAAAAAGAAAGTAGGAAAAAACAAGAAAAGTAATGAAAAATATTTTAATTTATCTTATGGCTATACTGCAGTATGACATTTAAATGCTACTAAAAGCTTTATCAAGTGCACTCTAAATAATCACAATTTAGTGCCAACAGTTGCACTCCCAAGGCTGAATTCACTGCAGCATATGAAAATGAAATTTTAGGATGTAGCTAAGCCCTGTCTCAAATGCAAGTCCTAAAAAATTAAGCAGAATAAAAAAGCTTCAACACTCTGTATTATTTGCTTAATCTCCAGTTTCTTTCTTACCAGTGGTATAAATAAGTGTCTTAAAAAGTCTGGTGAAGGGGACGAAGGGAGCTAATATTGTGTCTTGATGTGATGGGAATCCCTGTTTAGTTATGACGTTTACCACACAAGGCTCAGCCCTAACTTAACCCACTTGAATGTGAAGAAATGATAATAGGAACATAGGTGCCTTATACTAGGTTAGACTATTTGTCCATCTGGCACAGTAATGTTTGCCCTGGTTAGCAGAAGCCCTCCAGGATCTTAATAATGGACAGATTGGGTACAACCGGATCCATGCCAATTTGGGTGTAAAGTATATCCCTTGAATCTGTTTTTCTCTCTCTCTGTGTGTAAGGCACTTACAACAAGTTTTCAAGGTGGTGCGGTTGCATTTTCATCTCTTCTTCTTTACAGGTTTATTTTATTATTTATTTTATTTCTTAAATTTCTATATTGCCTTTCATCAGAGGATCACAGGATGGTTTATAATATAAAAACACAAAATACATACCATAGTAACAAACCAAAACAATACCACCCTGCCACACAAAATCAATTTAGAGTGTTAGTTACTTAGAGCAGCTACAAAGAACAGAAACTGCGATCCAGGTTGAAATTGGGCTGCATATGCCTCCATGGGGTATGGTATATGGAGATATTTTGCACCTCACAGGGGCATTGCATGAAAAAAATATGTCTTTTTTATGTGTGCATTTATGTGTGCATTGCTACATAAATGCGGTCATAAATGAATCTGCAACATGGCTTGTCAGGTGTTTGACCCTGGTGTTCTAGATGTTTGGTAAATTATTCACATTTATAGAAACCTTACCTAAATATATTAAAAGTTACAGTAAGTCATTATATATAACTGTTACTGAGAAACATTACAATGTAACAAATTTATATCAAAAGCAGGAAACCTGCAGGCAATTAAAGTATCTTTTTTCTTGTTCTAATGAAGCTCATAGTTTAAAATATTTGACTGGTAATGTGACCAAAACTTTACTGAGAGTCAAATGTCCAAACTGAGTCTACTGTGAGTTTCATACATGTCCACAAACCTCAATCTGGCTTGTTAACCAGCCTCTGATAGCATTTGCTATCAACTTTCCTTCTTTCCCACTGAACACCAAATTTTCTATCATTTGCAGACTGTTTCTGGGAGAGTTATCTGATTTGTCCTGCAGTGTGGAGAAGGAAAGAAATCAGTGGACTCTCTCCTGCTGTTTCTTCTCTTGTCCAAACTGCAGGGACAGTGGGAGGAAGCCACATCTTGCAAACCCTTTGGAAAGCACAGAAGACTTGACATAAATGCAGATACTGTTCCATCTGACTCACAGTGACTCTGCCCTGCTGTTTCTTATCTTATCCAGACTTCTGCAAAAGTGAGAAAAGACTCTCCCCTCTCTTTACCCCTCTAGCAAGTGGAATATATATTGACTTATAGGATGCATAAAAAAGGTAAAGGGACCCCTGACCATTAGGTCCAGTCGTGGCATAGTTGGATACATATTTAGAGATGTGTGCATTTTCTTTGAAACCCAAATTGACTGCACTGTGATCTGTTTACTGGAGCTCAGCTTCTTTTCCTCTTCACACCCTCTTAATGTATATAGACTCCTTGTCAGACAAGCAAGGTGCAATGGACAAATAAACATTCTTTTAAAAGTCTGCCCACCCCTCTCTCTGCAAAGCAGATCAACGTGTGCATATCAGAAAGTCCTGATGGCAGTCTCACTTTCTAACCTTGCCCTCTGCAGTGCATGCATGCTTTAGTTAGGACAGCAAGTAGACCCTGCAGCAAGGGCAGCATGTGCTTCAAGTGTGTGTGTGTGTGGGGGGGAGCAGTTTCCTCTAAACTTACTACTGCAGGCATAGACTACCCAGACTACCTAATATGCAGATAAGTTATAGGGTACTATACTTTCTTTGGAGGGATTATGTGTAGGTGTATGTATTTCTGGACACAATGCTTTACTGAGCCTCTTCTCCTCCACTCCTCTACAGCCATATCAAGGTACACTTCCACATTTCTTTTTAATTTGGAAAAAGTCACAGAGAATCAACTTGTGAGATATCAGATATCTATTACCCATCCAGCATGAGATGTTTGAGAATTGCTAAAAAAAATCCTTCTAATGTAACATAAAAGTTGGATGGTACTGAAGACTTTAAAAGCATTGATAGTTAATTATAATATTGTGTAAAAATAATCCCACCTTTATGAATAAACACTTTTAAGACACATTATTATCGTTTGCTGCATCATAGCCTGGTGCTTTTGTGGCCAGATGATTGGAAGGAGATGGAAGGACCTAAGTGTTATGTACACTCTATATTAAAAAACGTAAGTACTACAAAATAATGCCCGTTCTCTCTCTCTCTCTCTCTCTCTCTTTCTCTCTCTCTCTCTCTCTCTGTGTGTGTGTGTGTGTGTAGAAAAGCCCTTTTAAACTATGCAGGTCAATAAAACCACCTCCCCTACTCATCAGCTGCTTTCAGAAAGCTTCTGAGATTTCACCAGATGCTCCTTCACACTTTCAAGCATATCTTCACTATCATGAGGGCCAATCACTTGCTTTTAAAAAAGACTAAGCCTGAGAAACTTGAGGTACTGAATTCTATGCCTGATAACATATTGTGGAAAAAATCGTGCAATTCACAAAGCCTTAGTTATAACAAGTGTAGGAAGCAGACCTGTCCTTTTGACTGGAGAAGCTTGATGAATTTGAAGGCTTATTTCTTAGCTGAAACTGGTCAAACGAGAGAAATAGATGGCTTTTGACACTGTAAAAACTGGAATCCTAAAAATATCCTGCTATTCACATAAAAAGCTGTAAAAAGTACAGATAATTCACAAGCCATGTATTGCCTGTTCTTGCACTGGGTTTCAAAGTAGGACAGATGCAAAACTTTTGACATCTGTTTGTCCTTATTAATCATGTGATTGCACATAGTGCATTGGGTTGCTTGCCTAGCCCTGTTATGCTGAGTCATGCTATAACATCTGAAGAATGTGTAGGAGACACTACAGTTAAGCTAGAAGCAGATACAAAAACACCGTCCAGATTCTCCTTACAGATTATTTCAAATCATTAAGAGGTGGAAATTTTTAAAGGGTTGCTATATAAGGAAAGGAAAATAATGTGAATTTCTTTTTCTGCATGTATCACCCAGTTTCATAATCCAGATTAAGAATAAAGCTGCTCCCAATAGTCTATGTTTAACTTAGACATACAAAACTGAAAAAAATGATGTTATTTTCTTTCCTGGCAAACACAGCATTACATTGCGGATGAAGAATCAGCATGGTGCACTTTTACTTTGCTCTTCTCTCTGAACCAGCATTATAAAAGACATCAGCAGGGGAGCTAGTGGAAACCAGTGCTTGATAATTAACTGATGCTGCAAAATGACAGCAACTGCACAAATGCATTTTGTATTTTGTTTTTTTTAAGCCAAGATTTAAACTTCCCATTTTTTAATGAAAATGATTTTCTTAGCTAGTGAATTATGATGATATATTAACAATTTACGAAGCTGCCTGAAACTGTCTCAGACAAGGCATCCCCAAACTCAGCCCTCCAGATGTTTTGGGACTACCATTCCCATCCCTGACCACTGGTCCTGTTAGTTAGGGATGATGGGAATGGTAGTCCCAAAACATCTAGAGGGCTGAGTTTGGAGATGCCTGGTCTCAGACCATCGGTCCATAGAGCCCAGGCCTGCCCATTCAATCTAGTATCAGCTCTCCAAGGCCTCTTTCCTAGTTCCCCTATATGAGATTCTTTAATGGGTTGAAAATGAGAGGCTGTAGAGGAAGCAGGCTTGAGCAATGGACCAATGCCACGATTATTTTTAAACTAATCTGACGGATTTCCATAGCACTTCTAAGTAATTGTGAAAGCAACTGAACAGAAAACAGCATCGTTAAAGAGAATAAAGGTAAAGGGACATCTGACCATTAGGTCCAGTCGTGACCGACTCTGGGGTTGCGGCGCTCATCTCGCTTTATTGGCCGAGGGAGCCGGCATACAGCTTCCGGGTCATGTGGCCAGCATGACTAAGCCACTTCTGGTGAACCAGAGCAGCGCATGGAAATGCCGTTTACCTTCCTGCCGGAGCGGTACCTATTTATCTACTTGCACTTTGACGTGCTTTCGAACTGCTAGGTTGGCAGGAGGTTAAAGACAATAGGTGCATTCAAAAAAAACCTGTGTTATTAATTTACATTGATTTCAATAGGATTTAAGTGTGCTTATATTTCTCTGGGTTATCAATAGCAATAACAATAATAGTTGCTGAAATTATTTTATCACAGTGAAAAGCACCCCATCACCTAAAAGGTCTGTGCCAAACAGATTCTTCTTCTGACTGTAAAATAATGTAAGAATGCTGGTGCCTACTGATCCTTTGTTCATCTTCCTGTGCAGTCGAAACAGTTATTGCAAGTTTAAGCTTATTTATACTTTTCAGAAGTTTAATCTTGCGAGCCCTTGTTGTGCTCCCTGCTGCAATGGTGAATCTCTCTAAACTATCCTTATAAATCATAGAGATTAGGCAATTTAGCATTGCGGATGTCTTTAATTTTTTTGCTTTCCTAAAATTTTAGGGTTAGCAACTTAATAGCACTGTATCATAACTACAAATCAAAATAAATACTTACTGCAATAGTCTGAGCTGCAGAGTTGTAGAAAATTTGTAAAGTTGAACACACTCTCTACAAAGTAACTCATGGCTATGGAGAGACACAGATCCAGTACAACAGCACAAAACCGGTATTGTGATTTACTTCCCTGTTTTCTGCATTGGGCATACTGTATATGACATCTACAATACAATACAATACAATACAATACAATACAATACAATACAATACAATACAATACAAATATGAAAGAGTACTTCAGAATACTAAAAATATCAATAAAGCTCCATTTGATAAACAAATAGTTTAAATTGTCCAATGGGTGAATATCCATAAACCAGTTCTTCTTAATTCAGTAGTATATAAACTGTGCAATTTTGAACATGTTAATTCCAGCATTCCTAAATTATACATACATACATACTCTAGTAATGGCCTAGAAGAAACAATACATTTTTTTACTTACTTCAAAGACCAAATCTGCAGTTTGGTCATTTATGAGGCAATCAGAATTAGCTACGTATTTTCGACACTTCCAGCAACGAAGCATGTCACCCTGACCTTGGCTATTCATCTTAATTCTGGTTCTTTGAACTGTATATCTGTTAGAATCAAATAAAAATAGCATACTTTATTATGTTTCTGTATTCTGTGTTTTTTCACCAGTTCTTTCAGAGAAAGAGAACCTTACATTTTATTCTGATGTACAAAGTTATGGGTCAATCCACATTAGCTGATGTTTTATCCATATTAAACGCTTCTTGACTCTTCACGATGCACATACTACTCAGCCCATTGTATTGATGCCACTACTTATCATCTTTTATCCTGTGATTTATCAGAGTACTTTATGCTAACTTTTATTAGTTACTGCGTTTTGCTCCCACTCATTTCCTCATATGCACCTTCTGCACAGTATTGCTACCAAAATCAGTGGGAGTGGCTTTGTTCCTGTGAAATCGGTTTAGCCCTCTTTCCCCCACTTTCCTCCCCTGATCCATCTCTGAATGTACAATGGATCTGAGGGAAGTAAAGTTTATTCTCTGTTTTATTCCCATTAACAGAATAGTCATATTAATGACAGTCATATTCTTGGTTGTTTTTGTTTTGTTTTTTGCATAGGTCCAAATAATTTGAACAAATAGTTCTGCTATCTATGCAGATTCCTTGAACAGATGCAGGGTGCAGCTGAATTTCCATCATGCCCCATAACTACATCCCCTGCATCATCACCGTGTTCAAGTTTTCAATACCTGAAGAGGTAACTCAGTGTAAAATCTTTACCTGATTGCAAAGCTAAAAGAAAACTTCAATTCTTCATTCACACAAGCAGTCACATAGGACTGCTTACAGGAATGTATTCCTGACAGGTGAAATATGTTGCTTTGCTCTGTAGCAACATGTTCTCCCTCTGACTGTTGCTTTGAGTCAAGGTTTTTCCTGAAGTATTAAACTATATTAAACCATGACTAGTTAGATTTCTAGTCCCCATTGTCAAATTTCTTAACTATGATTGACAAAAACAAAATGTTACATAATGAAATATCATTATTTTTCAGTGTTTCAAGGCTAAACACCTGGCACAGTAAGAGTCAGGCCTCTAGTTAACCTCTGGTAGACTCTGTAAACTCCCATACCAACTATCCTCCTCTTCCAACCGGTGAGGCCCATAATCCACAAGGATTCCATAATGTGTTAATCTAGAAACACATTATGGAATGCAACTGCCACTAAAACATGCTTAGCTTTCAAGGACAAAATGAGATGGTATGGTAAATGTGAATGTGCATTTGATATATTTGCTTTCTATTTGGCATCAATAGCAGCTTGGGAACAGTGTGTGAGAGACATTTTCATCAGAATCAATTGCACAGTGGGAAAGGACTATCCCTCTTGAGTGTTGTGGTCCCGATCCTGATCTCCACTCTTCTCCAACAATTGTTATTTGTAAAGTAAAAACAAATCATGCTAAATGCATACATGTATTTAATGTGTCCTCTCATTTGCTCCAGAATTTGTGGTCCATTGCTCCTTTAAAAAAAGTTCATGAAATTCTTTTATTAGTCAAATTTACTCATGTCTTGCAGTCCTCCTCGAGGAGAGTATGCTTAGCTCTTCTATGTTTGGATACAATGAAGAAATGCTAATGCTTACAGAAAACTTGAATATCTTGAAGTACACCTAACTGTGTACTTAAGCAGCAGACATTGTATTTGTTTCCATCATGAAAAATCTTTTTGCTCAGATGTAATTTTGCTAGTGGCATGAACATGCCTACTGAAAGGTGGTACATAAATCTAACATAAAACTACGCAGCACACACACAGAGCACAATACTATAGATGTCTGCTCAAAGGGAAATCCCACTGTGTTCAGTGTTTCCTTCCCCCAAGAAAGTGGGTATAGGATACAGCCTTAGTGGACCTTTTAGAATTGAGCTGTAGGAATTCTCCATCAACAGTGCTTCAGAAATGGGGAGAGTATCTTACATGTGTGTACTTGGCAGGGATCTCCTGTGTGTGGGTTGTAATATTATTGAGCATTAGTGATTTATTTATGAATGGTTCAATGACAGAGATAATGCTTTAGGTAGTGAATGATTGTACTGGTTCTATAGAACAGATGATGAGTGAGATTAGGTGAGTGGTTGTATGAATAATGTTTGTTATGATAATTGAAATCTTACATTATACTGCCATTATACTACCATTATACTGGTAATGCTCTCTTGACTTGATTTATATTGCTATAGTATTTGTGTAAATTGTGTATTTTCTTATTTATTGTACTGCCTTGCAATCTTCAGGTTGTAAGCAGTCTATAAATGGAAATTAAGAATAATAAGCATCATAAATCCCTGTGGAATTTAGCAGTTTAAGTAGTGCCCCCCCCTCTCCTTAAAAGAAGCAGCATGCTTTCCTGCCCAACTGCTGGACCTTCAAGAAAAGGCACTTTTCGCTTACAAATGACTGAAACGTAATCCAGAAAACAAGGCTGAGATTCTAAATGTGCTTTCAAGTTAACTCCCTCGAAATCAAAAAGGCGCTTCAGAGGAAATACATTTAGAAAAGGGAGCATGGTTCCCCCCTCCACCTTTCGTACGAAACAGGTGGGGGAAAGCTTCTCTCATCTCTCTCTCCACACACATAATGTATTTTTACTCCTGCTGCCGCCGCCCCTACTGTTTGACAGGGGGTCGTGTGGGGAAGGGCGATGCCACTGCCATTCCTTTCCACGCGGCTTCCCTCGCGGGACCGTCCTGGCTGCTGTGCCTCCTTCAGACGAGGCGCCCCTTTATTCTACACCCACAGGGAAGAGGCAGCCTTCGTGTGACACCCCCTTCTCCCTCTGCCCTCACGCGGAGGCTGGAAAAGGAGGAGGAGGAGGAGGAGGCGCCTGCCTGCTTGTCTCCTCGACCACAGCGACTAGGCCTCCTTCTCCTCCTCAGCCCGGCCGTGCCTGACAGAAACTCCCGCGCGCGCGCGCGCCCGGCCGCCCCCATTTACCTGCCTCTGCCCCTCTTGGCGCCCGGCCGCTGCGGAGGCGCCCTCTGAGGGAGAGCAAGGAGGGCGCCAGAGAGGCCTGGTTGGCTCGGCGGTGCTTTGTCGAGTCTCTGCCGGGGGGGATTATGAGAGATGCGGGCTGTCGCGGCGCCAAACGGGAAGAGACGGGAGACAAACGGCAGCGGAAAGCGCTCGGTCTCCTCGGGCAAAGCGGGGCGCTGGAAGCGGGAGAAGAAGGGCTCGTCGGCTTCGCCCGCGCCCTCGTTTTCCTTCAGCGCCGCTCCTTCCCGGGATGGTGGCTGTAGTAGTAGAGCAGGCTGGGAGGGGCGGCGAGGTCTAGCTAAAGTACCGTCGCCGCCTGCTGCTGCTGCTGCTGCTGCTTCTCGCGCCTATAGCTATAATATAGCTGCTTCTTTTCTCTCCGAAAAGAGCATAGGGGGTGGAGGATCTGACCCCGAGCCCTACTGCTTGTGCTTGCTTTGGAGCGCGCTCCATACATGCTCAGAGTACTTTTTAAAAGGAAAGTCTTGCCATATTCTATAGGTGTCACTGAGGTATCCTAGTTGGACCGTGACCAGGGAAATTTTGGTTTAAATCCCCCTCCCAGGCTTGAAGTCTGCTGGGTGACCCTGGGCCAGTCATCGTCTCTCAGTCTCGCCTACCTTACAAGGGTGGTTGTAAGGATCAATGGGCATTGCATGCTCTGGGCTCCTTGGCAGAAAAGAGGGGCAGAAACGTAATAAATAGATAATCTTGCGGTTAAGGTCTTGCTGCTCAAACAGGCACCAAAGTTTCCCTGTTGGTATTATACACTTGAAGGGATTGCACTACCAAAATACTCTTGAGGAGAACGTTTTCATGGGACCAGGTTATGTGTTGGCTTCCACTTTTTGTAGCTCAGAGTACGCAAGTCTTCCTTGAAGACAACACATTTATTACAGATATTTCTTCATTCTCGCAGGGCAGACTTATGAAATGTAAAAGCTAATTCATTGCTCTCTTCTGCGATTGTTGTATGGAATGTATTTGGTGAAAGGGGCACCTTTTGGGTATTCACAAAAGTAGTGTTGTGTGTGTGTGTGAAGAACAGAATCTCTCTCCCTATTATAAGATCTTTGAAAGCAACAATGCTGTTGGCCGGTGCTGAACGTAGAATGGAAATAAGCTGCAGACCCTGCCCTAAGACTTTAAAAAAAGTAATGTACAAGGCAACATCTGCAAAGGAAAGCAAGTTGAAGGAAAGCACTAAGATCTGTTTGTTAATGTCTGCATGAGAGATTTTAACAGGCGTTTGCACTGACCTTCCATTACTGGATTGCTTCCTGGGATAGAGCTGGTTGCTGCATCTAACTGGCTCTTCATCCTTTTGCCGGCCAGAGTGACCTTGCCTTCATTTTTTCATTCTCCGTGCAGCTGACTTTGGGGATGGTATTCTTCCTTGTAGGACAAAGAATTCAATCTCAGTGTTGCTGCATCTGCTCATTCTCTCATCAATATCTGGGGACATGGTAATATTCACCTTGCTATGGAGCTTTTCTGGGGAGGGAAGGATTGCATAATGATAACCTCCTTTGTGCTTTCAGTAGTGGCACTGGCCAGGATGTCCTTCCCTTGCTTCTGGGTAGCTCATACCATTGTCAATGAAGAAGTCATTAATGAAGGGGCATGCACTCAGTGGTTCTGTGGAAAGGCTCTGAGTTGCAATTGTCATTGTTGTCTATATCTGCTTTAATGTGACATTTTATGTTTTTGCTGGATTATAACAGCACAGATTACAACAGCACAGCACAAAGCTTTTCATCATCTGGAATAATCTGTGACCTATTTAAAGCACCAAAATATAACATGACGGTGCAGATGCTGACATTTGCAAGACCATCAGCTTGGTTGTGAAGTTTAAATGTTCCATTGCATATCTTACTGTGTAAGATATGAAAATGTTTTAATTAGCATTGTAACCCACCTGGTGATAAATATTATAAAGAGCAGTACATAAATAGCTCAAGTAAATAAAGAGTTTGTGATTGTGAGTGGGCACTATAACATTTGGTAGCAGTAGCCTAGTGGCAGCTGGCAATTGACTTAGGTTATTTTTCCACTCTGTGCTGTCTTTGTGTGTAGTCATAGTTGCCAGTGTTGTTGTTGTTTTATTTTTATTTTTATTTATTTTACAAAATTTCTATACCAGGTAATTTCTTACAAGTGCAGAACAAGTATTATGTAGTGTCTGTAACTGTGAATTCTGCAGTATGAAGTGGTTGTGTGTTCCTATATGGGGTAAGGCAATTCTGCAAGTAAATTGGTTCCAAGCTGTTAAAGGCTTTATATACTAATAGTGACATCTTGAATTTGGCCTGGTAGCAAAGAGGCAACCAGTGGAGATCTCTGAACAGAGATCTAAAATGCTAACAGGGTCTTCTTCCTGTTGGCAATTGAGCTGCATCATTCTGCACTAACTGCAGATTCTGGTTCAAGTGCAAGGGAATCCCTACTTGCTTCCTAAACAGCTCCTTGCACCTTGTAATGGCATCAGGAATGACATTAAGTTGGGCTAGAGACATCACTGAGGTGGGAGAAACTAGATTTCACGCTGTTGTTTCTATGTAGTTCTATTGCAGAAAGCCATTCTATTTTACCCATTGGGTAATAAAAGTTCAGTTCTTAGCATATTGTTAGACTGCATTCAGATATTGCTGGATGAAGCCAATAATGCCTCTTTTTAGATAGTAGTGTATCTTTTTATTGTACAGTATTCCCCAATTAAGCTGTTCTAATGGAGACCCTGTGGCGTTAAATAATTCATTACAATTATTTAGAACCTTTAATGGCATTGCTTCACCACAACAGTTAACCAGCTTTGATTTTTATTTTTATAATAATGGAAATCTCTGTAGTGCACCCAGTTCTAATAAGTTCACACTTCAAACACTTAACAATTGCTTGACAATGTGTGACTGGTCGAATGACTTTATTTCAGTCCTAATGCGAGCATTCCAAGTTTGGAACATTCACAGGAATATGATCAACTAAGTGTGAACAGCATTTTTACAAGGTTTAACCACAAACCTTTTCTATGAACAAAGAAAAGCTCTGGTGAGTTATCTCTAAAATATGATAGCGCTTGTAGCCGTAAACAACACACAAAGATAATATGGTAACTTCCTGAAAGATGAATCTGCACCATTTCCCCCTTTCTTTCAATGCACATAAATCACTAAGTTATTACTTTTGCTTCACAAAAGCTGTTACTTTTGTTTCAAAATGAAGGATCATCAAAGGTCCTTTATGAGGCTAGAGTTATTATTGTTATTGGAAGGATGCAGCTCTAATTGCTATTTCTTGCTGCAATAAGGCTCATTGCTGACAAATCTCATGGAACGACTTTGGGTTTTTGATGAACATACACTAAAGCTGAGAGAGATTCTTTTGATAGCCAATATATTGGAAAAAAATAAAAAGGAAGAAATGTGAGTTAATTTCAGGACACCCCAAAAGAGTCCTGAGAGATGTACAGTATTCTACACCCACAGAGGTACAAATCCCAGCAGGCCCCAGGATTCTTGTGGGTGTGGTTTAAATGTATTATGTCTACTGTACACAGTCAAATATTATAGCTACTCTTCAGTTAAGATCAATGTGAAAACTTAAGGAATTGTACATAGCAATCCGAATAAATTGTTCTGATTCATGTTGCATCTGGTGTGTGTATCTGTAATTAGTTATAAAGAGCAAACTAGGGTTCAAGGAGAGTGAAAGAGGAGAGTGCAAAATATGGTCTCAACATAAAAAAACAAAGATCATGGCCACTGGTCCCATCACCTCCTGGCAAATAGAAGGGGAAGAAATGGAGGCAGTGAGAGATTTTACTTTCTTGGGCTCCATGATCACTGCAGATGGTGACAGCAGTCACAAAACTAAAATAAGCCTGTTTCTTGGGAGGAAAGCAATGACAAACCTAGACAGCATCTTAAAAAGCAGAAACATCACCTTGCCAACAAAGGTCCGTATAGTTAAAGCTATGGTTTTTCCAGTAGTGATGTATGGAAGTGAGAGCTGGACCATAAAGAAGGCTGATCGCCAAAGAATTGATGCTTTTGAATTATGGTGCTGGAGGAGACTCTTGAGAGTCCCATGGACTGCAAGAAGATCAAACCTCTCCATTCTTAAGGAAATCAGCCCTGAGTGCTCACTGGAAGGACAGATTGTGAAGCTGAGACTCCAATACTTTGGCCACCTCATGAGAAGAGAAGACTCCCTGGAAAAGACCCTGATGTTGGGAAAGATGGAGGGCACAAAGAGAAGGGGACAACAGAGCATGAGATGGTTGGATAGTGTTCTCGAAGCTACCAGCATGAATTTGACCAAACTGCGGGAGGCAGTGGAAGACAGGAATGCCTGGCGTGCTCTGGTCCATGAGGTCACGAAGAGTCAGACATCACTAAACGACTAAACAACAACAACAGTGTTCAAGGCTTGATTCTGTGTCACCTTATATTTTGTTAAAGCACATCCCTGTAGGACCTCTGCTTTGGAGAAGAGGCTCTCCAGTCTGCTTCCTTATCTATGGGAGTAACTCTGAATGCTCACTGAATTCCTCAGTGATGAGGAAAATGCACCTGGATTATAGTAATCCTCCTGATTATAACTTGCTTCTAAGGTTGGGCACTGTCATTTGGAGCCAGGCCTACAGGATGTGGCATTGAGCTCTTTCTCAAATTAAGACCTAGCTACAAGATGTCAAAACTTTGGAACTCATTTGTGATTGTGCGGCCATTCAATCTAGAAAATTAACTTCCATAAATGTTGGAATGCATGTCTTTGGGAAAGAAATAATAACAGAAACTAGCTTCCCTATAGAATTATTTGAGAAAGCCTGCAAGAGGCTCAAACATTAATATTTTAAATTGTAATATTGGAATTCTCTAGAAGAGATTTGTTGTACCTTTTACAGTTTATAGTTTATATCTGGTCTTCTTCTCCCTTTACCCCAAAGTGAAAATATATTTAGGGCATTTTCTTTACTGCTGTTCCAAGTTCTTTAATAATAAGACCTGAATGTCTTGACTGTCACTTCAGTCCAAGTGATTAAGAACCAGTGTGGTGCAGTGATTAGAGTGTCAAACTGAAACTGGGGAAACTGAGTCAAATCACATTCGCCACTAAGCCGCGAAACTCGCTGGGTGACCTGGGACCAGCCCCTCTCACTCAGAGTTTGTTGTTAGATTAAAATGGGAAGTGAGGAGGAAGGAAAGGGAAACATGTATGCTGTCCTGAACTCTTTGGAAGAAAGGCAGGATATGTATGTAATCATAGAATCATAGACTCATAGAGTTGGAAGGGACCCCAAGTGTCATCTAGTCCAACCCCTGCAAAGCAAGAATCTCAACTAAAGCAACCATGATATATCATCATCCAACCTCTGCTTAAAAACTTCCAAGGAAGGAGAGTCCACCACCTTCCAAGGGAGTCCATTCCATTGTCAAACAGCTCTTACTGTCAGAAAGTTCTTCCTGACGCTTAGTCAGAATCTCCCTTCTTGTAACTTGAAGCCATTGGTTTGGGTCCTACCATCCAGAGCAGGAGAAAACAAGTTTGCTCCATCTTACATGTGACAGTCCTTTAGATATTTTAAGGTGGCTATTGTTGTGGAAGATGGAGTGGTAATGTTCTCATTGAGCACCCATGGTATATACTTCCCAGGAGAGGAAAGCTCTATAGACATATCTCCTTACAAGGGGAGCAACCCACTTCATTAAAGTGAACAGATATCAAATTTCAGAATACCCATCAGATTGCAGCCTGATCCATATTTACTCAGAAGTAAGTCCTATTGAGTTACAATAAACTTAAGAGACAACTAATATAGCAATACAGAACCAACACAACAGAACATTATATTGTGTGCAGAACTAAAACACTACTAAATTCTATACATTAAAACCACCAACGGTACTGCGAGGATTTAAAACTGGGAGATTTATCCAGCTAAATTCTTAGAATATATCCAATTGAAATTAATGAACCTCAGTTAGTCATGCCCAATAATTTCAATTGATCTACTCTGAGTACGGCTAACACTCTCTACAAACCCAGGGAGAACAGAAATGTCTTAATCTGATATCCAAAAGACAGCAGAGTGGGCATTAGGTGGGCTTCTCTAGGAGAGTGTGGAGAACTGCATGCATGCATGCTGGATATCTGAATTGGCTCTTAATTCGTAACACTTTGCTTTGCCAATTGAGTTCTCTAAACTCTAATCCTGACTCATATACAATTTATTTCTGGCTACAGTGTAATATTCAGGAAAATGTCATTTGTTTCCTTTTGTTTGAAAGATAATGATTCTCAATCAGTTATTCAGGACCAAATCTGATTTGTCAGGTGAGTAATACTATTATGGCAATCATTTTCCTTTACTGTACAGAAAAGGGAATGTCCTTAACTCAATTGCACAATATTTTTATTGGAAAAAACTTCACTTCCATGAGCAATCAAGCCAATGATCTGCTCCATTTTCTCTAAAGGAAGTACTTATTCTAGTCCAAGTGAGTCAGATGCATGCGATGTGTACTGTGAAGAGAAGTGAAATCCTCAAACTAAAATGTGCTAAAATATAATGCATACGTTAGCTTCATCAGATATTGCCAACAACTAAAATAGTAAGTATTGGGGAAATTACAGGTTTGACAAATGTGTCACAGCTGATGAACAACAGTTGACTTTTAAAATTGTGTCTTCACATTTATTTATTAGTTCGCTAGAGATTTTAAAAGGAATATTGAGCTGTGACTTGCACACCTCAAAATTGTGCATCTTGTACATATCAAAGTTTTGTGGGGCCCCACACGATGGCTGGGACAAGTTCCACGGGGGAGGAAGCACTGGGACATCCGATCTCGGTGATCATGGGCAGGAGGCGGAGTTACGCTAAGACCAGACCATGTCATTACCGAGGAGGCAGGTTTAGTCGTTGTTTGAAGACTATCCCTGCCTCCGGGTCTGGTCTTGACCAGATGGATACTGGAATCAACAGGGGAAACCTACATGACCTGAAGGTGTTGCTGTGTAATGCCAGGTCAATGATGAATAAAACCACTGCCATCCACGACCTGATTGTGGATGGAGGATTTGACCTGGCATGTGTGACAGAGACCTGGTTGGAGGAAGCAGATGGGCCTGTCCTTGCCGCTGCTTGTCCACCAGGTTTCTCTTACGCACAGCAACCCAGGTTATGTGGGCGGGGAGGGGGGGTTGCAGTGATTTTTAGGAAGTCACTAGTTTGCACCAGGCGTCCTACTGGGAAGATCCAGTTTTCTGAGTGCATGTTCTGGAAGTTGGGCAATAGGGGCAGTACAGGATTCCTTTTGGTGTACCGACCTCCCCGCTGCACCAAGGATTCCCTGTCTGAGCTGCTTCAGGTCGTGGCGGATTTTCTCCTGGAGACACCTAGTTTGGTTGTCTTAGGAGATTTTAACATCCATGCCGACACGACCTTACAAGGGGCTGCTCGGGACTTCGTGGAAAGCATGGCCTCCATGGGGCTGTCCCTGAATAAGTTTGGCCCAACTCATAGTCATGGACATGCCTTAGACCTGGTGTTCACCTCTAGTGACGTGGGTGATCTGACACTAAGTAAAAGTGAAACAAAAGAAGTGCCATGGTCAGATCACTTCCTGGTGCAACTGGACTTCTCCGCGACCCTTCCCCTCTGCAGGGAGGTGGGACCAATTCGGATGGTCCGCCCCCACCACTTAATGGATCCAAATGGTTTCCAGAGAGTGGTAGGGGATGCTTTATCCCATGTTGATGGCCTTTCAGCTGATTCCCTGGTGGCCCGCTGGAATGCGGAGTTAACCAGGGCTATCGACTGTCTGGCTCCGAAGCGCCCTCTCCGATTGCATGGAGCCCGGACAGCTCCGTGGTTTTCTTCGGAGCTGAGGGCGATGAAACAATCGCTGAGACGGCTAGAGCGTCGGTGGCAAAAAACTCACTCCGAATCTGACCGGACACAGGTTAGAGCTCAACGTCGAGCCTACCAAGTGGCGATAGCGACGGCGAAGAAGACTTTCTTCACCGCCTCTATTGCATCTGCAGAAAATAGTAGCAGGAGACTCTTTCAGGTGGTTCGTAATTTAACGGAACCACCTTTACCACCGGGGCCTTGTAAAGACCCCAAGATCTCCTGCAACGATTTTGCAAAGTTTTTTGCAGATAAAATCACTCATATTCGGAAGGAGCTAGACACCTCCGTGGGAGCAGTGCCGGGGTGGGAGAGTGCTAGAGCTCTGTCTGGTCAAGTTGCATGGAATCAATTTCAATCCGTTACCCCCGAGGATGTGGACAGGCTGCTTGGACGCGTGAAACCAACCACCTGTCTCCTGGATCCTTGCCCATCTTGGCTAATAAAAGCAAGCCGGGAAGGGCTGGGCGATGGGCTCTGCGGGGTGGTGAATGCTTCCCTCTGTGAGGGAACATTCCCAGATCCGCTGAAAGAGGCGGTCATTAAACCGCTTCTTAAAAAACCATCTTTAGACCCGGCCAGTATGGCCAACTATCGCCCAGTCTCAAATCTTCCTTTCTTGGGCAAGGTGATTGAGCGCGTGGTTGCTGAACAACTCCAGGCACGCCTGGAGGATGCGGACCATTTGGATCCCTTCCAATCGGGATTCAGGCCTCATCATGGGACTGAAACTGCCTTGGTCGCGCTGGTTGATGATCTCCGGCGAGCTAGGGACAAAGGTGAGAGTTGTTTCCTAGTTCTGCTGGATCTCTCAGCGGCCTTTGATACAATCGACCATAACATCCTTCTGGACCGTCTAGAGGGGCTGGGAGCTGGGGGCACTGTTATACAGTGGTTTCGCTCCTTCCTCCTGGACCGTGTTCAGAAAGTGGTGGTGGGGGATGAGTGTTCAGACCCCTGGGCCCTCACTTGTGGGGTGCCTCAGGGTTCCGTCCTCTCCCCCATGCTTTTTAACATCTATATGAAGCCGCTGGGAGAGATCATCAGGGGGTTTGGACTGGGTGTCCATCAATATGCAGATGATACCCAGCTCTACCTCTCCTTCAAATCAGAACCAGTGAAGGCGGTGAAGGTCCTGTGTGAGTGCCTGGAGGCGGTTGGAGGATGGATGGCGGCTAATGGATTGAGATTGAATCCTGACAAGACAGAAGTACTGTTTTTGGGGGACAGGGGGCGGGCAGGTGTGGAGGACTCCCTGGTCCTGAATAGGGTAACTGTGCCCCTGAAGGACCAGGTGCGCAGCCTGGGAGTCATTTTGGACTCACAGCTGTCCATGGAGGCGCAGGTCAATTCTGTATCCAGGGCAGCTGTCTACCAACTCCACCTGGTACGCAGGCTGAGACCCTACCTGCCTGCGGACTGTCTCGCCAGAGTGGTGCATGCTCTGGTTATCTCCCGCTTGGACTACTGCAATGCGCTCTACGTGGGGCTACCTTTGAAGGTGACTCGGAAACTACAACTAATCCAGAATGCGGCAGCTAGACTGGTGACTGGGGGCAGCCGCCGAGACCACATAACACCGGTCTTGAAAGACCTACATTGGCTCCCAGTACGTTTCCGAGCACAATTCAAAGTGCTGGTGTTGACCTTTAAAGCCCCAAACGGCCTCGGCCCAGTATACCTGAAGGAGCGTCTCCACCCCCATCGTTCTGCCCGGACGCTGAGGTCCAGCGCCGAGGGCCTTCTGGCGGTTCCTTCATTGCGAGAAGCAAAGCTACAGGGAACCAGGCAGAAGGCCTTCTCGGTAGTGGCGCCCGCCCTGTGGAATGCCCTTCCAGCAGATGTCAAAGCAATAAATAACTACGTGACATTCAGAAGACATCTTAAGGCAGCCCTGTTCAGGGAAGTTTTTAATCTGTGATATTTTAGTGTATTTTTGGTTTTTATGGAAGCCGCCCAGAGTGGCTGGGGAGACCCAGCCAGATGGGCGGGGTACAAATAATAAATTATTATTATTATTATTATTTTGCAAAGTAAGGCAATATTGCCTCGGCAGAAGCTTTGTGTGCCTTTTATTGGGCAGATGGAAGCAGTAACAAATGCTTTAGAAAGAGTGCACTTAAATGTCCATACAGTAAATGTCCACAAGTGTCATGTGCCCTTCAGCTCCATCAGCCTCACACAGACCAGGAGGAAAACGAAGGAAATGTACAGATAGGGGGCTGGAATCCAGGTTCAAAAAAGAGATGTCCTCTCTTTGTGACTCTAGATGTCAGAGAGAGAGAGCAGATTGGCTGGCTCCTCTGCCTTATCCGGGAATGGGGAGGACTTTGACTAGGGGGACTTTGACAGGTGGAAGTGGCACAGGAGCTGGAGGCAGAGGGCAAGATACAGTCTTGTCATTGTGAACCAGGTGCTGTCTTCACAGGTGGGACCAGGTGCATCTGCCCTGATAGAGCGCATGTACAGCATATTTATAGGGTGAGCATGTCCTGTGAGGGAGCTCACTCTACCACATCTTTAAAAGTTTGGGAGGAAAAACATGTCAACTGTCAAGACAGTTTCAAAGCTCCCATTATGAACCTCTTTCTTTGTTCTTGAATCTTGGAATCTTGACTTCCGGCCTTGTGTTTCCTACTGAGCCTGTACTGCTCTTAGCCTGAATAAAGAACTCTTCCTTGATTACCAGTAAGAGTTGCTGACATAGTGATTTGGGATGGGAGTAGTATCAGTAGGATATCTGAAATTATTTATGTGTGTTAGGTGTCTGCTCCATAGAGATATACATGTCATGGACCCTGGTTGCATAAACAAAATGAACTCTGCATTGGGATATATGCTTCCATCTTTGACTAGCTATGTCTGTAATTTCCAGGGGATGTAGTTATTGAGAACAGCTGTGGAAAATAAATGCGGAGTTTGAAATAGGCATTTCTTTTTCAATTTACTCTACGAGATGTACTATATATATGTAATGTATTGTAAGACTATTAATAAAGCTTGTTACATTGGGGGAAAAAATTGGCATTTCTTTTTGTACAGCACTAAGTTTACTTGAGAACATATGTTCCTTCTTCAAGCAGTGTAATGTGAACTTCTGGTGCAGCTTCTGGTTGTGCTTATACTGTTTACCTGAAAGACAGAAAGAGTTTGAAAACAACAACATAAATAAACTGGGAGTAGACATTAAACTGGGGAAACAATGTTAATAATCATTAGTTGTGCACAGTTTTTATTCTTCAGTAATGGTTGAGGAGGGTGTTGCCAGCTGTGGATACTGGCAACTTCGTTAGTTCCTTCTATCAAATTAATACAGGCGATGCATTAGATTAATTAATTTATGATTATTAGGAAGGTTAATTTAGTACTATTATTTATAATATCTATCTATCTATCTATCTATCTATCTATCTATATCTATCTATCTATCTATCTATCTATCATCTATCATCTATCTATCATCCATCTATCTATCTATCTATCTATTTATCTATCTATCTACCTATCTATCATCTATCATCTATCCAGTTGAACTACTTTTACTCCATTACTATTAGCCAACCACCTAGTAGAGTAAAATTCCAGTGCTGACCTTAAAGGGGCAATTAATAGATAGAAAGATAATATATAGCCACCCCACCAAAAACAACACACACTGTATACCCACCCTTGGGTGATTCCCCCCTTTCTTTTTTTACTATTCTTACAGTTATTATTTTATTAAATATATAATGAGCAGTGCTAACTGAGTATTCCAGTTCCTTATACAATGGCTTATACATGACGACACTCAATTGTTTTCTTCTTTTGTTGATTTTTCCTATTTTATCATTTCATTTAAAAGACTGCAACACAAATTACAGAAAAGTGAGTGTTTAGAAGAAGGAATATGCTCCTGTTGTGGACGTAACTCGGCCAGTGTTCTCTCCCCTGATCCAATGGGCGTGGTTGATTGTGAATGGCACATCTGAAGTCACATCCCCTTAAAAATAATGCAATGAAATAATGCAGTGAAACTCATTGGTCAGCATTAGGACATATTTCCTCCACATAGAAGCTTCCATGTTCAAATCCTGCTACCTACAATTAGAGGGATCTGTAGATGATAAGAAATATCTCTACCCAGGACCATGGAGAGCTGCTGCCAGTCAGAGCATGACAATACTAGAAAAGTAGTCTGACTATAAAGTTGTTTGGTATGCTCCTATGATTTGGGAATCTGTCTGGCTATGAATGTTGTTTACCTGCACTGCATTCCTATTAAAGGGATGTACAGTTGCATTATCTCCTAACTAGTCTAGTGCAGCCACAAGTGATGAGAGCTCCATTGTATGCTGCTGGTAGGCAATGAAACTGTCACTACAGTGCTTGGCAAGGAGCATCAAGCAATTGCCTGGACAGAAGGGACTGTTCCCTTATTAAGAGTCATAGTTATGGGAGAGCTTTGTTTACACTTGGGGATGTTGTCATGTGATGTCATGACATCCTGTTCTCTGCATGATCCCTGATTGAGTGGTATCATGTAGTAAAGGGGAAAAAAGTTTTCAGAGTGGTTCCAAAGCAGCAGCGTATCAGGACAACAAACAATTCCCCCCAAACACAGAAAGCAATCTTAAGCCAACTTTTCATATCAAAATAATAATAATAATAATAATAATTTATTATTTGTACCCCGCCCATCTGGCTGGGTCTCCCCAGCCACTCTGGGCGGCTTCCATAAAAACCAAAAATACACTAAAATATCACAGATTAAAAACTTCCCTGAACAGGGCTGCCTTAAGATGTCTTCTGAATGTCAGGTAGTTATTTATTGCTTTGACATCTGATGGGAGGGCGTTCCACAGGGCAGGCGCCACGACCGAGAAGGCCCTCTGCCTGGTTCCCTGTAGCTTTGCTTCTCGCAATGAGGGAACCGCCAGAAGGCCCTCGGCACTGGACCTCAGCGTCCGGGCAGAACGATGGAGGTGGAGACGCTCCTTCAGGTATACTGGGCCGAGGCCGTTTAGGGCTTTAAAGGTCAACACCAGCACTTTGAATTGTGCTCGGAAACGTACTGGGAGCCAATGTAGGTCTTTCAAGACCGGTGTTATGTGGTCTCGGTGGCCGCCCCCAGTCACCAGTCTAGCTGCCGCATTCTGGATTAGTTGTAGTTTCCGAGTCACCTTCAAAGGTAGCCCCACGTAGAGCGCATTGCAGTAGTCCAAGCGGGAGATAACTAGAGCATGCACCACTCTGGCGAGACAGTCCGCAAGCAGGTAGGGTCTCAGCCTGCGTACCAGGTGGAGTTGGTAGACAGCTGCCCTGGATACAGAATTGACCTGCGCCTCCATGGACAGCTGTGAGTCCAAAATGACTCCCAGGCTGCGCACCTGGTCCTTCAGGGGCACAGTTACCCTATTCAGGACCAGGGAGTCCTCCACACCAGCCCGCCCCCTGTCCCCCCAAAACAGTACTTCTGTCTTGTCAGGATTCAACCTCAATCCATTAGCCGCCATCCATCCTCCAACCGCCTCCAGGCACTCACACAGGACCTTCACCGCCTTCACTGGTTCTGATTTGAAAGAGAGGTAGAGCTGGGTATCATCTGCATATTGATGAACACCCAGTCCAAACCCCCTGATGATCTCTCCCAGTGGCTTCATATAGATGTTAAAAGCATGGGGGAGAGGACGGAACCTTGAGGCACCCCACAAGTGAGGGCCCAGGGGTCTGAACACTAATCCCCCACCACCACTTTCTGAACACGGCCCAGGAGGAAGGAGCGAAACCACTGTATAACAGTGCCCCCAGCTCCCAGCTCCTCAAGACGGTCCAGAAGGATGTTATGGTCGATTGTATCAAAGGCCGCTGAGAGATCCAGCAGAACTAGGAAACAACTCTCACCTTTGTCCCTAGCTCGCCGGAGATCATCAACCAGCGTGACCAAGGCAGTTTCAGTCCCATAATGAGGCCTGAATCCCGATTGGAAGGGATCCAAATGGTCCGCATCCTCCAGGCATGCCTGGAGTTGTTCAGCAACCACGCGCTCAATCACCTTGCCCAAGAAAGGAAGATTTGAGACTGGGCGATAGTTGGCCATACTGGCCGGGTCTAAAGATGGTTTTTTAAGAAGCGGTTTAATGACCGCCTCTTTCAGCGGATCTGGGAATGTTCCCTCACAGAGGGAAGCATTCACCACCCCGCAGAGCCCATCGCCCAGCCCTTCCCGGCTTGCTTTTATTAGCCATGAACCTCATGAATATTTAGTGCCTAATACCTAGATAATTTATTTATGATCCTCCTAGAATAAATCAATTTAATTCCTTCCTGCCACTAGAGGGAGAGGTTAGAAAAGAGCAATATAAATTTGTCAACAAAGGGCCTGAGAGCGCTCAATTTCAAGAAGCCGGGAAAAGAGGGAGAGCCTTAGAGGTGCATGTTGCATTTCAGGTTAAAGGCTTCCTCATGGATGACTATGCAAAGAGCAGCAACAAGAAATTCTACTTTAAGCTGTAAAAATAATAACCGTATGCAGGAATTAGTCAACAAAGTGATTCTCTCAGCTATGTGTTATATAGTTGTCTCAGTTTTAGAAAACATACAGCGCTCCTAAAATACATTGGGTTATGTGAAACATTATGACAAATGCATCCAAAACAAGAATGATTGTAGTACCAGTCACAGTGCCACCCTTACCTGTGCAGTGAGTAATGTGAGGCGTGATAGAATAAACTCAAAGAGACAATGAGCTGGATTAAAAATGGCCACAACTTTATTGATTACAGGTGTAGGTGGAATTTTGGCTCAGGCATTGGGTGAATATCCATTTTAGCCTCCTGCCAGAGGGCTGAAACCACTTCAGTGTCGTGCCAAGGAATGTGGCCTCCTCCAAGGTGTTGATCTACTGAGGTCATTGTCCTAAGGATGCCACTAGAAGCTCTATGGCCCATCTGTCCCCATGCTTCACTTCTGGACAAAAGCTTCCACCGAGACCCCTCTAACAGGGTACCCTGATTACGCTGCTGGTTCAGGGCAGGGTGATGTACCACTTTACCCCAAAGCTTGAAGACTAGGATTCCACCCAATGCCTTAACTGCCCAAAGTTGTGATGATTTGCTATGAGGAAGGCAAAACCTCTAGACCGACCAATTTGTCTACAGGCAAATTCCTTCCTGGCTCTGAATACGGCAACCATCAGTAACCATAGCAAGGTCAGGATGCACTAAGAATGAAAACCAGATAAATGGAGTAAACCTAAGGAATAAAGAGAGGTTAAAGCAGCAACCTTAAAGGAAAATTATGATTAGAATGCAGAATACAGACTAGACCTTCTACAGAAAGGTCCAAAAACCAGAGTCAAAGGATGGCCAAGAGCAATAACAAAGGACTTAAGTGAGTGAAATATGCAGCCAGCACCTGCAATATACACCCACCCACAAAGATAACCTCAGAGATCTCTGGTTTGTCCATTCCACCCCTCTAAGTAGGTCTCTTGTCTTTGAATATGGATATATTGGTTGGTTTTTCAAAAGGATGTGATGTTAGCCTAGACTTCTTTAGTAAAATGAGATAAAATGTATATTTTGGTAGTTTTAGAAAGTTCAACCGATGAAGTTCCTGAATATTTAAACATCAAATTTCAGATATTCAAATTATTCCTTTAAACAAAATAGTTCCCCTCCTCTCTTTTTATATAAGCCCTGCAAGTAAAAAGCTTTTACATATTGATGTTAACTTCTGTGGTCCCTGCAACTGCAATGCATCTACACAATAATAAACCTTAAATAAGTACATGTTTATAACACCCTTGATCTCAATTTAATGGCATCCTTTGTGTTTAGAGTATCCTGCCATTAAGCAGTTCTTTATTCAGAGCTGTATTATTATCTTTGTTATCCATGAATATGTGTTCACTTCCTAACGCTTCTCAGCCAATTAAGCTTTTTCTTTTTCATTTTCATTTTTCATATCACCTGATGTGCTCATTAGAAAGCTGTTAGATATGATCCATCGGGAACTTCTGCTATACAAGCTCCATCAACATGAATGGTATGTACGTAAGATTACAACACTTGGGATTTGAGCAAAGAGTAGAATGTGTTCCTTAATCGTTATACTGAAAATTGATTAGCAGAGTGTGTGACTTTCTCAGTTTCATCAGTTGATTTCAGCAAGGCCTCCTTTCATCTCTCATTTCCAGTTTTTATTTTTTATTTTTAAATTTAAAAGCATTTATAAAATGCTCAATCTTTCAAAAATCTCTAAGTGCATAGTATAAAACAACAGCAAAAGCAAAACAGAAAACCCATTTAAGCAATAGTATAAAAGCATAGAAAAATAATAACAGGAATCCAGGAAACTTCAACACATAAAATGTCAGGAACTGGCTGGATGAAGAAGAGTGGTAGGAGGAACCAGCCAGGGAACCCCCAGAGGAGGAAAGCTAAGAGCAGGGGATTGCTGGTGGGACACTGAGGAGAGGTCAGAGGAAGAAGACTGGGAGGAAGTGCTGAAGGGGTGACAGGGTTTAGTGAGCAGGAAGAGCCTGTGACAGGGAGCAGTTCAGACTCCAAAGCTGAAGCAGAGGAGAGGGTGGTCAAGGAATTGCTGAAGAATCCAGAGACCTTCCCTTTCTTGCTGCAACAAGCTCCCCTCCCCCCGGTCTCCAAGAACTCACAGAGCGATGAGAAGAGCAGAGCAGAGGTCAGAGGTGTGCATGTGCAGTATGAGACTGCTTGGGAAACATCCAGGAGAGGAGGAGCCTTAGAGAGGCGTGGAAGCAATAGTATAAAAGCATAGAAACTGGCAACTGCTCCATAGGGGCAAGACCTGCTGAGGAATGTTGCTGAGACCACTGGGCTGTTGTATGTTCATTTCCTTGAATAATTAGTTAATTTCACTGACAAGAGAGATCTGCATTCTTTATTGCTGCATCTGACACCAACTTTGATATAAAACAAGGCCCAATCTTATGGGTCAGGGAAAGCTTCACAAATAGACTGTAAAACAACTGTTGGTTGTTGCTTCACGTAGGGTAGAGTAAGTGGCATTCCACAGTACATGGTCAATAGCAGAAAATGCCCATTCTGGGGTCACCATGTTATGATATTTCACTTTCTTGCAGTAAGACTAAAGTAACTTCAAGCTTAGCTGTTAAGCTCAACAGAGCCAAGATTCCACCTATGAATATTTCACACACCACTGGCTTTATCTTTAGTGTGTGCTTATGAACTCAAATATAAAATGTTCTATTGTTGTTGTAGAACTATTACACCAAACAAACTTTTTAGAGTCAAAGTACTTTGTTTCTTTAAAATTCTGTCTAAGAGTGTAAGTGGGAACAATGCAGAAATAATGACATTTTGATGAAAAAGTGGACGTAGCACTGTGGGTTGGAATTTAAAATCACTGAGCTTATGGGCACATTTATTCTCAGTGATTGCTACAAATCAAATATTGATGAAATAAGATTAAGCTGTTAATAGGGCAATTTATTTCATCACTGGAACATGTAATTTCTCACATCTGTTCATTAGAGTATAGGCTCTACATCCTATTATAAAAAGATTTATCGGTCAGCATTACATTTTTAAAGCTTTCTTTGGGGCAAGAGAATACGATGAATGGATGGGACAGAATGAGAAACAGTTCACACAATCAGATTGCCTTGTGCAGTGGCCAATTAATTGTCTGTGTAGCCCATAATAATGCACTGGAGAGAAGCAGCAGAGTAACTGATCACCATCAAGAAACCCTGTACAACCTCTGTTATCAATGCCTCTGAACAGCCAAGACAATGAAAAAAGTGAATGTTTGAAAATGAATGGCTGCTGTCACCTGGCTGCCATCCTTTCACTGAGAGCCAGTGTGGTGTAGTGGTTAAGAGCGGTAGTCTTGTAATCTGGGGAACCAGGTTCGCGTCTCCGCTCCTCCACATGCAGCTGCTGGGTGACCTTGGGCCAGTCACACTTCTTTGAAGTCTCTCAGTCCCACTCACCTCACAGAGTGTTTGTTGTGGGGGAGGAAGGGAAAGGAGAATGTTAGCCACTTTGAGACTCCTTGAAAGGAGTGAAAGGCGGGATATCAAATCCAAACTCTTCTTCTTCTTCACTAACATAAGCTCTTTAAAAAAACAAGCCGCTTCATGCAACAGGCAGAAGTTCAAAAGGTGCACCTTTCCTACCACAGCATATCTATGTTGGAAAAACTGCATATGTTGAATTTCTATATGTGGCCCAACTTTAAAAAGTTGGGGGAAACGGTTGTCCCTTCTGCTTCTTCATGATTTGGCCAACAGTTTTCACCCAGTCATTAATATTCAATGGAAAGCTAGTTTCCTTTTCAATCTTTGAGGAGATAATAGGAATACACAGTAAAACTTGAATTGCCATTAATATTTTGCCTAAAGTAAAGCTCACAGTGAATTTAAAGGTTCCTCCTCATGTGGAATTGTCGAGGCAAGAAAAAAAAAGGTTAGGTTGTTGTCTCATGGCAGAGTTCATCTTTTCATGTAGAAGCCCTCAACTTCAGTCCCTGGAGCTTCCAGTTTGAAAAACAGATCTCAAAGTATCAGGGTTGAAAGGCTTTTTCCTGCATTGCAGGTGTTTGACTAGATGACCATTGGGTACCTTCCAACTCTACAATTCCATGATTCTACTTCTAGACTGCCAAAAAGTTGATAAAACAAAATTTCAAGGGGTTGGAAGGAAAACAAAACATTTCAAAGACTAGCAAAGATTCTCAGAAGGGATTCAGACAGTTATAATACTAATAGTTGCCTCCAGCTCTTTTTATGTACATTGCTCAGTTATAGAACATTTCAGTGTAGAAACACAGTCAACAACAATGTGCAGCATGCACAATTTTGCCATGTACATTGCTTTGGCATGACCTTGCAAACTGAGTTTCAAGGGGAGTTACAATATTATTACTGAATTATGTACTTGTGTGCTAAAAGACAGGAATTGAGGGAAAGACTCAAAGGTTGGATACTAGTTGCTAGATGTCTGCTTTGAGCAGGGGGTTGGACAATATGTCTTCTAATGATCACTTCCAGCTCTTAAAATATATAGAGAAAGAGAGTTTTAAAGTCTCTTTCTACAAACTCCAGCAGACATCATCACATTTCCAGATATAGTTTGCTTTTTTGTTTTTGTTTTGCATCAAATTGTTGTCTTAATATGAAACAAAATGGTAGCTGGATGGTCACTGTGTTGCTCATGTTTTCAAATACAAGTTCAAGCCACTGTCTCTATAAGGGCCTACTGTATTACTGTATGGATTTTCTAATGGGTATTATGGATATAATACAAAAACACACATGCCTGCCAGCAATTGTCCCCTATAGACTATGTGACTTGGAATAAAAAAGAAACAAAAGGTTACAGCTTAGCTATTTAGTGCTCAGAATCCCCCCCCCCCCCCGGAACGTTGTAAAGAAAGCATCTCCTTTTATCATTATCGCAGATAATCTTCTTGTCTCTTATTCTTTGGAAAGAGAACTATACTGAATTTGAATGGATAGCTAATTTCACTAAAAATAACCATTATTCTGTACTTGCTTGCTTCACCAGCATATGTACTTGAGAAGTATTGTACTGACTGTTGTGGTTGAGTAACATCTTGCAATGTATGATGTGATGCCAGAGTTGCAGATGCATTGTAAGAGCAGGTGCACCAACTACAAATCATTGGGATCAAAGTGCCAGTCAATCAGATGAAAGGTCCCTCTAGCTCAGTATATTGCTAATGACAGCTGGCAGTACTAGATGTAACCGAGTCAGTGCCTAAGTCAATCTTGGCATTTCCTGTGTCTGGTATTAATCCACAGACAGATGGTAGCGGAGTAGCTGCCATACTCAAGAGCCGTGACCAATGAGAATGGGAAAGTAAAACCCTAACTTTCAGCTTAACATGCTTGCTTCATGGGAGACTTATGCTTACTCGTCTCCAATTTGATTGCAAACAAACTGAAAACAAAGGGAGCTGCCTTATATTGAGCAAGATAATGTGGTTAGCATTGTCAGCACTGAGTAGCACAGCTCTCCAGGGTTTCAGAGAGGAGACATTCCCAGCCCAGCTTTCTGGGGACTCTACCTGGGACCTTTTGCATACAAGTCAGATGCTCTGCCACTAAGCTATGATACCTCTTCATATAATCTACATATTGGAAATAGTTTGGGCAAGTCAGAACATTTTTAAAGCTCATGCTGGGACTTCACCATGGCTCCTTTGCGTAGGAAGGGTGGTAGAATAACAATAAGGCATAAATCTTTTGGAAAGATATACTAGTCACATGAGTTAGTTTGAAATGTATTCAAAACTGGCCTTCCTGCGTGTGACAGAATCAGATTATCCCCTAGCCCTGCATAAAGCCTTTCTGTTTTTGTTTAGTGCTAGGAATTAAGGTGGCTTGGCCAAACATCTGTAAGCAACATGTGGTCAGATAAGCAAAAAAGATTTGGAAAGCAAAAAGTCCTCCAAGGTGAAATACAAAATACAACAACACAACAAAAAAAGAGGTCATATACCTCTCTTTTGATTTGTTGGCTTCCATATTTGTCAAGGGTGCCAACAAACACCAACTGAATGAAGATATTTTGAAAAAGGAAGGATCACATACTCCAAATGTCCAATAATTCAGGTTGCAAAGTTTGCTATAATTGTTCTGCATTGGTGTATGATATGAAGTCCCACAATGTAGCTTGAAATTAATCTGGTTTTGCAATGTCATACAACTCTCACATGCCAGATTCTTTTTTCTTTTCACATTTCAATTCCTCATCTGGGAGAGCAGAGGTTCCCCAGCATTATAAATATATTTCTACTCATTGTGACCAGTTGTGACGGCTTATAGCTTTTAGCAATAAAGATTCATTCATTCATTCATTCATTCATTCATTCATTCATTCAGTATACAGTGGGTTACATACACTTCAGGTTACAGACTCCACTAACCCAGAAGTATTACCTCAGGTTAAGAACTTTGCTTTAGGATGAGAACAGAAATCGTGCTCCGGTGGTGCGGCGGTAGCAGGAGGCCCCATTAGCTAAAGTGGTGCTTCAGGTTAAGAACAGTTTCAGGTTAAGAACGGACCTCCAGAACGAATTAAGTACTTAACCCGAGGTACCACTGTAATAGCCAATAGTAGTTATCCAGTGTTTCAGGCAGGAGGAGACATTCCCAGCCCTACTTAGAAAAGCTTACCTTGGAAGTAATACTAGTTGACATTGCTCACCTAGCATTGCTCACCTAGCTTCCCAATGCTGCATTCAGGTTACTGAGAGGGAGGGGGTGATGTTGTGGTGATAAAGTTGCTGCCATAACTTATGGATATGATTCCTGACATCAGCTGAAAACATTAGGGTCCTTGCCACTCCTGTATCCATAAATTCAAAAGGAGAGTATGATTAAAAAAAGCTGGGTATACATTTGCTTTGGCTCAATGTTGAGGACTTGGCCTTTGTGAATGGGGTATTTCAGTTATGTTATTCTGTAATTAGGATGATACATCTCAATATGCTTCTCTAGAATATATCGGTACAACTTTATAGATGTGTCACA
Organism: Podarcis cretensis; assembly: GCF_951804945.1. Classification (NCBI taxonomy): domain Eukaryota; kingdom Metazoa; phylum Chordata; class Lepidosauria; order Squamata; family Lacertidae; genus Podarcis; species Podarcis cretensis. Next base: position 40,202,290 of record NC_137180.1, read on the forward strand.
GATTCAATCCAGAGTCCCTTTGCCAAGCTGATAGGATACTGCATTAAAATCCTGGGCTACTATGAAAGGGGCTGTTAACGCAGGAACATTAGCCTTGCTTATCACTTTAATGTCTTCCTTTGATGGCTAAGCAATGGCTAAGTCTTGAAATATTTACTACATAATGAGAATCCGTTATTACCCTACAGCCTCTTTTCCTGAGGGGTGAATATAGCCAAAAGCTCCATTTTCATCTGAGAGTTTTGATGAAGGAGTGCACATTTTGGCTATCAGCTGTCATGATTGCAAAATGACAACTGCAATATATATACAAAAGGAAACTCGGTGTTCTTTTTATGTCGAGCAGAAAAAGAAGGAGAACTCTGGCTCGTATTTTGCTGATTTGGAACCAAAATTGAAGAAGCTTTTTAGAAAAGAAAGCTTGGTTTTCAGGAGGCCATCATGGGGATTTTAAGGAGCCCAATCCACAACCATCCTTTATTCCAACTGTTAAGTGGGTGGTGGTGGTAAGACAAACAGCATGGCTGAAACTGAGCACCACATAGCTTACAACATTTGGATCTATTGGCTGTATCTAGCTCTAGCCCAATTCAAATTAGACCCATTGAAATTAAAAGCATAAGTAACCTAGGCTCATTAATTTCAATAGGTCTACTCTGAGTAGGACTAGCATAAGACACAACCCAATGAATGAGCAAGACTGAGCTTCAAAAGATGCCACAGTCTGTTTAATGACCAGGTGGGTCTTATTTCCTACAGAAAGTACCACTATTACTGACCAGGGCATTATTAGTTCTTGTAGTTACTCCTACTGCTGTGTTGACAATTCCATCAAACTATAACCTGGAGATCTTTCTTCGATTTATTAGCTGTGTGCCACATGCAGACAGCAAGGACATTATAGAGAAATGTTCTTGGCAGCTGCTGTCAATGGCCGAATTTATTTCCCCTAGGGATTTGCCAGCATCTAAGAATTTTTTGAAAGTGTGGTCTAAAGTTCTCATAGTTGGTGGGAAGGGAAAAGACAATAAAGATGAATTGGTGTTTTGTGCTTTTGTCCCATGTTTATAGAAAATTTTATATCTGTGTGGGTTTTAAATTATTGGAAATGACTCCCAAGGCTTTAGAATCATGCAGGGCAGAAATGTGCATGAGTAAAAAAATTAGAATGAAATAAAAATCATAAGACATAGTGTTAGTGAACAAGAAGGCAATAGTTTTGCTGCTGAATTCATAATATTACAAGTGAAGGTTTCGGTGGGAGCCTCTCAATCAACGCAAAAAGCAGCTGTGGCAGGAGGGGCAATCTGGATCAGGGCCATGGCAGTGGCAAATGATTAAAACTCCCTCCTCCAATGCTACAGTCCTGCTTCAGATCTCTCTCTCCGCCTGCCCTCTGCTACCACTTTGACTGCTAATGCAAAAACCAATCACTTGATTAATGTCTCATCTACTTTGGTGCACAATAATATCGTGGGGAAAAGCTGGAAGAATGAAAAGACCTGCCATCTCCCAGCTCTGCAATTGAAAACAAATTATTTCTGGACTCTTAATTGCGTCTCACTGCAATTTTTATTTCTTGGTCATTCTTCTTTGTGCTCCTCTTTGACACGGAGCCATGCATTCTATGGTGATTGCTAATAATCGCATCATAAACTCCCTGAACCTTAGCTGGCCATAATTTTTAGCAAGCTGAAGTTGAGAGTAGGAGTGGAGCAAGAGGGAGGGGGAGCAGTAAAGCAGTAGCTTTGACATGTGATTTTGCTGCCATTCTAATATGGTTAAATCTGGTCCAGAAAACTCCTGGACATTCCTGGAGACAAAAGTGTCTTCAGTGATTTGCAAGCACACTATTGTTAATTAACGATCTCAAATGCCCCTTGCCAAGTGTAACAATTAAATAATTTTCGTGGCAAAATTTCCTTCCTGGGCTTTTTCTTGATTACCACCACTCTGAAGAAGGGGGTTTAACGACAATTGATATTAGTATAATAGAGTGACCATTGTTGATGGATATGAATGCCCATATAGTATTTTTTGGACATGACAGATACACCAGTGATATGCTGGCAAAATAGCTAAAGTGGGACTGCCTCAGGCAGTGCAACATTTATTTAATTTCCAATATTTATGGACAGCTTTCTGTCATGAATGGTCTCAAAATGGTCTGCAGAAGAACAGCTGCAGTGGGTGGTTTGGTGTTGCACACCTGTCTTTCTGAAAGTGAGCATTGCTGATGCTTCTTGAGAGGGAGAGGTCAGGTGCAGAGTGCAGTGTGGTTCAGGTTCAAGAGTCAGATTAGCTCCGCTGCCGTGCCTGCACTGTGCTCCCTGTGCCTTGCCCCTGTCCCTGCCCCTCTTGGTAAGTGGCAGCAATGCTAGCCACTGGAAAACCAGGTGTGAAACACCACCCTGTGTTTATTGCCCAACTGCTGCTGCAAAACCATCAATAAAACAATGCACCAGTCAAGCAACACAGTGTTTAAAGAAAAAACACAGGTGAAAACATCAGATAGGCATAATTTGACTTAGAATGCCTGGTTTTCGTTGAATACCTCGAGTTCAGTAGGGTGGGGGACAGACGTATCTCAGTTGGGAGGAAGTTCCATAGAGTCAGCCCCATAATTCTTAATGCATGGCTACTGGTAGATATGCGCTGTACATCTGAGCCATGGTAGACCACTAACAAAGACATCTTTGAAGATTTCAGTGATAGGCAGGGTAAGACGGAATTGGGTATCCTGGAACCAAGTAGTAAAGAATCCTGAACTTGACCCAGTAACATATGTGCAGCCAGAACAAGTTTTTAAGCTTTTAAGCACCTGGGTTATGTGCTGTGGGGTTGATCTGTGCCATATCCTATAACTATGCTGTATCCTGTGATTTGTAACTATTTTTTAAAATTTACATATTTCATATCTAGAGACACAGCAATCTTACATATGTGATTTATGGGACTGCTGTATTGTATATGCCAATAATAAGCACAAGTCCATTGTGAATTTCATCTTGAACAGTGAAATCAATGTGCTATCAGGCACATCCAATTTCCAAGGGACTGTGATCTACTCCCATAATAAAAAATCTGGCAGTGATCTACCCATTGGATTGACCAGAGTTGCTGAGCTTTTTTGGGGGGACTTTGAGCCAAAGTTGATTAGCTTTTTTGGGGAGGAGAGCAGGTTCCCACAATCAACCATGATCGACCAGGGACACCCTGCGATCGACTGGTAGATCACAACTGACCTGTTGGACATCACTGTGCTATATGATAGAGCACATCCTTTTTTGATGGAGGATGTGCTGGGAGATATTCCTAATGAATTGGCCTATGGATAGTCACCAGGTCAGGAAAAGTCAAAGTGGTACTGCAACCACTGCAGACACTAAATCATAAAGATCAAGAGAAAAAATATTCCAGCGACAACATATTTTGATAAAAATATCTGATTTTCTTTTATATTGTGGTCTTGACCTGCAACTGATTTACTTGCCTGGCAGAGTTTCTGAAAGACAGTTGAAATAATGAAGTTGCAGACTAAAAAAGAAAGAAAAAGCAAGTCCTTCTGGAGATTTATCACTTACCACTACCACTGAGAGTTTGATGGTCTTTTTACTTTTCATGAGCATCTCAAAGAGGTGTTATGGTTTGTACTTTGAAAGTATTTTAGAAGTTTAACAATACCAGTTGCTGAGTGCTCTTGCAGGTTTCCCATGGGCATTTTAGATAGGCATGGGGGAATTAGACTCTAGTTCCCATTTGCAGAGATATGCATAAGTCAGCCCTGGGACGTTTGACCCTTTAATTAGTTCTCTTTTCTCCTCCTACAAAAACTGTTGTTTAGTCGTTTAGTCATGTCCGACTCTTCGTGACCCCATGGACCAGAGCACACCAGGCACTCCTGTCTTCATCTATAAAAACTATGCAAGTTTAAAATAATATATAACTTTTACTTAGTATACTTTCAGTTGCAGATTAACTATACAATGCTAATAGGTCTCACATAGATTAAACTGTTACAGACTGACTGATACTCTGACGCTGAGGCAGCCAGCTGCAAAACACAACATACCTGCCGCTCTAACTGTTAAGACTAACGGCCATAACTGTACCAAGTGCCATAACTACCACAGAGTATATGACATCGGGGTTCTACATCTCTTGCAATTAACCCTTTACATATGCATTTTGGATGCTAACAACCCACAAGCCGCTGTGAGAACAGGGCGCTGGACTAGGTGGCCTGATCCAGCAGGCTCGACTTATGTTCTTAGTTCCTGCTACATTGTTTGCTGTAGAATAGACATTAAAAAAACCAGCCAGCCACCATGTTGGTTAGAATGCAAATGCATGATGAAAAGGGGGTGTAAAAAAAGGCCTTTCTTTGTTTTCTGCTATGGAGACCCAGTCCACATTAAAACACTTTAACAGCGAAATTATGTAAACCCCACTGAATTCAACAAGACTTACTCCACAGGAAATTATATATAGCAGGGATGGGGAACTAGCAGCCCTCCAAATGTGGTTGGGTTACACCTCCTATCATCCCATGCTGGCTGGGTCTGATAGGATTTTGAGTTCAGCAACACCTGGAGGGCCACAAATTTGTCACCACTGGTGATTAGGGTGCAGCCAAAATCACTATGACTATTGCTCTTTGAAAATATATGTCTTAGAAAGAGAGGGAGCATGGAATGCAGACGTTGCAGCCAACAGAAAATCTATTTTAGGGAGACTTATATTTTCCCCTGCAGGGAAAATCTTTATACCCCGTGTGCTTACGCGAATCAATAAATGGGCACATGGTGCACTCAAGAATAGTTATAATCCCTTTTACTGAAAAAAAAATGTGTGTTCATCTATATGTTTATTTACAAGTCAATACAGATTTCTTCTTTCTAAAGCCATTCTCCATCCTTGTTTGCCCTGAAGGAACTTCCATTTTTCTTGGCTCTAACTCATACATATCTTACTTGCCTTAAGGCAAAAAGTCACAAACCATAGGTTTATTTATAACTCATCATGTTCCATTCCAGTGGTTTTCTCTAGTTTCACCTAGAGTATTGACTCAGTAGATCATTTTAAATTGCTATTTAAATGCTGGAAAATGTAATTATTGACATTATACTCTCATGCCCAGCATTCATGGCGCAAAATATAATCACACTAATTGGTAATAATTCCTATTTGTGCTGTTAAATCTCTGCAACTTTAGCTATGATGCTTATTCTCTTTAGATTCATTATTCACAAGGCAAAGTTTTCTCACACTGACGTTTATCAGAAATTCCATATTAGTCATAGAATGAAGAAGGAGGTTTGCCAGGTTACATGCTTGAGGTTCCTGATCTATCTTCAATTCTGCCATTGCAACATAAATCAAGACTGACACAGCTTCTCCCACACAACTGCCTGTTCTGTACAACTGCATGCTGGATTTCCCACAGAAACTGAAATGGGATGGAGGGGTATATTTGAATTTGGGGGGTCTAGGGGTTAAGGACTGTGGAATATTACCCTAGGCAAATCTCAAGCCATGTAGCACCATTGTGAAAAATTGAAAATTAACAGTATTAATACTGCTAATAATTAGTAATAATCTTAATCCTATCTTGGTTTCTTGCTATACCTTTGCACATTAACTTCTTGAGTGCAGTACATTCAATCTGATAGTCACTTAATTGATATTCTTCTTTATTTATTACCTACCCTTCACCCCAGGTCATGGGCTGGTTGCAACAAATAAAACAGAGTATTAAAAATAGTTTAAAACAATTTAAAATTACAGAAATAAAGCAGGTCCTAAAAATATACACCACAGCTGTCAAAGGCCAGGATAAAGAAGTGAGTCTTCAGTATTTGCTGAAAGCTGTATAATGAAGTTGCCAGGCACACCTCTCAACTGATATACTTACTAGTTTATTCCTGTATCAGGCAGAAGTGGTTTCTTTCAGAGTACAAGATTCTGTTCCATGAATGTTCAGCTGTAGCTGATGGGGCCAGAAGTAGCAAGAGATGAATCCCTATTTCTTTTCTTCCAAGAAGCACCAAGACCAGACTAAATTACCATTGGAGGCAAATGTCACCCACTTTTGAATAATATTCCATTCTAGCCCTCTTCAGGCAGTGTACTAACATGTAAAACTAATATATAGTGTGGGGAGAAAGGGGATAAGCTGGTTAAACTTACCATCACTGTCTTCTGAAATGGGGACTCTCCTGTACCCATGGAGCCTCCCAACATGAAGTAGAACACTGGAGGTGGACTTTTTCACTGGTGGTACCAATGTTGTGGAATCCCTTCCCTGACTGAAATATGTCTGATCCCATTGATATTGGCTTTGTTTAAGACACACCTGTTTAGACAAGCATTCCCCTTAACTTGAACTTCTGTTATGTTATTATTTTTAACTAGCTAGTCTTATTGTACATTTTAATTAAGGATTTTTAAATGCATTGATAGAATGGATTTATTGTGTATTTTGATTATGTATGAATCTAATAATTTATTCTATAGGTGTAAATTGCTTAGAAGCCATTTTGGCATGTAAGTGGTGTGTGTATATATATATATATATATATATATATATATATATATATATATATATATTAATGAAACTAAAAACTCAATATTCTGCTCTTATCATATTTCAACATCATTGCTATCTTACTCTTTTTTTCATGCTTTAGAAGCCAGGTTGTGCTAAAACCTATGCAGGTCTATGTTGGTGCAGAGGGGTGAGTATTCTGATTGTCCAGAGTTCCTGCTCACTTGGAGGAGCCCTGCACTATATATTTTTACAGAGGTCCCCCTTTGGAGGACTGGAGTGAAGACTTCCTGACTCCACCCCCTAGCCTGCCTATGATTGGGCAGTTCAAAATTTGAGGCTTGGAGGCCTATCCAACAACCCGGCTGTGGAGAAATGGCTTTTGCCACCCAATAATAAAGGGGGAACTCGTAACAGGCCACAGCCACTGCCTACCCCCCAAGAAGGGCAAGCAGCCATTCCAGATGCACAGCTGTGGGGTAGAAGGCCAGCAGACATGCTGCCAAAGGAGGTCATAAATAACCAGTGCAATCTTACTCCCCCAAAGTGTTTATCAGGGGGAGTGAATCTGCAATGGTCAGCTTCACCCCTGGTGCCAACAGGGTGTGTGGATGTTTTATGAACAATGCATAAGAGGCTGAGTTCATCCGACAAATGTTATGTCACACAAGGAAGGATGTGACAAACTGTTGGAAGAAGCAGTTCTTGGGGGGGGGGTATTCTCTTCTGTTACTAGAAACACTGATAAATACGGACTTCTAATGTTCCCTTGACATTAAGTCCAAGGGGAGAGCAAAAGTCATTATATCTGTCACCTTTGCTAAAATGACTAAGGTGTGATGAAGTACTGGGTTGTCATGCCATCTATTCAGTTCCAACTCATCACAAGGAGGTTCCTCTCCAAGTGCTTCCTTCCCTCTCTGCTTTTAATTTCCCAGTTGGTTCCATTCGATATGTTTTGATGAAATACTCTCTTTAGATCTATCACTCAAATCAGTACTTTTTATCTTTTGGTTTCCCCTGCTTTGGCTTGCCTGCTTCATTTCATTTTTCATGTGCGCAGTCAATCTTTCTCAAAAGGTTTCGGAGATAATGGGTATAGGCGACTCTCAACTTATGCTGGGGTTGCAGTTCTGGGGATGGGGCCTAAAGCCAAAACCGTGTATAGTCAAAACATATTGGGTTCAATGGGTGGGAATGCAAGAAAAAAAGGGGGGAAAAAGGCAACCCACTTTCCACCCCTCCATCTTTTTGGCAAGCACATAAAGCTGAATGTGCACAAGTTAAATGTGCATCAGTTTGTCCAAGCCATAATATTTGCATGCATTTCCAAGCCATCATATTTTTGAAAGCAAGAGTTAACTTAATATAGTATCTTTTAACCATCTTTCTGCCTGTACAAGTACAATAAGCTTTGTACTGTACAGTAATAATTAAGTTTCCTATCTGTGGTTTGTAGTTTTTGATTGAAGCGAAACAAAGTTTCAGAGGGCTCTTATGGAAAAGATAATGAATGTAACCTCCTGACAGAAGAGCATGAAATACACATAAATGAAAAGAAATATCAAATCATGGGTAATGTCTTTTCTTAATCTTTAGAAGACCAATTTATGGAATATGAATTCTTTCTCAGCAGTGCTGAAGAATGCAAATCTCTTGCATTTCAGATCCAAGTTGAAAATAAATGATAATGCCATGAAGTATGAGACAAATAATGTTTCCAAAAGGAGAACAAAAGAAGCAATTAGCTACCCATAGGTCTGGTATGTGTGTGTGTGTGTGTGTGTGTGTGTGTGTGTGTATTCCAATGGTCCTAAATCTGGCATATATTTTCTGTGTGAATGAAACAACCAAACTTAAAACAGCCCTTAACAATGATCAAATAGATAAAACAAGAGTTAAGGTTAAAATATAACTAATACAGGAATTTATTATGAATAAAAATATCTACATATACACACTATTTTAATTATATAAAGGCAAAATATGCATTTTGACTACATCTTCCTCAACAGCAATCTTGTTAAGCATTTAAGACCACTGAGCAAGACATAGCTGAAAGGTGCTTGGCCTTTTTATATATTTCTGACTTGTTTACTTATTTGTAATTCATATTTTCATTATATTTTTATCTTCTACTCTCCCACCCTGAGATCAATCTGAATGCTATGCTATTCACATATGTACATATGATGTTCAAACTAGAGATGACCCTTTTCTGTAGCTGAATTAAAAATAAATTCTAGAGACTTGAGGAAATGAAAATTGCCTTTGGTTGCTGTGGAGCGAACCTCTAAACCTTACACTCTTTTGGCTTTTTAGCATCGACAGGCTGCTAGGTTGCTTGATCTGTGTGAGAAAAGGAGAACTACATACTTTGTAGTAGCTTAGCAACTACAGGGTGACCTGCCCCCACCCCAGCAGTTGGCAACCATGGGCACCTCTGCAATGTTGCAACTCACTCCTCCACAACCAGCCAAGAGGCCAGCTAGCCAAAGTTGAAATACTGTGATGTTTTAGACAGCATGAAAAAGAAAATGAATTGAATGGGGCTCATTCAATGAATGTTTGTTAGTTCTGAAACAAATGCAGAAGGGAACAAATTGGCATGAATGGAATTCCCATTTGGGACTACCATTCATACCCATTTGTACCATTCAGATGTTGTAAGGTCTTGTCTTTGTGGTGGTAGTGCTGAGTTTGGAAAGTCTCTGAGAAGCTGCTAATTTTCTCCCCAGACTGTCTTAGCCTTTGTGTCTTTCTAAGACAGAGGAGGGAATATGGAGGCCAGCAGATGAAAAATGTCAGTTCGCACTGGTGATCATTTTTATTGTTGCTGATATTTCCCAGAATTACACAACACCTCCAAGATGAGTAGCTGCCAGACTCAGCCTGTTGCTGCCAAAGGTGGTGAATGTAAAGAAAAGGAAAAGGGTGAACAAAAGAATGAATGTTAACTTAAGTACAAAAATGAATTTGACCTCAGTGAATGAATAATAAAATGAATGTGATTTTTTTTAAATGAACTAGTAATGATATTAATGAGTCTTAATGCCAACAGTGAATGGAGTTGCTTATAAATGGCTTGAGACCATAGTATAGCCTTCCCCATATTGGTAACTTTCAGAATTTTTCTCCACCTTAATAACTTTTAATATTCAGGAATTTGAGGGCTTCCATTTGAAGTCTTTTTAATAACAATTGCAGGGAAGAACCTTTGTGGGAAATCCCTTAATTTCGGAGTAAGGCAACCTTCCCCAGCCTGGTGCTCTCGAGAGGTTATTGGACTACAACTCCCATCAGCCCCAGCCAGCATGGCTAATGGTTGGGAACGTGGGGAGCTTTTGTCCAACAATGTCTTTGGGACACCAGGTTGCAGAAGTGTGCAATAGTGAGATTGCTGGCATCATGGAACCCCCTGAAGCCCTGGTACCCAGATGGTTGCCCCAGCTCTCTAACAGGCATGTGGTGATATCTGTCCACTGTATCTGTTCATGAAATCTTGCTGGTTGTAAGTTTTTTCTTCTAAAGAAAACGGCTATAGAGTTGCTAACTGAAATCTACGTGTCCATCTCCTGGGACCTAACTAGACCACCAGATTCCTGTCCAAGTTCTTCTCAGGCTTTCTCTTTCGATGACTGAGCACCATAAATCATCCAGTGCTTTTAGCTGTTCTGTAAGCCCTTTGACTGAAGAGCGGGTATGGATATTTGCAATAAATAAATCTGTTAGAACAGATATGATAGCTATTTAAGCAAGCCTTTAACTTGTTAAGGAAAATCTTTCAATCAAACATGCTTTCAATTCCTATTAATAATAGATTGTAAGTATAACATCTTTATCACTTGAGGCTCAAGTATCCTCTGTGGCTAGGAATGCTTTTTACCAGTTCTGTCTACAGCTGTTCCCTGGACAGGGATCGCCTGACCACTGTGATGGTGACCTTGAGGCTGGATTCCTGCAATGCACTCTGCATGGGGTTGCCTTGGACCTCACCTGAAAGCCCCAGCTGGTGCAGAATGCAGCAGAAAGACTGCTGATGGGGGCACATGGCCAACACTACCTGACATCTGTGTCTAACAATCTGCACTGGCTGCCCATCTGCCACTGAGCCACATTCAAGGTCTGTTGCAATGTACGGAAGCCCCACATGAAGCCCTCAGGCGATGAGCTGTATTTTAAGCAGGCTTTATTCCAGTTGCAGTCTTGCATCATCATAAAGCCATCTTCTTACATCCAGGAACCAGCATACACAGGTTGGGTTGCATTCAGGGGAGAAGCCAGTGTGGAGAACTCAAACATATCTCTTTTTACTAGCTGGCTATAGACCAATTAGGCAACTCCCCACATCTCATGGTGCTGACTCATCAAATGATGTTGAGTCAGCATTTTCTCTTAGCACAAAATGCCTACAACACTCCAACACTCCAACAAGGTCCTCGTATTAATTTACAAAGCACTGAACAACTTAGGCCCAATGTATCTTAGGGACCACCTAAACTCTTGTTCTATCTATTTACTCAAGATTTCCAAAGGGGCGGCCATGCCAGTCTGCCAGCACAGAAGTAGCAAATAATTTAAGGCACCTTAATGACTTGATTTGGTGTAAGCCAGGGCTAGCTAACATGGTGCCCTCCAGATGCTGGAATAAGCTCCCATCATCCCTGACGACTGGTTGTTGTTATTGTTGTTAATATTTATTTCCCACCTTTTCCCCAAGCTGGGACTCAAGGTGGCTTGAAGATAAAATAGAAAAAGTTAAAACAAAGGAAAGATGGTCATTAAAAAGTAATTAAAGATAGTCATTAAAGATAGTAGTCACTAAAAAGTAATTCAACTCTCTTGACTGGGGCCAGTAAGAGTTGTTTTCCAGCAACCTCTGGAGGACACAATATTGGCTATCTTGGGCATAAGCTTTTAGGGGCTGGATTTCACTTTGTCAGATGCAAATAGACTCTGTTCGACAAAAGCTTCTACTGTAATTCATTTGTCAGTGCCATGAAACCCCTAGCTGTATTCACCCAAAATGTGCAAAAACCATGGAGGGCAATTGGCAAGAGAACAGGACAGGTTAGGGCTGTTGATTTGGGTCAGCTAACAACCTTGAATCCTGTTATCAGACTTAGGCCAGTAGATTGCAAAGTACAACAGAGTTGAGCAAATTCACCGAGTGTTAGATCCAAAGCCTTTTCATGCATCAGCAGAAATTTCAAACATTCGACAGTGGGACAATGCTGCACAGCTGGGAAAAGAAAAATGATTTATTTAGAAGTACCATTCACATTTTTATCAGCGCATTGCTATGATTTCTCTGTCCGCCTCCTTTTCCTAATCTGGTCTTGACAGTCAATTTCATTGGTATGTCTTCAGATGACAATAAATGACTTTGCCACAGAGGAGAAGGAATGAATGCGCTTCTTTACAATGGGATAGTGGCTGTTAAGATGCAAATGCAAGCACTTGACTGCGTGCACTTCTAAATCAAATACCCCATAAACTGAAAACCAAGGTCTCACATGCATTTTACCTTTGGGTATGAATGTGTACATTCTAAAACCCCACTATACACTACACTGGTGTAAAAATGACCTGATACCCATCATTATTTTCACTTGCAATGCCATTTCCTATATGGCAACAGTGCAAGAATACATGCCAATTCAAATGTTATAGAATAATTGTCATATATCCTAATGCACACTGACTTGGAGGGTTGGCTGCTGATGAAATTACATGGCCACTACTCCTGTGCTTCCAGACTGATCTGCATAAGTCAGCAGATGATGCTTTTAACAGGATAGAGGTAAACGTTAGCCTTTTTCATACATTCCGAGAATATCGTGGGCACACAGTGTGATTGGGGCAGAGAGGTGTGCACAATTGCCCCATCCCTGCCAGTGCCAATCCTGACCTTCCTGAGTGGGTAAGGTCTGAATGGGGATTTTTCCATGTGCAGTGATGGGGGAGAAATTTGTTTAAAGTGTGAACTAATGTGAACCTGCATAATCAAACTTCCTTAGGCAATACACGAACCAAAACACAGCTGTCCTTCAAAAGTCACATTTCTCCAAGTTTTTCAATGCAGTTCTCCAACCAAATAATTTCTAACAACAACAACAATGCATATATCTCCACATTTACTCCTACAAAAAATGCATTATATTAGGGGAAATTACGTGCAGAAATACGTATATTAGGAGAAATGTGCATGGAGTTTCATGTAGACTTAAAAATATGTTTGCAAACTGGTGCTGAAATAGGGCAAATGGAACCTGAGAATGGAAAAATCAAAAATGGAATGATAACATAACTGACAGATTCATTCATCCTTCTTTAGGATCCCACCTGTGATCAGGACTGCTGCTTTTTCAGGGGAAGATTCTAAGTCTACTTAGCCAAATGCACTTAGAATCCCACTTCAGAGCTCCCCACTTAGTGCAGGAAGGTCTGGGGTGCAGTTGGTAGAGACAGGGGACTTTATGTGGCTTTTCATTCCCACTACACATTATACCCGTAAGGATTCTCTGAATGCATGAGTAGGGTTAATTGCTACTGGGACATAGCAACAGGGAATGGCAAACCTACTGACAAAGAAAAAGCCATGTGGCTAGAACATTGTGTGTGTCTCTGTGTATGAGGTGGGGAGAGGGAAATGAAGTCTTATTGTTGAGGAGAACCAGGATGAGGGCCACAATGAATGAGCAGTGTCAATGCTTATTCTTGTGTCATTGTCCTAATGATCATCACCCCACCGCCCCAGTGGTTCTGATTGGCATCGAACGTAGACTGCCATAATGTGTAGTTTATCCTGGGGGTACACCCTACTTATGGCGAGAAAGGTGATCCAGGTTTAACAATAGCCAAACTGCAGGCAGTCCTACATCAATGATAAGTGCAGCAGCCTAACAGCCAGGGACCTTTGGAGTAATAGAAACTAGGAGGAAACTGGGAGAAGAAAACCCTTGAACAAATGCATCTCAAGAGAATGAACAAAGGAATTTACAGAAAAGTTGATGATCTTACTTATCACATCCCTATGCATCACATCCTTATATCTTTGAGTATAGCATTGGGAAAAGAAAAGAAAATATTGTGACAGAATCTTCTTTTTCGTCTGTGCTCCACTAGTAGTGCTTATACCAGCCTTCACAGAATTCAGTGATCTTGAAACATAATGATTTAAAATCCACAGAAATGAATACAGAACCGTGCATCTGTGTGGAAATAATGCAAGACTATCATCTTTTATAGTTTGATGAACAACCAACAGGATGAGAGACTGCTCCTACTCCAACAATTCGAAAGGAACAAACCAGATTTGCTAAGTCAGGTGAATTGTGGCAAACATTTGGCAATGATCCGATTACACATGCATGCAAAAGTCATCATTTCTCCCTCCTCCAATTCCTCTGTATATTATCCTGTTATAGGATTTGGGGGGGGGGGGTGGTTTGGATGTTGCCTGTTGGTTCTAACAAAACCTGTAGTTTTATATCTACAGGATGGGAGTTTGTGAGTTTGTTCTAGAAGAAACTGCTGAACTGGTCAAACCATTTTCTTTAAGCTAATGGCCTGGTTAGATCTGTAGAAATCCCCAGCTGCATGACTGAAAATGTGGATAAGAACAGATGTGTTGCCATCAAGATAAGTGTGTCAGCCTTCACCCCCCCCCACCTGGCTGGAGACCAAGTCATCTTGTAAGAAGGAGGAAAAAATAGCTGGGGCTAGTATGCGAGTCTGGGGTTGAAGATGGAAAGCGATAGAGGTTGAGTTTGCTCTCTGTGCTGAGACCAAAACTTTGGCTTTGGGGAGCCTCCCTGACAACCATATGTGGAAACAAGATCTGTTGGAATGTTAACTCTGTGAGCCCTTCCATCTTAATCTCAGACTGTGTATATGCGTAAATAAAATCACAAACCCAAAGGACACCAGAGTCTCCAATGACCTTCATTCTAAGGAAACGGAATCTTGGATAAGTGGTGACACCCCTGGACTTACTTGCCGCTTGGAGATTGGGGTGCATGCAAAGGGTATCAAAGACCAGGGTAAAGAGGTGTGTTTTACTTCCTCTGAATCTTTTTTTAAAATGCTATTTCTATATGCTGCTTTTGTAATTGTTAATTTGTTAGCTTCCCCCCTCCCCCCCGATTGTATTTTATCATTGTGTTAGCTGTCCTGTTTTGGGGTTGGAGGAAACCTCTTCTGACAAATGGGGCATATTTCCCTTTCTAAGCCAACTAAATAATAATAATAATAATAATAATAATAATAATAATAATAATAAAATGTTACACTGTCCTGAGAATCTTGGAAGAAGAGCAGGACAAAAGCCTCAAAAATGCCTGCTTATTAAGATGCAGATTTTAGTTACTAAAATGAAAACCTTTTTTTTTCACTGAAATGCCAATGCACAGAGGATTGATAGCTACCATTTTACTTCATTAATGCAAATGTATGCATGTTTTCCCAGAAGTAAACCTCACTGTGTTCAACTGGGTTTACTTTCAGTGGAAGTGTGCATAGTCAGCCGCCCACATTCCAGCAATGTTGCCATTCCTTTCAGAAAACGACACTGCCATCCATTACCATCCGGTCAAATTTCACCCTTTGGCCAAAAAAGGGAGCATTAGTAATACTGACAATTAAATTATGCTCAGTAAGATGATTGTTTCAGTCTGTCTGTTGGTAGCTTCAATAAGGCAATTCTGCACTGCCGTCAGTTCAGATATGAAATGCTCTTTGCAAGGAAACATTGCGAAAACATTACTGAGTGGAAGCGGGGGTGGACTGGTTTCATGGCCCAGGGGACTGAAATGTCAGGGTTAGGTCCGTAAATATACACACAAAATAAATCAGCTAACTTGCTGAGTGTCTGGACTACAATGCGCCCTAGCAGGTCTCCTCCTGTTTCGACCAGCTCCTTCTTTTCCACTATCTTCAATAATATTGAGGGAAAAGATGATAATCCCAGCAGTCTTAAGTGACATAAAAATGATGATAATAACAAAAGGAGAAAATAAATTCTGTAAATAAAATAAATTTTAATTGGGGGAGAGTACTTTGTTTAATTAAGATACGTTTTATTCTCTCATGCCAATCCAAATATCCATCACTATCTATCCAGTGATGGATATTTGTCCAGTTAGAACACTAGGGAGCAAGCTCAGGCAGAAAAGGCCCAGCAGAGAAGAACTAAGCACATCCTCATGGAGGCGGTTTCATGAAGCCCCTTTAATAAGAAAACAAGTAGAAAAATGAATTCTTTTAAGTGGTTCTGCCTTCTGTTTGTTGGATTTGGAATCAGTCTATCATGCAGGCATCCTTAAGTCTTCATGGAACCTCCACAAGGATTTGCTACCAGGTATTCATTGTAGAGAACTGTACAGCAGCTAAGAACGTTTGAAGCACTTTGTGCTCCTTACAAGTCCTATTTTCCCTATGGAGAACTGAGGCAAGGTGGGAAGCATACTTAAGGTCATAGTATCCATAGCCATTTGCAAACTGAAGATTTCTGTGTGTGTAATTTTAGGTTTTGTTTTGCTTTGCTTTCTTCTAGTGTGTTTATATGAATATTATAATATTGTTATAAATTTAGTTTTGCAACAGTTCCTAACTATATTGCATTCTTTTTAGTGGGAGGGACTGTAGAAAAGGCTTTGCATGCAGGTCTTCAGTTTATTTCATGGCATCTGCAAGTGTGCTTCTGAACCCACATGCATATCCAGCACTCATGTGTATTCAACACACAACTCTGAGAGGATTGGATTCTTTTGCTCGAGTCAGTATGTGTGTCTGTTATTGAAACATGTTTATTCTTATCCTTATGCCCCATGAAAAAGTTGTGCACACTGGGAAATAAAGAAATGTTGGTTTATTACATGGCACAAACCATATTACAAATATGTAGGCACCAAATCATTCAGTAGAAGCTTCTTCTTCTTTGGCGATCACTCGTAGCCAAGTAAGATTGTCTTCCATAAACACAGTTTTAACAGTGAGTCTGTAAGTGACTGTGGAGGCCAATTCTGAATCAACCAGTCCTTCCACAGTGGGGACATAGGTTTCCGTGCCGGAGTTGATCATGGTGAGGGTTTGCCAAGCGTGCCTTCCTCTTAGCACGTTTCTCCTTTTTGTTCTGAGTTTGAGCATCTTCAAAGGCCATGACACCTTTGGTAAAGGCTGTTCTCCAATTGGAGCGCTCGCAGGCCATCTTGATCATCAAGAGTAAAAGAGTCATGAATTACCAAAGTTTGAAGAGTGAGCGTGATGCCCACTAAAAGATGAGAAGAAAAGGTGATCTGGCACATCCACTGCCATGCCTGCAGAAATAAAGAAGTAGAGCTGTGTGTGTCAGCATATTGCTGACCACGTACTCTGAAATTCTGAATGATCCCACTTAATATTCACGTGAATGTTAAACAGCATGGGGATAAAATTGAACCCTGTGGAACCCCACACTGAAGACTCGACGGGGCCAAGAATCACCCTCTGGTAACAACCATTCAGATAGGACTTGAACCACTGCAGGGTAATGTCACCTACCCGAAACTGGGTTAGCTGCTCCAGAAGCATATGGTGGTCAATGGTATTGAAAGCCACTGAGAGATCAGGGGACATACTCCCCCATCTCTCTCTTGACAGAGGTCATCACACAGGGCAATTACAGTAGTTCCCATGCCAAAACTGGGCCTAAACCTCAACTGGAATGACCCTTGACAAGGTATGTTTAAGTGGAAGTTTGGAGAAGCGATTAATATAACTGTGGCAGCAGATTCTAAGAAAGCAAATAGAAGGGCTGGTCCAACTTTTAAAAAGTCTATAAAAGATTTCAGGATAAAAATAACAAATAAGGGGTGATTTATATAAACATAGCTACAGTGTATTACATAAGGAATTTGTTGCCCTGGTTTCACAAAGACAGGAGTTATCCATTTCTAGTAGAATTTTTGTAATTAAAATGATACTTTTATGCACAATATCTATTTTGGGGGTGTTTGTGTTACAAACTAGTCACTAACGGCCCACTAAAATCAATGGGTGGTATTAAACTAAGCTTTACTCAGGGTAGACTCACTGAAATTAATAAACATGTCTTAGTTATGTCCATTCATTCCCATAGGTCTACTCTGCGTAGACCTCCGTGTTGAGCTGGGAGAGGCCCCTGTCTGAAGTTCTGGAGAGCCAGTGCCAGTCAGAATAGACAACAGTTTGAATTCAGAACATTGCTAATTTCTTTAGGAATGTTTTAGAAACAAGAATATTAAGCAGGTACCTATATCTGAATTTTATGGTCTTCTGCAGAGACAGACAATATAGCTGTCCCTTATTATTGTGTCCCATGCTGCAAAAAACTGATAGCATTTAAAATTTCACATGCTGTTTCCTCCTTACAAAGCTTGCCTAACTGCAAATATTTTTGTGGAAAGAGCAAACGTTATGGAGTTCTTCCTTCCTTTAAATTATGAAATCACTAAGCAGCACAAACCTCATAAAAAGAGCTAACCAGCGTGAACAAATAATATGGAAGAACGTTGGGGGAGCGGAAGGAGGAAATGTATTTCTAAGAAGCGCTTTGAAACGGGGACAAAGAGATTGAGGTGAGCATTGTTGACCAAATGCCTTCCTTGGGTTCTTTCCACCCCCTTTTTTGCAAGGAGGATATTTTCCAGGAAGAAAAACTTTGTGAAAAAGAAGCAATTTACCCAGCGCTGTCCATTCACAGCACCAGAACAGGTCTTTTATATGGACAAGCTGAAGATAAATGAGATGCTGCTTAATTGGAACAAAATTTATGTAGTCATTATTTGTCTGAGGCAAGCAGTTCATTTTACAGTTGCAACTGTGGTGTCTCATTCCACTGAGTTCATGGTGTGTTGTTGTTGAGGATGTATCTTTGAGATAAAGAGAGGCCCCCATTGTATTCCAGTGCTAAGCTGCTTTCATAATTAAGAAGTTTCCCTATAATATTTAAAAATTCCCCCCAATATCCTCTAGCTTTTTGTCGTGTGTGTGTGTGTGTATCTGGTCCAGCGATGGCCCATCTAGTCCACTATCCTTTTCTCAACAGTGGTCAACCAGATGCCAATGGGAAACTCGCAAGCTGGACCTAGGAACAAGAGCTGTCTCTGCTCCTGCAGATTCCAGCAACTGGTATTCAGAAACATTACTACCTCTGACATGGAGGCAGAGAATAGCCATCACTGGACACATGCCCTGATCTACTTTCTATGATACTCACGTCTATTTATCACAGATGGTAAATGACACATGTAGAAAGGAATTATTAGTAGAATAGAACCAATAGAACCACATTCTTCTGGATGTCTTCTAAAGCCTTGGCTTGGACATTTTCTGGAAGCAGTCTAATATGTTTTTATTCAGATAGGCATTTGTGGCGATGGACAAGCAGATGTTTGCAGCTCTTTCATTATAGATTAGGGATAGGGAACCTGCGACCCTCCTTATGTTGTTGGTTTCCAGCTGGCATGGCTACTGGTCACTCAGGGATAATATGAGTTGCAATCCAACAGCACCTGGAGAACCACAAATTCCCCATCCCTGCCTGAGACATAATAGGTAGAAAGTCTGTCTTTGGTAAAAGACAAAAGTCTTCAAACTCTACTGTTTTCCCCTTGCACCTATAAGTCATCACCCAGGGCTCAATTCATATTTTTGCACACTCTTCATTTTTCTGAGTGTAGAAAAGTTCTAGGGGCAGCATTATTCAGGTTTTGCTTCCCTTTGGATGAGATATCACTGGAGACTTTTGCAATTCTTCTGCAAATATACATACGTACAAGAAGAGCATGTGTAGAAGCAAACAGCATAAGCATTCCAGCAGGCAGAAGACTTGCTGCCCCACTTCAGATCCTCAGAAAGAGGAACCTGCACCCCAAGATGCTTCCAAAACTCTTCCAAAGGTCTCAGGTATGGCTTCTTCTCTCTGCTCTATACCATGCATTTAAAACACATCCAACACATATTTAAAGCACAGGACCTTTCCAAAAGACTCTTGGAAACGGTTGTTTCCCCCTGACAGAGCTACAGTTCCCACCTTTAACAAACCACAGTTCCAGGATTCTGTGGTGGAAGTCCTGTGCTTTAAATATCCGTTGTATGTACTTTAAATGTATGGTGTGGATTTGCCTGTCTCTCCACCACTGCCTCAAATTACGTTTATCTAACACACACCGTAAGACCTGGGCAGGGTGGGGGAGGTTGATAAGTTCCCTTGCCCTGACTGGTGGCTTTCACATTCCAGGGATTATCATGAAACCACCACTCTATCAAGTAGTTCAAGTAAACATCCACCACACATCCTGGACCAGTTACCTCCTTACAGAAGGCATGGTTTGGTCGTTGACCATAAAGGAATGTTAACCAGGAACGAGCCCATTAGCATTATTTTGTCAGAACCCTACAGGTGTTCATTGCAACTGGATAACAAGCAACCACACTACTACTGTGCCATGCAAGTTGCTCTCTGGCTGCACCATACACAGCAATGTCTATAAAGAGGAGCCACACAAATTATGTAGCTTCTTCCCGTCCAGCACCACCAGCTTCTAGGACAGCATGAGAAGTAACTGCCATTCGTTCACCCAGTCTGCTTGGTTCCTTTATGAGGTCCTTAGCAGTACAGCTTAGGACTGGACCAACACAGAACTTGTTCCCAGTCCCACACTACAAGTAATAGAGACGTAAGTTGGGTCTTGGTTTGTCCGCTTACAATTATTATTCATGGTCCCATGTGGAGCTCTGATGTAGGACCTGGTGCTGAGGCTACTCCTGGAATACTGAATGAATAACAGTTAGCTAGGAGACTGCTGTCTTGCCTCAAGCAGCTAGGTAGAAAGACCACAGTGAGACAATGGAGACAGTGCAGGTAAGATCCACCACCATCATCATGGGTCTTCAGGTGTTTTTGGACTACAATTCTCATCATCATCCCTTTCCACTGTCCATGTTAGCTGGGGCTGATGGGAGCTGTCTTCCAATTACATCTGAAGGGCATGTGGTTGGGAAAGACTTCCATACACTGCTAATAAGGAAATTTCCATGAAGGTCATTTCCTGAAGTTGTTACTGAATGGAATAAAAAAGGCTTTTAATGAAAGCCCTCAAGTGTCTGAATATTAAATGTTATTAAAATTAGGGGATGCCACTTCATTTGGACTTCTGACAGTTAATGGAGTTTTCCTCTGACAGGTACATTACTAGTAAAGTTATTATAAGGCAGTGAAGTCTGTCGTTATAATTGCTCATGAAATGCCAGAATAAAAGACTTCCAGAATCTGATTAATTTTGATTAAAGCATCAGACCAAAATTCAGACAATTTATTTGTTGTGTGTTGTTTTTTTTTAAAAAAAAATAAAAGCCCATACAGTTAAGCTAAAAAGCAGTCAGGGAATGTGAAAATGTGACAATACACCATCCACATGACCAGTTTAAAATATTTACTATTTTAGGATTCAACAAACTATGCTGGAGTCTTCTCCATGAAAATTTCACTCCTGTAAATGAATTTTATACATCTTAACTGAGAAACTAGCCTCATCAAGTTCAGTGGAACTTACTTCCAGGTGTGCAGAGAATTGTGAATTTAGTCTTTAAGGGGCTATTGGACTCATTGTTGTTCTGGTTACACAATGAAGCCATCCTTTAATTTATACTCCATCTGCAGCTTCATCAATTGTTTACCCCAAAGTTAAATATTCATCCAGTTGCTAAATCTATTACAGCAAGAGTGGGAGGATGGGTCCCCTCCAAATGCTGTCCAACTAGCTGTACTTATCCATGTTTACTTAGATGTAATTGCTACAGAGTTCATTACTTCTAAATAAATGTGTTTATGACTGTAGCCTAAGAGAGCAATCCTGAGCACAGTAAACTGGTGTAAATTATACTGGTTTAATTTAAACCAGGATAATGAACTTCCACCAACATAACCTGGCTGAGCCAGGACTTGGTTGACTGCACCGGACAACTCTAAATCCTGAGCTGCTCAGCCCAGCAGATCTGAGCTCAGGTAGAATTTGTTCCCCAATTTAAACACCCCCTTTCCTTTTCGATATATGTATAATTCACGCTTTAATTGAAATACAAGAACTTTTTGAATGACAAATGTAACAGGAGCCACACTCACAACCCATATTTAGTGGAAGTTCAACTAAAATCAATGGCTTCAATTTTCCTTGCACTGTTTTGTGAGGTATGCATGTCATAGCTCCCTGTTTAATCATGCTGCTTTTTTAAAAATACAATCAACTAGAAATACCTTAATCTACACCCCTAGTCTCTTTCGTTGTTCTGTAATTATGGGATGCATCTTAATTTATACCCAAGAGAACATTTTTACTAGCATTAAGGGGGGAGAGACCTATTTGCATGATTGCACATATAATAGTTTCACTTTATCCTATTCTCACCTTTCCAAGTTTCTAAGCAAGTGATATCAACCCCCCAAAAATGTAAAAGTTCTACTGCAGAAGAGTCCAAACAACAATGGGACTTATGGCATAAGTTTTCGTGAGCTACAGACCATCTCATCAGATGCATGAAGAAAAATCCAGACTTACAGGTGTATCACTTGTGTGCGTGAAGTGTTTGGACAACGTATTAGCTTATGCGAAGACTGCCACAACACCTGTTATCTGAATGCTTTGTAACCTGAGTTACGTATCATATTGACATGCACATTAAAACCTTTGGCAGAAACAGAGTTGGGAGTTTGAACCCTGCATCTATCAGTGATGGCCAGGACATTAATACAGCTACCCTTCTGGAAATTGTTACAAACAAGCAGCTTGCAAAAAAAGCCCAAGTGACTTGAGTTTGTGATCGAAAGATTAGTACAAGGCTCATTGGGTCTGACAGGCAGCGAAGGGTGTATTTTAAATTCTAATCACCTTTAATGCTGTGTCTCTATTCAAGTTGCACAGAGAAGAAAATGAATAACTATAGTTAAAATGAAGCTATCATAACATCAGCTTTCTGGAACAAGAGTTTCAGAACTTGTTCAAGAACTTTGCTCAGTGGTGGGGTACTGCCCCCCCCCCAAGGACTGAAAAAGAGTCCCACCAACTGTAATGTTTCAGAGGCTTCATGCTGATAGTTGGACGAGTCCATAGACATTGGAGGATGGGGCTGAAGACACCCTACACTTTTTCTCTCTCTTAAGAGAATCATCACCCCACATTATTTCAATCCAAAGAGGAAAGAAGCTGATGGCAATGGTGATCTTAACTTCGAATCAGACCATTTCACACTCTTTCTAACAAACAGGGAGTAAGAGTCCTCCCAAATCCTTCTCCGCCCCCCGTCCATTCACACACACAGACATTCCTCCACCCACATATATCCACCCACCCATCCATCCATCCATCCATCCATCCATCCATCCATGTGGGGGACTAGACTGAATAGCCATTGTTCTTACTTGTTTAAACTAGAGGATGAAGATGTCCATGTGTTTCCCTATTGCCACCGCTGCTATGCAAGGGTTGCCTGTTCTTATGTTCTGTCTATAAGGCTAACTTTCTATCTACAGTGGTACCTTGGGTTACAGATGCTTCATGTTACAGATGCTTCAGGTTACAGTCTCCGCTAACCCAGAAATAGTACCTCGGGTTAAGAACTTTGCTTCAGGATGAGAACAGAAATCACGTGGTGGCAGCGGGAGGCTCCATTAGCTAAAGCAGTGCTTCAGGTTAAGAACAGTTTCAGGTTAAGAACGGACCTCCGGAACGAATTAAGTTCTTAACCCAAGGTATCACTATACTGGATTACACAGGCTCTCAGTGGAAGACTCATGGCCATGTGAGTCACCCTGTGCCAACAACTTTGGGGCCTTTGGGTTTTTATTTGGAAAGATTCTTGTGTGTCACATTGAATAATGTCACCTCTTTCTCTTTGTAAGCAATGCCATTAAAATGTTGGAACAGGCATCTTTATTGATTGCAAGGGAAAGAAGCCTAGATAAATTCATCTTTCATCTTCAGCACTGCAGCCTTGACAGAGGAACCAAACCAAACCAAACAAATAATTGGTCACTTAAATAATGAACTTCAATTTTGTGTTTTAAATTGAATTGTAACAAGTACATTTTTTTAAACCCCCCCCCCAAAAAAAAATAAACACACACACTTACTTCATTGGTTTGGTTAATGCCAGGATGAAAGAACCAACCCAGGAGTTTCAGGTAAGCCATCCTGAATTATCTGAAGGAATATTAGCATATATGTGTCGTATGTCATGAATATCCAAATGATCCATTAGGATTCATGTAAAAAGAATGTCAAAAAAAAAATATTATTCTTATACAATAAAACCTTAAATCTTTATTAATCAATCTTTGTATTTCTGTCTACCTCCACCTCCCAAGTTGGTTCAACCATGTGAACCGGAGAGGAATGTTAGCTGAGAGGAAGATCATTGCATTTGGGAAACCCAGACAATTTTACCTGGGAAGGAGGCCTCTGAATACCCTTTCTTCATAGGAACTACCTTGGAGAATGGTGCAGTAGGGCAGTACAGCTGGCTGTTAACCAGAAGGTTGGTCGTTCAAGCCCACCCAGGGATGGCTGTGGACAGGATTCCTGCATTGCAGGGGGCTGGACTAGATGACCCTCATGGTCCCGGCCAACTCTACAATTCTATGATTCTGTGATCATCACCATCTAATCTAAACAGTTTACAAGTATAAAAACCCATCACACAAACATTAAAATATGAGCATTCATAATGAATATACACAGTAAAACAACCCCATTAAAATAAAGATAAAATTAAAGTAAAATAAGGCAATCCTATCAAACACTGCAGTTATAACAGGAAGCTCAAGCTGAAACATTATGGCATACCTGTGTAAGCAGGTGGATCTTTAAAAGCCAGCAGAATACCATTTGGCAGGAAATGCATTCCATAGCACCAGCCCACCTCCATGTCATCACAAGTCAATCATCATTAGGCCATGGCAATGATCCCTTCAATGGGCAATGGCTTCCTTACTGGGCTCCATCTGAAGATTTTTGCACACTAGCATGGAAATTTGTGGTCCAACAAGATTTTGGTCCTAAGCTGTTCTGATACAAATGACAACCCATTTTGTTGGCAGGGAAAAACTGATAAGCTTTTTAATTCAATATAATATCATATGAAAATTAAGAAATACAATGAAATGCTTAAATATATTTATTTATCTCTTGGATGTGCTCTTTGGTACAGTTGTCTGCCTTCTTTGATTTTCTGAACTGATTGCTTTTAATGGTTTTTATGTTTCGAGATGTGTATTGGCTTGCATTTTTAATATTTGTAGGCCTGTTTGGATGAAAAGCAAGCTCTCAAGCGTCACCGTAAAAGCGAGCACAAACTCAGAAGCCCCTCTCCACCGAGAAAGTTCCATTTACAAATGGAAAACTTTATTTATTGGCACTTCCATGTAGCTGTCATGCTTACAGTTGTTGCAGCAAGAGCTCTCTGACTCATCCTGTAGAACGGGGGGGGGGGGGGGGAGGGAGGCAGTAGCAGGGGGTTAGTGGTCCAAATAGAGTCATAATGAAGCATATTCTCTTTCTGCATGCTGTGACACTTCAGCATCATTCTAGCTAATAAGCAATGCAATAAGCCAAGGACCTTGTGTTTCTTAGCTGATTCTATTTCTAGTGCAAAGAAGAAAGGCAAAACAGACAGCATTTGCTCTTTGTGGAATAGCATGACTGAGTGAGGACGCTTTTCCAAAACTCTCCATGTTACCTCTGAAATTGGTGTGTACATGTGTTTGATTGCCAAATATTCATGTTTTAAAAGAAATTGATCAGGGAAATTTGAGCTCAGATTATTTATTTATTGCATTTATGTCTCATCTTTCCTTCAAGGATCACAAGGCAGCCTACATAGTTCTGTCCATTCCCCCTTTATCCTCACAAAAACCCTGTGAAGTAGGTTAGACTGAGTGTGAGTGACTGGCTCAAGGTCATCCAGTAAGCCTCAAGGCTGAATAGAGGGATTTGAACCCTGGTCTTCCAAGTCCTAGTCTTATACTCTAACCACTACACCACACTGCCTCTGAGAATTAATTTCACTAATGGATAATGAAACTCAATGGTTGTTGTTTCATATTATTATTTCATTTCGTTTCATGGTTTAAGACAGAAGGATGGGAAGGAGCAAGGACCAAGACATGGCTCCCATCAGATATAAAAATAGTATTGTACAATATTTAAAAACTGGATCCACAGCTGCACACAAAATTCATGGACTTGTTTCTTTTTCAGGCCAGATAATTCTTTTCCAAGAAATTTCAGCTCAGTCCTATTGAAAATGTATTGAGGAAAGAAAAGAACAATATTGCAATCTAACCTTCTTCCACCCTGACCTGCTTTGCCCCGAGCTGCTGTATATGTATAGATTCAGCAGAAGTGTCCCACCCAGCTCTCCTGGCTGAGGTAGCCTCCCACCAGCTGCCACCAGAGTGGTGCTAGTGTCACTCAGCCAGTGAGGCAGTACCCCTTCTGCCCACAGAACCAGTGGGTGGGAATACCATTGTCAGTGAGATGCCTGCAGGGTGGAGCTAAGCTGGCCAGGTTCCATTGGATTCCCAGTCTGTTTCACTACCATCATGCAATAGCATGGGACCCAAATCAGGTCTGATCGCTGTACCAGCTCTAGGCTTTATGGAGCAGCAGGTCCAGTACAACAGCTATAGTCCTCCTGCTTCCCTGGCTTCCATGAGCAGCATGGCTGTAGATGAGGCAGTGGACCTGCTACTCCATAAAGCCTCATTGGTGGCAAGTGCTTGGATTGTGCCCCTCTTAACTGCTAATTAGGGTTGCAATGCAATTTGAGCCATGTCTACTCAGATGCAAATCCCAATGAATTCAATGGGGCTTCCTTCCAGTTAAGGGGGTATAGGATTGCAACATTTGTAGCTTTTCAGTTTATTTATTATATGTATGTATATCCTGCACTTGTGAGATGTTTCTAGAACTCTCTCCCCAGAATACTAATAAGGACTATAGCTCTTTAGTTTAAAAAATACTGGGGCAGATGTTGGTTCCAGACCATTAGCTCCAATGATACTACAGAACTTGAAAAGCTTACTCAGCAGCTAGGTAACTCCCCAGCTTTATTAATTTAATCTAAATATTATTTATATTTATTAATTATCTTATTTTAACTGCTTGCACCCCACATTCTCCACTGAGATGGATCCAATGCAACTGATAAAGGATAAAACCAGATAAAAATGTCAAATCATATTGCTAATTACTGATAAAATA
Organism: Podarcis cretensis; assembly: GCF_951804945.1. Lineage (NCBI taxonomy): Eukaryota > Metazoa > Chordata > Lepidosauria > Squamata > Lacertidae > Podarcis > Podarcis cretensis. The sequence continues at coordinate 40,229,116 of NC_137180.1, forward strand.
CAGTCTCCAAACACCAAATACAAAAGAAGTAAAGAATAATAATGACCCTATTTCCAACAGGAAATTCCACACAGCTGCAAGAGAAAAACAATTAATAACACAGAGAATAGCAACACTGTCAAAGCCACTGTGCAGAAATGGCTACAAAGTGCTATCTCAAAGCCTTCTGGAATACTCAGGTTTCATAACCTGATGCTGAAAGGAACATTTAGTAACTCAATCCTGTATCTGCTCAATAGTATGTCCCACTGAGTTCAATGGGATTTATTCCCAGTTTGCTTTTACTTTGGAGATGCTAGTTAGTATGTGAAGGGGTTAAGGACCGCAGAGTTCTAAATTGCTACACTAGGCTCAGTGAGGTCACCTCCCGCTTCTCCTGAGAAGAAGGGAGTAAGGCTTGTTTCCTGTTCCTGTTCCTGTTCCTCTCCCTCTCTCCCTCCCTCCCTCTCCCCCTCTCCACTGCAAGTGATGGAGGCAGACATGCCTCAACATACCTCTCTGCCTCAGATATGTGTCTGAGGCTGCCTTTGCTATACATTTCTATCCAAGAACATTTACCTGCATTCCTTATTGTTACATAGGATAATGCATGGCTGTGACCTCGGATTAAGAAAAGCATTTTTAAACTTACTTCAGAGTGTTTCATTGCATGAGGGTAGTAAGGAGGCCAGCTGCCTCAAGCAGCTGGAAGGCACAGAGCTGTGGCTAGGTGATCTTACATCCCTGGTAGAACCATCCAGATTGTGTCCCCTAGCCACGAACAAATTAGCTCTTCTTTCTGCCTCTCCTCCAACCCCCTCCCTCCACCAAAACCATTTCTTATGAGGCAATAATCAATATTTATATTTATGGACATATTTTTAGCCAATTTTGTGCCCCCAAATCACCTGCGCCCCTAGCGGGGGCCCACCTCACCGCTCCCTAGCTATGGCCCTGGGAAGGCATTAAAATAAGGTTTAATAACCCATTCCTATGCTTCTTTAATCTGCCTACTGGGTAGAGTTTTTAAAACTCTAGCTTTTTATGTGCTAGCCCCACGGTTTTAAAACTGGCACCAGTCATTTTCTCCTTTGTTAGTTAACCCAAGCACATGAGTCTGTAGAGGATTAAATATAATTGATATACCCTCTTACTAAGACCCATCAAATAAAGCTCAGAATTATTGTATGAGTAGGAGAATATCTGATGCTGGAAGCATGGTAGTGGTGAAGAAATGGGATACTTGATTCTTTTCTTTCTAGCTATTTCCCTTCACTAAAATGCCACATATATTTTAGTTTTGATAAAGAATGTTACATGGGGACAGTGGCATAGCGTGGGTTGTCAGCACCCGGGGCAAGGCAAGTAATTTGCACCCCCTAACCCCTGGATTTTAGCACTCGAGTGCGAGGGCGCCCCCCCAGATGTTGTGGCCGCCCCCCCTGCACGCCCACGCTACGCCACTGGGGCTGGGGGCGAGCGAAGGAGCCAAGGACCCCCCCCTTAAGGCTCAACAGGAATTTATTAAATTTATTATTTGCGGAGCCCCCGCGGGCCGAGGCAGCCGAAGCGACCTCCCCTCGGGTGCCTCCCCGCCCCCTCCTCTCCTTGGGCTGTAGGTGGAGCCCGCGCTCCGAGGCGCTCCAGATCCGGGCTTGGCGAGCGCCTCTCCTCCCCCCGGCCTGGTCCGGGGGCTTCCAGCCGCGCTCCGTCCTCGCCCGACCCCCCCCCTGCAGCTGAGACTTGCGCTGAGAGCCGGAGCCAGCAGCGCCCCCTTCCGCCGGGAGACCCTTGCCCGCCCGCCGGCTTCCTCTCGGAGGGTTTTGGGGAGCGCAGGGCGCGGTGAGGCCCCTCGGAGCTCTCCTCCCTCCCAGTCGGCAGAAGCAGCCGCCGCCTGTGGCTGGGCCGAGGAGATGGCGGCGGCGGCGGGGTGCGGAGGCTGCCCGTGCCCGGCCAGGCGTTGGTGGCGGCGTCGGTGCTGCTGCAGCGGCTGCTCCTCCTGCGAGCAGTGAGTGGAGCGCTGCCGCAGCGGCAGCGGCGGCAGGGGGCGTGCGCGCGCTAGGGCGCAAGGCTGGCGGTGGCGGCAGGGAGCCTGGCGGAGGAAGGAACTTGTCCCTTCCCTCTGGACTCGCGCCCCCCCAGATGTTGCGCCCGGTGCGGCCGGCACCCCTGGCACCCCCCACGCTACGCCACTGCATGGGGAGCCAACTTTGGGCAGAACAATTGCCAATGGGGAAATGACTATGCCCCTATTGAGTCTACCACTGACTCTTCCACTTCTGATTTCAGTCTCCCAAGGCTGCTTTTCAGTTAAAGAGAAGAAAGGAAAAAATGCAGAGGTACCATTATATACATGTGCATGAAGGCAGAAGTTGGTGACCACAAATACAGGGTTTACCTCCTTTATTATTTTCTCTCTCTAACCATGTGAAGATTATTGGAAGCCAGGAAATTAAAACCTATATTGTCTCCAAAAGGAAACAATAAACAAATTTCAAGCCAGATCTTAGGCATGTCTACTCAGAAGTCCAATGGTGTTGCAGCCTAAGTCACAACTATGAATCAAATAATTGTGGAGTTGGAACGGATGCTGAGGATCTAGTCCAGTTGCCTGTGAACTAAATCATACATGACTGATGGCCATCCAACCTCTGCTTAAAAACCTCCAAGGAAGTGTGAGAACTTAACAAGAGATGGTCACATAAGAAAGTGATGTGTGGGAAATGTATGTTCTATGGCAGTCTTCCCCAACCTGGTGCCCCTAGGTGCTTTTGGATTGCTACTCCCACCATTCCTGTCCTTTGTGGCCATGCTGGATGAGCCAGGAGTTCAATAACACCTGGTGGGCTCTAGTCCAGTGACAGCTGCTATGGAAATCTAGTATAGCTGCAGTTGCCTACAAAAGAGGTCATGGGGCAGAGTAGAAAGCTCAGTAGAAATATTAGCACAGTCTGCTGCAGCAGCAAAATAATTGATTATCAAAAAGTACTAAGAAAGGGACTGCAAATAGAACACTGAGAATCATAGGGCTTGTTTGGACACAGTTTAGGGTCCTAATCTCTCTCCAGTGTTGCTACTTCTCTGGTGTGACCTTGAGGGCTTTGGAATCCTCTATTTTTTTTTTAAAATTAATCAGAGCATGCTATGTTCTTAGAACCCAAATATTTGTTAATATAAACCTTGGTTTGAAAAATTGACTTGTTTCAGCAAACCATAGTTAAGATTATACACTGTTTCGGGTTCAGACACAACACAAAACTGCGCTTAATCTAAAATGGAAGTGGAAGCTTTGAACTGCTTCCTCGTGATTGCATTGGAGGAGGAGGAGGAGGAGGAGGAGAGGAGAAGCTGCAGCTTGTCCTATGGTTCAGCATTACATGTGAAACCCTCTCCTCCCCTTAAGTAGTCCTGAGCAGAAACTTCTATGAAGGTGCCAAAATTGGAGAGTGGAAGAAAATGATTGAAAAGAAGGGGGGATTGGGGGAACTCACCTTTCCTCTAGTAGTGGCTTCTTTCTTTCTTTCTTTCTTTCTTTCTTTCTTTCTTTCTTTCTTTCTTTCTTTCTTTCTCATTCCCACCATCTGTATGTTCCTCTTCTGGCAGCCACCATTCCTTTCCAGATCTCCCCACACCCCACACCCTTATATTGTCATTTAATGGCCATCCTAGGAGGACAGTGTGGTATACCAAGTCATTTTGCTAACAATAGGAGCCCCAGTGTCCATTCCTACCTTTGACTGGGGCTGACAGTCCGAGTTTTAGTCCAAAGCATCTGAAGGGCACCAGCTTAGGTTTGACTGGTCTACACTGGTCTACTCTGACTGGCAGTGGTATTCCAAGGTCTTGCACATAATTCTCTCTGTTCCCTGCCTCCTCAGATCCTTTTTAACTGTGATGAAGCACCAGAAAGAAAACCTAGGGCTGTAGCTGTATCAATAATGTGCTCTTACCATTGAGCTATGGCTCCTTTTATGTAAGCTCATGTAGATGTAGGATTATGAAATCCACAATGTAGTGTTCTGTTTAGGAAAGAAGATATGTATGAATGCATCAAGGGCCTCATCATAAAGTTAATAATAGTCTCCCCCGCCAAGTATTATTGGAGACCCAGCAGTAGCTGATATTCAAATGCACAGTTGGAAATGCAAACACAATTTCTCTTTGCAGGTTTCACGTATGACTGCTTTACCCATAATGCCTCTAATTGTTTGAGAGAAGGTGGGACTAATGTTATTAGACACCTCAAGGTGCACCTCTGTGACTAAATGTTGCAATAGGAGTGCTCCTGTTCAGAGTTCCAGCCAATTAATGCCCCATTCCAGGACATTCCATTCCTTTCTCCCTGGTTTTCCTTTCCACTCCCAAAAATATATTCTCCCTTCTATGTCGCTCTGTGTTCTGTGGCCACTGACCATGCTGAGTCCTCACTAGACTATTTTGGGTCTCTCCTTGCCCCCCCCCAAATTTTGTGGCATTTCTGCAAACCTTGGGGTTCCCTCAAGCCAACTCATGTGCACGATAGTGCCATTTTGGCTACATAATTATTAGCACTCGGATAATGAGTTTGCTGTTAGTAGTATATATGATAGCTGAAAAAGGAGCTTGTGTGGTGTGTGTGTGTGTGTGTGTGTTGTGGACTTGATTGCTAGTTATTAAGAACCAAGGACAGAGGTAGTTATTCTTCATTATACCCTTTTTGAAGGGTATCTGGCTGTCATGGTTGGAAAATGAATTATAGATTAGATAAACCTTTGGTCTGATCCAACAAGGCAATTTATAAATTATGTTCTTAAGAGCAACATTTTTAAAAGAAAAAACATTGTTCTAAGCAACATTCAACTCTAAAAATGTCTGAGGGCAAACTGGGGTGCAAAATCCCCTTTCTTTATTAAAAGAACCTTGTAAAGAGATGCAGAAAATCCCACCAACCTAGTGATATTATTTTCCTCAGGATTTTCAGTTCTTTCTTCCAGTGAAACTGACACTCTTGTCAACAAAATAAAATTGTCAGCTAATTGTCACCAGCCCCAAACCCTCTGAACTTTTTGGAGATGTTTACCAGCTAGAAATGCACTGATTTACGGTGTGCCAATCTGATGCTCATTTCAGATTGTTCCCAGAGATACTGTTTTAATTTCAAGCTCTCTTTTAGTTGTTGTTGTTTTGGTTGTTTTTTTTTTTTTTGCCTCTTTCTATCAAGTGAAGCTATAGCATCCTTTATCTTTTGGACATCAGCAATTTCAATACTTGGTTGCATTGTAATTTCCTGCAATGCAACTTTCCTTTGAGCAGAGAGAGCAGGACAGAATGGATCCTTGCTTTTGTGTGTGTGAGACATGACAGAATCCAGAAAACAGATTCAGAAACAACCAGACAAACCTCTCCACTTTCAGTGACCAGTATCTAGTGGATGGATACGATATTCCTAAATGACTCTGTGCTACAGTGCTTCCAGATGATTTGAGTGGACAACATGTAAACAAATCCATCTTAAGATACTTCAAGGACATGACGCTATAGAAACCTGCCTTGGTCTATTCCCCTTACCTTGGCTCTTTTATTGATCATTGTGTGACCCAACTAATTCAGTTCAAAGGTTCTAGGACAAAACGATTCATTTACTCCATTGGAAGTTGGAAGAGCTTAGAAAAACAGCTGCACAGTCATCCACGTACAGCCAGATTGACAATGACTTTCTGGTGCGATTGCACACCCAGAAACGAAACAAACTCTTTAGCTGCTATACAAGTCACCATTCCTTACGGGAAATTTCAGCGGACATACAATTCTTTGGGCTGGGGTCCCTTTTCATTTAAGTTCACTGAAAATCATTGTTGGCTGCAATTAAAAAGTACCTGGTGACCGTATGCCTTCCCATATGCTTATATTATAAAGTGTTGGTGCAAGCTAAGAGTCAGCTCCAGAACCTTTCCAGGGAGTTTAGTGGTAAATCATTTGCTGTGTCTGCAGAAATTTCCAGGTTCATTTCCCAGCATTTCCAGATAGGGCTGGGAGGGGAGGGGGGGGGACACCCGTGCCTGAAACCCTAGATAGTCGCTGCCAGTCAGTGTAGACAATACTGAGATAGATGGGAAGACTCAGTATAAGGTTGCTTCCTGTGTTCTTGTTTTCAGTGCCAAAGCACCCCCCTTAACCCTGAAGTGCTAGCTAAGTGCAGAGCACTTTTTCCTAACTGCTTAGTAACAGCCACCTTTAAAGATCACCTGCAATTAGCAGTGGGGTCTTTCAAAGCAGATAGCGCGGCTTATATCCAGCCTTTGTGCTGCATCATTTTGGAACTGAAGTGCTGCCTTTTATGGACTCCCCCACTCCAAACAATCCAAACCCCTTTCGAGCCTTTGTGATTAGGCGAAATAAAAGGGCTAATTGTAACCTCCAGGCAAATGTGCCCACACACCGACACTCAGCTGCTCTGAAACACCAGGGCGGTCCGATTTACCTGTCTGTGAAATGGTAGCAACAAAAGTTCAAGGAAAAAGGAGAGGAGGGAGAGAATAAAAGACGGAGCGCTCGAGTACATTTCGCTTCAAGGCGCCCAAGCGATGCCTTCCCCCGCCTTTCCCCCCGCCCCCGCTGACCCGAGGTGGGCAAAGGCGACGTGGAGTTTCAGGGACTTTTCGGGCAGATGCATTCAAACGACCCGAAGCGGTCGTTTTCAGCGGGGAAGCAGCTGCCCACGGGCGCGCCGAAACGTGGTCGTTCTCTGCCTACAGAGCTATCTGGAGAGGCTTTCCGAGTCTCCCAGCGCAGGTACGCGAGCTGAACAGGCGAAGCCCGACGTGGCGCGCCTGCAGGTGGCGACAAATGCCCTTGAAGCTCAGCGCTGTCCAGGGTGCTGAAATCCTGGCGCTCGCCAGCCGGCGCCGAAATGGACTTCGTCGCCTCTGCTGCCGCGAGGAAGGCGGGGGGGGGGGAGCAGGGATGCCCATTCGCCGCCGCCGCCGCCTTCCTTGCAAAGCGCCCGATTCCAGCTAGGGAACGAAGCGGTTCGGGGGGGAGGGAAGGGGGATCCCTTCCCTACGGTTCTCGCAAGCCTCGCCAGTCACCCTCCGCTGGTTCAGCGGAGCTGCTTCCCCGGGCAAAGCGTTCCAGTTGAAACGAAGCGTAATGAGAGACGGAGAGCTCAGTTCAGCGGTTCTGGCTGCTTTCCCTCGTCAAGCCCCCGCCAGTTCCTCCGGGTCGCCTCCGGCCAAGACGAAGCTCGGTCTCCACTGCATCCTGCCTCTTTGGCACTCCTGGCTGGGTAGACCCTGGGTAGACGTGAGGGCGCACCTACAGGGACTGGGTTTTCAAGGGGAGGCGCGGCTGACGCGCGGCGAAGCAGTCCCAGCAACACCACTATAACTTTTTGCTCTTTTTTAACGACTCTCGCCTGCTGTTGGAGGGTTGCGATGGGGGGCGGGGAGCAGGAGGCGGTTTGCGTTGCGTGTAGGGGGTTCCCCTTCCTTTAGAGAATCTATCTGGTCTAGTTTCTGACATGTGTATGGATCATGTGTGAATGTGTGCTGGGGTGGGGAGGAGACAATGTGTCCTATCGGTCCTATCCTTACTCCCCTATGGCTGCTAAGGCACCCAGTGAATGCTGCCCCAGATTCCATTGACGAAAAGGACCATCGGCACAGAGTCCCATGTCATCCGGCGAGAAGCACCCACTAACGCACACGAGGTGTCTATGTGGGGGCGTTGTGTGTGTGTGTGTGGAGGGGGGGAGCGGAGAAGTGAAAGGGAGGGGCCGAGGGGAGGAGGAGGGAGGAAATAAACCCGAGAGGAGGAGAATTGGGGGGGGGGGGGAGGGGGGCAACAAAATGCTGAAGGCGAGAGATCTCAGCAGTCCTTGGCAATGGAGAAGTGAAAAGAAGAAGGAGGGAAAGGAGAGGAGACGGGGGCAGACCCAAAGGCTGAAAGAGGAGCAAAGAAGCCGACGGGGTGACAAGGAGAAGACGAAGGGGAGGGCTGGCAGCAGGCAGCGAGGACTACAAAAAGTGTGTGTGTGAGTGTGTGGACGGGGGAAGAGCGGCTGCAGAAAGAGAGCAGCAGCAGCAGCAGCAGCAGCGAGGGCTAGAGAAGCGGAGCAGAAGCGAGGGAGAAGGCGGGAGAGGGCAGACAAGGGAGGAAGAAGAGAAGAAGTGGGGCAGAGAGAAAATAAATGGGATCCAGGCAGAAGGAAATAAATAAATAAAGGAGACAAAGAAGTCGAGGAGGGAGCCCAAGAGGCAGCGGCAGGAAGAGGAGCAGCAGAGAGAGAGAGAGAGAGAGAGAGAGAGAGAGAGAGAGAGAGAGAGGACGGCGAGAGCGACCGGAGGCTGCGAGAAGCCAAGCTCAGTGAGTGAGTGACGGGGGGATGTGGCAGGGAGGATAAGAAGCGGCGGGCAAGAGCCAGAGAGAAGCAGAGAGACTTTGAGAAGGAAGGGCGAGGAAGAGGAAGCAGGAGAGCCAGCCCAGCAGCAAGTGGGGGCCGCCTGAGGGTTGAGCGGCGGCGGCGGCAGCGGGAGGGGGCAGTGGCAGCAGTAGCAGCAAGGAAGCTCGAGAGGAGGTGCTGGGCACTGCTCCCGGGAATGCCTAGCCGAGGAGGAACAGGAGGAGGAGGAGGAGGAACAGGAGATGCAGCCGGTGTGCCGGGACTGGAGCTAGCCCGAGGCGCTGCCTGGCCTTAGCCCGCCCAGGGGCGCGTGAGTCCCGCCAGCCGCCGCCGCCTCTCTCCGCCCGTCCCGTCGGGGGGCCATGGTGGTGCTGACCCTCTGGAAGTGCTGCTGCCCACCGCCGCTGCCGCCGCCGCCGCCGGAGTGAAGGCGCTGCCTCCTCGGCCCCCCTCGCCCCCCGCTCCTCCCTCCGGCCCCCTTCCGCCATGGAGATGCCCAACAGCACGACGGCGGCCAACGGCAGCCAGCCGACTAGCCCGTCGCCTGCGGCCACCCTGGGTTACCAGCTGGGCACGTCGGTGGTGCTGGGCGCGCTGATCTTGTTCGCCGTGGTGGGCAACGCGTGTGTCATCGCCGCCATCGCCCTGGAGCGCACCTTGCAGACTGTGGCGAACTACCTGATCGGCTCCCTGGCCGTCACGGACCTGATGGTGTCGGTGCTCGTGCTGCCCATGGCCGCCCTGTACCAGGTGCTGGGCAAGTGGACGCTGGGCCAGGTGACCTGCGACATCTTCAACTCCCTCGACGTGCTGTGCTGCACCTCGTCCATTCTGCACCTGTGCGCCATCGCCCTGGACCGCTACTGGGCCATCACGGACCCCATCGACTACGTCAACAAGCGGACGCCCCGTCGGGCCGCCGTCCTCATCAGCCTGACGTGGCTGATCGGCTTCCTCATCTCCATCCCGCCCATGCTGGGCTGGCGGACCCCAGAGGACAGGGCCGACCCCAACGCCTGCACCATCAGCAAGGACCCCGGCTACACCATCTACTCCACCTTCGGAGCCTTCTACATCCCGCTGCTGCTCATGCTGGTCCTTTACGGGCGCATCTTCAAGGCGGCGCGTTTCAGGATCCGCAAGACCGTCAAGAAAGCAGACAAGAAGCAGCAGCAGCACGAGGACTCCGAGAAGGTGGCCGACACCTGCCTGTCGGCCTCGCCGTCCAGCGGGGAGCCCAAGCGGAGCAACGGGGGTCCCCAGCGCAGCTGGAAAAGCGCAGTCGAGCCCAAAGGGCCTGAGGGCCCGTGCGTCAATGGGGCCCTCCGGCTGGGAGAGGACTGCCCGGTGGCTGCCTTGGAAATCCTCGAGGTCAACCCGTCGAACTCCACCAAGAGCCACCTGCCCCTGCCCAACCACCACCACCATCACCACCATCATCATCACCACCACCACCCTCCCCAAGGCAGCTCGGGGGCGGCCACGCCGTCGACGGAGCGCAAGAACGAGCCCAAGAACGCAGAGGCCAAGCGCAAGATGGCCCTGGCCCGGGAGAGGAAGACGGTCAAGACTCTGGGCATCATCATGGGCACCTTCATCCTGTGCTGGCTGCCCTTCTTCATCGTGGCGCTGGTCTTGCCCTTGTGCGGCTCGGGCTGCTACATGCCGGACTGGCTGGGCGCCGTCATCAACTGGCTAGGCTACTCCAACTCGCTCCTCAACCCGGTCATCTATGCCTACTTCAACAAAGATTTCCAAAGTGCTTTTAAGAAGATCATCAAGTGCAAGTTTTGCACGCAGTGACTGGAGCGCAGGGAGGGACAGCACACACACACAGAGAGACACGCTTCTGGGGGGTGAAGTGGGGGGCTGGGAGAGGGGTAGGGTAGGCACTGGGTGTGTGGGTCTTATCCTCCACCTCACCTCTTCATGAACTCCCCTCCCCCCAGGCATCTCCTTCTACTATGGATGCTTTGCAGACATCTGATGCCCTGTAATGCCGTCGGGGCTGGGCCATCTCACCTCTTCTGCGCCATTTTCATTGGGCACTGATGGCTCTTTTATTTTCGGGAGAGGAGGAGAGGAGGGCGGGGAGCGTCGCCTGGACCCCCCCTCCCCCATTTGGGACGCTCGAATGGAGGCTGCCCAAAGCCAACTGCTCTCGCCCAGCAGTGTTGCTCATCCGGCGCCCTCGGGGGTCCCTTTTCTGAACTCCTGCTTCAACACCGCGAGGCGGCTCAGGAAGGTAGGAGCGTCCCAGGGAAGCCTGACAGTCTCCTTTGTTGTTGCTCCCGGCCTCGACTCCTTCTCAGAGTTTCCTCCTTACTCCAAACTGTGCATAGAAACAATCCGATCTAGGGGAGCTGATCTAGGATTTTGAGGGTGTGTGTTTGCGTGTGGGGGTGGTAGGATGGGCTGCAGACCTGGAGACTAACCAACCGACAAACAAACAAACAAACAAACAAACAAACAAACAAACAAACAGGGTATCTGCCCGAATTGAAACCACACAATAAAACCATCCTATTCATAACAACATAAATCTCGTCTGGTTTCTCTCCTTCGCTCGCTCCCCACACGCCCCCCCCCCCAAACCCATCGGATTTATTTATTTTTATTATTTTAAAGAAGAAGCTAAAAAACTTCTTTGCTTCTTTTAAGGCCGAGTAAGTACGAACTCTGAAAGGGAGCGAAGCAACCAAGCCAACTGGAGCGGCTTCCAGGTGGTCGCTGGCTTGGGCAAAGTGCATTTCGGTGGGGTGGGAAAGGAGGGAGGGAGCCAAGCGGATCCGCAGTCCTGTAAGTGACTTGCTAACTGATCGGTCTGTACCATGTATTGTAGAGAGCGCTCTCCTGCTTATATGTTGTCAGCCATTTCTATGTCCAGGACTCCCGCGAAAGGGCAAGCCGATCCCACGCTACGCATGTTTACTCGGAAGTAAGTCCCACCGAGCTCAATGCTTCCAAGGAAGCCCGAGGTCCTTGGCACACTTGGGTGGGAGGGGAGCGGAGAGAAGAGCCATTGGTTGAGGCGAGATTTACTTCAAAGTAAAAACGTTCATCTGATCGGGCCGCCGTTAAGGCTTGAAGCCTGAAATTGTGGGAAACACACCTCTTATGAAAGATTTAGCAGACGAGGAGATAGCTTTAATCGGTGTTTAAAGCGCTAGAGGCAAGCTTCCGGGCCACACTGAACTTCCTGCAGCAGACAAACCGATGCGGTAGGGTTAACTTGATTCAGTATTTACATAGCTTTCGGTTGAGTCCAGCTAGATTTTACTCAGAGCAGATCCGCTGAAATGAATGTTTGGGGTGCCTGTTATTTTCGGTGGGTTTACTCTGAGTAGAACTAGCATGGGATTCAACCCTTTATCAGGACAAATAAGTAGTGAAATGCTTAATGCAGGCAGCGTTCATTAGATCAAAATCCTTGATAAGGATGCAAATTAGAAAAAGTTGTTCCAGGGACAAAACAGCTTCTGGTGGATAGTGCCCAGGGGTGTCCTTTGGAAGCAGAACAAAGACAGTTCTGCATCACTGGAGTCTCCCACAATGCTTGGAAAAGTGAAAATAAAGAAGGCAGTCCTAGCAATTATAAATGATTAGCAAATGCTTGCAACATTTGGTCCAGATAAATATATGGTCTCAGTTGAGTATTGCTCTTTCTTGTTTGGGATCAACACGTGAGACTTGGAACTCTTCATATTGCATCAATAGATGAACGTGATGCCCTTAACTTACCCTGCTGACTTCAAGCCTCTAGACACTTACTCCCAAGTAGACACGTTGTCTGCAGAGAAGGTGAATGGGGGAGCTGTATGCCCAGAGTGTGAGCAAAGAAGTTAAAACATTGCTCAAGAGATAGCAAAAGTCAATAAATCAAATGAAATGTATAATATAATGCCATTGCATATTATTTAAATGTCCTATCAGAGAAATGTGGCCACTGACTGAGTTTATTTGCATGCATGTCTGCATATAAAAAAGCCCTCATGTCTAATAAACTTTGCTGAAAGTTACAATGCAGCTACTGACTGCAGTTCACAAGCCCAAGGATGTGGCTTGTGGATTGCAGACTGTATAAAACTGTCACTCTGCTTTTTTATTTTATTTGAAAAGAGCATTTTAAAGTACCACTAAAGATTAGTAGGTGTAGAGGGCATATGTTAGCAGAGGCAGCAAAAGGTCTCCTAACTCCTCCCACAATGACTTTGACTCATACTGAATCCTTCATTTTAATCATCTCAGTTCTCTTGTTGAAGATTAATGAAGAGAGGCAAGTTTCACTCCCAAAGTTCTGTGCATTCCATCATTGATATGAATGGAACTTGTGCCAGAGCATGGGAAGTGCTCTCAAATCCTTCAGAGGAGTTTGCACAAAGGTATGTCTGGCGTGTTGTGCATCACACAGCTGTAAAAATAGCCATACAGCTGTAAATAAATAAAACGACAGCTTAAACTCATGAGCAACCATATTAGAGTGCCCAGTGCTTCAGTCCCTTGAGCACATGACTGGAAAATGCATTGCGTTGCTTCCAGGGAGTGAGATTTTCTGACAAGTCATGGACTGTAGAACATAATGGGCACCAGCTGCAACAAGCCTAAGCACATATACAAAGAAGTCATGGGCATTTCTATGTAAAACTTGCTTCCATGGGAAAGCTTTTGGAATACTTCTTATGAAGACATAATAAACCTAGGGAAAAAAGTCTTGTCAGAATTCATTAGCAGCACAGATTTTTAAAGGTTGAATTCATAAGGAGACTAGATTTGTGTTGGTTCAGTTACTGGGCTTCCCCAAGAAAAACACACATGGATAACTACACAGCAAATATCTCCCTGAAGGGTAACTCCAAAAGACAAAAGTTATAATAGAAACAAAATGTGAGTCATTCATTGTGAAGGACCCAGATATATTCTCTGAAAGCTATGCTTCTGTTACAGGGATCCAATATCCAATTTCCACTGCTCTCCAACTGAACTATTCTTATTGGTAGGATCCCAACGGTGCATCCATTGATATTTTTATTATTGTGTAGAATGTGGCAGCGTCAATGTTGCAGGTGCATATTGGAGAGTGTCTGTGACATTATCAGTCACAAGTGGCACGACTCTTCCACATGGCTGCTTCAATTTCATGTACGTATAAGAAGTCCAATTTAGCAAATTATAATTACCATTAAACTTCCAGTTAGAGTTGTCAGAATATGCAGCCCTCCAGATATTGTTGGACTTTAACTCCCGTCAGCTTCGGCCCGTGTGGACAATGGTCAGGGATAAGGAGAGTTGGAGTCTGAAAGCCTCTGGGGGGGCTGCAGGTTCCCCATACTTGCTTTATATGTGGAGCATGGCAAAATTTGTGTAGCTCTTAAAAAAATAAATCACTCCCAGAATTTCTCAGGACTGAAGCCTACATCTGTATTTTTTAATATATAAAAAAGCAGCAATATTGTTGTTCCCCTAGAGCAAGATTATTATTTGCAGCAAAGCTACTTCAATCTTGACCCAATATCAAGCTATTACATTTGAGTTAGTCCCTGCTGAACAATTTAACACAGGCTAAAATCCATATCTAGAATACAGTTTGACTGCTAATTATTTAATTCTAAAATCCTAAACACACTTACTAGGGAGTAAGTCTCACTGAACACAGTGACTAAGTCAACATGCAGAAGAATGCACTTTTCCTTATGGGACCAAAAGTAACACCAAAGGCATATGAATGGGACATAATTTCAAGTGAAGTCTATCAATGTTTAAGCATATTTACACAGAACTGAGTTCACTGAAATCTTATGGGGGCATGCTACTATGAAAGTGGATTGTTACTGCCTAAGAATCATATTTGCATGTAAGAGTTTTAATAGCTATGGGTTGATGTACACATTACATCTTTATTGTATAGAGACAATTCCCAGGTAGTTAACAAAAGTGTTCTCCATCATTTCAAGGGTGCTTTTGCAGCCAGTGTGCTGATTGGGCAGTTGATACACTTTACAGCAAAGGGATATTTAGGTTGTAGTGGATCTTGCACAATTTTGCAATTCTTTTTCTTCTTCTTTGGCGATCACTCGTAGCCGAGTAAGATTATCTTCCATAAACACAGTTTTAACAATGAGTCTGTAAGTGACTGTGGAGGCCAATTCTGGATCCGCAAGTCCTTCCCCAGTGGGGACATTGGTTTCTGGGCAAGAGTTGATTACGATGTGAATGAGCTAATGTTATATTTGTACTAAATGCCCATATAATTGGAGCTGGAAGCAAAGGTTGTGATTCAGGACCACTTATTCTTTTTATTCATTTATTCATTCATTCATTTAATAATAATAATAATAATAATAATAATAATAATAATAATAATAAAATGTGCACCCCACCCCTGAGACTATTCCATTGTAACTATCCAAGCTCTTGAAATTTCAACATCTCTTGTGAGATGTACAAATTCTACAAATACTTTCCATATCTCCTCAAAATCATTTCTCCTGCATATGGGACCGCTTATTCTTGAACATGCTAGCTGAAGTCATTTTGAAGGCTCAGTGACAGTACCATTTCAAGATATTTCTGCAAGGGCCAATGCTATGCCAATTCTCTCCGTCATCTATAACCTGCCTTCTCCATGGTGCCACCTGAAGCAGGTTACTTCACCCTGTTGCATAGCAGGGGCCGGACTTGCTATGTGAATACCTTGACATTGCTCCAGCGCAACTGGCATGTAGGGTTTAGTCTTTCACATGAGTTACTTTGAAAAGATTTATACCCCACCATCTCCCAGGACTCACAGTGCCTCACAACAGCTTTATCTACAAGCATGTCCTGCCTCCGTGGGACTCAAAGCTGTAGGCGCTTAAACAAATAAGTAACTAAAGGAAGCCAAAACAATGAAAAGCCCCCCTTTATGGCAGGGTTGGAGAAACCATTGCCAGCCCAAGGGCTGCACTGTCTTCTGGGCAACACTTTGGGCACCACATGCTGGTGATGGATGGGGCCAAAGGCAAAGGTTGGGAGGGCAACATATGTGACCTGGGGAGAAGGATGGTGGTGAGAGTCTTGAGAGCCAGATGGAGATGCCTGGAGGACCACATTTCCCCTCCCCACCATCCCGAGGTTCCCGATCCCTGTTTTAGAAAAAATTCACACACAAAAAGGAGTTAGTGTAAACCAGTTAGCAAGGAGCAAGTCCCATTCAATTTCCTGGAAACTTACAAATAAACAGAAGTCGAGTCATGTTGCATAATATTTCATTCCAACCCTTTTCTGCTATTTCTTGCCCCCCAAATTTCCCCAGCCCCTGCTATTACACATAGTTTACCTGACTGGCTTGTCCCTTTCAATGTAATCCTGACCTAAACGAAATCCATTGACATCAGCAGTGTCAATAGGATAGATAGAATTAGCCCAAGTCCCATGAAAACCCATTTTGAAAATGAATGTTGTTTTCTTGGCTTCAAGCCCAAGCACTCTGGCTTGGAAAGATGTTCCATAGAAATCCACCAGACCTGTTTCCAAATATATGTGTTTACAATCCAGGTACAGATCTCTCAGGTGCTGTTAAAATGTCAACCTTGTTATCTCGAGCCTGAAAACAATTTGTATGAAAAGAGAGATGTATGTGTTTGGGGTCAGTTTTCCAGCACTTAAAAGCTACCACAAAGAAGACAGAGAACACTGAGGGACGTGTATGGTGAGATATTTTAACATGCTGTAGTATAAACAAATGTTAGGTGTTAGGACTCACTTCCTGACTGCAAGATCAGTTGGGCAATAATACAAGTTATTGAGAGTCTTCTACTCTGGAATGATCCTTAACCTGGATGGGTTAAGGAAGGCATGTGTTGTCTTAAGGGAGATGGGTTTAGAGTAGATGATCCTTGAGGTCCTTTCCAGAATCAGAACTTGTAGGGAGGTGACAGAATGCCCATTTTGCACAGCACCCCCTATCTTCATACAGGGTATGGATTGTGATCTAGTCTAACGTTCCCAACTCCTGGTTTGACAGGGATGCTAATTTTGCACTATGAAATAGTCTGAAACCTTTGTGAAGTTCATCTATGATCTCATGCTTGAGCCAAAGACAGAGAAAGAGGTGATTGTCCTGCTTAGTTTGATACAGTTTGTGCTACCTAGCGATAAAGGGAATGTTTATTCTGTGATTCATGTGAATGTATATGTCCACTCATGAACTGATGCTACTACATACTGTGTTCAATGACGTTGATAATTTTAATATGTTCTATAAATAGTCTAATTTTCTGATTAAAATGGACTGCATTTTCTCAATTAAAGTGATCTTTGATCTCACTTTCCCCTCTTTCTTTGATCAACACGTTCTTGAATTTCTGGTCTTTGAAAATCAAGTTGAGGTCCCCACAACATTGCAAAAGGCGAACACACAAGAATTAACAAGTGTTGCTGATATAGCCATATTACAGCAACAGACACAACTTGTACACAGGGATGCAGGAAATTTGTTAGCTATACATATATAAACAACAGTTCAGGGGACTTTACAAATTAATTAATTAGCTCTGTGTTACTGGTGGGTGATATTTGTTGAAACTAGAAGTTCCCTATGCATGAGTAGTGATGATGACGATGATTTGAAAAATATGCATCATTTATCTGTGAAGGTGTGGAACTGTTTGCATCTGCAAATTTGTTGGTTCCTACTTTCCCTTCCTTCCTGTAACTCAGTGACAGAGAGCATGGTTTGCATGCAGTGGGTCCAGGTTTAAACACTGGCATCTCCAGCTAAAACTGGGAAAAGACTTGCATCTGAAATCATGAAGAGTCACTGCATGTCAGTGTAGTCAGTAGTGAGCTCAGCACAAAGCAGTTTCCTATGTTCCTTTCTCTTTCCTTGTATAAAACACTAGATACTTTCTAAATGTAGTTATGTCAGCTTATAATTCCGGATTAGAGCTGGATTTATTTTAGTGGAAGATTAAATGGGATAACAAATGGGTTGTATTTCTTGTTTTCCCTAAATATCACATGGTCAGAAGCTGGAGGTGATCTAGTGAAGCATAGGGTGCTCAGAGCTGCTTGTTATTTTACACACTGAGAGGACCTAGACCTGGCTATGTATGAGTATCACCCTACTGGAATAGACAGGTCATTGCCATAAAGCTGTTCTTATACTATATTCTGATTTTACTGCCCAGTTTAATGAGAACTTGAGGACCACAGGGGAAGGACTAGTGCCAAATCTAGTCCAAGGGCTGGATGCATCTAGATAGTAGCACTAGTGGAAGCCAGTGTAACACATCCTACAAAGACAATGGGGATTCCCCTCTCCTCATCCGTGCCCCCTAATTCACACTAGGAGGTCAGGAGAATCCCCAGAACAGGGCAAGAGTGGAAGAGAGGTGATATCATTTTACCAGGCAAGTAGAGATGCTAGTGCTGATGGAGTGATCTCCTCAGCACTACTTCAAATTCCACCTCAGGTCACATCTTGGATCACACACTGTCCTCTGGAGGAAGCTACAAATGATGTTGTTTCTGCAGAGATGTTGTAGGCTAGAACTAGTGTGGTAGGATCTGCCTCCCTGGAGGAGCTAGCTGGTTATTTAAAGGGCTCTTACCTTGTTTTGTAGCCTTTGCCTTTTGCAGGGCTGGGGAGACAGAAGCAATTCATGGGACTCATTCTCTGAGTTAGAGGGTAGTGGCAGGGCTGTGCCCCCTGACATGCTCATGGTTGTCTTCTCAAAGAAGGCATCTGAACCTTGTCCTCATCAGAGTCCTCTGCCATACGCTGCAAGTTCCCTGTGTTGTGGGTCATGATGGTTGCCTCTCTTTCTTATTACTCCTTTCAGGGAGATGTATCACAAAATGGATGGAATGATCAGTCTAGATCTCTTTTATATGCACTACGAGTGTGGAATATGTGGTCTTCTACATGGTGCTAGACTACAACCGCCATGATCCCTGACCATTGGTCATGCTTGTTGTGGTTGACATAATCCACCAACCTCTGGAGGGCCACAGATTAGAACCTATACCCTGATATAGGTATGCACAATCTCTTTCATTTCATTTTTTTAGTCAATTAATTTTCTTTTGCAACAGTTTTATGAGTGTTCCACTTTGGCTGGGCAATCAAAGAGCTTTGAAGCAAACAGAAAGCTACATGCATGGCTTCAGTTCTTAATGGACGATCTGGAAGAGGCTATATTAGTCATCAGTGGACTATGCCTTCAGAGAAATTATGCCTTTAGAGAAATATAACTCATAAATCATACTTCTATTTCAACCACGTGTCTGCCTGACATAATTTGCCAATTTAAGTGGAAGTTGAGTTATGGGTTGTGGGTGATCAGTAGGACCATATTTACATTATAGACATGGACGATTTTTCATACCACTTTGACTGTCAAGGCTTCCCTAAAAGAATCTGGGAATTGTACCTTGGTGGAGTGTTGACAAATCTGCCTCCCCTCACAGAACTACAGGCCTAGTCTTCCCTGGAGAGGGAGAATGACAGTTAAACAAATATATCTATCATAGATAAGTCATTTGACTCAGCTTTCTTTCAGCCGAACTGATTTGAGAAGCAGATTCACATCCTTGGCATCAATTTTATTTCCCACAGCCACATATTTGTAATAATTTGGATGCAGGCAACCTGCTGCTGAATTACATAATCAAACTAATCACCACTGGATTGTTTTGAACAGGTTTAAGCACAAACATTGTGCCATGGAAGCTGAAGGGATGTTTCCCTTGGAAAACATGGTTGCGGGAATGTATCCCGAGTCCTCCAGTTTACTATGGCAATTTCCTTTTTCATGGAGAGGTGGAGATTGCTTGCATGGTTCTATTATTATTAATTAAATTTGTTAGATGCTTTACTTTGCCCAACACAACCCAAAGTGACTTACAACCAAGCAGAGAGGGTTGCAGAGATGCACCAGATTCCATGTTCAAGCATGAACGTGAGAGAGAATCTTTTTATGAGGGATGTTGTTTCAAGTATATTGGGGTGTTTTAGAAATCAGTCTGAATATATACAAAAGCCAGTAGTGTGGAGTGCTCCTGTTCAGGGTGATAGTCCAAGGAAACTCCACTCCACCCCATTCCATCTCCCTCTGGTTTTCCATCCCTCGCCCAATCACCAGTCAACATTTCACAAAAATGAGCATGCTCAGCTCTCAGTGGGCTCTTTTTGGGTTCTTTCCTTACATTCTTTTTTAAAAAAGAAAAGGGCTTCTGCAAATTTTGGGTGTTCTTGATCCTGCTGATGTCTCCCACTTGTCTCTAAGTGGTGCAGTTTTGGGTATGTATGTAACAATGTTTAAGCACTGGATATAAAGTGCTTTATATCCTGACTTTAGCACAGTTAGAGATGAGCATAAGAGTTCAACGGATATTACCGAGTGTAGTAATAAGCAGAGGCTTGTGGTTCTCTGTGGGAATGTTTCCCTAGCCCAAGGTGAGCTCTAATGCCCCTGAAAACACCACCCATCAAACAGCAGGGAAGAACAGAAAAAAAATCCACTGTTGCTTTACAATTCTATTAAGCTCATAATACTAGGTTAGAACTGGATTCATCTTCCTCGATTGGAAACCTGTTTCCAAAGTGATAGTTCAAATGAAGCTTTCTGTTTTTTGACTGCTATCAAAGTAGTTCATTTTTGGTACTCCGGAGTCCTCTTGGTGGATCTGTGTGTCTAGCAAACAGGTGCAACGTTCAGAGAAACTTAATAGCTCCAGCTAGTTACAGATGCCAGCTCTCCCTGCAAAAACCTCACACAGAGCTCATTAAGGAAATTAAGTCGGATGCTGATTCTGTGTCTTCTCTCTAAGTTGGCAGTTCCTGCTGTACAGGCAGGCTTAAGTTTGTTGATACTTTACTGCCGAATATCCTTGCAATCGGGTACCATAAAGAGCTAGCACTAGCAGACAGCTGATGCTACCAGATGGAATATTTCTACAGAGGAAATACGTAGTACTGCTAGGGTAACTCAGCAATGGCCATTGCGAGCATAATTAAAGAACCCGCCTAGAATTGCTGTGGGAGAGGAACAAGAAAAATAAGGTGGCAGTAAAATAAATGAAGGCATTTTAAAGCTGCCTAATGGGTTTTGTAAAAAGAGAAAGGAAAAAAATTCCGTTTTCACTTGCCCACCTTCATGGGGCTTACCTTTAAAGGGAACTGGTTTCCATTTGCAAAAAACCGAAACTTCATATGAAAAAGCAGAGGTGTGACATATACTTATTCTCCACCTAATCTGAACATGTATCTGGTCAGTGACCTTCAATAGCAGATTGAAGAGAAGGAAAAAATAAACCATCCAAGTAATTATGCATGCCCAGTGGAGCTCAGGAAACTAGGAACCTGCCAGGGCATTAGTTCATCTAGCCTGATGTTGTCGACACTGGCTGGCAGTGGCTTTCTTTCTTTTTCTTTTTTGCAAGGATCCACCCAGCCTGACCTGGAGACGATGAGAGACACTTGGGACCTTCTGCATGCAAAAGAGATGCCCCAAAACTGAGCCATAGCACTTCCCCCTAGCTTGGGGCTTATACTTCTCAAATAGCATTCCTTTCTACAGAGATGCTCAAGGTAATTTGTCCAGCACTTTAATGTGAACTGACCAGAGCCACACTTTCTGGATCAACATATAGGTCATCCTTTGTTTTTCACTCTTCTCCAGATTATGCAATATTGAATGTACTAAAATACATACACAAATGCATATTTTGGGGCAAAACGTGCAGAATACAATGCAAAATTTGTGTGGGAAAACTTTACAATTTTCATAATAAAAGATGGGTACATGCAGCTGTTGCAAATACTGTTGTGGTAACAGTGTTGATAATAAAAAACAGAATTACTGATGCTTTGGGTTTCCCTTTTAAAACAGGAATAGGTAATTTGGAATGTCAAAATCCAGGGAGAAACTCCAAGGAGAATTTTGGAAGGATCCCCACTTACTGGTTTAATCCAGTTTTGAATATTTGCGTTCTCTATTATTGACTCTTGCACAGTGGCAATAGAGCGTGGCTTTTAAAAAATAGGTGTCCCGTAGGCAGCTAATTGCCATTGTTAAAGCTCACATAGTGCTAAGCCCCAGCACTCGATTTCTCTCAGTTCATTTGCTCTGATAAGGAATTAATGTTGAGAAATTGCACTTGTCTGTAGCAGCTTTCATAGTACCCTGGTCCGACTTTCTAATCGCATTATGGACTTGTTCTTGTAGAGAAGAATATTAAATCAATATTTTGAGTAGCAGGTACGCACAAATGCGAATGCTTTCTTTAAGTCTGAAGATGA
Source organism: Podarcis cretensis (assembly GCF_951804945.1). Classification (NCBI taxonomy): domain Eukaryota; kingdom Metazoa; phylum Chordata; class Lepidosauria; order Squamata; family Lacertidae; genus Podarcis; species Podarcis cretensis. The sequence goes on from NC_137180.1 coordinate 40,250,757, forward strand.
ATCTTGGCACAGGCAATGATGAAAGAGAAAATCTAAATGGACAGCAAAATAATTTTTGCTCCTTGCTGTGGGGAATAGGTCCTGCAGACATTTAAGGGCAGAGGAACTGCATTACCAGAGGTACTGTATATGAACTTCCCTTGAAGACTGCTAGAATCCTTCTTTTGATATTAATGGAGGTTGGTAAAAGTTCCCTGAAAATGCAATATCTATACAGAAGATTATGCTTATTTATTTTGTTACTGTAATATACAGGGCAGAGAGGTGAGTGCAGAAGTCAGCATTCTGGGGGTTTTTGTCACATTTTCTTCAGAGTAGACACATTGAAATGAACAGCCTAAGTTAGTCCTGGCCATTAATTTCAGTGGGTTTACTCTAAGCAAACATTAGTTGAATACAAACCGGCAAGTCAAAAGTTTAACCTTTGGAAAGTCAAAATCTAGTCCTTAAATCTCCAGCTGTTTTTGGACTACACTTCCCATAATACCACTGGCCCTGCTAGCTAGGGATGATGGGAGTTGTAGTCCAAAAACAGCTGGAGACCCAAGTCTGGGAAGCACTGATCTAAGGGAAGGATTGGAACCTGGTTGACGAAGATGGGGCTTCATCCCCTTCAGTAGCTGAAGGTGAATGAATTAGGTCAAATAGGTAATTTTGATGGTGTAGTGGGGTCTGGGTTTGCATGTAACACTAAATTATGTTTAACATTAACCAAGGTTTATAAACCCACTGCAAGCCTTGGTTGACAAGAATCCTTTACCTATAGTTAAGCTGCTGGGCTGGGTTAACACTTAAAGTAGAACTATGGTTCAATATCATAGTTTAGCATTGCTACTGTGTTGTTGTTGTTGTTTAGTCATTTAGTCGTGTCCGACTCTTCATGACCCCATGGACCAGAGCACTCCAGGCACTCCTATCTTCCACTGCCTCCCACAGTTTGGTCAAACTCATGTTTGTAGCTTCAAAAACACTGTCCAACCATCTCGTCCTCTGTCGTCCCCTTCTTCTTGTGCCCTCAATCTTTCCCAACATCAGGGTCTTTTCCAGGGAGTCTTCTCTTCTCATGAGGTGGCCAAAGTATTGGAGTCTCAGCTTCACGATCTGTCCTTCCAGTGAGCACTCAGGGCTGATTTCCTTAAGAATGGATACGTTTGATCTTCTTGCAGTCCACGGGGCTCTCAAGAGTCTCCTCCAGACCATAATTCAAAAGCATCAATTCTTCGGCGATCAGCCTTCTTGATGGTCCAATTCTCACTTCCATACATCACTACTGGGAAAACCATGGCTTTTACTATACAGACCTTTGTTGGCAAGGTGATGTCTCTGCTTTTTAAGATCCTGTCTAGGTTTGCCATCGCCTTTCTCCCAAGGAGCAGGTGTCTTTTAATTTTGTGACTGCTGTCACCATCTGCAGTGATCATGGAGCCCAAGAAAGTAAAATCTCTCACTGCCTCCATTTCTTCCCCTTCTATTTGCCAGGAGGTGATGGGACCAGTGGCCATGATCTTCGTTTTTTTGATGTTGAGCTTCAGACCATATTTTGCGCTCTCCTCTTTCACCCTCCTCACTTTCTGCCATCAAGGTTGTGTCATCTGCATATCTGAGGTTGTTGATATTTCTTCCGGCGATCTTAATTCCGGCTTGGGATTCATCCAGCCCAGCCTTTCGCATGATGAATTCTGCATATAAGTTAAATAAGCAGGGGACAATATACAACCTTGCCGTACTCCTTTCCCAATTTTGAACCAATCAGTTGTTCCATATCCAGTTCTAACTGTAGCTTCTTGTCCCATATAGAGATTTCTCAGGAGACAGATGAGGTGATCAGGCACTCCCATTTCTTTAAGAACTTGCCATAGTTTGCTGTGGTCGACACAGTCAAAGGCTTTTGCATAGTCAATGAAGCAGAAGTAGATGTCTTTCTGGAACTCTCTAGCTTTCTCCATAATCCAGCACATGTTTGCAATTTGGTCTCTGGTTCCTCTGCCCCTTTGAAATCCAGCTTGCACTTCTGGGAGTTCTCGGTCCACATACTGCTTAAGCCTGCCTTGTAGAATTTTAAGCATAACCTTGCTAGCGTGTGAAATGAGTGCAATTGTGTGGTAGTTGGAGCATTCTTTGGCACTGCCCTTTTTTGGGATTGGGATGTAGACTGATCTTCTCCAATCCTCTGGCCACTGCTGAGTTTTCCAAATTTTCTGGCATATTGAGTGTAGCACCTTAACAGCATCATCTTTTAAAATTTTAAATAGTTCAGCTGGAATATCATCACTTCCACTGGCCTTGTTATTTGCAGTGCTTTCTAAGGCCCATTTGACTTCACTCTCCAGGATGTCTGGCTCAAGGTCAGCAACCACACTACCTGGGGTATACGAGACATCCATTTCTTTCTGGTATAGTTCCTCTGTGTATTCTTGCCACCTCTTCTTGATGTCTTCTGCTTCTGTTAGGTCCTTTCCACTTTTGTCTTTTATTGTGGCAATCTTTGTACGAAATGTTCCTTTCATATCTCCAATTTTCTTGAACAGATCTCTGGTTTTTCCCATTCTATTGTTTTCCTCTATTTCTTTGCATTGCTCGTTTAAGAAGGCCTTCTTGTCTCTCCTTGCTATTTTTTGGAAATCTGCATTCAATTTCCTGTATCTTTCACTATCTCCCTTGCATTTTGCTTGCCTTCTCTCCCCCACTATTTGTAAGGCCTCGTTGGACAGCCACTTTGCTTTCTTGCATTTCCTTTTCATTGGGATGGTTTTCGTTGCTGCCTCCTGTATAATGTTACGAGCCTCCATCCATAGTTCTTCAGGCACTCTGTCCACCAAATCTAAATCCTTAAACCTGTTCCTCACTTCCACTGTGTATTCATAAGGGATTTGACTTAGATTGTATCTTACCGGCCCAGTGGTTTTTCCTACTTTCTTCAGTTTAAGCTTGAATTTTGCTATAAGAAGCTGATGATCTGAGCCACAGTCAGCTCCAGGTCTTGTTTTTGCTGACTGAATAGAGCTTCTCCATCTTTGGCTGCAGAGAATATAATCAATCTGATTTCGATGCTGCCCATCTGGTGATGTCCATGTGTAGAGTCGTCTCTTGTGTTGTTGGAAAAGAGTGTTTGTGATGACCAGCTTGTTCTCTTGGCAGAACTCTATTAGCCTTTGCCCTGCTTCGTTCTGAACTCCAAGGCCAAACTTGCCAGTTGTTCCTTTTATCTCTTGACTCCCTACTTTAGCCTTCCAATCCCCTATAATGAGAAGAACATCCTTCTTTGGTGTCATTTCTATAAGGTGTTGTAAGTCTTCATAGAACTGGTCAATTTCAGTTTCTTCAGCGCCAGTGGTTGGTGCATAAACTTGAATTACTGTGATGTTAAAAGGTCTGCCTTGGATTCGTATCGAGATCATTCTATCATTTTTGAGATTGCATCCCAGTACAGCTTTTGCCACTCTTTTGTTGACTATGAGGGCCACTCCATTTCTTTTACAGGATTCTTGCCCACAGTAGTAGCTATGATGGTCATTCGAACTGAATTCGCCCATTCCGGTCCATTTTAGTTCACTGATGCCCAGGATGTCAATATTTATTCTTGCCATCTCATTTTTGACCGCATCCAACTTACCAAGGTTCATGGTTCTTACCTTCCAGGTTCCTATGCAACATTTTTCTTTACAACATTGGACTTTCCTTTCGCTTCCAGGCATATCTGCAACTGAGCGTCCTTTCGGCTTTGGCCCAGCAGCTTCATCAGCTCTGAATCTACTTGTACTTGTCCTCCGCTCTTCCTCAGTAGCATGTTGGACGCCGTCCGACCTGAGGTGCTCATCTTCCAGCGTCATAATTTTTATATGCCTGTCTTTGTCCATGGAGTTTTCTTGGCAGGGATACTGGAGTTGCTTGCCGGTTCCTGCTCCAGGTGGATCACGTTTGGTCAAAACTCTCCACTATGACCTGTCCATCTTGGGTGGCCCTGCATGGCATAGCTCATAGCTTCTCTGAGTTATTCAAGCCCCTTCGCCACGGCAAGGCAGTGATCCATGAAGGGGATTGCTACTGTACTGCACAACATTATTTACTGTTACCTGTGCAGATCCCTATTTATGCAATGTGTGGCTTTGAAAATAACCCCTGTGCCTTTATATAGACTTGCATGGCACAGAGGCACACTTCTCTTCAGTACAGTGCTAGGAAAAGCTGCATCTTCTGGTTTCTTTATATTTTCAAAGAGCTTTCAAAGGCACAAAAGCGATGAAAGGTTATGATGAATAGTTTGGAACTGTATGTTTGCTGACTCAGTATCTGTGTTAAATATCAGGGGCTCCAAAATGGGCCATAAGTGTAAGCAACGGTACAATGATGAACATTGGGACAAAAGGCCCTGTCTTTACATACACACCAATGGGCTCAGTACTGGCAATGATTGCCTTGGAAAGAGACCTTGGGGTCATGGCAGGTCACTCAGTGAAAATGTCAACCCAGTGTACAGCAGCTGTGAAAAAGGCAAATTCAGTGTTGGGGATAATTAAGAAAGGGATTGAAAATAAAAACTGCCAATATCACAATGCTGCCCATTATATGTATCTATGGTGTGACCACTGCATGCAAAAAGGCCTGCATGCCACACGTCAAAAAGGATATTTGTAGAACTGGAAATGTTTCAGAAAAGGACATCAAAAATGATCAAGGGGTTGGAGCAATGCTCCTATGAGGAAAGGTTGCAACATTTGGGGATTTTAAGTTGAGAGATAAGGAAAGTGAGGGAGGACATGAAATTAAGCATGAGGTGGACAAAGTGGATAGTCCACTGACCCTAAAAGTTGAAAGATTCAGGACAGATAAAAGAAAGTACTTCTTTGTGCATCACATAATTAAACTGTTCAGCTTACTTCCACAGGAGACAGTGATAGCCACAAACTGGGATAGTTTAAAACATCTTTCAACAAATTAATGGAGGATAGGACTATGAGACAGGATGGCTATGTTGTTCCTTCATTGGCTGGGATACAGGTGGCACTGTGGTCTAAGTCACTGTGTTTGCTGATCAGAAGGTCAGCAGTTCGAATCTGCATGACAGGTGAGCTCCCATTGCTCTGTCCCAGCTTCTGCCAACCTATCTGCTCAAAAGCATACCAGTGCAAGTAGATAAGTAGGTACCGCTGTGACGGGAAGGTCAACGGCGTTTCCATGTGCTCTGGCACTCGTTACAGTCCTCCATGCTCCAGTAGCGGTTTAGCCATGTTGGCCACATGACCCGGACAGTTGTCTGTGGACAAACGCCGGCTCCCTCGGCCTGAAGTGAGATGAGCACTGCACCCCATAGTCGCCTTTGACTGGACTTAACCACCCAGGGGTCCTTTACCTTTACCGTTGTTCCTCCATTCTTGGAGGCATTGTGGATCTGAATACCAATTGCTGGAAATTACAAGTGGAGGCTGTGCTGTAATGCTCAGGTCCTGCTTGCGCACTTCCCATAGGTTGGCCACTTTTTTTATACAGGATGCTGGACTGATGGGCCATTGGTCTGATGTCCTTCCTGTGTCCTTACCAACAAATGGATTGATTACTAGCTGAAAACAACAATGATAATTATAATGATAGAACAACAACAGTAGTAATGATTCCTTCCGTGTTCTTCCACTCCCCACCCACAGAAACCTACAAGATGAAAAATACATGCAATACATTCCTAAAATACAAGACAATAATCAAATTGCCAACAGACAAAAACATATATAAAACAATTACCTAGAAACCTGACAGCCTTAATCCTAATAGATGTTGTAAATGAGAAGCCTGTTGAAACAACAGCGTCCTCAGTTTCTGACAAAACACAGTCAAGGAAGACAACACTGACTTTGACTGAAAATGGAAAGTTCCATTGTGTTGGTGATGGCTGGGATCTGCTTTAGCGCTCTCGGAATTTTTAAAAACACAGCGACGGCTTGAATTCCAGAGATTATTGAATGGTTGCTTTGCAGGAAAGATCCTGGTTTACAGCAGAATAGGAAGCCTCTGTTCTGGCTTGCCATTTGTATTATGTCTATGCTGCACACACATATCCAGCAAGATGATTTAGAATACATTAAGGGCACTGTGTCACCTTCATAGTGCTGAACAAAATGTATTTTATCTGCTCTGTGGATTATAGTACCCATTCACCAAGTCATTTCCCTTCTAGAAGCAGCTCTGTTTTAATATATATTTAGTGATAGCAATGCTTGTGCAGAAATCAGCAACAATATGCCCATTATGTGATTAGACAGCCAATGTGATGTAGTGGTTAGAGTGCTGGACTAGGACCTGGGAGACCAGGATTCAAATCACTCCTCAGTCATAAAGCTTACTTGGTGACCTTGGTCGCAGTCCAACCTACTTCCCAGGATTTCTATGAGGATACAAATGGGAAGGAGGAGAGACACATGTGTCACCTTGAGAATGGTGGGATATAAATGCACTAATAAATGTGCAGAATTGATCAAAGTGCTGCTAGATCTTAAGCCAGTTCAGCATCCAGATGGGGACCCAATCTGGGCCTTTGTAGTGTACCAGCCTCAAGCTGTTGTTGTTGTTTTGTCGTTTTGTCATGTCCGACTCTTCGTGACCCCATGGACCAGAGCATGCCAGGCACTCCTGTCTTCCACTGCCTTCCATAGTTTGGTTAAACACATTTTAGTAGCTTTGAGAACACTGTCCAACCATTTCGTCCTCTGTCGTCCCCTTCTCCTTGTGCCTTCCATCTTTTCCAACATCAGGGTCTTTTCTAGGGAGTCTTCTCTTCTCATGAGGTGGCCAAAATATTGGAGCCTCAGCTTCAGGATCTGTCCTTCCCGTGAGCACTCAGGGTTGATTTCCTTAAAAATGGATACGTTTGATCTTCTTGCAGTCCATGGGACTCTCAAGAGTCTCCTCCAGCACCATAATTCAAAAGCATCAATTCTTCAGCGATCAGCCTTCTTTATGGTCCAGCTCTCACTTCCATACATCACTACTAGCCTCAAGCTAGCATAGCATAAATCAAGGCAAAAACTGCCTCCCCCTTCTGCCCTGGCAAAAGGCAGGGCCCAAGATGCAGTAGTGGAGATGCTGCTCCATTCAACACTGTTTCCCCTTGACTAGGAGCTTTAATTGTTCTCTAAACAAGTTTGTACTAGCCATCTCCCCCAGGAAAACATTGTTCACAAATCCCTCTCAAATGTTCCCTTTTCCTACATATTGGGGGATTGGCAATTTACCAGCAAAGCCCTGCTTAAATGTCTGTTTTTAGACTGGCTGTGAGATGTCACTCTGCATATTTACATCCTTTGGCACGTTTGCTCAGCTTCCTTTAAAGAAGAAAGTATAGCGACCTAATTAAAAGAACACCATAAAGACCATGCAAAGTAGTAGGAATATTGGGGAAAAAAAGGTCTGGGAAAGGCTGGAGTTATGGAGACATTTACTTATATAGGTTAGGTGTTGTAAGCAGTGCTTTTTTTCTAAGAAAAAATGTTTAGGGGTACTCTCATTTTCCTACTCATATTGAAATGCTGCCCCTCAATGAAGCCAAAATTAGATTCACAAAATGTTTAGGGGTATGCATACCCCTGCATCCCCCCAGAAAAAGCACTGGTTGTAAGATAACTTAAACAAATACATGAGCAAGGGGCATTATACCTGATGAGAGTATTTGTCCACCTAGTCTCATAGTGTCTACCCCAGGTGTAATCAATGTGATGCCCCCCAGATATTGTTTGACTACAATTCCCATCATCACTGGCCATGCTGTCTTGAACTTATGGGAGTTTTAGCCCAAGAACATTTGTAGAGCAACATATTGGCTATCCCCAGGCTACCCCAACTGGCAGTGGGTCTCCAGTATCTCAGCTTAAAGCCATATTGAAACTCCATCACTTGCACTGAAACATATGGCCCCTTTGTGTGTGTGTTTTTAAAACCTTTGGTTTGGGGGAAGAGAGAAGAGATTCTAAAAAGCATTATTGGGGAAGTTTAATTGGGGAATCTTAATTAGGGTTTTCTCAAGCTACAGAGGTCCAGAGGGCTGCATTTCACCCACAGTTCCGAGGTTCCCAATCCATGTCTTACAATATGTTGGCCAAGGCATACAGAATTGCTGTGGGAGGACAATGGGGCACTGGGCACAGATACTGGGTCGCATTCTGGTTTGCCGGGTAAAGCGAAGACTTTGACTTTATTTGCCTCTTTTGTCAATATCATCTTTTAAAATATATCATCTTTCCATAGAGGCTTGAGGAGGTTTACATCAAATGGATGAAAACATTACAATTTAAAAAAACATAAACAGTTAGCCTACACTCTGGCCAGAAGTTAAATGTAAATTAATACATAAGGCAACATGTAGGTATCAACATATTACAACAGAAAACCCCTTAAAGCAACTAATTGAAACATAATCTATCATGAATGAATTTACTAGATCATAGCAATAATATTTATGACTGAAAAGCATAATTGATGAATAAACAAATAATAAGCAAAGTCTTCCAGCAGGTCAAGAAATAACCAGTTAGTATGAATCATAACGGGTCTGCCATTTTCAGTGGCAGCTCCATTTTTCTTCTAACATGCAGATCTGCCCTTAGCAGAGATAGCTGTGACTGTTCTATGACTATGTGAATGTAATTGGAAATGTATGGTATCTGTCAACTACTAGCTCAGTATTTTGCTGTACTGCATAGACCTAGGTTAGACATATGGTGATCAGCATGAAAGATGCAGAAAATGCTTCTTTCCCCTTGCAGTCCTGAGCTTCCGAAACAGATAAAAGATATGTCTTAAGCTAAGAATGTTAATGTTCAAGAACACACCAAGATAAACCATTGGGGATGCTTTTGTATTGAAGTCACTTTGCTTGCAATAGAAGGGATGGGGAACCTGTGTCTCTCCACCTGGTGCTGGTTTACAGTTCTCATCTTCCTTGACCATTGGATGGGTTGGACGAGGCCAATGGAAGTTGGAGTCCGGCAACATCTGGAAGGCCATGGATTCCTTATCCCTGATTCACCATAAGCAAAGTACGGCATAGCATGCCAAATATAAGTGCCTTGAAAATATAAGTGGTGAAATTCTCTTTAGCTAAATGTGAGAAAATCCTGATTCTTAGCTTCAAACAAGCATGCTCCTGTTTTCAGTTCCCATTCAGTATCTGTTTTGATTTAATAGTAGTCTTGGCTACCTGTCAAAATATTGCTGCACATCAAGATGCTGAAATAATTATTCTGGACCTCTGTCAATTTGGCTGTGGACTTGGTTGCCTCTGCTGTAATAATATTGATCAGGCCGTTGACAGCCAAATTATATGGCTTGTCCTGATTGAATAAATGGTACTGTCTTCCATGCTGAGTAGTTGCACTGCTGGGTGATAACTTCAGCTTTGTATAAATGTGTACGGGGTAAATGGCAATGAAAATCACCTGGTTAGACTGGCAGTGCATTTGTTTGTAAGACTGGTTACCTACAGCATCCTCTCTAGTTTAGAAACGCTACAATGCAATCCTATGTGGGCATACCCAGAAACAAGTCACATGGGGTTCAATTGAACTTACTCCCAGATACATGAGTGTAGCATTGCAGTCTTAATTAATGAGAACTTGTGAAGTCCAGCTTGTCTCTTGTGTTCAGAGCTACCTGGTGAGTCCATCTCTCTTTCAAGGTTGTTGTTGTTTAGTCATTTAGTCGTGTCCGACTCTTCGTGACCCCATGGACCAGAGCACGCCAGGCATTCCTGTCTTCCACTGCCTCCCGCAGTTTGGTCAAACTCATGCTGGTAGCTTCGAGAACACTATCCAACCATCTCGTCCTCTGTCGTCCCCTTCTCCTTGTGCCCTCCATCTTTCCCAACATCAGGGTCTTTTCCAGGGAGTCTTCTCTTCTCATGAGGTGGCCAAAGTATTGGAGCCTCAGCTTCAGGATCTGTCCTTCCTGTGACCACTCAGGGCTGCTTTCTTTAAGAATGGATAGGTTTGATCTTCTTGCAGTCCATGGGACTCTCAAGAGTCTCCTCCAGCACCATAATTCAAAAGCATCAATTCTTTGGCGATCAGCCTGCTTTATGGTCCAGCTCTCACTTCCATACATGACTACTGGGAAAACCATAGCTTTAACTATATGGACCTTTGTCGGCAAGGTGATGTTAGGACTCTTCTTATTAGCAAGCACTCTCTTCGGTTTGCTTATTTATACTCCTGAGACTTGGCCCACTACTGGAGTATGCTGTCCAGGACTTTGCAAATCTCCTTCCTCTCTTACCCTCTTCCTCCCTGCTTGGTAATGCTTGCCATCTCTTTATTCAGCTGTAAGCTCTCTTCTCTTACTCACCCCAGAAGGTGCTCTTTCCTGTTATTACAGCTGCAGTCAGTATCTTACTCCCATCTCTGGTTAACTTCACTTGTTTTTGCCTGTTTACTATCTGCCTCTCTGCTTGACCCTCCTCTATTTTATGCTTACTCATGCATTCAAACTCCTTTCCTATCCTTCCTTCTCAGTGGCTGGAAGTACAGTGGTACCTCGGGTTAAGTACTTAATTCATTCCGGAGGTCCGTTCTTAACCTGAAACTGTTCTTAACCTGAAGTACCACTTTAGCTAATGGGGCCTCCTGCTGCCGCCGCGCCGCCAAAACACAATTTCTGTTCTCATCCTGAAGCAAAGTTCTTAACCTGAAGCACTATTTCTGGGTTAGCGGAGTATGTAACCTGAAGCATATGTAACCTGAAGCGTATGTAACCCAAGGTACCACTGTACCCCTGGTGTGTCTCTTTATCCTAACAGGCTGAGTGGCTCTGCACCTCAGCATTCCCTTCACACATTACAGTACTTCTGAGCAGCTCACCTTCTGATGGAACACCAGCACCTTGACACACTGGAGAGGAAGCCTCCTTGCCCTCTCCTTACTGAATATTGAATATTCAATTCACAGAATGTTGAATTGAATATTGACTTCTGCATGCATAAAGTCCATATTCTTCAGTTGACTCAGGTAGTCCAAATCCCAAATCCTTAAGTTCTTAAGTTTATTCATTGCCACGTATCTCTGCAGTGACTTGAGTTTGACATTCCTTTCCCCATCCCAAGGGAGATTTTCCTTTCCTATCCCAAAGGATTTGGTGGTATTTAGTTGCCAATATTTTATTTATTCCTACACTATACATACCACATTTCCCCATCTCAATGGCATTTCATTTTCCTATCCAAAAGGATGTGGTGGTATTTTGCTGCTAATGTTTTATTTATTCCTTCACCTAAAACATTTATATGCCAGCGTTTCAACCAATGGTTTTGGGGTCGTGCACAAGAAAGGAAAACTGCACTAACAACATGCAAAACAACCAGCAGATAAGAGCACGATGAAAGGTCAGACTAAAAAAATAAAAATGAATACTCCCTGCCCCCCTCTCTCTGTATCTATAAAAACTGCCTAGGTTATTATTATTTTTAAAGTTTTTGCCCACTGCCCAAAAGATAGGAATAGTTAGCAGCACCAGTCCTACTGCTGGATGGAGTAAGGTGGCCAATTCAAGCATCAGGTGCTGAAGATGGGTGGGAGATGGTGGCAAGGTGTGGGAGGACAGAGCTGTAGTCTGCCCTGTGCTTGCCCCAAGTTAGCCTGCTGCCTCAGGTAAGGTGACTTTGGGCCACCTGATTCAAGTATAGTACACAGATGTCAATATTTAGTTTAGCTCTTAATTAACTAAGGTACAATCTTATACCCATTTGACTGCGGCCCTATTAGGTACTGCATAATAATAATAATAATAATAATAATAATAATAATAATAATAATGTATTAGTTGTACCCTGCCCATCTGATGGGGCTGCCTTGACTCCCCCTGACAGGGCCTTATCAGTGGCAGCTCCCCATTTGTGGAACACCCTCCCTGGTGAGATGCATCTGTTTCCTTCATTATTGACTTTCAGGATAAATGTAAAAGCCTGAACATGGACCATCTATGGCTCTGACCAGGTGCATATTTGGAGGGGATGTTGTGCCCTCTCTAACACTTTGGAATTGCAGTTCGGCAAGCATATAAATTAGGCCCTAAATCCTATCAAGTAAGATCTGTAGATCTGCAGGCCTAATTAATGATGGCACCTGAGCATGAGCTAGGAAGTGAATCACACTTCATGGCTAGGTTCATAGTTCTGCTGCTACAGCTGCCCATTATGTTCATTCAGAGATGGGTAACTCAAGGCAGGAGTCCTAAAATAAGACTTGGGGAAGATGCCAGCTGAAAATAGAACAGCTTTTACACGGTAGATTGGTCACAGCATAAGGATGATTCAGCAGAACGTTGTTCCACTCAGCGTTTATAAGGATTGCACTAGCTTTACATTAGGGTAGTCATGTGCCCCACTTTATGGAAGTTTGAAGGGCTGTCGGAGGTCAGTCCTTTGTCTGAAGGAGTCCTCTGTTTGTAGGATTGTCTGGTCCATGCCTGGTTTAAAGAGTGATCAGAAGGGAGAGCAAGCGGGAGGGGGGGCTTGTAGTTGCCCATCCACACTTACTGTCTGGACAGCAGAATGAGCAGACACACGGGCCACCTGCTCAGTCTTCTCCGTGGTGGTGAGCTGTATGGTATTTCTATTTAACTTACCACATTTTTCGCTCTATAAGACGCACCAGACCACAAGAAGCACCCAGTTTTTGGAGGAGGAAAACAAGAAAAAAAATATTCTGAATCTCAGAAGCCAGAACAGCAAGAGGGATCGCTGCACAGTGAAAGCAGCAATCCCTCTTGCTGTTCTGGCTTCTGGGATAGCTGCGCAGCCTGCAGTCGCTCCATAAGATGCACACACATTTACCCTTACTTTTTAGGAGGGAAAAAGTGAGTCTTATAGAGCAAAAAATACGGTATGTAGTAGTTCTATCTGATTTTGCATCTATACATATCAGTTAGCTCATGCAAATCTGTGTCTTCTTTTTATGCTACTGATGTTAACCTAGAAAAGACTTGATGCTTTATTGCTGAGTTTAAAATTATTATTATTATTATTATTATTATTATTATTATAAAAAAGAGTTACTATGCAAGTCTATGCATCTTAGTCAGAGGAAATTCTACTGACGGGACTTACTCTCTAGTAAGTGTGCCTATGATTGCAGCTTTTAGATCACAAATGTGAGTTTTCCCAGATTACAGCTCAAGTCTCACTTTTGCGTTATTAGTCCTGTAGGTATATTGGGGGGTGGGGGGAGGGAATCTATAATGCCATCTAACGAGAAGGTGCTTGCAAATTAGAAAATGGGATTTAGAAATGCCAGACAACAGCTGGCTAGAGACAATTCCAGTCAGATCCAAGCTTTTGTTCATAAATCTACAGTGTTTCAAAACAATCCTGCTGATCAAACTCCAAAAAGAGGCGATAACTGAAGGAAAAGCATTTCTCATTATGAAGATAGCAAGTGCACAGGGCTCTCCTATTTTCATTTGATTACCTGAAGCTTTGAAAGATGATCTGCAGGCAAGGATGTACTTATCTGGATGCACACAGCAATAGTTCAGACAGATGCAGACAGAACCACCAAGCTACAAAAGAACGGGGGCAAGGGAAGCACCTTTCTTCTCTCTCATAGGAATGGAACAGGGAGAGTGAGCAACCTAGCCACCGAATTCTCTACCAGCTGCTCCATCTCCCTGCTCCATTCCACTCAAGTGATGCTGCTGGAACTGACTCTTGAAGGATGACAATTCTGTTTGTGTTACTGCTCCCTCCCTGGGATCTATAGAAGTTCAACCTTGGAGGGAGGAGTCTCTCTAGCGTGCATGTATTTCAGTGTACCAGAATATTTGTGACAGATCCATTCCTTGACCCCAGTCAGTATTTCAGAATGCCCTGGGTTAGTCACGGAGGCTAGTTTACCCCAGATGTCTACTAGACCACATGGGGGAATGGGAGGAAGAGCTGAATGGCTGTTGTGATTCAGGGAAAAAAGCCAAACAAGAAGGAACGCACCTAATGCCACCCTTCTGCTCATGCAAATGACTTCTACTTTCCCCTTCTTCTCCTCAGCAGATCCCCCATGCACCCTCAAAGTCTGCTCCAGATGGTTGGGGGACCTCTGGAGCAGATGGAGGATGGAGAAAGGGGAAGGGGAAGTCCTGTAGCATGAGTAGCACATCGCTTGCGCAGTGTTGGAAACAATAATTCCTCTACATTTGCTCAGCCTGTTCTGTGACCTCATTCTTATTCCCATGAGTCCCAGGCCCTGAGCCTTACTTACCACATGCACACGCATGAACACCAAGGCACTGTTAGGGACACAGTCTGCTGTTTCACATACTGCAGCTGCTGAAGTAAATTTGGCACTCTTGTTAATCTGTTGTGGATATACATATTTTTCCTGCCGAAAGAGCAGCAGATGCAATCTTTCAGGACCTGCTGTAAGTGAGATTTGGGCTCCTAGTCTTAGCTGCCATTTGTCACATCTAACAAACACACTTCAGAAACAAATCTTGGCCCTTTGAGTACTCTTTGCCTTTAGCACTTGGTGATTTTACTGTCTCTGTGTTTTGTTTGTGTGTGTGTGTGTGTGTGTGTGTGTGTGTGTATGTTTGTGTGCCTGTGATTCACCAGCCAGGTTTCATTGCCATTATTTCTTTTCACTATTTAATTGGATGACACTTTACAAATTGAAATAATGAGCTCCCAGCACATCATATACATGTTTGGTAATGTATACATATGAAAGCTACAAGATCAAGTAGCCTTTTATGCTGCTGATGAAGATGCTCATAAATAGGCTATTTTGAAGTTAAGGCTCAGCATATTAACTGCTTACGTTTATCACTTGCCTGCAGAAAGTCATCTGCATATATAATGATTAAAGGGTGAGGGCTTCTTCCTGCAAAGAGCCTGCTAATGATGGCCCTCAGGTGGAGAATGATGAAAAATGCATGTATAGGGTAATCTCCAGGTGTGGGGTTGGTGTAGATAATTTCTATGTGGTTCCCCACTGAAAGAATTTCTCCCGCCTTATTGAAACAGGTTGGCAGTCTGGGTTTAACATCAGTGCGGGCAAAAAAGGAGGGCACAGCTAAGGCCAAAGTCAGCTTTTATCAGTTCAGCATGCTTGTCAATCTTGTCAAGGATCAAATTATCGCAAGGTGCCTTGCCTTTCATATATTTCTTTATCATTACATTTATATCTTACTTTCCCTCCAGGGAGCTTAATGTGGCAAACACGGCTCTCTCCTGCTTATTGTATCCTGATGACAACTCTGTGAGGTAAGGTTAGATTGCAACTCGGTTACTGAGTGAGCTTTATGGCTGAGTGAAGATTTGAACCTTGGTCTCTCAGGTCCTAGGTCCAGCGATTCAGTTAAACACGTTGCAAACTCATACAGGGAAATCCGGTAGGGAAAGACAGGACTCCACAGCACCATCTGGTGTCACAGTGTTATATTGCATATACAACACATATAAAATGCTTTTTCTTTGCCAATCTAGCTGAGTCCCTAGTTGAGGACTCTAGTTGTGTGTGTGTTTGTTTGTTTTCATCACACTTAACTCTGTGTTCAATTGTGCCCATTGTATTTACCACTTTTACCTATATGAAAAGTAAGGCTACTGTTTAAGCTTAAAGATCATGGTCATGGTTGAGGAAAATAAATAAAACATTTGTTCACATTCCACTGTGTGTGTTTTGTTGTTTTCTTAGTATTATTAAGTATATTTTATAATTTGTCAGAGTAGCTTGTAAAAACCTGGTGACTGAAAAAAATATATGCAGAGGAGCCCGTGAATGATCTGTGAATTGAACTGGAATAGAATTAGTTTAAGTTTGCCACCTCCAAAAAGAAACAGGAAGGAATTCCTTTTTTTCAAATGACCTTTCTAACCACACAGCAGATCAGGATTTACTGGTAGATTTCTGGGTAATTTGCAGTACACCAGCAAGTGTTCCTGACTCCCAATTGTTTAACAATAGCAAGAACAAAGCTATATATTCCACGTAAACAGGACTGCTGAAATGATGAGAGGTAATCCGAAGAGATACTGTGTGTGAAAGGACCAATAATTCCATTCCGTTCTGGTACTGAAAACAATTTCCTAGACTCAGAATATGCTCAGAGGCATCATATTCTTTAATTCTAAGCACATGTCTTTTGCATCTAGTAAAAAACAAACTAAATTTCAGAAGTCTGCCTATGCCTGCTTTATAAGTTATCACCATAATGCTGAATTGTGCTCTAAACAAATTGACAATCCATGTAGGCAATCCAGGATATGTGAAATATGGCCCCATGTGTGAGTACCTACTAACATCCTTGTAGCTTCAGCCTGGACCATCTAAAGTTTCCAAAAAACTCTTCCAAAGGAGCCCCAGAGTGCATTGCATTCATCCAATGAAGCTACTCTTGAAGAATTCATGCCGAGTTCATGTACTTAGCATTTGGCATGACCTTGTAGTCCTTGTTTTGTATCCATTCTAAGGCTAAGTACATGGACCTCAGTCATCAGTTGATACAGCAGTCATCTGCTTGTGTGAACTGGCTTTCAAGCCATCTTCTAATCTTCTGGAATATAACTACTTGGGCACTTTTCCATTTCCTGTTATGAAAGCCACCTTCATAAAATCAGTTCACT
Source organism: Podarcis cretensis (assembly GCF_951804945.1). Classification (NCBI taxonomy): domain Eukaryota; kingdom Metazoa; phylum Chordata; class Lepidosauria; order Squamata; family Lacertidae; genus Podarcis; species Podarcis cretensis. Next base: position 40,267,351 of record NC_137180.1, read on the forward strand.
TTCGTGGTTGAATGTATTGAACATATTGAATGTATAGTTCTATGAATGTAGCTTTTTGCATTTCAGCTGCACCAAGCCAGAGATGAGGAACCTGTCTAGATGTTGTTGAACCCCAACTCCCATCAGCCCCAGAGGCCAGGAATGATAGGATCATCCTTGCAACAAGCCCTTCTCCTATAGCAGTGGAGACTTGTGCTTACAATGTTGAAATTAGTATTATTTTAAAAAATCTTACTACTGACCTCTGATAGATTAATTAGGAAGTCTGCAAGTCAGGTTGGTTTTATAGCTTATCCTGATTCCTCCCCCTTTTCTGCCACCATCATTAATGCCAGCCAATAAATGTAAGAGCTTCACAATAATTCTTAAAAACTGCCCAATAGTTCTCAAGCTTTATTGGTCAACTCCTCCTCCTGGTTCTGTTAAAGGGCTCCCTCTTCCTTCACTCTCCATCTTGTTAAAACTAGAATGCATCCGTATCAAGCCAACTCCTTCCAATTGCAGATAATAAGGTGCATTACATCGGTATATATTACACATTCATTCACCCCTAACAAGCCAATGTACTTAATGGGTAGCTTATTCCCCACGTATCACATTTGTCCTTGATGCATTTCTTTGATTAGATTCTTGAGCCAGCCAAAAACACATCAGCCATTATTTTTATTTCATTTTTTTTTTTTGGTGTAGAAGTTGCTTTTAAAATGGCCTTTAATTGTTGGCTTGTGTGATCCAGAAACCAGGCAGACTTTCTGCCTAATGTCTTGCATCTTTATTTTTTAATTTTTTTAAAAAAAAAACCAGGAAAGATGCTGAATAAACAGCACGTTGCACAGCCAAATTAGAGCAGCAACGAAGCATTAGCAGGATGCTGAGATTAAAGGAGACATCATGTTGCTTGTCCTACCGGTGATGTCTTGTCTTTCATTTCCCAACCCCCCTTCCCTTGTTTGTTTTCCTGAGTTTGGAAGAAGCTTCTCTATTGTGGGAATGAATTTAAGCCTCTAGAATGCTTCCCCCAATTCATTACTATTTCCCATTGGTCTCTTTCTGGCTCAAGAAACCCAGGGAAGTGTGATAAATTAAGAAAATACTACTACCTTACACTTCACTAGAGGAAAAAAAGAATAAGGGGTGAGCTCTAGCCTCCCCACAACTGTAACAGGAGCCAAAGGCACATTGGTTTGTGCAGTGGCAGACAGACTAAAATGGCAGCTCCTTGTACTCCATGGGGTGGTTCTCTGGCTCAGTGGGGAATGTGCAGGGCTCCAACTTGAAGGGGGTGGAGTTTAAATGCTCTCGTGTGCAAACAGAGCAACTGTTCAAACTGAGTCGGATGTATGTCCATACACAGTTGTCTACTTTAACACACTTCTCAACATTTTTAATTGGGGCCAGAGAATTTTCTGGGCTAAGTATACTATTTGTATTTTGGCTCTGTAATATAGTTAGGGATGAATAATTAGTTCTGGTCCTTGTCAGTTTTTCACATGTCCATTCATCAGTTTATCTTGTCCTGATTCCACAGGAATCTCTCTTTATTTTTTAATTTAAAAAGTGGTATCAAAACCCATATTGCAATCCATATTTTATCTCCATGTACACATTTGAAAATTATTTTAAAATACACATTTTAAACACATTTTGGCATTTTTTTTAAAAAAGTTGATAGCTGTACCATAAAATTTGAGGAAGTGTGAAATCCAGAGGATAATTACATTCTGATTCAGGAGGTACTAATTATGTCTGTTTAAAAATGCAGAATTTAGATTCCCCCTCCATCCCTAGTAATTTTCCCTTTCAGGGCCAGCCCTATTGTTAGGCAGAGTGAAGCAGCTACCTCAGCTAGTTGATTTGGGGTGTCATGAAAGCAAACGGTTACAGTAATTATTCCCCATGCAATCCAAACCCAGTAACTTCTGGGATGAGTGAGTCTGGAATAGCTGGATCTTGGGGGGTCACAGATGCACCGGGGCTTCACCAGTGTTAAGTCCCTCATCCTGGCCCATGCTGGCGTAAGTCCCTCTACCCAGCTGAGCTGGGCTGGTGTTGACTCAGCTGAGGCTCAGGTGGCAGAATTTAACTGGTGGAACTTACACTAGCATAAGGCACAGAAAAGGAGCGTTCTGGGGGTGGGGAGGGAGAATGAGATTCTTACACTGATTGCAAACCATTTTCAGCTCAGCCCCATGACCTGGCAACACAGCACAATGCATGCTGGCAAAAAGGGTGGTGTAAAAAACCCCCCCTCTGCTTTAAAGGCTTGTTTTCCCTCCGTTAGGCTTGGGCTGACTCAGGAGGTGGTAGATCTGCTCCTCAATGTTTTGGAATAGGGGCGACTGAACGCTGGCTTCACTTAAGACAGCATAAGTTCTGCCAACCTCCTATACCTAGGATTGCTCTGCCAGTTTATTACTGCCAGGGAGAGATGCTTGTGGGAGTAAGTGCCAAAATAACTTGGCCACCTTTGTGTACTGTGCTCATCTTGACCTGGTCAGCAGGGGCACCATTTGTTGCTCTGCCTCAAGCAGCAAAATGTATTGGGATGACCCTGGCCCCTTTTAGCACTGCACCTCTCCATTAGTTCACCTTGACTTTGCCTGGCTGGTAGCTGCACTCACTTGACTGACAGTATAAAAAACACTATACTATCCATTACTAAGAACTAAATGCTGTTTAAAGTGTTCATCCATCCTATATATCGTATAGGAGGAGCACATTCAAGGGATGTCGTACTGTGGAAAATTATTATTTCATGTCACAGAGTTTACTTCTGTTGGGTTTCTCCCACAATCCTTTGCCAAGTCTTCACTGGCTGATTTTTATTCTTTTATGCAACAATTCCCGGTATAGGATTGTTTCTAGAGAGGAAGCAATCAACCTTTTAATGGAGAAAGAGAAGGCTGAGGAAAGGTTAGGTTCTCATAAAACAACTATTTAAAAATCAGAGTAGCTAATGAACCAAAGGTATACAGGATCCCACAACACTGCCGAGTAATGCCTCCATTATTTCTAAATTTGACTTTAGTGCTAGAGATGGGTAATATTTTCTCTCTTTTAAAAATGACTTAAAAGTTGTATAATCTACCTACACCATCGAGCTCAAGGCAGCTTACAGCCCATGAAAGTAAAATAAAACATCAAACATAGGAAGATGACAATAATCACACAAAAACTAAACTAGCCTTGTAGCAAAACACCCACAGTTTCCTTACCGCCAAAGCCTCAGAGCTACCATTGGGAAGGCTCTTCTTTCTTACGGTGTCCACCTTTATTGCTCTTACTGAGGGCATTTATCTCAAGGCCCCCCAAGCTAGATGTTTAAAAGAAAATGGATCTTATGTCACTGGCAGAACAGAAGATCCCAGATGCAACCTGAGATAGTAAGAAAGAACTCCACCAGTCAGAATAGACCATACTGGCCTAGATGGCTCAATATAAGCCAACTTCATGATGTAAAAGGGGAGGCTCATAGGGGGATTGGTGCTTTCTGAGGAAAAACCGGAGGCTAAATAAGGCTTTCAAAGTCAGCACAAGCACCTTGAATTGAGCATCTGAAACCCAAAGCAGCTACTGCGAAAGTGTTTGAGTATGACTCCTCCCTCTTTCCCCAATTCACCAGATCAGGCAGGCTGAAGCTTTCTTCAGGTCCTGAACCATCAGCAGTTCTCCATTAATCCTCAAAACTGTGAACTACAAATGTTCAGGCCTCCATTGTGCTGTTACAGGAGACACAAGATAAACTTGGATCATGAATGTGATCTTGCTAAAATGAAACAAGGGGGTGAGGGAGAGATGGACATGGGTAGGTTGTATAACTGGTGACAGAGCTAGCTCCAGGGTTGAGGAGCAAAATGCTGCCAAGTGAGGTCCTCTCATGTAATAGTTCTGCTCCTGGGTTCATGGGAAGCTTGCTTTGGTGGCTCTGGATGGTGATATTTCCCCCCAACAATGGCTTCCTGGTTTGAGCCACCTTTCAAGGCTTTCTCAAAAACAAAGATGGCAGCCTCCAGAAGCCAGTAAGTGTGTGTGTTTTAAAAGATGGCCCATGGCAAGCATTGATGGTAGGCCCTACTAGGGTCCGGAGGCCCAGTAGTTACTGAAAGATGGCAACTGCTGATCCCGACTGGTTGGCATAGTTCCAACCAGTAAAGATGAGAGAAGAGCAACTGGTTGTTAGTTAAGATGCTCTATCCAGGGTTAGCACAACAGCATGAAAATGCTCAGGAGAAATGTACAGTTTCTTAAAAAAAATACGCAGCAAAGACTAGCATATAAAAAATGACTTTTCCTGTTGTGAATCTGCTTCAGCAGTTGCCTCTGTTGAACACCATCTCTGTTTAAGCAGCTGTAATATGGTGGCAGCTGGTCTTCCATCAGCCTTCTGGCAAGGCAGTGATGAAGTATAATGCAGCTGCTGGAGCAAAGCAAGGCTAGATTAAAAAAATAAAATAAAAAGCTTTAGTATAGATCCAATGGGAGGTGTTGTGCTCAAATGTCATTGACAAGTTTATAGTCTGACATCTCCATTTAACCTGTGGCAATCAGAGGGCCAGATTCAAACTTGGCCAGCCTTTTGGGGGTCATATTCCAATGGTGGATGGGGCAAAATGACAACATAAAACCCTGAAAGACAAAATGTGCATAGCTGTCAGGATCCTGCAGTCAAATCCCCCACCTTCAGGACTGAGGGTGAGAACCAGAAAAGGAAGGACATGCAACGGACAGCCCCACAAGTCTTTCCACCAGATGAGCCTGTGGAGTCAGTGAACCTCTGGCCTGAGGATTTGGTACTGCTGTCTTCAGAGGACTCTATTGCAGAAGCCCCAGTGAAACCAGGGGCTCATTCAAACACTGTTGCCTGCTACTGTCAGGTAAGCCTACCTGGTCCCATGGAGGGGGCACTCATGCGGGAGGAAGCCAGCAGAAGGCACTATGCTGAGAGCTGCCCAAATCCACACTCAACTCCCTTGTCCCCATCCAGCTCTCTGCATGATGCAAGTCTCCTTTGCTTCATATATGTTAAGGGGAGATCTTGCTCTCAAGCCAGGAGTGGGAAACGTTTTTTCAGCTCAAGGGATGTTACCTGAACCTTTGTACAGGAAGCTACATCCTAGCCATGCAAAAGCCACAGATTTTGACAAACACACACACCCCTCCATCCAGACAAGCAAGGGGTGTCATCGCACTTCAAGGACACACACCAGCCAGGCAAAAGCATTTGTGGAGGATGTAGAGTAGGGCTGGTGAGAGGTGGGAATGTCCTGTGGCTTAGAGAGAGTCCCAGGTGCCAGACAGAAAAGCTTTGGAGACATGAGTTTCCCCATCCCTGCCTCAAGCCTTGTTGCTCGCAGTACAATAGACTTGCAGATATATTATGGATAAGAGCAGTGTGCGATGCAAAGCAGGTGTCTGCACTGATGTATGTATTGGGGTAAATGAAGCTGTTCGTAAAAGGAAATGTTTGAAGCTAAGACAGGGAAAGGAGTTTGAATGGGGAAAATGACAAGCTCTGACTCAAACCAAACACAGGCAGGAGGTGGAATTGGACACATGATATGGGATGATCCACTGAAATAAGAAAATCATGTCTAAATATTGGGTCAGCTTTTTTTTTTTGTTAAACCCCATCCCCCCCCCCCAAAATGAATAAATAAATGCTTACTCATTAAGAGTGAAACCCAAGACCAAACATTCTGGGGCTAATAGTCTATGACTAGACTTACCCTTAGGAAATTTAATATTTGGGGTGCCTGTCCATTGACTTGCACTGTTAGGTGGCTACTGGGAAGACCAGAAGATTGCATATTTTAATAAAGGACATTGTGGCTTAGTAACTTGGGGAGGCCTAAGGATTTGGGCTTCCAAGCATATCCTGTTCTTGACATTTGTGCCTAGAGAGCTGGCCCTACTTCCAGTTACTGCTCAGGATGAAAACAAAGTTTTCAATGGGAACATGTCCCTTTTGTTTGAATCTTCCCTTCACACTAGTGCACATTAAAAAGTTTAAATAACAAAAAGTTTTTAGCATCACATTGCTTCCCTCCTCTCTGGATTAATGTTCTAATGTTTGTGTGCTGCTCTCCAACCCTTAGGTTAACATTTTCAGTCTAAAGATACAGATTTGGGGTGTGTGTTGGAGCAGAAACATAAATAATCAAGGCAGAGCTAAACGGCGCAACTGGGAATGGAGGTATTTCCCCTTTGTGCCACTGGAGCTGTGCTGCAGACGAAAGCAGCCACCCATGAACTCTGAAGCTAAGATCCGATGTGGTGCAAATCCATCGACAAACACCCAGCTGAAGAAAGGAGGTTCCAGTGGGATTTCCGCACTTTTCATGGAGTTTTGAACAGTGTTCTAATTGTGCTTTCATTTTCTTTTAGAATAATCCATTACAATTGTTATTGATTCATACTAGTCTTCCTCAACCTGCCGCCACCATATGTTTTGGACTGCAGAGGAACCCAGGAAGTTGCTTTCTACCAAATTAGACCAATGGTCCATTTGTTGTCAATCCCAGCAGCAGCTTTCCAGGCTTTTAGGCAGGAGTCTTCCACAGCCCCTAGGGTTAAACTAAGAACTGAAGCTGGAACCTTCTGCAAGCAATTCGCATGAGCTTCAGCCAATATGGCCAGTGGTCAAGGATGATGGGAGTTGTAGTCCAAAATGTCTGGAGGGCACCAGGTTGGGAAAAGCTGTTTTATACAATTTGGGGCAGTTGTATGAATATAGAAAACAAAGTCACCTAGTTTATAATGGCATTGGCCAGGGGTGGGGAACTGGATCCAGCTAGTGAGATACCTTAATTCCTTCATCTCCATGGGCCAACTTTGACAAGTGGGTGGGGCCACCCATCAATCACAGTTTAAAGGAGCTTGCTGTAACCACCAGTCAGCTGATGTCAATCTTTGACATCCATTTGCAGAAGCACTTTGGATTCAAACTGCACCTGCAAATGGACATTTCCCCTCTGTAGACACTTTCTGCAAAGGAACAATGGAGAGCCGACTTTAAGCTCCTGGTTGTTCCTTTATAGTCATGTCCTTACCTGTCCAACACCTGACCCTCATGGGCCAAACTGGGATCTGTGCTGGTCTTAGTCAAGCCAGTGGGCAGGAGGCTCCCCACCACTGACATAGACTGAAACTTCCCTATGTTGGAAGTACAGCAGCAGAGATCATTCAGTGCGTAACTTAAGGGTTAATTTAGTTCTCAGTGATAACTACCCAGAGAGGTATGTGCAGAGCTGTCACTTAGCAACCACTCAGAGTGGCATGATCTCTAGTGAGGTAACACAGGCTCTGATTGGCTGTGGAGTTCTGAGGTAGTTTCCCCCTCTGTGTGTTTGGTTAATGTCACCCTGCACAAAGTCTGAACCAAGAAAGACAAAACCTTTGTTCATTTTGCCTCAGATTATACACTGTTATGTTTAGTTTCCTTAGTAAAGTGTTATCGAGATGCTGTCTCTGTTATTTATATGACTTTGCTAATGTTTAAATTCACCACATTGGGTGGAAGATTCCTGCACTGCAGGGGGTTGGACTAGATGATTCTTGTGGTCCCTCCAACTCTATGATTCCATGTTTTTACCAGCACTATTTCGAACTATTGATCTCTCTCTACCAGTAGCTGCTGGTGTGGTAGGGTAGAGCTGTGAAGCCATCCTCCCATCACTGGCATTGCTGCAGCTTACTTGAGTGGTCCTGGGGCTTCACAGATGCACCAGTGAGAGCTCCGTGGCTCTGCTCCACCATCCCAGCTGCTACTGCTCTCTGTGCAAACTCTTTATTCAACGGAAGAAATTTGCTCTGTAGCTCTTGGTTCAATTTCCATTCAAACTTAGTTCTTCCAGAATGTGAGGAGTTGACCACAGACTGTTCTATCTACTGTCCTCGGAAATGAGACCAGAACATCTTTAACTAATCATATACAAATCAAACCCAAATTGGGAGAAGTATCAACAGAAGCATAAAAGCTCAGACCTAAACAAAGCAGAATATGGTTTGACAAATTTCCTTGCACTGAAGATCTTTAGGTTCCCCCCCCTCTGAAATTCCAGACAGATAAACTGTTTGAAAATAAGTAAGTACGTCGGCTTATTTACTGGTTTTCAGGCATCTTCACATCCAGGGCAGTGTGCAGAGAGCTCCATTTGAAAAGAAACTCATTTCAGACCCGCTCTCCTGCTGATAAATTGTAATTGGTGCCTGATTGAATATGAGACGGATTTTGTTCTTTTCCACCCAGCCTGACCCGACTGCTCCGGTCATTTCCTGTCAGTGGTTGAAATAGGCTGCCTCAATCAGTGGCGAAATGCATTTAGCTTGCTGAGAGAAAGCACTTCACTTATATCTTGAAAGACTCTCATGTACAAAGCAAAAAAAGGAAAAGGGGAAAAAAAAGGAATTGAATCACATGATGGGAGTGTTTGAAAGTTAAAGCAGAACATTAAAATAGTAGCAGATTACAAATAATTGCTGCAGCTCTATTCATGTACCCCAGTTTATAAAGGCCATTTGAGGAATCATCTACACATATCATTACTTCATGAGACTGGCCTGTGTTAGCTGACTAACAAATTAAATAAATCATAACCATTCATTGATTGTTTGCAATAAACAATATGTTTTGCACTCCACTTTTCTTTCCAAAAGGAAACCCAAAGCAGACAAAACAGTTGCAGTAATATCAAATCAAAGAATTGTGCTCCGTTTATGGAAGAAAAAAGGAGCACTGTGTCAACTAGGTTAAGAAGAGCATCTTCTGAAATTCATGAGGGGGGCGCCCAGCGAAGCCTCTCTACATGATCTTAAAGTAAAAGGGAGAATATGTATTAGTTCCAGCTAGAAAAAATGGATCTTGGAAACTTAGGGCAACCACACCCCAATTTTCTCTCCTAATGCATAGTTTACTAAGGATGTTGCCACACTGGCACTTTAACCTGCAGGCTGGTGACAAACTGGGCTCTCAGAGCTGCTGGGCCATCACAGTGGTATTGGAGGGTGAGGAGGAGGGAACTAGAGACAAAGGTCTGTGAGTGAGTGGGTGGGAGGCCCCGGCCAGCAAGCAGAAGTTTGGTGAGGTCTAATGGGAGAGAGGAGGGGTGGTTTTGGTGAGCTCCGGGGGAGGGGGTAGCTTTGGTGAGGAGTAAGGCGAGGGAGCCTAGAAACTAGCCTGGTGTGCCAAGGCATCATTTATATTAGTTGCCCCCCCCTTTTGCCTCTGACCCCACCCACCACTGCCATGTGACTCACAGAAGGTTGCCCAGCAGGGAATACATTCCTCAGTCTGAAAAAACTCATCACTCTTGACCTGTGTCTTCAATCCATGTATTGTAATCCTAAGAACACATCTGCAAAGCTAAGCAGGGTCCAGTATTGTTTCGAATTGGATGGGGAACTGGTTGTTAAGATTCCTATGTTGCCAGGGGCTGGACTAGATGATCCTCAGGGTATCTGACAACTCTACAATTCTATGATTCAGTCCACTTTCTGGGCCCTTAGTGAAATGAAGGTGACTACCAATACTTCTCATCCATCTGATCAATAAATGTATGAGTGAAGGTGTGCCTAATATTGGTGTCCTCCTCTGGCCATACCCTTGATACCTGTGCATTCAGTAGAATACATGAAAAGGGAATCTGACTGTTTTACTTGCCTAGAGGCCCCTTTCACACATTCTGCTGACTGCATGGATACTGAGGGCATGCCCCAAATATGGAACCCTCCAGATATGGTTATAAAGTACTTATATGCCTGGCACGCTGTTGTGAACCACGCCAATGACTCGGGCACAAGGAGTCCTTGTTCATGTTGTCACCAGGGAACCTGAGGTACCAGAGGATGACATTTCCAGGGTTCCTGGGGGCTGAGCTATTGCTGTCTCAGAGTCCAAAGTGCCAAGGATAAAGGATTGGAAGTCTCTCTGTTGCTGGCACTGATAAACTGCATTGACAGGGTATATGATGCTTGTGACAAAAGCATTACCAACTGACCCAAAATGTTATAGGAGTTTGGGATTGGCTCATAATGATTTCAAGGAGAGAAGCATGGACTCTTCAAGTTCACTGTTGTGAGCTCTTCTGGCCTAAACTTGGGCCCCATGACTAGTTAATGAGGTTGCAGATCGGCCTATTAAACCTCCAGCTCAAAACTGCTCAGCTAATCTTGGGGTACTGCAATTTGTCTCTGAACGCCAGCTGCTGGGAATTTCAGACGGGGAGAGTTTTTGTTGTGTTTAGGTTCTGCTTGTGGGCTCCAACTTCCATAAGCATTGGCAGCATGGACCCCAGGGATGATGGGCGATATAATCCCCATCCCTGCCCCAATGCCTGCCAGGACACAGAGAAGCAACCTTCCCATTGATGCCAGCTGCTATTAAGAAGCCTGTATTGCAACCAATATTATGTTTTATGAATATTGCATCAAAATGTAATGGATTGGGAGCTCAAAGCCAATTCAGAAAGTGCTGAATCTTTGTAAGTGGACAATTTATAGCTGTGGGTGATGATACTGCTGAATGCTATAGCTGTTCAGTAACCTGAGGAAATAGAAAGTTCATACGAATGAAATATCACCCACACAACCAGGCTCTCTGAATTAAGATAGACTGATGAGAGATGTTATATGAAGGGCATAAGATCTTCCTTGATGGGTGAGACCAAGGTCTGCCTGTTCTACTCCTCTGGCATTTCCACTCATAGCCACATAGATACCCCTGCTAATCAGAGCCATGGGGCAGTTCTTCCATCTTATAACTGATTTTATCACTGGTCTTGCAGCCCCACTGGACTTAATGGTCTTATGCCTACTCTGTTTAGATGAGCAGATGTATTATTTAAGTTCCTTCAAAATGTGGTCAAAATCAGTCATGCTGCACTGCTCATTCAGCTGAGTGGGGCTCTAGAACGTCTGCCTTAAAGTTCTACCCTGATGGCTGTACTGAAGGTGATTATGAGCTGATAATGGCAGGACCAATTATCAGGAAACTTTTTACAAAGAAATCTTTTGCCCTGCAGCTTCATCAGGCTCTCAGTGGTTCCCCTCTTGCCTATTCAGATGAATTGGCAAGGGTTAACATGAGGACTTTTCAGATATGTGACTGGGCCCAGGAATCTGCCCAGCCTCTGCTACCTATTTCGAGTTAGGCCAGGCAATTAGTGGGTTCTTGAATCGAATCATTAATGGAAAACCAAAAAATCACCAGAGAAGAACTAACATGGGGTTTTATCTTCCCAAATCAAAAGGGGTGCCAGTTGAAGGGGAATTATGGTTCCCCTAGAACTCAAAACCCAGGAGAAAAGCCTATGTTCTGCCTTATGCTATCAGTCCATCTAGCTCAGTAGACACCAGCTCTCGATGGTTTCAGGCAGGGTTCTTCCCCAGCCTTTGCAGGAGTTTCGAGTGATCGAACGTGGGACCTTCTATATGCAAAGCAGATGCTCTGATACTGAGCAATGGCCTTCCCTAAAGTAGTGGTCTGAGGGTTGGTGTAGGGTTTGAGAGACCAGCTTGGAATCTCTACTCAGTCATGAAGTTCACTGGTTGACCTTGGGCCAGTTGCTATATCTCAGATGGGGAGAGAGAACCATGTAAGCCTTATTGAGCTCCATGGAGGAAAGGCTGGGTACCCATGTATTAAATAAAAAAAACACCTCTCTGTGCCTCTTCTTTTCCTTTGCTACGTGTAAGTGCTTAACACAATCTGTGTGTCACCCAGTAGTGTGAATGCTGTTGCGACTTCTCTTACTTCTTTCCACCTAGAAATCTTTTCGATGAGAGCAGGGCAAAGCAAAGAAATGAGAAAAACAAAGTGAGAAAATGTGAGGGGGGGTATGGAGGTGTTAGGTATAAGTGACAATCACAGAAGTGGGTAAAGGGTGGGAAAGAGATGCCAGAGAATCTCCGAAAGAGAGAGAGAGAGAGACAGAGAGAGAGAGAGAGAGAGAGAGCGCAAGCATAAGGTATGGTGGAGAAAACAGAGCTTTCTAATTAAGCAGAAATTCTCTCTGCTGTAAGGAGAATGAAAGATTAAACCACACCAAACCTTTCTAGGAAAGAAATCAAGTAAAAAGCAACACCTATTTGAATCTCGAAAGACTCCATAAACACAGGGCAATTTGTAGTCCCGGCACAGAAGGTGGTGGATTGGTTATGCAGGAATTTCTCTTGAAATGCAACTCAAGACTATTGTTTTCACATTAATCAGGAAAAAGCTCTCCTTGAGCTTAATTACCATTCTTACAATAACTTGCATATATCCTACTCACTCAATAAAAAGTATGGATTTTGGTTGCTTTAAAGAACCTTGAACTGCCTGAGCTTCTGTGGCAATGAATTCCACCTTGACTCTCATGATAGATGAGTGTCTTTTGCCTGTGTGACTCTCTCCATTTTCTCCCAGTCTGAATGGGTCAGTTACTTATACTGAATCGGATTCCTTTGTCAAAGTTAACAGGAGTGCCGTTCTATTATATGATATCTCCTTATCGTATTTGTTCTGCTGCTTATGGTGGGAATAGCAAAACAACACTGAAGTAAAAAATAGATTGGCCATGGCCCACTCAATTTCCAGTTCAGATTCCAGAAACAGATTTGAAACTGTACAGTTAGAGGACATTTTCAATGCTGTGAGTGAAAAGAGCCCTGATTGCCCTTACAACATTGCAGTCACTGCAATCATAGTCCCATGACCCCAGTTCAAATCCTGAGGTTGACCAGGTCACCAACTTTTTAAAAACAGCAACAACCTTCATAGGCTGGGTCTGCATTGTATTTGAAACGGTTTCTGTAGTACACAGACAGAGCTCCTTAGGTGAATTCCTTCCAGGTTGTTTTACAAGTCGAACCCCTGCACTTAGAAACTGGCGCACCACCTCCTAGGGGCAGAGGTGCCTTCCATCCCCTCAAAATCTGCTGGCACAGGGCTGGGCCCCCTCAGTGTTGCGCCAGGCTCAGTGCTTGTCACATCATGCGTGTCATGCATGTGTCGCACACATAATGTCACATGCATGCCCTGAGTTCAGTGGAGCTTTCTCATAGGAAACTATGCAAAGGATTGCAGCCAAGCCAGTCCCAATAAACTGAGTATTAGGTTATGTACTACTCTTCTTTTGTGTGTGTCTGTAATAATGGAATAGCTGCCTTCAGTTTTGGACTCTCCTTGGAGGCATAGCTTTGGACATGCCTGGCGAGTATGGCTATGGACTCTCCCAGGGAGTGTGGCTATGAATGTGACCATGATGAGCTCCTGAGCATCCGAGTTTACCACTAAGCCACTGAGAATGAAGCTTTATTTTCTCTGCCCCATTATGAGCCACCTACAGCTTCCACTTTTCAGGCTACTCCATGAAATAATTGCTAATTAGAATATCAACCCAAACCATAGGTTGGATTTCTTGCTATGCGATGCTGGGCATGTTCAAACTTTTGGGCATTTATTAACATCTCCAAGTTCTCAAATATGGGATTTTCCAACAAGTAATGTTTCAACTTCTGATACTATCAGGATGCTATGACCTAATGCATCAACAATGTCTGTGGAGCTGCTCTAGCCCAGGAAATGAAGTTATAACATTCTAGTTAGCATTTCTGGGGTTCTTCTCCATGGATATAGGAGAATGTTTCTGGTAAAGAAAGCTGATAAAGGAGCAGGGGGAAAGTAAGAGACTGTTACTCCCAAAGGATTCCTTAAGATGTGCTGCAGAACTCTGTTGGAAGAACAGAACAGGCGGTTGCTGTGCATCTCCAAGGACTACACTAATACTTTAAATCCATGGCATGAGCCAAATATTTAAGTTCAGCCAGTCTTGCATTTCCCTGCAGAGAAGTGTTTGTACATAACTTTGTCTCATTGCTTTTGCATAAAGTTTAAGGCAAGCTTCCCCTACTGTTCTATAAATAATGATGGGATATGCATTCATTCATATGTATTTTGATCTCGGGAAATCTAATATGTGGCTTGGTGTGATCTGTAATGCCTTTGCATTGAATTCTGATAAGAAAGCAAAATATAGAGATTTCAATTTCATGTTCATCTCCCTTAATATATTCTTTCTTCCCCTGCCTTACCTTTAAAGGCCCTTTCCCCTGATACCTGACTAGTTAAAATTGGCTCCAAGAGCAGATACAGCTCAAGCAATATCTAATCCACAGAAAATGTTTACTTCTTTATGCCAAGGAGCTTGGGAAAGGAGGACTGGAGGAAGAGACATGCAAGGACTCAGTTCAGATGGGACCTTTGTTGAAGCAAATTTCTCACTCAGAGCTATCCCTGGTGTTGCAACCACAGGCCTCTCCATTTTGGTGCCTGGAACAAATGGGTCAAAGCAGCAACACATCACTGGTCATAGTACAATGTGAGTATAGAATTGTTCTGAAAAGTGGTTTTTGGTGTTTTGTTTTGTTTTGCAGGTTTGAGGGGAGCTGGAGCTGAGCCCTGGTGGGTATGGAGGAAGAGTTAAACCTGCTTCCCTCTCATTCTGTGGCCCCAATTCAAATTGCCCTTTCCTGCAGTGGTTGATGGTTTACTTGTCCCACACCTCACCCCGAAAATGGAAAAAGGAAAGCCACAACCAAACACATTGGGTCCAAATCATGCCACGGCTAGTTTGACCCACTGCCCAATTAGAGGCGCTGTGGGTTAAAGCCTCAGCGCCTAGGGCTTGCCGATCGAAAGGTCGACGGTTCGAATCCCTGCGGCGGGGTGCGCTCCCGCTGCTCGGTCCCAGCGCCTGCCAACCTAGCAGTTCGAAAGCACCTCCGGGTGCAAGTAGATAAATAGGGACCGCTTACCAGCGGGAAGGTAAACGGCGTTTCCGTGTGCGGCTCTGGCTCGCCAGAGCAGCGATGTCACGCTGGCCACGTGACCCGGAAGTGTCTCCGGACAGCGCTGGCCCCTGGCCTCTTAAGTGAGATGGGTGCACAACCCCAGAGTCTGTCAAGACTGGCCCGTACGGGCAGGGGTACCTTTACCTTTACCTTTTTAAAGCAGAATATGTTGTTATGTATGAAGCATTCAGCAGGTGGCGATATTGCTTTAGTTAATTATTTCAAGGAACTCTCTGGTTAAAGGAACTACTGTCCCGTTGGAGGGCAGTTACTAGGTACAAGCTATAGAATTATATTTGAGCTTATTTACCATGCCCAAGATCCGCACACTCCATTTGACCACATTGGGATGTTGATTGTTCCCCCACCCTCCCATTTCGGTGTACTTTGCAAATTGAATTCCCAGTGCTGCAATGTATTCCCAGTTGAGGTTCCATATACCATACCAAAGGTTATTTCTACTCTCTGCCCTCCTTTACACAGCCTGATAATTCTTTCTCTGAAATGGGAATCTCTCCATCCTTAGAAGAACACTATCAGAAAAATGGAAGATATCTACGAAGACAGCAGCTTCCCAGCATGGAAGCTGAGAGTACATTGTGTGTCCTGTATCCTCGAGGCTGCATGATATCAGAAGTTGCCCATCTTTTTGGACCAGTAGGCACATCTGCAAACAGCAGAAACTACCATGGGTACCACAACCCCACCGTCTTCAAGCACAGGCTGCAAGCTAGTCTACTGACTACAATAGGATGCTCCTTTGAACTCTCATTTCAGCAGGGAAAGAGGGAGGGAACTTGGTGGGTGCTCTTTCAAGTTCAATATTAACACCAAGAGGTGTAATAGAGGGTTACATTTTAACGGCACTATTCTTCAATCCTTTGATAAATAAAACATTTCAGGAGCTCTCTTCTTCCCCTACTCAATCTTATCTTGTTTTTTGCTCTTATTAAGTTATTTGCAATGTCTTGATATTTCTTTATGCACTGGATCAAAACAAAATATGCTGGTTGCATTGGTAAGGAGTGGCTGCATTCAGACATCTGGATAAATTATGGTTTATAGTGACAGGAATCAACCTAGCCTCCTCCAGGATCATGTGCCCCGCTTCCGTCTCCTCCTGCTTGGCTGTTGCTTCCTGTTTCAATTAATCACTGAACTCTAAACTGTGGTTAATCTTAACTATCATTATTTGAAATAAGCCAGCTTTGTAAACTATGGCTTTACGTTGGCTTGCTTCAAACAAACTTCACTTAAGGTTCCCACAGTTTGTTGGGATTGTACAACATAGCAAACTGAGCTCAATAAAACCTGAAAAAATGCTTCTCATCCGCTCCCCGTGGCTGGATTGGAGAAGGAGGGGAAGCACATGAGCCAGGGGTCAGGCTAGACTTTTTCTCATTATGATAAACTATTGTTAATCATGATAACCAAACATGGCCATTGTGAATTCATATACCATTTAGCCTCTGCTGATCCTTCTAACAAGACTGAATCTTCCCACAGATCCACCACATATGCATAACATATGTACCGGAACCTTGACAGTTCTAAACATATATCAAATATTGCTCTGTTTAATTGGCTGAACTGTTAATAGCACAATACTCTTTAGGAGGTGGGATTTTACTAATTGGCCCTGATTGCAGAAACCTGTGCAAGGACTTCTACTACTAGTGCAATGGGGCTTCTCCCTCCCCCCATGTGCCCCCATGCCCCCATTGGCTCTGGGGTGTCAGAAAAGCACATGGGGGAAGAGAGGGGATATTGTTCTATTGGGCAAGCAGAAATTATGGAACTTTTGTTAAACGATGGAACAATGTTAAATTCCACCCTTAGTGTTTATTTTGTTGAATATATCAGATCCTTGCACTTTATTGGATAACATCTCTTTGTTTATTTCTGTGTGGCTCTGTCTATGCATTGCAAATGTATGTGTTCTGTACAGTAATTTGATAGCTTACTCATCTCTTCATGACCATAGTAAATAGAGAGCCTAATAATAACAAAGTCTGAATTAGAACACACAAAACTTGAGTGCACTATTTTCCGGGAATGGGAATCTTGGCAAGCTGTCCTGCAGGTCTTTTCGGAACAGCTTGTGGCCTTGTCTAATTGGTTGAGGGTAAGAAACAAACATATGGTGTTTAATTGGAGCAGACAAACTTTGGAACATTAATTCATTTTATCTGGTCATTGAATTTCTGTTGGGGTGGATGGCCAGAGTAACAGAGATTTCAGGCTTTCTAGGTGAAAATTAAATACATGGCCCAACCAACATTTAGCTCTTGTGTGGTTCATCTGCACATCTCTGTTCAAGCAAATGGCACAACTTCTAACCTGAATAATACAAGAAAGGATAATTGGTATCAATTTAATCTCTTTCCTCAGGTTTTGAAAAGTTCTTTTCCAAAAATTGCATGTATTTTTAAAAAATCCACGTCTTGCACGTTGAAGTATTCTTAACCAGATCTTAATGCAAACCTGGGTCTCAAGCTGGGTTCTAAGCACATTTACTTTGAAGAAAGCTTTACTGAAATTCATTCTAAATAAAAGCGGTTAATATCAAGCTGCATATGCTTTATCTTAATTCTTCCTTCCTGAGGGCTATTGCCTGGAGTTCAATAATCTATTAGATTGGGTTGGAGATGAACTGATCTAGTTCTACAGGAGCAGATTGTGGTATTTGAACCTCACAATCACATTTAGAATAGGTTAAAAACAGGATGCCTGCAGCTGAAATAAAGTTTGTTACTATTTTAAATCATTTAGCTCTTTCCTTCCAGTTTTGCAATGTTTCTGTTTGCTTTTATTAAGTTTTGAAAGCACATCACTAACTAACATCACTGTAGAATGGTTTTTTTCATTATGTAATTATACTTTTCTCGAAATAAACAAGAATGTGGTCCACTTTAGTTAATTATCTGACTTCTGATACTGGAATAGGAGCACAGAAATGGCCTTATACTGAGTCAGACCCCTGGTCCATCGAGATCAGTATTGTCTAAGAAGATGGCATTGGCTGTCCAGTATAGCAGATGGGGTTCTCTCCCAGCCCTTCCAAGAGAAGAAGAAGAAGAGTTTGGATTTGATATCCCGCTTTATCACTACCTGAAGGAGTCTCAAAGGGGCTAACATTCTCCTTTCCTTCCTCCCCCACAACAAACACTCTGTGAGGTGAGTGAGGCTGAGAGACTTCAGAGAAGTGTGACTGGCCTAAGGTCACCCAGCAGCTGCATGTGGGGGAGCGGAGATGTGAACCCGGTTCACCAGATTACGAGTCTACCGCTCTTATCCACTACACCACACTGGCTGGCAATTGAACCTGAGACCTTCTGCATGCAAGGTCTAAAGCCCGTGCCCTTACTGGGACATTAACTTAATCCCACTGCAGTTGCTACACAGGTAACTCTCAATTTACATGCATTTAACTTGTACACATTCAGCTTTACATGCTCAGCAAAAATAAAATTTAAAAGAGGTGGGTGTCTGGGGAAAAATATACTTTGACAATCCCACACACCATTGAATCCAATGTGTCTTGACTATATGTGATTTTGCCTTTATCCCTGAAATGTAATCCCCGTGTGAGTTGAGAGTTACCTGCAGTTCATTTCTATAAATCAGGAGTCTCTGGGGTCTCTGTGAGAAAACCCGGATATGATGTTCTAAATTTAAAAATAAAAGAGTGTGGAATATGTAGAGTGTTGTTGTTGTTCATTTGGAGTCTTTACTTACACAGTTATTTCTGTCACTTTTCAACGATCCATACAAGCTTGCAGAAATGTTTTTCACAGAAGAAATACAGATGTTGGAAGAGTCAGGACAGATAAAAGGAAGTTCTTCACCACATGGTTTAACTATGGCACTCACTCCCACAGGAGGCAGTGATGTCCACCAACTGAGATGGCTTTAAAATAGGATTAGACAAATTCATGGAGGAGAAGGCTAATTGATGGCGAGTAGCCATGATGGCTTTGCTCTGCCTCCACAGTTGGAAGCAGAATACAGTCAAACCTCGGTTCCCAAATGCCTCTTTTTAAAAAATATATATAATATGTATTAAATTTTCCATTTTAACAATCCAATAAAAACCACATTAAAACATTCCAAATTATAATACAATCCAAAAAGCCAAATATCCAATGCCAAATTATATATCTTTTGGGTGACTTCCCATGCTCTGAAGTTCTATTTTGGAATGTTTCGGCTCCCAAACACTGAAAGCCCAGAAGTAAATGTTCCAGTTTTTGAACATTTTTCGGAAGCCAAAAGTCTGATGCAGCTTCCGCTTGAGAGCAGAAGAAGAGAAGAAGAGTTTGGATTTGATATCCCGCTTTATCACTACCCTAGGGAGTCTCAAAGCGGCTAACATTCTCCTTTCCCTTCCTCCCCCACAACAAACACTCTGTGAGGTGAGTGAGGCTGAGAGACTTCAGAGAAGTGTGACTGGCCCAAGGTCACCCAGCAGCTGCATGTGGAGGAGCGGAGACGCGAACCCGGTTCCCCAGATTACGAGACTACTGCTCTTAACCACTACACCACATTGGCTCTTGCAGCCCATCGGCAGCCACGCCTCAGTTGTCGAACATTTCAGAATCCGAATATGCTTTAGGAATGGATTACGTTCGACAACCAAGGTTTGACTGTACCCAGATTTTGAAAACCACGGGAAGGGAGAGTGCTCTTGTACACTGGGCCTGCTAGTTGGTTACCCAAAGGCATCCATTTGGCCACTGTGAGAACAGGCTGCAGGGCCAGATGGGTAATTGGCTGATCCAGCAGGCTCATCTCATGTTATGTTCACACACATTCGCAATTTTTAAACTTTCTACATGCCCAGACATTGGCCAAAAGGAGGAGTAATTCCACCTGCACAACAATATACCAATTTGCTGATGCGGGTCTCCAAAGGTGCTGCTCTTTCCAGTAGAATTGGATAAACATGTTCTATGCGCTTAGCAAAGCAACCTGCAGATCTGCTGAGCTGTGCCCTGCTACTCATAATTGCTATCTGTAGTTGAAGTAAACAAGCAGCTGGAACAGCGCATTACTCTTGAAAAATAAATCCCGTTTTCAAATCTGATTGAATGCAGCAGGGATATGAGAAGTTATGAAGAAGATGCAGCAGCCACAAAATCTCTGCTGTTCACAGAGTCCAAATGGGGCTCTGCATTGTGTGCATAGGAACAAATGAGGAAATGAAGTTTGTCTGGACTCTGAGGTGAGGAGCATGTCAGCTGCATGCCTGACAAAGGCATTTTTGATAAAGTAGCCACTTATCTCTTACCCCAAGACAGGAAATACATCACCGAAAAAGAGGTCACAGATTTGCCTAAAGCCTACACATGGTCATTGGTATCTATGGAAATTTTTAAAAGATTAGTAAGAAAGATTTTTAAAAGATTAATATAATTTATTTATGTTGTAAATTCTTGTTTGTGTTCATTTTAAGTAATTGATTTTATATTTTGTAAGCCACTTAGAAGCCTATCTTGGCATTAAGTGGTACATAAATTAATTTATTAATCATCACCTCACCATTGTGGGTAAAACAACCCATGTGCCTAGTATAATTGTAATTGTAATTATGCTGTAAATTCTTGTTTGTACTCTATTGATTTTATGTAATTGATTTTATATTTCTGAGCACCCTACTGCTAGAATAACACTTCTTTGTAGGAAACAGTCCATTCAGTACAATATTATTGACAGGCAGGTGCTCTTCAGGGTTCCAGTCAGGAGTGTTGTCAAGCACTACCTGGCAGTGCTGGGGACCTCTTGACATACACAGGATGTTACCACTGAGCTCCAGCCCTTCCTCAACAGTATACAAGTTGGTAGTGGAACCAAAAGTATGCAGAAACCTATATGCAATTGTTTATGACTGAATGAGGTAGGTGGGTGGGACTTGAATCCCCTTTCCTGCAATCAGAGTGGCTTCACTCATATATCATGAGCACATCAGGAATGACTCCAAGGAATAGAACAGCTTCCCAGGTTGTTGTTGTTTATTGAATTTATATACCGCTTTATACCGGAGGTCTCAGGGCAGTTACAGAATAAAATCAAGAAAATATCTCATAACAACAACAACAACAACAACAACAACATATTATTTATATCCTGCCCATCTGGCTGGGCTTCCCCAGCCACTTTGGGTGGCTTTCAACAAAATATTATAATACAGTAATGCATCAAACATTAAAAGCTTCCCTAAACAGGGCTGCCTTCAGATGTCTTCTAAAAGTCTGGTTGTTGTTGTTCTCTTTGACATCTGGTGGGAGGGCGTTCCACAGGGTGGGTGCCACTACTGAGAAGGCCTTCTGCCTGGTTCCCTGTAACTTGGCTTCTCGCAGTGAGGGAACCACCAGAAGGCCCTCGGTACTGGACCTTAGTGTCCGGGCAGAACGATGGGGATGGAGACGCTCCTTCAGATATACTGGACCGAGGCTGTTTAGGGATTAAATGTCAGTACCAGCAACCCAATAGTCCCCCCTCCCAATAAGACACATTTTAAAAGGGCATAGGATGTAAATCAGATCAACCAAAGGCCTGGTTAAAAAGGAATGTTTTTGCCTGGTACCTAAAGGTGTATAATGAAGGTACCAGGCAAACTTTCCTAGGGAGAGCATTCCACAGACAGGGAGGCAATGCAGAGAAGGCCCGTTCTCGTGTTGCCACCCTTTGGACCTCTCCAGTTATGCCCTATTTGTCACCTGACCAATTTTCTGTCATAATATATTAAGTCCTTACTTAGCGAGGGGAAATCCTGGTAACAATAACAGTGGTCTGTGCCACTCCTTTAGTCTCTGGACCCCCCCCTTTTTTTTGGGAGTCAATGCTATGGAAGTTGCTGCTGCTATTTATTATTGTAATTGTTTACATGCCCTTCGCTGTAACGTCCCGGGATGGGTTACAACAATTAAAACACAACAGCCAGAGCTTTGATCTATAATATTTCCTTTTTAATAACTATTGGACACTGTTGATGGAAGGAAAAAAAACAAACCTGTGTTGGAACATAAAGGTACAAAATCCAAATGGAGGTAATTTTTGTTATTAAACCAACCATAATGTAAAAAAAAAAATCCTTGTGCAAGCTTTTGAGTTCTCCAGGCCTCTTCATCAGCCTAGACAAGAGGAAACTTTCCTTACTGAAGTTGCTGAAGTCAATGAGTCAGGCACAGGCTTAAGATGCAAGATGGGAGGAGTTCAAATTCAGCTCTATTAAGGGCTCTGCAAGTTTCAGGTTGGAGCAACAATGGCTGGGAAGAAATAAAAATATACAATGGTTGATTCCCCCATTTCTGAAAATACAAAATGCAGCTGTTTCTCAGATTTGCCTGCTGATGGAAAGACCATCTTCCTGTTCTGAGCCCTGTTCCTTGTATAGTTAACGGCAGAATTTAGATCTAGGGCATGGAACCAAATAAGACCATATATATCAGTAAGAGGGGATGCTGAGTGCCAGTTCCTGATGGGCTTTTGTTAAAGGTCTTGGATGCTGCTCCCCATTGTGAAAGTACAAAAGGGCACATCTGCCCTGAAGTGAATGAAGAGCCCGTATTGTATGCCTCACCTTGACTGCTAAAGTGCATTATGTCTGATTCTATTCTCTCCGGTAATCAATGCCTCCTTTTAAATAGAAGTTCCTCATGTCTCTCGCTTGCTTCCTCTCCCTCTCTCCCTTTCTCATGGCAAATAGTTCGTTTTAGTTTCCATATTGGAATGTGATCAATTTGCTTACATGCTCTTTGTTGTATCACATTGTGTCAAACTCCACTCAAGCGGAAACATGCTTTGCTGTCTGAGTTTGTAGTATGCTTATTTTAATCTCCTCCTGCCTTACTCCTGAGTCCCACAGCAAGGATGGCAGATGCGTAAATGCTGAGGAATTTTATTTTTACTTAGGGATTTTTCTGTTTACCAGGTATTTTTAACTTACATTCCCCCCAGCTGTCATCAGTATTGTACATAGTCATTTCAGTTGATTATTTCATATACTGTACTGCATTTAGACTACCTTCGTGGTAACCATGGCAACTGCTTCCCGCTTAAGCGCGGTTGAGCATGTGGGTTCATGTTAATTTAGTTGCAGAAAGGGAGAGTAGCTCTTAGAAGCCCTAAAATCATTTAAGTTATTACTGGCTTTCATTTGAGGTTCAACGAAGGTAGACTATGTGTATTCTCTCCCTCATTATCAAAGCCAAACTTAACTAAAGGTTGGGGGGTGCAGGAAGGTTGGGGTCCAATTATGAAGTATCTAGACTTGAAGTTCATCAGTTATGTATGTTTATGTCCTGGCTATGGGTGGGAGAAAAATTAGATTCACTTCACATTTGAAGATGAGCTTACCTAATTCACACTTTCTGAAAGAAGATATGCACCAAAACAAGGATGTCTTGGGCACTCTGGCTTCTCTGAATTTTGCAGTGCTGTTCTTCAGACAAGTAATGTGCACAAAAATGCATAAAGCACACAAGGAAATGTGCATATTAGTGAAAATAATGTAGGAAGAATCATTGCATTAGGGGAAATTGCTTCACCAAAATGATTCTATTAGGTAAAATTGCATTAAAAAAAATCTGTATCATTAGAACAAAAAATTCTACTAAAATGTAGTCTCACGAGGACTAAAAAAATAAAATGCAACCTGATGTGGAAATGTAGAGAAATAAACTTAAGTTTGGAACAATGAGAAAGGGAGAGGAACAAAAGTTGACAGACTCACTTGTCCCTAGTTCTGGCTCCCATCTAGAGATGCTGCCTTTAGACTTTCAGCTCAGATCAGGTTACAAGGTGTAGAGATCAGCAGCCATTTACCTCTAAGGCACATGGCTCGGAGTAAGTTGATACATTTCCCAACACTAGACATGTCCTCTGAGCTCCACTTTTGAAGAATGGGGCGGGTACAGTCATTTTCTGTTATTACTGATGTATTTCTTTCTATTTAGAGTTGTAGTGTGGTAGATTTTCTATTCTTTTTTAATGATCTTATTGTGTTTTATGTAAATCACTTAGGGATTTTGTATGTTCAGCTGTATATAAATTTTGGGATGATTTGTTGCGGTGGCTGTTGCAGTTCAGAAACTGAACAGAGGACTGTTTTGGGGTTGTTGGATTTTTTTTGTTAATGGCACATGTCCCATTTGCTCTCACACCAGCACTTCAGACAGAAAGAATAGTGTGGACTATGTATTAAAGCAGGAGAATAATTGTATTCCTAATACCTATTTTTTTTTTCCAAATTCTGCGGCTCGCCCTTCAAATGTTCCTCAAGTGACTGAGAAAGAGAAAGTTTTTAAATTAGTTATTGTTTATTAATTAAATTTCTGCAGCACCCTTCACCTGAGGATCATAGGATGGTTTGTAGTATTAAAACACAAAAAATTCTTAACATAATAGCCATTGCCTTTTTTTTCTTGAGGTCTTGCCTGGTGAGCCACCTGGCCATTGAATTCTGTACCAGCCGAAGTTTCTGAACCATCTTCAGAGGCAGCCCCACAGAGGCAGTCCCATGGAAGATAAACCAGGAATGGTGGTCGTTCAAAATAATAATAATGATAATAATAATAATAATAATAATAATAATAATAATAATAATACCCCACCCCTCTAGGAGCTTCCAGCAAAATATTAAAATACAATAATTCAAATGCAATTTCCTGCCCCCTGAGCAATCCCAATTGCTTTAATGGGAGAGCTCATAGTTGGGGTCCATGCAACCAAAGGCCAGACACATTTATTTTATATCCAGTATTAATTTTTTGGAGAAATTGTACACTGCTCTTCTTTATATGATTGGATTGTTTTATACATTGTTGCTGGAATATGTTGGTTCAGCTTCACAGTACTGTTTGAGATTTTCTAAAAGGTGGGATATAATGCAAATAGTAGCAATAAAAAATGTTTGCAGAAGGCTATAATGAAAACAAGACAGAAAAGTTTTATTTGTTGCATGAAAATAATAGCACCACTCTTCCTCACTGAGTGGCAGGCAATTCACACATTATGACCCCTTCCTACTGTCGAATGTGACATCACAGCTCTGTGTTAATTGAAAAACACACCTACTTGGCTACTGCCATCAGTAAGGGGAGTTGAAAATCTGTCTCAGCAAAGTGCCAGGAGGCACCAACTTGGGAGTTCTGCGTACAGTATTTTTCTTCTTTGTGCTGATGCTGTTTTGATACATCTTGCTAAACTAGGTGACTATTATCTGGGAAGGGAGTTTGTTTAATAATAATAATAATAATAATAATAATAATAATAATAATAATAATTTATTATTTATACCCTGCCCATCTGGCTGGGCTTCCCCAGCCACTCTGGGTGGCTCCCAAGGATATTAAAAACACGATAAATTTATCAAACATTGAAAACTTCCCTAAACAGAGCTGCCTTCAGATGTTTTCTAAAAGCCAGGTAGTTGTTTATTTCCTTGACATCTGATGGGAGGGCATTCCACAGGGCGGGGGCCACTACTGAGAAGGCGCTCTGCCTGGTTCCCCCTTCCTACATTGACACATAGTCAAAGAAACAAGATACCAGAGAAATAATGTTCATATTTTGCTGCTGATCATCATCACCATGCTAATCCTCACTCCCCAAAGGTGTGTTACATGGAAGTAGAAGCTTGGCTAGCAGTGGCCCAGGAAACAGCATTTTCTGCAGTATCAGAACTGCCTCCTCACAGAGGTTAGTCTGGCATCTTCACGACACAGTTGTCATTGAATGCTGAAGACACAACTCTTTACCCTGGCCTCTATATTTTTAGGACCCATCCTTAGTGTGAAGGGTGGGTAATAAATTATAATCATAATCATAATATACAGAGACAAAAGCTATGCATACAGAAAAGAGCAGCCAAGTAGGAAAAGCCATATCCATTATGACTGGAGTTTTGAGATTAAATGCTTACAATCATTTTCTATTGAAATCTCTGAATTGAAGAAAAGGCAGCAGACTGGTTCAATCCATGTCAAAAATGATGACTGACTGAAATAGAACTCACATTTTCCCCCCAGGAACTTTCCAGCAGAAATGAAAATTGCCTTCTCTCCCCCTGCAATGACTTTGCAGCTCTCCAAAAATTCTTGCTTATTCAGTCAAATTACCCTCATTTGCCTTCATATTCAGTTGCTCTCACTTGCCCTCAGTGGCCTCAGCATTCAGCGTAATACAGTTGCTCTCAAGTGGTGTGATGTCATTTCACGCACTATGCAAAGTAATTGAGCGCGGACGTGTGGCTAATTCATGTGACTAATCAGGAAGGAGGAGGGTGCAACAACCAGAGGAGAAAATGGCACCAAAGAAGCAGAAATCAGGGGATGCAATGGCAACATACATGACTGGGGAAAAAAAGAAAGATGACCACACAGTAAGTATTCTACAGGGTAACTTTCCACCATGCAAGAATGGAATGTTTAGATCTGAAACTTGAATAATGAGCACAGCCTTGTTGGTAATAAATCTTTGAACTGATCTGGGATGGAGAAAAATAGTGGTGTTATGGAAAATGTAGAATGCTGGAAGTTATTCTGTACACTTTTGCAATATCTGTGTTCCAACATAGTGTGGAATATTGATGTTTACAACATCAGATTTTTATGTAACTTTGGTTAAAGATCTGCCTTAAGAAACATGAGAAGTATGAGGTCTTATGAAGAGCAAAGGCTTTTCCGAACGCTGAATGGTGGGAACTGAAAAAGAGCTTCAGAAGCTCTTAGCAGGTGGTACAAAGAAATGATGGGATGGGCCTGGTATGGAACCAGAAGCCAAGGCAAAGCTTTCAGAAAGACAAATGCTTTATAATATGCTCTCCTTATCTACTGTTTTCACAATGTGCCCTCATTTGGCAAGGAAGCTCTGCTCCTCTCTTTCTTCTCATTGCACACTTTGCAGATCTATCTCCTTGCAAGGGTCTAAGGATACCAATCAATAACTAAGCAGTCTTCACTTCTGGCATTTGCTTCTGCTGAGTGACAGTACCTCACCCCTTTCCCTTGCAGGTACCACAGTCCCTCTATTCATGCTATACATGCTATAGGCAAAGAAGAAACAAGAGGGAACTAGGTGGAGGTTGATGTCATTCTTCAAACTCCAAAGGTCTAGAATTTTAGCTATTGAATAAAGAGGAACTAGAATTTCACTGCAACTGTTTTGTTAAAAACCAACTGGTCTGCATGGCCATGAAGGCTGCAGAATACTTGAAAGCTTTCATACTCACTATAAGGTAGGCCAAAGGCTTTAGGGCTATGCCTTACCATGTCTCTTGACATGGGCAGAGTTGAACTCACCTAAGACTGATGCTGAAGTTTCTTTTCTGCACTTCTCATTTCCCCTGAATATATTATTAATAAATGTTGCCCTAGTTCAACTCATACTAGGTGTCTTCTTTCTTCTATTCCTGGGTCTGGTTGCAAACAATTTGTACAGAAATTTCACATAGGTCACTGGTTTTATGTACACTGGTGACAATAATAATGGGGATATCCAATGTGGTCCTACCCGTCTGCACCACCCAAGCAAGCCCCCTATATTTTCTCTGGGCAATGGAGGCACCTCTAACCCCCAGAGCAGGTGTGGGAAGCATGTGGGGGAGGGGATGCAAGGAGGAGCAGAGGAGGGAGT
The DNA here is from genome assembly GCF_951804945.1 of Podarcis cretensis. NCBI lineage: Eukaryota > Metazoa > Chordata > Lepidosauria > Squamata > Lacertidae > Podarcis > Podarcis cretensis. Next base: position 40,294,816 of record NC_137180.1, read on the forward strand.
CCACTTGCAGGAGGAGAAGTCCATTCTGCCCGCAGATAGCCACCATTAGATGTTATCCAATAACAACAATAGCAGCTATTTTGTTCTATATTCCAACTGAGAGAGATATGGGCTAGAATAAGTGCCCAAGTTTCTAATTTTGCAAGGCTCCTCTGAAAATGTAATGCGAATCTGTACCACAACTACAAAAGAGTGCAATAAGACCTGCAACCTGAGGGTAGAACATCCAGGAGGCTGGAGAAGAGGACTCATCATCATTGCTCTCCCCAGCATTCACCTTTTGCTGCTGTTGATCTCGTTCGGAGGTGAGATGCGGGAGCCAACTGTATATCATCCCCACCCTCTCTGAAGTGTATTTAAGCCTAGCTGAGGCTCCTCAGAATAAATACGACCTGCACCAACGACTGGACCTTTATTGTCTGCTAACTCTATTTTTGCTTTGTATTTAGGTCTAGATTATTTATTTTGTAATATTGAATTTATTCACTGTCTGCCAAATTGTTCATTTTTGTCTCCTTTCAACTTACTGGTGTGCTTTTTATTCCGGCTTCCATGCCAGTGATTTGATAATAAGACAATGTTTTGGTAATAATTTGATGTTTTGATAATGTTTTAATAATGTTTGTTGTAAGCTGCCTTGGGCACAGCTCACCATGGAAAGGAGGCATAAAACAAACTAAATCAATCAATGACAAAGCCTGAGCTAGCAACATCTGAGGGGAGAATGACTAGACTAGGTGAGAGCAAGAGTTTATTTATAACAGTTACCCATCCATTCTTTGGCAGGAGCTGTCAACCAGGGTACAATATTTTGCAATTCAAAGTCTGGCAAGTACACCTACATGAGCAGCTCCTCACACTGTGCCATTAGGAAACAGGTGAGCAAAGCACTGTGGATGCAATGGCTCTTAAGAAAGTCCTTTAAAAGTCTTCCCATTGTTCCACAATTTTTTTAAAAACAACAATTCAGCAGCCCTGGCTCAATGTGTTTGGAAACAGTCAAACGGCACTCACCTTCAGAAGAGCAGGTGAAAGAGGAGCTTTCAAATACAAAGGTCTGGAATAGATACCATAGAAAGGTTTATAAAGAGAAATGAACTCCCATAAGCTCCCTGCTCACTCACTGGTACTAGAAATAGTGCAGCACTGCCGTCAGATAAAAACCAGTAAAATTGTATTTTATTATTCTTACTGTTAATTTATCAATCTCCTTCTACACAAACGTCTGAAGGCAATGTACAACAAGAACTGCAAAAAAACATTTCGCACACAAACACACACAGAGCTGCTTGTTAAAGGAATTAGATGTTGGTAAATAATTTCAGGATTATGTTAAAGCTATCTACGATGGGTCCTGCACTGCTTTATGCATAAAGAAGAAGAACTCGAATTATTTTCAAGTAAACAGAAACTGGACAGAGTCGTTCCTGCTTTACTTTTTGTAATATGTAGTGAACCATTAGTAGTCCTTATAAGATCAACAGAAGATGTGACCAGGGTAAAGTGATATCTACAGGTTATAAAATATGTGTGCTGATGATGTGATGCTTTTATTAACTAATCCTTTGAAGTATGAACCCACATGCTTGAAATAATAGAGAAGTTTGGTCAAGTCTCTGGCTACAAAAGGAACCCATTGAAACCTGCAATTATGGGAATAAATGTGTCACAATCAATTAGCAAATTTGATGAAAGTAAGCATAAATGAATTGGACAGCTAAGCGATAAAATATTTTGGAAGGGTTTCTTCAAACATAGATGAGCTGTATAAATTAAATTATAGGTCAGTGATGGTTGCACCAGCAAAATGTATTAAAAAAATATATTCCTAGATTGGACTTCCATGGTTAGGTAAAGTTGCAACAATAAAAATGCATATAATTCATGGAATAATTTTTCTATTGGAAAATATAATGATGAAGATCGACAAAAGGATATTATTGAACTGGCAAAAACTACTTTCAAACTTTGTGTAGAAAAATGGAGTTCCCATGGCAACCTTGGAAAAAAGCTACAATGAAGGACGAATAAAATTTCACAATACAGTAGATTATTATAAAGCTATACGTCTAAATGTAATAGCCCAATGGCTGCATGTTGTAAAAGTGGTTCTATGGTTAGAGCAGGGTAGTGTTAAAAGCTCGCTAGTGGTTCTTCCATGGTACAACAAAAAGAGAGAAAAGGACAACACATTTTTGGTCCTATATAATCCTTGTATAAATGCAGCCCTAGATGTTTGGAAAAACTTAAAAATAATGTTTATATCCAATATATCCTTGCTTGCATCTTTTATGTTTACCAAAGATGTTAAGACTAGAAGACAACTATCTAATTGGATAAATAACAATGCAATTACATATAAAGGGATTGTAGATAATTATAATTGCAAAATAATCCAAATGGTTCTAATACCCACAATGGTTTCAATTGAGACAACTGAGGAGTAATGTAGATGAAAATATAAGCGGGAATAAGATGGCAGGAGTACTGTCAAGTTTTGAGGAAATAATTTATAAGAAGGAAAATCTAAAAGAGGTTCAATATAAAATATATGTTTTTCTGAATACTTTGAAATCACATTTGGTTCTAACTTTAAGGGAAAATTGGGAAAAAATAGGTAGACCAATTTCTGAACAGGGATGGGAATTTCTTTTTAAACTGAAGCATGAACATGATCTCTTTGTGCTAACATTAGAGAAAATCATTACAAACTGCTCTATCAATGCTATGTGACTCCACACAGATTGAGTTAAATTTACAATGTCTGTGATGGAGTCTTGGAGATGTGGGCATTTGAAGGTGAATATGGAAAATATCTGGCAGGCGTGTGGAAAAAAAGTTTTGTTGGGCAGAAGAAAAAAGGAAAAAACAGAAGACACAACTATATAGAATAAGCAATAAAATGTTACAGAATATAAATCAGCTGGGAATATTTTTCTTTCCCACAAATAAGGTTGTTAAAGGGGATTAATCACTTGTACTCAACCTGAGGGCAATATCTCATTCCTCTTTAGTAAAAGTAGTTGGAATGTGCAAATATTCTATTCCACAGGCCAAATCTGTCTCATGGAGGAACTTTGTCCTCTTGAAGCTCTGCAAAATTTCAGCCGAGCTTTGGTAAAACGTTGTGTGCCCGAATTCACTTATAAGGAAAAGAAAGTTTTCCAAACTGTTGAGAGACAGAGAAATTCCATATTCATGGCTGTATATAACATCCTGCCTATGTCCAACTGTGAACATTTTAGTGCTCCATAGATTCACCGTTTTAGAACATGGAAGCTCAAGAAAGCTCTATGAATGTAGAGTAAAGTAAATTTCTGGGTCAATGGTTAAGAGAACAGAACAGATCATGAAAATATAGAAGTTAGTAATTCCTAGGCCACGTGTACCACCACTACTGTGGTGAGGCTTCAGTGGAATATAAAGAAAACTTATAATGATGCTGCAAGCTATTGGCTGGCCTGACCACATATGGCTCACTCTTGATGTAAGCATACAATGCTTGTATGATGGAGCATTTAATCATTTACTTCCCTGAAAGAACTGGGTTTGAACAGTTATACAGACTAGATGACTGTAATGCACTTTGCATGGAGCTGCCCTTTACAACTACAAGTGGTAAAACATGTGGCTATCACGATGCTGTTGACTGGAGTGGACTGCAGAGAGCTTATGAGGACAATCCTGAAACATCTGCTTTGACTACCAGTTAGTCTACGGACCCAGTTCAAGGTGCTGTCTTTAGCTTTTAGAGCCATGAATGCCCTGGGTTCAGTGTGTGTACATGTGCATGAAGTTCTTCATTGAGGCTCTTCATTGGCTGGAATGAGCCCTAGAAGTGTGCAAATGTGGGGACTTCCGGGTTAGCGCGATCGGCTAATGGCGGATTCCCTCCGAGCTCCGGAGGGAATCGGCTCTACTGGAGACGGGTCCTACCGCGACGGTGACGCGGGGACCCTCAGAAACCGCAGGCGCAGAAGCCTGCGGACTTGGTGACTTGGTGGGCACCTTAAGCGCCCCCCGACCCACGAAGAGCCTTTTTAAAGGCTACAGAGAGGGTACGGAGAGTGGCGTGGTGCTGTGAGTAGACCGCTACTGCAGTGGAGCGAAGCCGCAAGCCATGGCCGGAGAGCGCTGACTTTTTTCCCTGAAATTCAGACTTGAAATAACCCGTGAGTAGAATGGAATTTGGACTTTAAAACTTTTACCTTTGAATTCGGTACGACCGGGGGATGTGCTAAAGGGAAGTCCGCACCCCCCCCCCTACCTACAAAAGATTTAAAGCAAGGATTGGAGAACTAAGGTGGAGAGATCTTTTTCCCCCCGGTGTGATTTAAAAGATAATATTTCCATGAATTTGACAGAAGAAGATTTGTGCTGGAGAGTAAGAGTGGAACTTTAGAAGTTTTTGTCTAAACCCCGCCCCCCTCCCGGACCCGGGAGCGTCCTGTGTGTGAGCTGGAGGAAAAGGAACAAGGAGTTTGACAGCTGTCAAAGGAGCTGTCAAACGGGTAGTTAAAGTTAAAAATCTTATTATTCAACATCTCTCTGGATTAAATTTGTTACATTTGAATCAAAGTGGTTGGGAACAAAGTAGTTATAAATAACAAAGTAACGGACTGTTGGGAAAGGACTATTAAGTAACCAGAATCCCCCTAGGGGGAACTCTGAAACATTACAATGGCTGCAGATGGAAAATTACAGGCAGAAATAGAAAGAATGTTTTTTCTCGTGGGAATACTGCAAGAGCAGAGCATGGCTATGAACAAACAACTTATAACCTTGAACTCTAAAACAAGCAACTCTGCTGAATGCACAAAGGATCTGACTGGAAAAAAATCTGCAGCTGAATCAGAGGAGACATCTTTGGAACTGGAGGAGAGGGAAGAAGGAGTGGAGAAAGTACAGGTGGAGAGTACCAACCAGAAACCTATATTGCTAGAACATAAAGAAGAAGATCTTTGGATTACAAATCTGCGAAAGATGCGAAAGAGGAAGGAGGAAGCCCCTGGAACACTGGAATTTAAAAGAAATAAGAAATATGATTGGGGCTTCCTCTTTGAGCATGGGAGATCAGTGGACCTTTTGCAGCAGCTGCTATCAAGTATTTCGGATGGAAGAAAATCTGATGAGACTGTGCCAGAGCTCCTTCGAGACCTGAAGACCAACAAAGAGGGTTACCAACAAAACCGGCAGAGAGAGACTGACAGAGACTTGAAGGCCTCAGATGTGAGGAATCCAGACTAAAAATTGTTTTGTGGACATTTATTCGGGAAGGGACAGAAACCGGGGTAGGGAGGGAGGGGAGAACAGAATTTTAACCTTTGTGTTTCGCTATTATGACCTATATTTAATATAAAAAGGGGGAAATTTGTGGAAAGGAGTTTGGGTCGACCTTAGAAAAGGATTTAATATTTATAAGATAATTGGATAAGTAAAATTTGGCCAAGTAATAAGAACTAACTTTAAAAAAAAAATAACAATAATATGTAAAGGATGAGAGATAAGAACTTGCTGAGCTAATTATTTGAATTAGGATGTATGAAGGGGGGGGTGGGGGGAAGTCAGGAAGTGGGGTTAAGAAAGTAAGGATATGAAATTATACATGTTTTGTCTTTGTCTTTTCTTTTTTGTGTGTGTGTGTTTATAAAATGTGAAAATCCAATAATTTTTTTTTTTAAAAAAATAGAAGTGTGCAAATGTGTGCACACACAAAAATGAATGTGTGTGGGCTGGAGGCTGAGCTTACCACTGTGGTGTCCTCCACACCTACACCTGTTCATTCCACAATCTTAGAATGATTGAAAGGGACGTTTCTTTCTTCATTTCTTTCTTGGCACTATTTTAGGGAGGGAACACAAATTATTATTATTTCCTTGATAATCATTATAATTACAAGAACTGTGTTAAGTTTCAAAAAGTTTTTTTTCCAAGTGGATGGAATGCATAATTATACAGGAACAGCAATTATCTTTAATTAATTTTCTCTTACTGTATTTTAAAATGCTTGGAGAATTTTCCAGTGGGATGCAAGGTTTGCATTGGGGGCTTGGTTGAAAGGCTGTTTGATTAAACTGATGTGTGTGTGTGCATGTGCCATGGCACTTGAACAGACTCTGTATCAAATGTTGATAATGTAACATTGTGGGGGAAATGGCTTTAATAGTCAAGAAATTCAGACTTACAGAAAAGAATAATAAAAAACAAATTTAGTTTAAGACTAATTAAATGAGCACCTCTAATAGACAATTTGGTCTTAATGTAGTTTCCTTCAGTATAGCTTGCTCTTTGAACTGTTGAAAGTCGCTTGGAGACCTTTTTGTGTTACAAGAGACTAATAAGTTTCACAAACAAACAAATACTGACTCCATGCTTGTGTTTACAGTCCAAGTTGTGGTTCAGGATTGTTAATTCCCTAGTATTTATTAACTCTGCCCTTCCTCCTACCAGAGCCCAAGGCAGCCAACAATATTAAAACACCATTTAACACTATTTAAAATCACAGCAAACCAATAACAACATTAAAGACACAGCATTAGGCTGTAAAAATGTTGCTGTTCAAATATACAGCTAGCCACCAAGAGCCTAGCAAAATTAATAGGTTTTATGGTAGTGTCTAAACACTGATAATATGAGAGATAATCTGCCACCCTCATTTGATCCAGACTGGATCCCCTGCGCAAGGAATTTCATGTAAAAATACCTTGCACTTAAAGCAGGGTTAGCCAAAATGGTGTCCTGCAGATGTTGTTGGACTCCCTTCAGCTCCAGCCACCATGACCTATAGCCAGAGATGGGAGTTAGTTCAGCAACTCCTGGAGGAAACCACATTGGCTATCCCTGACCTAGGCTGCATCTGCACTATACATTTAAAGCACTATTGTATCACTTTAATTAAAAACAGTTATAGTTTTCCCCAAAGAATCTTGAGAACTGTAGTTTGTTAAGGGTGCTCAGGGTTGTTAGGATACTTCTATTCCCTTCACAGAGCTACAATTTCCAGAGTTCCCTAGAAGAGAGATTGATTGTTAAACTGTCTGGAAATTGCAGTGATTCTGAGCATCACCTTTCATCCATAAATGTTAAAATGGAGACAAAAGTTCCCACCTTAATCTTATGCCGGTGTAAGAGTAGTGTCAGAGTATTAATATGGGAATAGGTCAAGAAAAATGAATAAGCATGAGAGAGTGCTTGGGGTGCCAGTTACAAAATGGCTGCCATGGTGGGCGGCATAACATATGTAGTGTATAATAATGAAGTTTCTCCCATGACTGCATTTCCATATGAGAAAAGGCTTAATCTGTTGAATTTTGCCAAGGAAATATGACACAAGCAGGAAAAGTGCATTAACTGGGAAACAGCGCTCTTTAGGACTCTAGCGACCCCTGTCTCATTCACCAATCACAGCTCCAGCTTGTGTCATTGGCTGAAAACATTGACAGACAGGAGCAGCTAGGCTTGCTCATTTTGCAGAAATCACTCAGAAGTGTAGGCAGCACGCACATTTTGCTTCATCACTTTCTTTCTAGGAGCGCCATAAGAGTCTGGCTGACTAGAGACACAAATTGTACCACTGTGCAAGCAGTGGGTTGGCAGCCCAAGAACTAACAGAATATGAAAGGAAGAGGTAAAAGCAAAATGCTATGGCAAAGACCTTAAGCTTTCTTAGAAGATGTCTTTGGAATTCTCAGCAGTCAAGGCTTGGCTGCTTTCCCCACAGTGGATATAATGTGTAATCAGGATTTTTGGATGTAACCCTGTGCCCACATAGTTCTGAGTACAAATGTATACTTGTCAGGCTGCTATTTGTGCAAAATTTCATACAATCCATGTGACTGAAAAAGAAATCGGGAAATCTGAATGCATGATTGTAATGTTTTTTAGAAACTTTATATGACATCAAAATAATGAATGGCTTGTGGGCAAACGACTGAGCTGAAGCTATTGATTTTTTTTTTTTTTTACAACTTTCCTTCTCTATTTTTTTTATTTTTATTATTAAATTTTGACATAAATATATTTCACAAACATACAAAAGACAAAATGAAAAAGAAAAAACAGAAAAAGAGAAAAAAAACAAACAAACAAAACATGAAATACATACAACTTTGATGACATTGATCGACTTCCCTTTATCTCGATTTCGGAAATTATTATCTTGTTTATCTATCTGCTGTGTCTATTCCTTAATAAAACTTTTTACGTAGTAAGCGTTATCTCATGCCTACTGTGATTTCTATAAGTACATATGTGTTTCTGATCAACATTTTAATTTTCCCCTTGTCTCTATTTCCATATATATCCTAAATTTATCCCATTCATTGTTAAATTTTGCACTTCTTTGATTTCTTATTTTCTGTGTCAATTTAGCCAGCTCCAAATAATCAGATAATTTAAGTTGCCACTCCTTTAGTGTTGGGATTTTTGGTGTTTTCCAGTACTGTGCTATGAGGGTTCTGGCGGCCACCGTTGTATATTGAAAAAAGGTTCTATCTTCTTCTTTGATATCCTTACCAATTATCCCCAGCAGGAAGGCTTCGGGTTTTTTTAACAAACGTGTATTTAAGAATTTTTTTTAATTCATTATAGATGGATTCCCAAAATTTTTTGAGAATCTCGCACGTCCACCACATATGAATGAATTCGCCCTCCTTGCTCTTACATTTCCAACACAGTTTATCGCCCGTTCTATACATTTTATGTAGTTTTACCGGCGTTATGTACCATCTGTACATCATCTTATACATGTTTTCCTTTAGTGTCGTGCATGCTGAAAAATTCATATCTTTACACCACAATGCCTTCCATTTGTCAAACTCTATGTTGTACCCTAGGTCTACCGCCCACTTCACCATTACATCCTTTACTTCCTCGTCCTTGGTGTCCCACTCAAGTAACTGGTTGTACATTTTTGATAATGAAGCTATTGATGATGAAGCTGCTGAGGGGTGGAATAGCTAAAGGTTCATTTTCTCTCTGTTCAACATTTAAATTGCTCCAGTCTTATGGCACTAACTCCAAGTAGTGGTGTTTTCTGTAGAGAGAACCAATCTTTAAAATGCACAAGAAAAACTCAAAGGGGAAACCATTGAAGGATTCTCTCTTAAAAAAAGATTTTTAAAAATTGTTTTCATTTTTACAATGAAAACAATTAACAATGATCCAAATACAAAATACACATTTAATCTTTACCTCCCTCCAGCCCTTCCATGGTTCACTTCATTATTTTCTTTTCCACTACATATTCTAATTATTCCTAATATTTACACTTTCTTGGTTTTATATCCCAATAATTGTTACTGCTGAATTTACTGTATTACTGTTAACTTTTTAATATGCTTACAATAATTTTTCAGATAATCTACAAGACATTTCCAATCTTCTTTCAATACTTTTTCCTCTTTTGCTGTTTGTCAATCTTGCCATTTCTACATACTCTATCCATTTCACCTGCAATTCTTCCTTTGTTGGTATTGTGCCCTCTTTCCACCGCAGAAGGATTCTCAATCCCATCAAGTCATATGCCTGAAAATGAGGGGGGCAGAACAGAGGCTGGAGATGCGCAGGAGCAGTATGAAACTTCTTGGGAAACATCTGGGAGAGGAAGAGCCATAGGGGTGGAAAGCAGGGACCTTCAGTCCTGGCAACTACTTTATAGGGGCAAAATCAACAGCGAAGTGTTGCTGAGTTGTATGCTGTTTCCCTGAATAAAGAGTTAACTTCACTGATGACTGACTCTGCCATTTCATTGTGACCTGCAGAAAATATTTTTTTTGGGGGGGTCTTAAATATTTTACTGGGGGCCCGAAGGGACTAGGACCCCATAGAATTAGCACCTATGCCCTGAAGGAGGTGCACAGGCTATCTCAGAGACACAGAGGGAGCTACCTCACTGCCTAATTCAGGGGCTGGTCCTGGGCTTCCATCTGTCAAATCCTGAACACAGCAGACAGCTAGATGCTTACTGGAGGCTACTCCATTTCTGTCCAAATGTGTGTGTGTGTGTGTGTGTGTGTGCGCACACACACACACACACACACACACACATTTTTCAGGGAAACAAAAGAAAAAGGCATTATTTCTACTATTACTGGGAGTTAACTATTAATTGCTAATAACTTAGCAGTTCTGATCTGAAGCATCATTAATAGCTGTAAACAGCTTCAATGCTTTTTGCAGAAGTGTCTCACCCCTTTTTATAGTGAAATGAGATGGTTTTCTTCTTTAATATCTAGCCCCTAGTTTTAATTAAATATTTTCCTACACGAAACCAAGCCAAATGTCGCACCAGTACAGATGGCTCCTTTAAGTTACAGTATAGAGTATTTAAAAGTGCATGAAGGAAAGTTCAACAAAATGAGTTGAACATTCTTGGGAATACTTAGCTAGGCAAAATAGTTTTTCCAAGATTTTCTGCTATAAAATAAATGGCTTTCTTTTGTAGATAGTGATAAGCATAGAGGTTATTATTTTTCACCTTCCTTTTAAGGCTTTATTGAAAAACAGCTTTTCGGCTGTGTTAGGATGAGCATGATAGTATGGGTATAGTATAGGATGAGCACTGATACGCCCAATTGTAGCATCTCAAATTAGGAATGAATTATTTGAAACTGCTGTTGCATTAGTATGAGCCTTCAATTCAGTGTTGTCACTGCCTGCCCTTCCCCTAAAGGTGAAAGTAAAGAAAACCTGTAACTAGTTTCTCTATACGGTGGTACCTCGGGTTAAGTACTTAATTCGTTCTGGAGGTCTGTACTTAACCTGAAACTGTTCTTAACCTGAAGCACCAGTTTAGCTAATGGGGCCTCCTGCTGCCACTGCGCTGCCGGAGCACAATTTCTATTCTCATCCTGATGCAAAGTTCTTAACCTGAAGCACCATTTCTGGGTTAGAGGAATCTGTAACCTGAAGCATATGTAATCTGAAGCGTATGTAACCCAAAGTACCACTGTACAAGGCAGCAAACCCAATTAAAAAACTTTCAATGGGATCTGGGGCATATCTGTACATTCCATTCATCCAGTTTGGAAATGGTTCGTTTGCCCAAAACATGAGAACATGGACTAACACAGGACTCACCGTAATGGCGCCTGTGAGTGCCAGTGTGCCTGTCAGTACCTATGAAAGGTCTCAGAAAATATCTCCTCAAAAATTTACAATTCACAAGAGATTGTTAATAGTGTACTAAGCTAGAAAAAGCTCTCTCTAAGCTCGTTTTTCTGGGTTGGTCAAATGTAGGTGATGAGCTATGTAAAGTCTCCAAGTGAGAAAACAAGCAAAACTTTCCTTTTCCTTTTCTTTTTTTAGAGAGAGGTGATAGGAGGGCAAGAATGGTTAAATGTTCTGCATACTCAATTTGTGAGTAGTCAGATTTGATGTTTACATTAGACCCCATTACATGTTCTCAGACAATAATCTATTATTTTCTTAAAATGCAGTTGCTATATTTCTTAGGAAAGTAAGAAGAGAGCCTTACTAGATGCACTTCTGCGGTTGACTAAAATAAATTAAAATGGTTTGTGGGCAGCTCTCAAGAGGAATGCAGGGAGCTAAATTTGGTAGTCAATCAATGGGTTGTTTCATGTCATATTTCGACACAAAAGAGTAACAGTTTTACCAATAAAATGTGTTAGCTGTTTAAAACTCATATACTGGTTCATTAATATAAAGGCTAGTTCAGATCAATATTTCATTTGGGATTTATGTGACATTAGAAGTTTATTGGAATGAGAAGGACATGCTAGCTTTACAGAGCAGGCAAAACACCCTTTCTCACCGTCTGTGGGTAGTGACAATCTGAACAGGAAAGCAAAATCTTCCAACTGAGCCCACTGAGGGGGTGGGAATGGGAGTGGAATACATCCCAGGGTGTCCATCTTGTTTCTTCATCTTGTTCAGTATCTAATAACAATAAATCACACCTTCAGAAATTGGATCTTCACTTTCTCCAAGGACCTCAAGGTTTCAAATGATGAGGGATATATATATATATATGTATGTTTGTTTTTTCAATTAAAAACATCTCTAAACTGCTTAACTTATTTTTTTTTAAAAAAACATTCTAAAAGCAATAAACCAATATAAAAGCAAGAAAAACAGAGATTCAGAGGATTCATCTTTATTAGCGGATAAATCCTGTGAGGTAAATTAGGTAGAGAGAGGTTTTCCCAGACCTACTCAGTGCATTTCCTGGGTGAGCTGAGATCTAAACCCAGGTTTCCCCAATCCAAACCCTGTCCAATATAATGCATTGTGGAGTTTTATTCTACCTGTGCCATTGTGGGGCCCTATTTTATCTGGTTGTCTACTTCAGGGTTGGAGAACCAGTGGGCCACCAAATAGTGTTAGACTCCCAACTCCCTTCAGCCCCAATTGACAGCATTGTTGGGAGCTATCGTCCAGCAATATTTGGGTGGACACAAATTTCCACCTCTGAATCTGCCTGCTATCACCATGTCACAATGAACAGATCTTGCTTCTCAGCTCATCTGATGTCATTGGAGACCAGTAATAAGTACCGGTAAATTAATTAATTCACATCCAGATCCACATCTTCCAGTCCCATTTCCTTTTGATCGTGGTTTTCCATCCCCAAAATAATAATAAATGGCTTCCAATTCCTTTTCCCCCATTCTTTTTCTAAGTGTTGCCAGAGGTTTAGTAACATTTTCCTTCAATTTCACTACAAATTGTATGTAGAGTCCTTTTTTTCTCAGCTCTGTCTTTGCTAGCTTAGGATATTTCTTAATCTCTCCACCAAGGGTTTCATTCCACTCCTCTAACATTTGGCTGTTTCATTCCTCGAAGCACCTGTGTGGAGGTCTTCTCCATTTCATCATCTACTGTCTCCAGCTTTACTATTCTACTCTCCTGTTCTTGCAACCCTCCATCAATATTTTCCCCCAAAGGCTCTGTGTGTTCTCCAACCACAGCTTTGCACAGTCCATTTCTATCCACCATTTTATGCATCTCCACTCTGAGTTGTTCATTCAGTTGTTGATTTCAGTTGTTCATTCTGTAGTTGCTGCATGATGCCAACAGTCATATATACAATAAGTAAACAACTATGGATTATTATTTTAATATATGACCACAGCAAAGAGACTGCTGTGGGAGTAAAGATCAAGGATTTATTGTTTCTCATTATCAGAGGTAAAGTTGTTATGCTGGACTGGAGGAAGACCATTGTTGACTTTTATCGATAATTGGAGAACATCTTTTAGACTGTTTGTGTGGAAGGAAAAATGAATGAACTTGAGATTCCCAGACATGAAGACTGGAAAAACAATGCCCAGTAGAAGGAAGAACAGCTGGATACCACTCTGGAATGAACACTTTGAATACTTTGAATAACTCTTGTACATACAACTGATAGACGGAGAATTGGAGGTCCCTTTTATTTATTTATTTTTCCTTATCTTCCTTTTTTATTTTCTCATTCCTTTTTATCTTTCTGTTACTTTTGCTTTTTTGCTTTGTTCTTGCTTCTGTTTGTTTTTAAAATGTTCTGGGTCAATGAGGGGCCTGCACGCAGATGAAGGTAATGTATGGTTGGTGAAGGACCCTGTGTGAGAAGCAGGGAAGGGAAGATCTCCCTGAGTGGGAGATTGGGAGAAGCAAGGGAAGCTCCCAGTTAAGAGCTGGGAGAGTCCACTTCTTCCCATGTGAGACAAGAGTTAAGATCTACCTGTGAGAGAGGACTTAGCATTCGCCTCCTCCTCATCTCTGTTTTTATTTTTGTTTAGATTAGATTAGATTAGTTTGTTTTTATTGTAATGTATTGTGAAAAGTCTTAATAAAATCTTACTTAGAAAAAAAGGAGTGGCTAACCTGGTTCCCTGTAGATGTTGTGGACTGTAACTTCCAATAGGCCCCAGCCATATGTGAAATGAACACTCTAACTCTGTTATCATTGCAACCACTGAAATGCAACCACTTGGCCAAAACAAAGACCACTGAGTCTATGGAAAAGTGGCAAAGCATGATGTTGGCATGGGAAAGCTGTATTGCAGAAATGAGAAAAACCTCCACAGCAACAGCGGCATCAACAGTAACTAATAAATGTACTCCTATAATTACTCTGTAGTCATTGTGAGCACTTTCAACTTTTGACTTGCATTGAATGGAGGTATTGTTCTACTCCCTTCATTAGAAATGATCGGGCACAAACAGAATTTATACAAAATGCTGTTTTTCATTTCCCCAAGTACAATGACAGCAAGACACATCTGGAAGGACTCTCTTGCCTTCACAGATGGAACTGAGCAAACACTTCACAATGAATAATTTATTCGGCAGATAAATTTAATGTTCCCAATTCGTTCATGAACAGATCATGAAATTCCTCTTTATTCAAAATTATTCATGAAGTTCTTTAGCAGATGACTTTCTGTTCGCATCTGGTGCATGGAGAGTTTGCCTCACATATTTGCAATTTGCATTTCAAACTCTCTCAGCAAAACTTAAGAAAGATTCTGTTTTCTTCCCACCTCCTGTCAGGACAGAACTAATGCAAAACCCAGGAAAAACGAAGTGTGGACACTCCTAGTGTTAGGTGTCTGAATAGTGTTCAGTCATTCAGTGGTGCTGGTCTGAGTTGAATCGTTCTTAGTGTGAGAGAGACATTTCCTGATCGGTGTGTTCTCTAAGCCTTCCATGATGTAATAACAGAAGTCACATTTGAAGCCCACACATTCCTAACTGGACAATGGAAAGGGCACAATTCTGTTTAACAGAAGCTTTCAGCTTCTAAAATCTAGGAGTATGGCCAAAATTGAAAGAAATATCTACTTGCTGTCACCCAGCCACAAAACAAAGTGAAAAGAGTAGAGCATATAAATTCACTCTTTTACGTTGTAGGATAGGAAGCTGGCAATGTATATCCTTCAGCTTAGCTGGTCACAAGCACAACTTTGAGAGTGTTCTTCTACGTTGATGCCCGTTTCATCCCTATGAGCAAAGGTAGCCAAAAAGATGTCGCCAATAAGGGTCACAACAACCCTACAGATGTTGTGAACTACAACTTCCATCACCCTTGACCACTGGCCATGCTTGCTGGGACTGCTTTATGAGAGGGCCTGCTTCTATCAAAGAGCTCAGAGACCTGGATAAATCATTGAGTCATTTCATAGGGTGTTGCATGAACAGGTAAAAAAGGTAAAGGTAAAGGACCCCTGACAGTTAAGTCCAGTCGCAGATGACTCTAGGGTTGCGGCGCTCATCTTGCTTTACAGGCCGAGGGAGCCGGCATTTGTCAGCAGACAGTTTTTCTGGGTCATGCAGCTAGCATGACTAGGCTGCTTCTGGAGCAACGGAACACCAAACCAGAGCAGCACACCGAAACTCTGTTTACCTTCCCACCAGAGTGGTTCCTATTTATCTACTTGCACTTTTTGGCATGCTTTCAAACTGCTAGGTTGGCAGGAGCTGGGACCGGACAACGGGAGTTCACCCCCTTGTGGGGATTTGAACCGCCGACCTCAAAGTTCCTACTGCTGTACTAGAAGTAGCTGCAGCAGACATTTTGAAAAGTGTAGATTCACTTCGCATGTCTCTGCAAAAGCAGCACAAAGGAAAGCTTGGCTGTGGCAGTGGGGCTAAAACCTAGCATCCGACTGTTTAAAAAGCACTGTGTAGCAAAAAGGCCCACCCTACCTTTTGACTTGTCCTTTGAACCCAACTTCTTGCTTGTCCCATGGCTTCTGGTTTCTGACTCACCTGCCACATGAAACCTGTTCTGGGAAATGACATAAAGAATAACATCTTTTCTGTCCTGATACTAAATAAAAAATGACACGAGGAACGTAGAAGAAAACTGCCGGCAGTAGCTTGCAAGATCTGAGGGGGCAGGGAGGAAGTAGGGGGAGGGAACCGAAAGCATAAGGAATGAGCTAGCTTGAGGGTATGTGAGAAAGAAGAAGAAAATTGCCACAAACCAGATTTTGTCCTCACTTACGCATACTTGGAGAAAAATAAGTAGCCTAAAATGACTTGGAAAATAAGCACCAGCTAGCTCAATTCAATGCTTTCCTGATCAGAATAAATTGCAACATCGTGTTATAAGTTTGGCAAGGGGCAGGCAATAGGCTGCCAAGACCCTTCTAACCTCTGGATCTAGCCTTATAAGCCAGGCTAGCTTCCTGGTGGTGCGATAGCCTAGGTAATGGGCCATTGAGGAAACAAAGGAAGCAGATCTGCACCAGATGGCAAATGATTGGGCCTCCCTCCCTCCCTCAGCTGGCTGGTAGTTAAAAAGAAAAAGGCCAAAGTGGAGTTTCGACAGTTGAGTGATGTATGCTGTAAGCTGGAATGAAAAACTGCAGGCTGAACACCTGGCTGGGAAGCCAGAGAGTGAGAGCCATGCTTGATTTCTGTTCGAATCCAAGGGATGCAAAGTCCTTTTCAGGTGCTAATGCTGTTAATGCTCCAGCATAGGCTCAGGTTGTATATACAGTGGTACATCGGGTTACATATGCTTCAGGTTACAGACTCTGCTAACCCAGAAATACCGTAGTACCTCAGATTAAGAACTTTGCTTCAGGATGAGAACAGAAATCGTGCTCTGGTGGTGCGGCAGCAGCAGGAGGCCCCATTAGCTAAAGTGGTGCTTCAGGTTAAGAACAGTTTCAGGTTAAGAACGGACCTCCGGAACGAATTAAGTACTTAACCCGAGGTACCACTGTATGTGTAAATAAACTATATATCACTAGAGTCCCCACTGTACCTCATTCCAAAGGAAAGTAGAAAATTGGAACTCCTGGAATCTCACACTGTTCTTAGATTGGGGCGGCGTGCAACACTATCTAGAATGGATTAGCTCAATAGGTGGACAGTAAATCCTATGTATATGAACCTTAGTTTGTAGTTTGTAAATTCCCATTCTCGTATCTTCTATCCTGGGCCCCCAGTTAATTACGTGAAAGACACCCTGTTAGGCTACATGTGAGACCATGCCGGTTAGGCGTCATAAGTGCAGGGGCTTCAGATGATGCAGACACCTTGCGCGGAATGAAACAACTGGAAGATCTTTTATAGGCAGGAATAATCCATGAAAATAACGGAGCAGGATTTAAAAACGGCAACACCCAAGCTCTGCAAAAAATTGTTTCGTGGAGCTACTCTCTGGCTTCCACTCTTAGTGGCTGGATTGTGCCTCCACCACATAATGGCTTAGAGTCACCCCGCTGGTCTACGGAAGTACAAATTACACCTCTCTGCATGAGATGTGCACTCACAGGGGAGGGCCTGTGGCATTTCCATTTGCATCCTCCCTCCTGGCTGACATCTTTACTTCCCACCATGGGATCAATAGCAGCCAGGCTTAGCAGATGCTGGAAGGAGGAAAGAGCAAAGTGTGCAGGCACAGTAGAACTTTCAGTAACTTTCTAAAAGAACGGCAGTTCTTGCCTTCCCCGTGTGGGTGGTAAGCCATAATGCTGGAGATAGGAAACTCCATTGGCAGGAGAAAACATAAGGCTTTCCCAGACAACCAGTTTTTATTGCATATGCAATAAAATATGCAGGTATCTGGGTTTTCTTTTTTAAATGCAGCCTTTGCTCAACATCATGTTTGTATTGAAATGGCATCACACTTATGGAACACTGAAAAGCTCTGTCTTATATTTGGGGAAATGCTGAAACCTGTCCCCCAGTTTTTCTTCCCCAGGTAAAATGGCCATAGGATTGAGAGAGAGCCAAGTAGAGGGAAAACATAGCTCTAACGTTACTTTCCTGCCTGAAATCTTTAACCATTGTCACCTACTGATCCTTGTACGTATACAGCTAACACCACAGAGGCCTGGAATTGAAAATGGCCACAACTTTATTGATTACAGATGTCAATAGGCTTTGGCTTAGGTATTGGGAGTGTATCCTGAGTCAGCCTCCTGCCTGATGGCTGACGTTGAACAGGGTTCTGCCTGGGTTAAGGGTCACCTCGAGATGCAGGTCAAGATGACATAAAAGGCTTTTCAGGTAATATGGGCACCCAGGAAAGTCTGCAAAGTACAGACTACTGGAAATTTAATGTGTAGAAGGAGACTTCCAAACAGCCCCTAGCCACCTTGACAATAAGGTAAGGCTCAGCAAAAATCCTACACCCAGTCCACAACAATTTCACCAAAGTTTTCTCTCCCCTTTCAGAATGAGTGCAATTTCTTTTATCAGAAACTGACAGAGAATGTTCAAAAATGCAGGACAACTGGCTGCTGTACAATGTAGGGATGAGATATCAACCACCCACGACCCTATGATCAGCAGGTGAGGCCTTGATGGTGCTGCTGCTACTGGGGACTGCCCAGTTGGTGCTGACCCTCAACAGGGTCATTTCAGTGGCTGATCCCCATTTGTGGAATGCCCTCCCTGGTGAGGTGTGTCTGTCTCCCTTATTATTGACTTTCAGGAGGAATCTAACAGCATTCCTGTATACTTAGGCATTTGATGGTTGATAGATACTGTTCCTGGCTTAATGTGTCAACTTTGCATTAATGTCCAGAGCCCACTGCCAATGTCTTGTCCTGGATCAACCTACCATTTTTATTTATTTATAAGAATATATTCTATATTTGTGTCAAATTGCAGCTACTAGCCACATCTGGAGAAATGCCATTTCTTGCCCAACAGTAGCCCGGTCAACCTGGTGACAGAGCTGGCAGTGGAGAAGAGCCACAAGATGTGTGGCCCCATTGCTGAAGCAATGCATAGGCTGTTCCTGACAAGAGTGAGATCTGCATGTTCTAAGTGGGAGGGAATGCAGATGGTACACAGACAGAGAGCATCTGAGGAGAGAAAGGCAGAGGTGGGAATGAGGTTCACCACTCCTTCTGGGAAAGAGATGGGGCAACAGTTCTCACTATGGAGGCAAGCTGCTCTTGAAATCCAAATTTCGCTCTACTGCCAGAAGTCAAGTATGAGTTTTCAAATGAGAAACTGCTCCCTATTTTCCCAGACAGGGGTGTAAACCCTCTGAGTGTATCTGTGCTGATGATTAGCACAGATATCTGGTCAAATCTGGGCAGAACAGTGCGTTTGATTTATGGAGGTCTGTTTCAATGCCAAGGAAATCACATCAGCATCAGTGCTAATTGAATCTCCCCTATAGCGATCTAGCAAGCTGGAGACTGGGAGAGCATTTACAGGATAAAGTAGCAGTGAAGTGAAGCGGAATCAAGGAGGGGCTTTCTTATCTAGCAGCTGAATCAGTAATTGAAATAAATGCCATAAAGATGATTTAAGAGGAAGGACAAAGAAGTACTGAACCACTACTTAAATGAGATTGAGTCAGAAGCAGACAATAAAGAGGTACCTCAGGTTAAGAACTTAATTTGTTCTGGAGGTCTGTTCTTAACCTGAAACTGTTCTTAACCTGAGGCACCACTTTAGCTAATGAGGCCTCCTGCTGCTGCCGCGCCGCCGCCGCCACCGCCACCGCACAATTTCTGTTCTCATCCTGAAGCAAAGTTCTTAACCCGAGGTACTATTTCTGGGTTAGTGGAGTCTGTAACCTGAAGCGTCTGTAACCCGAGGTACCACTGTAGTTATTTCTGAGAAAGTAGTGTGATACTGGAGATCTCCTTTGCCCATGACGTGTATGTAGGACATGGGCATTGCATTATTGTCTCTGATTTTTTGGTAGTGACCAAAAAACCTTTAAGGTCAAGGATGGCAGTGGTGGTCAAGAAAAGTGGTGCATCATGGGAAAGGGTGGCTCTGAACTCTCTTAACAATTGATCTGTCTCCAGTGTTTTGGTTAAGGGTGAGGAACCTGTGGCTGTAAAGCTGTTGTGGGACTCCAACTCCTACCAGCCCCTGCTACTTTGGCCAATGGACAAGGATGATTGGAAATGTAGTCCAATAGCATACGGAGGTTCACAGGTCCCCTAGCCTTGCTTTAGGGGAATAAGCAATGTAAGTACATGTAGAGAATCACCAGAAATTGGAGTCTCAGTGGCTTGACTTTTCTTTGGCAGTCTGTTTCTGAGCAAATTCTAGGAATAATGAAATGAGAAATGAGTTAAAGGCAAGTTCTCTACTCAGAAAGCTATTTTCAAAAAGCTCATTTTTGTAAAAAGAGCAGAAATTGAATGATAGGAACTACAGTTTCAAGGTTATTGAATGGAATATTGTACCATAGTACCTTTTGAAAAAGGCAATATAATTCTCTACCTGCTCTGGGACACATAATGTAATACAAAGAACACAATTTCTGTCATTCTGGTATAAAGTAAGGAGCAGGTAGAGTCTGTGAGCAATGCCACACCGAAGCCAAAGATAGGTTATTTGTAGATTAAGGACATGGTTCTCGCCTAATGGAGACATCATTGCTGTTGGGTCAGGTTACTGAACTCTACACCTGGGGATGTAGGAGAGAGTTGGGGGATTGTGGATGCTGTTGGATTCCAACTTCCATCATCCCGGACCATAGGCCATGCTCCAAACCATAGTTAACATTAACCACAGTTTGCCCCGGTTCAGATATAATTAGCTGTCGTTAGTAGAAAATGGAAGCAAGATTTTCTGACCTCCTCCTAATGGCTGTACTGGGGAACAAGAGGGGATGGAGGATGTGTGAACCTCAGGTTAGCACATTCTCCTTTCTATAGCAGTAAACCATGATGTTCTTGGACAGCAACTGTCATAACCCCTGACCATTGACCATGTTGTCTGGGGCTGAGGGGAGTTGGGGACATAGGTCCCCTACCACTAGTATAAAATGCTTATTTTACTTTAAACCATAATAATAATAATAATAATAATAGTAAATAATTATTATTTATACTCCGCCCATGGGAGGCTTCCAACAGAATATTAAAAACACGACAAAACATCAAACATTAAAAACTTCCCTAAACAGGGCTGCCTTCAGATGTCTTCTAAAAGTGAGATAGTTCTTTATCTCCCTGACATCTGATGGGAGGGCATTCCACAGGGTGGGCGCCACTACTGAGAAGGCCCTCTGCCTGGTTCCCTGTAATCACATTCTCAGAGTGAGGGAACCACCAGAAGACTCTCGGCGCTGGGCCTCAGTGTCCGGGCAGAACGATGGGGGTGGAGATGCTCCTTCAGGTATACAGGACTGAGGCCATTTAGTGCTTTAAAGGTCAGCACCAACACTTTGAATTGTGTTTGGAAATGTACTGGGAGCCAATGCAGGTCTTTCAGGACTGGTGTGATATGGTCTCAATGGCCACTCCCAGTCATCAGTATATCTGCCACATTCTGGATTAATGGTAGTTTCTGGGTCACCTTCAAAGGTAGCCCCATGTAGAGCGCGTTGCAGTAGTCCAAGCGGGAGATAACTAGAGCATGCACTACTCTGGCGAGACAGTCTGTGGGCAGGTAGGGTCTCAGCCTGCATACCAGCCTTGGCCCAGACAGCCCTTCAAATGGAGTATTAAATAGGGAAAGGAACATAACTCAGTGGTAGAGCATACTTGCAGGTGGTTCCAAATTCAATATCTGGCATCCCCAGGTAGGACTTGGAGAGACTCATACCTTAAAACTGTGAATCCAAGCTGTCTTGAAGTGAGATGGGTAAGAACATACGAAGAGCCTAGTCTGACATAAGAATTGGACCAAAGCCTCATCTAGTCTTGCGTCCTGTTCTTACAGCAGCCAACCAGAGCAAGATCTGAGCACAGCGGCACTCATCCCACTTGTGTTGCCCGGCAACTGGCATTCAGAGGCATACTACCCTCCTCTACCTCATTAATTGGATGTCTCTGCCTTGGCGTACCAACATGTTCTTCTTATGTGACTTTCATTCCAGCTTCAAATGGGAGGGGGCAAATCCACTCTCCATGAAATGTGGTACAGTGGCAATGTCTGTGCCATGCATACAGTGTTCAACCCTAGTCCGACAGTTACACTGCCAAAATAGCAGGATGCTCTCTCCATGTCTTCGGTAGGATGCTGTGATGGTAATGAGATTTTGTGACATATGTTTTGGATCAGAGTTCAAGAATACCCAAAACATATGGCGTGGCTTGCAAAAGGATTTAGCTATCACATTACGGTAAATAAAACTTCCCACTCAGATGAATGGACCCATCTAGTTCCATTTTCTGCCTCTGCTGTTGACTTTTCTGTACCTGATATTATCAAAGGGAAAATGACAGGGAAAATCATGTTCTCCAACCACTTATACCATGTGATGATGGGGAAGGGGGTGAATGTGTTCCGGCCCTTGATGAGCAAATGGCCTTGGGACCAATGAGACTTAATGACCATCAACCATAATTGTTTATTACTTAAATGATGAAATCATCCATCCTGCAAATAGTAGGACTGGGAACACAAGGCCATTACATTGGCCCCAGTGCATCAGGCCAACGGTCCATCTTGTTAAGTGCTATCCAGGAGTGGATTCTTCTTGACTTCCAGACCTTTACAGTTTGGTGCTTCAGTGCACCAGCTCTCAGGCGTGTTTTGATGCAAAACCAATGGAATCCATTGCGTTGCAGCTTTCTTGGGCTGTACCCAAGAACACCATTATGTAAGAGACCACATATCACGTGTGTATATTTCTCAGGAATGCCACTATTGCTTTGGCTTTTAGGAGGGTAAAATAGAGTGAGGAATGAGTTATAAAAAGCAGTTACCACAAATGCTTTGAAAATTTGCTGCTAGGAGGCACTCTGAGCACCTTCCAACAGCGGAGTCCAGCCACACTGGAAGGCATGGGCTTAGGTCTTCTGCTGCATAGTGTCATAGAAAGGAGAAAGGAGATGTTAGTATTTCATGCCTCCAATGCTGCAGATGAGATTGTTCACATGCCTGTCTGGGACGAGTCCAAGAAAGGAAGACGGTCTTAACTCTTCCACTGTGGGTACTATTACAATGTACTTTTGCTTTTATTTCTGTCTGTTTGTTCTCTCGGAGCTGGAGAGAACAGATCCCATTATGCCTTTGTCTGTACATAGTGTGTAAATAAATAGTAGATTAGATCTACAATGTCTTGCTCTTCTTGCTGTGTTTTGCCAGAAGATTAGTGTGCCTATACTAGCTGCTATATGTCGCTGAGCACACTGGAGAGGAGGGGAGAATACCTTCTCCAGAGCTGCGCATACTGGAAGACGCTTGGAGTTCTGGGGGCTTCCAGGGCGCTTTTCCAACAGGGAGCTCAGGGCACAACAGGCTGGTTTGAGAGTAGCCCTGAAGTAGACGTTTGCAGGGTCTCTGCAATCTACAGGCTCCACATCCACATACAGTCCTCCTCTAATAATGACAAACATTTACCTAGAAAACATGAAAACAGCAGATGCATTTCTGATAAATCCATTGCCTACAACATGAATTTTCCTCCAGCTGATTTTTACGTGATTGGGAATATTCAGGAGTTGGGAAGAGTAATCAGGAGTTGATTTTTGCCACGTGGAAATGATTTTTGGATCAGCTTTATCCATATTAAGACAAACCTGGGCTGCTCTTATTGCCACCTATATACATTATTCATCATGCCAACAGCAAGTCTAATTTGTGCTTGATCTTGAAATGTATTTTTAGCCATGCTGGTTCCCTCTGTTTCTTCCTTCCCCATTTTCTCTTCCTAGCCTTGAAGCCTTGAAGCCCTTTAATATGTGCCTCTTCCTAGCCTTGAAGCCTTGAAGCCCTTTAATATGTGCCCCATTAGCAACCCCAAAGAGCTTTATATTAAATCGTTTAATCCTTTAACTCCCTTAATTAAGCTCAGTCTATTTAAAGTTGCTATAAATATCTTTTGGGGGTTATGTATATATGAATTATCATTATGTGATGAATATTTAATGTATAGACTTATTGTATAATAAGCCTTCAAAATGGTAATCCCAAATCAAGTGAAAAAATTAGAAAAAATTAGAAAAGACATTCAAGGAAGGATGCTACAGAATTCTGAAATAAAAGGCCAGTGAATGGAGTAAATAAAATAAAAAACGTTAAAAAGACACAGCAGCTTACAGTTATTTGGTTTGCCTTGTTTTGTGAAGAAGGCATGTTGGTCTGCAATACTTTGGCCAATTGCATTCAGAAGATAATTCCATGTTGAACAGTTCTTATCACCAGTCTCTCTTTTACTGTTCTGGCCCCTACGGGCAGGGGTACCCTTACCTTTACCTAGGTGTTGTTGGATTACATTTCCCATAACCCAACCATGGTTGGAAAGCTCTGCTGCCATGACTCAGGTTCTGGTGCTACTCCCTAAGCAATAAGGGCAAAAGCTCCATGGGTGTGTTAGGGGAGAATCTGGAATGACTAGATCTGAAGTCCACTCATTCCCCCAGACATATCCCCAGAATAGAGTGAGCATATCCCTGAAATGTGTCCCCATGAGGCAGACATATCCCCAGACATATCCCTGGAATGGGGGTGGGCAGAGGGAACTATGCAAGCCCCGGCAAAGTTATTTGTTCTCCATTTGGAACCAATTTGGGGAAAATGTGTAATGGCGAGGAGAGGAGAATGGGAAAAGCTGCCCCTCCATCTTTTGCTTTGGTTGGTGCAAGCGACTCCAGCTCCCATCACCCATGACTGTAGGCCATGCTGACTGAGGCTGATGGGAGTTGAAGACCAGCAACCCCTGGAGGGCTACAGCTTCTCCATTCCTGCTATAATTGAATTCATCATGCAGTCCGCTTGGCAAGACATGTGCAAGATCCTGGACAGACAGGTATTTAAAAATAATAATTAGGGAGTCTGATTACTTGGAAAGACCAGTTATATGTATTCTGCCCAACCCTACTCTCAGGTCATGAACCACTTCACTACGTCACTTACCTGCTTTCTTTGTTGATATTCTAGTGTTTCTATAGAGAAATAATTCCTGAGGGTGTTTTATAACAAACAAACAAACAAAAAATGTTATAACAAAATTAAATCTATGATGCTGCTTGAAACCAGATAGCAACGAAATGCGACAGCACAAACAAGAAAAAAAATCTAAAATGAAACAAATAAACCAAAGCCAAGGAAACAATTATGTCTACATTATTCTGGATTTTCCACAGCTGCTTGAAAAAGAAATACCGTAGATGGCCAGGGTGACAAAGAGGCAGTTGGCAGTTGGTGTCATGAAAAGTTCTCCTGCTCCAAAACTCATTTGTGGTGTACCTCAGGGTTCCGTCCTCTCCCCCATGCTTTTTAACATCTATATGAAGCTGCTGGGAGAGATCATCAGGGGGTTGGGGCTGGGTGTTCATCAATATGCAGATGATATCCAGCTCTACCTCTCTTTCAAATCTGAACTAGTGAAGGCAGTGAAGGTCCTGTGTGAGTGCCTGGAGGTGGTTGGAGGATGGATGGTGGCTAACAGATTGAGGTTGAATCCTGACAAGACAGAAGTACTGTTTTTGGGAGACAGGGTGTGGGTGGGTGTGGAGGACTCCCTAGTCCTGAATGGGGAAACTGTGCCCCTGAAGGACCAGGTGCACAGCCCGGGAGTCATTTTGGACACACAGCTATCTATGGAGGTTCAGGTCAATTCTGTGTCCAGGGCAGCTGTCTACCAGCTCCATCTGGTATGCATGCTAAGACCCTACCTGCCTGTGGACTGCCTCGCAAGAGTGGTGCATGCTCTGGTTATCTCCCGCTTGGACTACTGCAATGTGCTCTATGTGGGGCTACCTTTGAAGGTGACCCGGAAACTACAACTAATCCAGAATGCGGCAGCTAGATTGGTGACTGGGAGCGGCTGCCGAGACCACATAACACCGGTCTTGAAAGACCTACATTGGCTCCCAGTACGTTTCCGAGCAGAATTCAAAGTGTTGGTGCTGACCTTTAAAGCCCTAAATGGCCTTGGCCCTGTCTACCTGAAGGAGCGTCTCCACCCCCATCGTTCTGCCTGGACATTGAGGTCCAGCGCCGAGGGCCTTTTGGCGGTTCCCTCAATGCGAGATGTGAGGTTTGGGCTGGTCAGTTCAAGAGGGCTCTACCACACCCAGAACCATGTGCATACTGTTGCCAAGCCTGGATAGCCTAGATAGCTAGGTTGGTTAGAGCATGGTGCTGATAACACGAAGGTAGCAGGTTTCATCCCCATATGGGACACTTGCATATTCCTGCATTGCAGTGGGTTGCACTAGATGATTCTCAGGGTCCCTTCCAGCTCTACGATTCTATATTTCTATGATTTTCAGTATGAAAATTGAGGATTGGGTGCAGGGTGAATCAGCCTTGTACTTTTGTTGTTGTATGGTCCAGGGGAAGTTAAGCACTTTAACCAACCCTTGGGAAAACTACATCTCCCACGATCCTTCAGCTTTTGCACCTCTTGTGCAGCTGTTACCTGGCACTGAAGGGAAATGGAGGGAGAAACATGAAAGAAATGAATCATTCTTCAATTCTCCCTGCACACCTAAGTTAATTTAGCTGTGCATTTCGAGGATCAGGCCTTTTAGAAATACTGAAGAACTTGCTATGCATAGGAATGAAAACTGCATTGCGTACTCCCAAAAAATAAATTGTGTGTGAGTGTGTGGGATTCCATAGCTAGGTGATGCTTTGCTCCTTCTGCTTATACATGGATAAATCTCTGTGTTTGATTGAGCTGAGGTTTGCCTGTGGAAAGATTTCAGCTAGCGAAGAGAGAGATTACGGTGTGCCTGGCTAAGGGATAATATAAGTTAACATGACAGAGTCAAAGCTTTTGCTTGATTATTTTCCACTGGAAACACAGCTGGCATGACTTTTTGTTTGAGTGGCCTGTTCCTCAGTCGTGCAGACAGCATCCCTTAGGCTCCTTGTAAGCTCATTGCAGAGTTCATGAATAAAAGGGTTGTTTTCTTAAAGGTGTCAGTCGGAAAAATTGCAATGTGATCCTGCTATGATGTGCATACTTCAAAACTGGAAATCAAGTATAAGCCAAGTTTTATGATGGTGGTTTAAGAAAATATTTTTAAATTATTTCTAAACAAATTGTATATCAGGGACCTGATTCGTCAGCTAGGAGGTCTGGAGAGATATAAATGCAACAATTGCAATCTTTGAGTCATAGTTTAAATTCATCAGCGCAGATGATAAATCAAAGAAATTATAGTCAAAGAAGTCAAGGCTGTAATCCTATACCCATGCATAGGTTTGCAATCCAGTAATGCTTTCCTGAGAGTAAATTCATAATGATGTCAAACATGAGGTGCCCGTGAAAGTTCAAAGGGTATTGCTATAACCAACCATTAGCTGAGAGATAGCAACAGGGACTTCGTTTGAAAGTGTGCTCTCAGAGTCAATTAGATGATTGGCAGTGGAAGCACCCCTTCAAAGAGGCACGTCCTAATATTATTATTTTAATTTATCTACTGCCTTTCATCCAAGGGTTACAGGGCAGTTTGGAGTAGAAAAACACAAAAATACATAACATAATAGCAGACAAAACACATACCCCCCAGTTTAAAGGGCCATAGGTTGTTCAATTAGCCAAAGGCCCAGTGGCTAAAAAAATACAAGGGAGGTGCCCTGGGGAGAGTGTTCCACAAACAGGGAGCCACCGCAGAAAAGGCCTGCCACCCTCTGGACCTCTCATGGAGGAGGCACGTGAAGAAAGGCCTCAGATGATGATGGCAGGGTCCAGGTTGATACTGCTGCTGCAGGAGAGGGACTTTGAGCAACATCATGGGACGGGGTGTTTCTAGAACTAAGGTGAAACTGTGAAGCTCCCTTGTTATTTTTGCTATTGCATGCTACATGGTGTGTAAGTAATCTTGTTATATTTATAGTATTGGAATGTGGTTATTTTGTATGTTGCTATATTTTATGGTGTTTTGCTATGCTATAAAACTGTTGCTATGTTATTTTGAAATTATTTTTGCAGTGTTCATTTGAAATGCATCCCTGCTTCTTTGTTGTAAGCTGCTTTGAGCACAATTTCTTTTGTGGAAAAGTGTCATATAAATAGATGAGTGAATATAGGGAGAGGCGGTCTTTGAGGTATCGGGGTCCTGAGCAGTGTGAAGCAGATTGCATTGCAATTGCTTGCACAAATGAGCAGCGTTGTGTGTGTGAAAGAGCTCTGTTCTAGCAAGCAGTTTCAATGCAAACTGCTTTGCACTAATGGAGCTAGTCCCTTTGAAGGGGTGCCCACACTGATCATCAGCTGATTGATGGTGGAAGCACACCTTCAAAGGGGCTTGCTGCATTATCACAAAGGAATTTGCATTGCATCCTCTTGTTAAGACAGTGCTCTCCCCATTTTAGCAAGTGTTTTCAATGCAATCTGCTGTGTACTAATGGAGCAACCCCCTTTGAAGGTGGAGTCCCACTGCCAAACAGCTGATTGTCAGTGGGAGCAGCCCTTTAAGGAGGCATGCTCCATTAGCACACAGCAGATTGCATTGAAAACGTTTGCTAAAATTGAGCTCTCCTCCCCCTGTGCAGTGTAAAGGGTACTAGACCAGATGAACAAACAGGCTAGTGTGGTCTAAGGCAGCTTCTTATGAGTGCTTGGAAGTCTGTGAATCACTCTTAGCTCCCACTGCTGTAATTTGGGGGTTAATGAGCTACCCTTTAGATCTGTTGTGAGGATGAGTGAGAAAATGCATGTGAAATGCTGAGTAGGCTCTCAGAAAAGTAACTGT
Source organism: Podarcis cretensis (assembly GCF_951804945.1). Classification (NCBI taxonomy): domain Eukaryota; kingdom Metazoa; phylum Chordata; class Lepidosauria; order Squamata; family Lacertidae; genus Podarcis; species Podarcis cretensis. The sequence continues at coordinate 40,323,360 of NC_137180.1, forward strand.
ATAAAAACAGTGCTCACGAATCTTTACTAAATTGATTATATTTATTAAATTTATAGCCCAGCCTTCCCAGACCCTCCAAGTGTGCCAATTTTCCAGGGACAATCCTGGATTTACAGAAGCTGTTCTGGTTTCTGATTTGATCCTGGAATGCCCCACTTTTCCTTAGGACGTCCCTATTTTCATCAGAGAAATGTTGGAAAGTATGGAGTTATCTGACCCCTCAAGCCATCTGAAGGCAGACCTGTGTAGGGAAGTTTTTAAATGTTTAATGTTTTATTATGTTTGTGTGTGTGTGTGTGTGTGTGGTATAAATAATCTTCCCAGAGTGGCTGGGGCAACCCATTCAGATGGGTAGGGTACAATAAAATTATTGTTGTTATTATTATTATTATTATTATTATTATTATGGAATAGGGCATCCTTATTTTCATTGGAGAAATGTTGGAGGGTATGTCTTCTTCTCAAAGGAGCCCATGGCAGCAAACAACAAGTGATAAAACAATACAATCATATTAAGAACAATCCCAATGCAGGCTGGGAAATATCTCAACTTAGAAGGCTTTTGGAAGAGGAAGGTACCAAAAAGACAGCAAAAAAGCACAAAAAGCACTTATCTGCTATATAAGGGAATGACAAAGGGTAGATGACACAACAAAGAGTGCATCACAGCAATCCAGCCTGGAGGGTATACCACTGCATGGACAACTGTGGCCATGTTATCCTGGTCCAGAAGCAGACATAGCTGTCTTAACAGCCAAGCTGGGAAAAATCATTCCTAGCCACAGAGGTCACCTGGGCATCTAGTGAAAAAGATGGATCCAGGAGAAACCCCAGGATACACACCTGCTATTTCAAAGCATGCAATCTTGACTTGGAAACCTTCCAACTGTGCCTCTGTCTTGCCAGGATTCATAGTCAGATTGTTGGCCCCCATCCAGCCCCCCACCAAACGCAGGCACCACTCCAGGGCTTGCACAGCTTCTCCTGATTTGGATGTTAAAGAGAAATAGAGTTGGGTACCATCAGTGGATTGGTGACATCTTGCCCAGAATTTCCTAATGATTGCCCCCAACAGCTTCACATAAGCGGCATCAGGGACAAGATGATAACTCTGCAGCACCCCACTGTGCAGCTGGCAGGGAAACAAAGGGCAATTATTCAATGCTATTCCCCGAAAACAACCCCAGAGTTGGGATTGGAACCACTGTAAAAAACAACAACCCACACTAAAAAACTCAGCACATCAGGGACTTTATGTGAAAGTACTCCTCCAACCAAAATGTCTTTGCATCCAGAATGCTTACACATGATTTCCCCAATTGTTTGAACTGGCTCAGATTATCTCAGTGTGGCACATTGTGTTTTTCAAGTCCTATGCATTCAGTGGGACTACTTCTCAGGTCAGCGTGTATGGGACTGGATCCTCAAATAGATTTTTAAGCTTTTTCTGAAATGAAGCAGAGCATGCAGTGCAATTGACCCATGAATTTTGCCTGATATATTGGGTCAGATGAGCTAGAAACAAGCTAGGCACTCATCATCCTTTTTGAGGTTGTGATTTGGCTAATTTTTAGCTTCAAAGCCAGCCTTCATGCTGTGCCACTTGCACATTTGCCCCCTTGGCTGAGAAAACTAATGCAGCAGCAAATTCTGTTAGATACTATGGTACCTCATCCACTCAGTGTTATTCTAAGACTCATTCTTAAAACACAAGAAGGAAATAAGTATTATGGCAAAAGAGCAGAGACCTTCAAGGTGCACTGAGAATCAAAACATCTCAAGTCATTTTACTCTGCAATTTATTTGATCCATTCAAGGGGTATCTAGTCTTGTACATAACCTTAGAGCAGGTAGTAATATTTAGTTTTCTTGTCAGAGGTGGGTACAGAAGTATGGGGTGCAAATAGGATTCGGTGTGTACAATTTAGGTGAAGGTTCCTAACCCTGATGGATGAGAATGAGTGCTCAAGTACACCCATAATGTGTTTATCAGCAGTTTGTATGACCTCACACATGGAACATCCTCCACCAAGATTTGGCTTGGATGGCTTGATTACATTAGTGGTCAGGTAGAGAAGAAGGTATTACATGTTCTGAAGGTCTCACTCTCTAATGCAGAGCTAGCATGTGTCCTTCGTATTGTTTTCATCAAAGTAATCATATGTATGCCTACCCTTTCTGACTTGAATCATATTGGCCAATTTAACCATTCAGGCTATATCCCAAAATTTAATCAATTAGTCATCCAAACTCAGGGAACAAATCTTATTTCAATGATAATCATGTTGGTTTTTGTATTGTGAGTAAAGGAAAATGATATAGGTATAATAAAAAGAGACTACTCTGGTTGCCTGCGATCCATGTTTGGGGCAAGTACTCTTTGGTGAGAGAACCCCAGTAGATTTAAAATCACAAAACATGCAGCAAAGAAAAGTGTGGAAATATAGGCTTTTAGACCTTTAAATATTGCCTTCTAAGTTCCTTCCAAAGTCTCCACTTCCCTTAGGATCGAAAGAGACCACACATTTGGTAAGTTAAAAGGGTTTACTTACAAACTCCTCAAAGGTCGGATTCATGTGCTTTCCCATACAGCAGGGGGAAATACCACAGGCAGTATAACTTAGGTTCCAAAGTGGTAAATATATCTAAATTATTTGTATAGAAACACAAAGTTGGCTTGCTTAAGCCATACAATCTATGCTTGGAGCATCCAGCTTAGAGCTCCTTACTGGTAGCGTTCACATGGTGGAAAAGGGACAAACAAAGGCTTGATAACCCTTCCTCCCAACAGTGGCGTAGTGTGGGGGGTGCAGGGGGGGGGCCGGCCGCACCGGGTGCAACATCTGGGGGTTAGGGTTAGGGGGCGCAAATCCACGGGTTAGGGGGCGCAAATCCACGGGTTAGGGGGCGCAAATTACTTGCCTTGCCCCGGGTGCTGACAAACCACGCTATGCCACTGCCTCCCAAGGTGAAAGAAAGTGACCTAGCTAAGCCTGTCTGGACAGCTTACACTATGGTCTTAACTCCTTCATGCATTCATTAGAGTTAAGCATGTTGGTTATATGAGGTTGATTGAGAGCCAGTGTGGTGTAGTGGTTAAGAGTGGTAGATTCATAATCTGGGGAACCGGGTTCGCGTCTCCGCTCCTCCACATGCAGCTGCTGGGTGACCTTGGACTAGTCACACTTCTCTGAAGTCTCTCAGCCCCACTCACCTCACAGAGTGTTTGCTGTGGGGGAGGAAGGGAAAGGAAAATGTTAGCCGCTTTGAGACTCCTTAAAAAAGGGAGTGAAAGGCGGGATATCAAATCCAAACTCTTCTTCTTATCCCACAAAGCAATGGTTATATGTCTGCACTCACTGGTATGGAATCTTTAATATAATGAAGCAAGAGGAAAAAAATGGGTCCATTGGCAGGATATGTCTCATGGTGATTTTGGAGTATATGGTAGCAGAAGTCCAGAGTTTCCTGTTTTAGGACAGGTCCTCCAAATATGAAAGATGTCAGCATTATTATTATAAGGCTAACCTGCTTCACAGTCCCAATACCACACACCAATATCATTTATTGACAGGGAGAAGAGAGGCAGTGAGCAGTTCCACACAGTGAGGGCAAAGTGCTGGATCAGGCCCCAGGTCAGACTGAGTGGGTGGGTGCAGGGAAGCATGCACAGTCTGAATGAGCACAAGGCCATTTTCACAGCAACTACCCCAAACTGCAACACCTGGGAACATGACCCTCAGTGAAAAGGTGTTAGGATAAATAATTTGCTTCTATTTCTACTTCTCAAGTCATGTTTTTAATTGCAGGTAGGCTAGCCTTCAGGTGTTTAGTACCTGTTTCTCTCTCCCTCAGGATACGGGGAAGAATGCCTGCTGTGGATCTAATGACTCATTTCTACCCACTGCTGAGGGGAATTTATGCATCCGGTTTGCACATTTATCATATAGCTGCATCAGGTTATGAACTGACACAAAATAGAAAATGACAGATAAGGTGAATTTGCAAAGTAAATAGTGCATTGTTCTAGGTCAAAGCCTCTCCACATATGAACTAATCCAGATTCTGCAATCATCACCTGAGGCTCTTCTTTATGTGCCTCCTCCACAAAAGCTCCAGAGGCTGACAACATGAGAACATGGCTCTCTCTGAGGTGGCTCTCTGTTTGTGGACTGCTCTCCCCAGGGAGACTCGCCTGACGCCTTTATTACATATTCTTAGCTGCCAGGCAAAAATGTTTTTTATAACTAGGCCATTGGCTGATTAACATTCTATAGCCTTTTAAATGTGTGTGTGTGTGTGTTATTGTTTGTTTGTTTGTTATTATGTATTTTGTGTTCTCATTTTGTATTTTTATGTGGTGAGCCGCCCAGTGATTTTTGGATGAAGGGTGGTATTTTATTTTATTTTATTTTATTTTATTTTATTTTATTTTATTTTATTTTATTATTTTTAGCAGTAGCGGCAGTGGTAGTTTTTCTGCAAGTTATAAAGGTTAAGCGTTTGTTTTTAATCTCCCACTTCTTTTTAAAGCAGGTTTTTGTTTTGTTTTGTTTTGCAAGAGGTGAAGCTGCATCTAAGGAAAGGAAAACTTCGCCGGCCTTCATTAGCCATGTTTGTGGAACATCTTAATGCAATTAAGGCTCCTTCATCCAAAATTAAGTAGCGCCCTATTTAAAAAAGCAGCTGCTTGCTATGAATGGAAACACGCAGATCATAGGCTGGCAAAACTGAAAGCATGTTCGGGATTAATTACTGTGGAAACAAAAACGGCTTAGTCCTATGAGGAAGTGGGATCCATGTTGGCTCATTCTGCTAAAACTTTGTTGTGTCCTTTCAGTATTATAAATGAGTGGCAGGTTGAAACAAAAGCAAGCTGATGTTTTAAGGAAAATGGCTGAGAACAGATACTGTGGGAGAAAACAAAACAAATCAAATCTCTCCCATGCCTCTGAGAGCCCTTCTGAAAGGGATGAAAAGCAGTTCTTTTTTCCAGTATAGTTTCAAAATTTTGTTGTTGTTGTTTCAAACCAGGAGATGGAATTAAGAAGGCTAAGGAGGCGAGTCTCTTGTTGATCATTTTGGAACTCTGTTGACATGAATTGTATTGTTGGAAGCCTTTTAGGACTGCGGTTTTCAGCCAGATAGAATCCTGTGACGAATTAGGGTATGTAAACTCTTCCCTAGGCTAAAACTTTCATTTATTAAACGAAGATCCCTGAATTATTCAGCAGCTACCGCCAACAGATTCCTTCAGGCCAGAGAGACAGTGCGTCAAGAATTCATAGCCCTAAAACTTTTTAATCCAGGTGACAGCCTTAACAGCAGATGGCATCAAGTTTGAAACACGGTAGTTGGTTTCACTAGACTTTATGGTGCATTTTAACATTCTAACCTGAAGCAGTTTATTTTTCATTAGAAGACGAAAAAACTGTAGGATTGCTGCTACACTGGCAATACTTGAGAAAAAACAAAGCAGGTGCCGTGATTTTTAAAGGAATTGCCATATGCATTTTCAGCTAGGGCTGTTCAGCAGGGGAAAATCTGTTTGCCTATCTAATATTAAATCAGTAGAGTTCCTGTACAACTAGAAATGCAGGCATGTGCTTAAAGCTTTTCACCGCTAGCATTTTCTATACTTGTTTGAGAAAGTGCAAATTAGGTAGGTTGCCTTTAAATGTAAACTGAACTGAATTTCTCTCCCATCCCTTCATGTGGTTTAGAAACAATGGATGGCTTAGTAAGGTAAGTAGCACAGGGAAGACTGTAGTCATATTTACCTCAGTAATGCAGAGGTGGTTTTAGGGTAGCAAGACCAGTCTCTGAGCAGTGAGAGACTCTGGAACTTCCACGTGTTTTACCCAGGGTTCTGTTTCCTGTGGAATGAAGTCAGTGAACACTGTGGCATTTTTAGGATATAGGATTTTATTTACACATGTATACAACCCAAGCATTGACACCCAAATCAATCTTAGTATTTTGGGGGGCGAAATCAGTGAAGAGGGGCTGTGGATTTCATTATGGACTCCACCCCTCCCTCTCTGTGTAATCCACTCCTGTGTGCTAAAAGAAAAAAGAATGATCAAATACTTGCTTCACCCTCTTTCCAGCCTGTGTTCCACTTTTGATAACAGAACAATGTTATCAGATATGGTTGGGATCCAGAATCTTTATCTGCCCCTCCTCGCCATGCTCTGTGTTTCAGTGTCAAATGCAGGGACTTTAAACAGGAGCATTCTAGCTCATTGCCTGCATCACTCTGAGAGCAAGGTCTCTCTGTGTGAGCATGATTGTGTTTACTGGCCCTTATATAATACTGTCAGCTTCTGATGGTTGGTAAATAGAGAAATCATCCAGTAGGTTGTTAGGTTCTTCCACACCACTGCACTCTTCAGCATCCTAGGCCAACTTTTCTCCTGTTTTGCCAATAAGCTACAGATTTGTAAACAGTCATGACAACCTGCTTTCTAAGAGACCCGATGGCTCTGCTTGTGGATTCTTTCATTGTCTACTTTTTGGTCCTCTCACAAGCCTCGAACCACAGCTCGATTACTTGGCTTTGCTATATTCCACCCCCCGCCATAACTTCAATGGGGTTTAATCATTTTCAATCCAGGCATTAGGGATTAATTGCTTTGTGGATTGACCTGACACAGTCACGTCGAGCTGAAGGAATCAGAGAAAAAAATCCCAAAAGTGCAACAAAGGAACTTGTCTTTTACAAGTTTAATAACCTGGCTGTGCTGCAATGATAGGGAAAGAGGCTTATAATGAAGCGTAAGGACAGATTTTTGAGACAGATAGGTACCCAAAAATAAATATCCTCTGTTTGCATCTTCAGTTAAATGAATGAACAATATTTCATTTTTTTGCTTTGCAAATAATATGGTTTGGTGTACCAGGAATTACTCACCACTGTTTTGGTGAGGAAGAGGGGGACATTTAGAACCCTTCTCTAAACTAAACCAAATGAGTTGTCCTGAGTGTGAATTCTTAACCCTATCCAGGACTCATGATCATAGTCAATAATATAATCTTTTATATCTCCATACTCTCTGGGCCTATGATAGAAATAATAGCTTCTCTGGGTGATGGTGCCACCAGTGACTACCTCTAATCAAGGGGTGTTCCTTTTCTGAGGATATGAGGAGCTGCCAAATACCATAAAACCGCTGAGAGCAGTAGTCCATCACCTAAGCTGAGTATTCCCTACCGTGGTTGGCAGCATCTCTCCATGTTGTAAGGCAAAGATTTAAGACCATCCGGGGATTTTTAGCTTATGAAAAAGGTGGCTGAGTGGGCTGCATGATGGAGGTGTTGAGTTTGGGATATTCCTCTCTCTGAGCATTTTGCGTATCAAAGAAAATGAGGGGAGAATTTGAATCAGATCATTTTTATTCTATTTGGTCTACATTTTTGATACATGTCAATACACAGAAACAGAACATAGAATGGTTCCATTAAGTTTGTGGCGAGGCTATTTTTAAATAAAAAATAAGATAAAGTGATTTACGCGTCAAGGCCCCACACGCATCCCTTGATGAATGAAACATGTGAACACCAGTATTTTAGGTTAATGGGCTAATAAAGGCCACAACTTTATTGGTTACAGTATGTGAGTGGTATTGGCTTAGGCACTGGACCGAACCGACTACAGTGGTACCTCGGGTTACATACGCTTCAGGATACATATGCTTCAGGTTACAGACTCCGCTAACCCAGAAATAGTACCTTGGGTTAAGAATTTTGCTTCAGGATGAGAACAGAAATCGGGCTCCAGCGGCATGACGGCAGCAGGAGGCCCCATTAGCTAAAGTGGTGCTTCAGGTTAAGAACAGTTTCAGGTTAAGAATGGACCTCTGGAACGAATTAAGTACTTAACCCGTGGTACCACTGTATATTCTAGCTATTCTAGTTTTCTTTCCCCCTCTTTTGTATCAGTATGTTTGATGCTGTTTGTATTCTGTCTTTATTTCCGAAATTAATAAAGTTTATTTAAAAATAGAGGTGTATAACATTGCAGAATCTGTCTCTTTCATAATACTGGAATCTGGGGTCATCCCATGAAGTGGAATAGTTGGAGGTTCAGGTGGGCTAAAGGAGTTATATGTTGTTGTTGTTTAGTCGTTTAGTCGTGTCCGACTCTTCGTGACCCCATGGACCAGAGAACGCCAGGCACTCCTGTCCTCCACTGCCCCCCGCAGCTTGGTCAGACTCATGCTGGTAACCTCGAAAACACTATCCAACCATCTCGTCCTCTGTCGCCCCCTTCTCCTTGTGCCCTCCATCTTTCCCAACATCAGGGTCTTCTCCAGGGAGTCTTCTCTTCTCATGAGGTGGCCAAAGTACTGGAGCCTCAGCTTCACAATCTGTCCTTCCAGTGAGCACTCAGGGCTGATTTCCTTCAGAATGGAGAGGTTTGATCTTCTTGCAGTCCATGGGACTCTCAAGAGTCTCCTCCAGCACCATAATTCAAAAGCATCAATTCTTCGGCGATCAGCCTTCTTTATGGTCCAGCTCTCACTTCCATACATCACTACTGGGAAAACCATAGCTTTAACTATACGGACCTTTGTTGGCAAGGTGATGTCTCTACTTCTCAAGATGCTGTCTAGGCCTGTCATTGCCCTTCTCCCAAGAAGCAGGCGTCTTTTAATTTCGTGGCTGCTGTCACCATCTGCAGTGATCATGGAGCCCAAGAAAGTAAAATCTCTCACTGCCTCCATTTCTTCCCCTTCTATTTGCCAGGAGGTGATGGGACCAGTAGCCATGATCTTCGTTTTTTTGATGTTGAGCTTCAGACCATATTTTGCACTCTCCTCTTTCACCCTCAATAAAAGGTTCTTTAATTCCTCCTCACTTTCTGCCATCAAGGTTGTGTCATCTGCATATCTGAGGTTGTTGATATTTCTTCCGGCAATCTTAAATCCGGCTAGGGATTCATCCAGCCCAGCCTTTCGCATGATGAATTCTGCATATAAGTTAAATAAGCAGGGAGACAAAATGCAGCCTTGTCGTACTCCTTTCCCAATTTTGAACCAGTCAGTTGTTCCATATCCAGTTCTAACTGTAGCTTCTTGTCCCACATAGAGATTTCTCAGGAGACAGATGAGGTGATCAGGCACTCCCATTTCTTTAAGAACTTGCCATAGTTTGCCATGGTCGACACAGTCAAAGGCTTTTGCATAGTCAATGAAGCAGAAGTAAATGTCTTTCTGGAACTCTCTAGCTTTCTCCATAATCCAGCGCATGTTTGCAATTTGGTCTCTGGTTCCTCTGCCTCTTCTAAATCCAGCTTGCACTTCTGGGAGTTCTCGGTCCACATACTGCTTGAGCCTTCCTTGTAGAATTTTAAGCATAACCTTGCTAGCGTGAGAAATTAGTGCAATTGTGCGATAGTTGGAGCATTCTTTGGCACTGCCCTTCTTTGGGATTGGGATGTAGACTGATCTTCTCCAATCTTCTGGCCACTGCTGAGTTTTCCAAACTTGCTGGCATATTGAGTGTAGCACCTTAACAGCATCATCTTTTAAAATTTTAAATAGTTCAGCTGGAATACCATCACTTCCACTGGCCTTGTTATTTTCAGTGCTTTCTAAGGCCCATTTGACTTCACTCTCCAGGATGTCTGGCTCAAGGTCAGCAACCACACTACCTGGGGTATATGAGACATCCGTTTCTTTCTGGTATAATTCCTCTGTGTATTCTTGCCACCTCTTCTTGATGTCTTCTGCTTCTGTTAGGTCCTTTCCACTTTTGTCCTTTATTATGGAAATCTTTGTACGAAATGTTCCTTTCATATCTCCAATTTTCTTGAACAGATCTCTGGTTCTTCCCATTCTATTGCTTTCCTCTATTTCTTTGCATTGCTTGTTTAAGAAGGTCTTCTTGTCTCTCCTTGCTATTCTTTGGAAATCTGCATTCAATTTCCTGTATGTTTCACAATCTCCCTTGCATTTTGCTTGCCTTCTCTCCCCCGCTATTTGTAAGGCCTCGTTGGACAGCCACTTTGCTTTCTTGCATTTCCTTTTCATTGGGATGGTTTTCGTTGCTGCCTCCTGTATAATGTTACGAGTCTCCATCCATAGTTCTTCAGGCACTCTGTCCACCAAATCTAAATCCTTAAACCTGTTCCTCACTTCCACTGTGTATTCATAAGGGATTTGACTTAGATTGTATCTTACCGGCCCAGTGGTTTTTCCTACTTTCTTCAGTTTAAGCTTGAATTTTGCTATAAGAAGCTGATGATCTGAGCCACAGTCAGCTCCAGGTCTTGTTTTTGCTGACTGTATAGAGCTTCTCCATCTTTGGCTGCAGAGAATATAATCAATCTGATTTCGATGCTGCCCATCTGGTGATGTCCATGTGTAGAGTCGTCTCTTGTGTTGTTGGAAAAGCGTGTTTGTGATGACCAGCTTGTTCTCTTGACAGAACTCTATTAGCCTTTGCCCTGCTTCGTTTTGATCTCCAAGGCCAAACTTGCCAGTTGTTCCTTTTATCTCTTGACTCCCTACTTTAGCATTCCAAAGGAGTTATATAGCACATAGTTAAACTTTGGGATTTTGATGTAGCGATGGCCACCAACTGAGGTGGGTTTAAAAGAGGGATTACAAAAGTATGCTGGCTAAGTCTGTCAATAGTTACTAATCATAATGACTGTATATTACCTCCAGTATCCGAGAAGCATGCCTCTTAATACCGATTGCTGGTGATCACAAGTGGGAGAATGCATTCACAACCAACTTTTGAGCGTCCCATAGGCATTTGGCTAGCTGCTGTAGAAACAAACTTCAGGACTTGGTGGTCCTTTGGTTAGATTCCAACAGGGATCATCTTATGTTCTTAAGACAGAAGACTTTTCATGCCTTGTTATTTGAGACTCTGCATCTGAAGGCAGCAAAGGATTGGGCCTGAGGCCTTGACATGAAAGGCAGGTGCTCAGTCACTGTGATACATGGCTTAAGTCAGCAGGCACCTTTAAGTAATTACCGCTTGGTAGTCGTTCTTTCATTTAACATCCAGGGACGTTGTGGCCTTTCTTCGCTGCTTCAAGCTGTTTGTAATGCAAATTGAGTGGTTCTGATCCTTACGTTGATCAAGACGATAACTGTCTTTATCTTACACTTGCTGGCTGGATCTGACAAGTGGTAGCAGCCGCCAGTGACAGCATAAAAAGTCAACTGTCAATAGTTTCCAGAGTACAGAACACTTTTTTCTTTCATCAGTTACACAATATTTTCTCTAGTGAAGGATGCAGAGTTCTCCATTCACCTCTCAACTCCCCACATTCAATATTTCAAAGAATTTCTTATGACTTGCCAAATCCACAACACATCCCATCCCCTTCTCCCCCTGGCCACCAAAGGCTTTGGACTTTATCAAAAAAAGTAAAATCTGCTGCTGTCCTTATTTTTATTTTTATTTTTAAAAAAGAACATCCCCCCACCCCTCATTTTCTTCAGCACTCTGTGTATTGACAAGAATGATCATTATTTTGATAAGGAGCCAAAAATACCCTTCCAGCACAATGATCACAAGATGTTAACAAGCTCTCTTATTCCCCACAATGTTACTATGTGAAGTTGGTTACATATTATTGCATAACTGTTTCGGGTAAAAGGAAAAAAAAATAGCTCTCTTTGCTAAAGTGGCATGTGCTATTTCTGTTTCAGCGGTGTTGGCATTATAAACGAAGGCTGCTTTTTCTCTTAGCGATCAAGTGTTAAACACAGTCCAGAATGACTGTAAAAAGCGTTTCTGACAATATCCAGGAAAAAAAAAATAAGTACTGCTATTCCATTGATCTGGAAGAATGTCCTAAACAGATTATTGTATCTGAAGGGGAGGAGGGAGTTATAGTACAGGCATCCCTGCGCTTATGTGTGATTGACTTGTGCACGACCACATAAATAAATATATTCAAACCTGAAACTGGCGGGAGAGAGCAGGAAGAGTCCTCGTGGCTTGTGACGAGACTCTCCTCAGAGCCCGAAGAGGATGTCAGTGAGGGTGCAGAAATCTCCAAAGAGACCAGGGGAGCAGCAGGTCTTTGTTTAGGCTGCTCTGCCTCCCCACCTTAGTTTGCCTACCCCTGCCCTAGATATTTGCTTTCTGTGTTTTATCCATGTTGAAGTTACATAAGACACCTTGAGTCCCAGTTCTGGGGGAAAGGTGGGATATAACTAACTAACTAAATAAATAAATAATAGTGGCAGAAGTCTTTTTTCTTCATGTTCACTACACTTCCATCTATGCACAGGAGTTTCTCAGGCCTTTCTCCCCTTCTCCTTCCCCTTTTGCAAACAATTATGTCCCTGAAACAAGGGACGCGGGTGGCGCTGTGGGTTAAACCACAGAGCCTAGGACTTGCCAATCAGAAGGTTGGCAGTTCGAATCCCCGTGATGGGGTGAGCTCCCGTTGCTTGGTCCCTGCTCCTGCCAACCTAGCAGTTCGAAAGCATGTCAAAGTGCAAGTAGATAAATAGGTACCGCTCCGGTGGGAAGGTAAACAGCGTTTCCGTGCGCTGCTCTAGTTCGCCAGAAGCAGCTTAGTCATGCTGGCCACATGACCCGGAAGCTGTACGCCGGCTCCCTCGGCCAATAAAGCGAGATGAGCACCGCAACCCCAGAGTCGGCCACGACTGGACCTAATGGTCAGGGGTCCCTTTACCTTTATCTTATGTCCCTGAAACAGCCCTCTAGAAAGTTAGGCATTCTGTAAGATGTAGCACAATGAGTTTCCCAATTAGAAGGAAAAATCAGGAAAACCAAAACGTGCATTCTGGATACTGGAACCTGAAGGTAACCGCAAGGAAACTTTCTGAAGTGTTGCCAGTGTGATTCTTTAGGCTACAGAGTAGCTGTATTCTTAGACTTAAATGAACATCTAGTTAACAGATTTTTATTTTTATTTTAAGACTACTGCTGCTTTGTTAAAGCATTTTTTTTACTTAAATCAATCAATCTGGCATGTCAAATAAAATAGAACACACTGTTTTTAGAGCACGAGTTTCTTATCCAGTCAAATCCAGATGACAACGAATAGTGTTATGAGTTTTGCAGGGAGTTAGGCTGTATGCCTGGGTTCCTTTCAAATTCCTGGATCCAGCACAGATTCAGTTCCTGGAATAGCCAGACGAACTGTCCCTCATTCCAAAGGAAGCCTGAACCCAGGGACCCCTGGAATCTCCCACTGCTTGGAGATTGGGGTATATTCTTCATTATCTTTGGGAATCTTCCTTTATACACATGGTTCATTACAATGATTTCAAGGTCAGAGAGGCAGGACAATGTTCAGGGGCTAGAAGCAAAATAACTTGTCCCTCAAATCTTGTTCTGGTTGAGCTAAAGTTGGGCATTTTAAAATTTATATCCTATCTTTTGCACAGTCAGGATCATTCACAGTTTTAATAGCATCGCTCAAGCTGTCTCCATCGAGTTTCAGTTTGCTATCCTCTGCTGGGGTCTGAGCCATTAGCTTCCCCCTTTCCTATCTGGAGATACCAGGGACTGAACCAAGAACCTCTTGTGTGTAAGGCCAATGTTCTACCACTGAGCTGTGTTCTTTCCCCTAGTTGAAGCAATCATCTATCTGGTTTAAAGTTAAAGAACCATTAAGAATCAAGAGCAGAAGCCATGAAATTGCTGATCAACAGCAGATTGGTACAGGCCACCCGCGTTCCTCACTATGGGGAATGTGTCGAATTTCTCATTCAAATCATGGTAATTATTTCCACATTTTCATCTGTACATAAAAATGAGCAAATGCAAATGTTATGCAAATCTGCACATTTGCTCTGTTTTTCAGTGATGTGTTTTCTCCTTTTTTGGCAAGGCCTACGTGGATCTGCAGGCAGTCCTTGAATAATAATAATAATAATAATAATAATAATAATAATAATAATTTATTTATACCCCACCCTCCCTGACCAGAGCTAGGCTCAGGGCCGCTAACACCAGTAAAATTACAGTAAAAACCTAATAGGGAAAAAGCCCCAATTTAAAATAGAGGTTAAAATGCAATTTAAAATGCAGCCTCATTTTAAACGTAGCCCATAGAATGAAAAAACTCAAGCTTCTTAGTCCTCTGCTCCACTGTTTTCTCCATTAAAAAGACATGGTGGTGGTGGCAGGGGTTGTCCATTCAAAATCTTCTATACACAAAGGGTCATAGTGCATTCTTGCCGATTGGGCTGCTTAATTACAAAGTATATCACTAAGTAAAGGTAAAGGTAAAGGTACCCCTGCCCGTACGGGCCAGTCTTGACAGACTCTGGGGTTGTGCGCCCATCTCACTTAAGAGGCCAGGGGCCAGCGCTGTCCGGAGACACTTCCGGGTCACGTGGCCAGCGTGACATCGCTGCTCTGGCGAGCCAGAGCCGCACACGGAAACGCTGTTTACCTTCCCGCTGGTAAGCGGTCCCTATTTATCTACTTGCACCCGGAGGTGCTTTCGAACTGCTAGGTTGGCAGGCGCTGGGACCGAGCAGCGGGAGCGCACCCCGCCGCAGGGATTCGAACCGCCGACCTTTCGATCGGCAAGCCCTAGGCGCTGAGGCTTTAACCCACAGCGCCACCTGCGTCCCCTAAGTAGTTTACTTAAAATAGTGCAAAAGATTCACTAAAACAGCAATAAAATAGACCTAAATCAGGAGACATAATCAAATCATCAAAAATATGCATAGCTTTATTCTACTATGTTTTATACAACTGAGTAGTTTTGCACTACTAAGATCTTTAAAATAATAATAATTCTGTGACCACATGCTGCATTCACACCTATGTTATAGGGAAAATGAACGAGAGATATATTTTGTGCTCTATCTATTGTTTGAGTCTTTAAATTGTATTTATTACTGCGCTATTTGTGGAATGCCTTGGATATGGTAGTCTCACTAATTACTTCCTAAGGCATCTGAAAATTAGGTAACGACAACCTTTATACCTAGCCATATGTCAAAAAATTATTTTGTTGCTTGTTAATGTGCACCCGAAGAAGATGGAAAAATAGTTTGTAAACAGACCCGAGAAAGAATCAGTGTAATGCTGCAGCCCAATCCATGTTTACCTGTGAGCAAGCACCACGGAACATTCATCTAAGGAAATCATGTATGGGACTGGGCTGTAAAGCAGAATAATCACTTTGAAATTTTCCTCTCTATAATGCAATGCTATCAGCTATGTGCTACTTGTGTCAAGAGAACTCTAGGATGGTAATTTCTGCTTGTCTAATTAAATTAATGTACCTTTGGAAGTAGGAATGGGGATGGGGGGGGGAGTTAACCCAGTTATGAAGCTGCGGGTGTCTTAGATATATACGTGCAATCCAAAAAAGATTAAGCATGCTTCAATCCATTAAAATATTTGTGTCTGAGGATCAAATTACCAGATTCCATCAACAAATCAATCAACTCAAATTGAATATCGGATAAAAGTATTTTCAATGAGTTGTAAGTGTGCTTAACGTTTTCTGAATTGCACTCCATGGGAACATTCCAGGAAAATGTATCTGTGACAAAGTCCTGCCGATAGAAATGGTTTAAGCTAGTTGTGATTAAGTCCCACTGATTTCAATGAGAAGTGGTGCCATCCTATACATGCCTGTTCAGACTTCACAGCGACTTCAGTGGAACTAACTCTTGAGCCTTAATCACAACTAATTTTGTTGGAATGTACCCTATGGGCTTTGCAGTTAAAAGCTGACAGAAGATCCATCAAAGATTCAACATCCACAAAAATGTAGAGATATGGGCCCGGGTTCAACTAACCCGTGTGGCACCTCAGTGGAAGCCAGCCAAAGGGCTTCTGCTAATGCAATGGAACTTTTCCCTAATACCTATTCTCCTCCTAGAGCTACAGTTCTCAGAGTTCCCTGAGAATGGGGATGAACTGTTGAACTACTCTGAGAACTATAGCTCTGGGAGGAGAATGCTCAGATCTCTTAAGAAACCACAGCTCCCAGAATTCTTTGAGGGGGGAAGCTATGACTCTTTAAAATGGTACCATAGTGCTTGAAATGTATGGTGTGGCCCTGGTGATGTACATGCTTCGGCGAATCAGACCCAGAATTGGCTCCAAGCATACTGCAGCTAAATTTCCCTCTCTTCTGAGTGATATTCTTTTCTGGGCTATCTCTTGTGTTTTAGTTTTGATGGCTGTCTTAGAATTAGAATTTGTAATTTGGTTTCTGTGCTATTATTCTGATCTTATGATTGGAGTTGGAGTTGGCATTGTTTTATATATTATTATTGTTGCATGTTTGGATTTGCTAGCTGCCCTGAATTTCTTTTGAAAATTGAGCAAAATATTTGTTGTTGTTGTTTAGTCGTTTAGTCATGTCCGACTCTTCGTGACCCCATGGACCAGAGCACGCCAGGCACTCGTGTCTTCCACTGCCTCCCACAGTTGGGTCAAACTCATACTGGTATCTTCGAGAACACTGTCCAACCATCTCGTACTCTGTTGTCCCCTTCTCCTTGTGCCCTCCATCTTTCCCAACATCAGGGTCTTTTCCAGGGAGTCTTCTCTTCTCATGAGGTGGCCAAAGTATTGGAGTCTCAGTTTCACTATCTGTCCTTCCAGTGAGCACTCAGGGCTGATTTCCTTAAGAATGGAGAGGTTTGATCTTCTTGCAGTCCATGGGAATATACAGAATATACATTTTCAAAATAAACAAATGATGTGGTTTAATTCTCTCTCTCTCTCTC
Organism: Podarcis cretensis; assembly: GCF_951804945.1. Classification (NCBI taxonomy): domain Eukaryota; kingdom Metazoa; phylum Chordata; class Lepidosauria; order Squamata; family Lacertidae; genus Podarcis; species Podarcis cretensis. Next base: position 40,340,066 of record NC_137180.1, read on the forward strand.
TCTCCCTCTCCCTCACACCCTCACACCCACCCACCCACCCACAACCACACACACCCTGCTGGAGAGGTTTGATCTTCTTGCAGATCTTCTTCTATGTAGGCCACAGATGATTGTATATTGCCTTAAACATCAAACTTCTGAAGATGTTCTAAATTTTTTTGTTCCAAATAACCACACAATTTCCCTGAAACATTTAGTATGGATTGGTGTCTCTGACCAGCTGTGAAGTAGCATCTTTCTAAGAGCACAAGTGTGTGTTGAACTTTGATGTCTGATGCTTTACTATGCTTTATATATGTCGTAAGCCTGAATAAATTCACATAATATCCAAGCAGAGCTTTCATCAATTGGTTTATTCTCCTTTTTACCAAGTCATCCCTTCCCTCTCCACCTTTTCAATTCACTTCAAGCATCTAACAAAACAGCCTGCTGACAGCAGGAGAGCTCCTATCACTGTAAGATGCTCACGCTCTAAGGTCTTTTTGTCCTTTAGTAAACTGGAGTGATAGCGAAGAAAAAGTCCAGCTGACGCGTCTCATCAAGCTTGCTGCACAGAGTAGATTATGAAATCCTTTCATGCTATAGGGGGCCACTAGGTGGCGCATCGGAAGATGGCTGACAATAACATCTCTCCGACCCACACGAAGTAATTTGGAGGCTATGATGGGGGTAATTAGCCTCCTTAACCCCCCCAGGATTATGGGGGGGACGGCCCTTGCCTGATGTGCCCTATACCACCCCCGAATTTGTGAGGGTGGGGGCACTAGGCACAAAGCCCTCCTGTGGGATTTTCGGCACTCCTCGACGCCGTCCCCGATTCGCGCCGCTGGTTGCAATGATCTTTAAAAGAAATAATTTGGACATGATTAATTGCACATACATCAAGGAAAAAGGGGAGTAAATACTGCTGACAGAAGAGATCTCTGATAACAAGACAACAATAAAATACGAGAAGAACGTCAAGATACGGTAATGACTGAGGGGGGAGGGGGAAAAAAACCTGCCTCTACCTTTTTATGTGATTTAACAAGAATCCCCCTCCCCTAATGAGTCAGAAATTAAGGACTTAAGCTGTGGATTTAAGGCTGTGTGGAGATAAACTTTCGATCCAAAGCAATGTTTCAAGATGAAGCTGGAAAGCTAAGAGTTTTGGAGTGACGCAGTCAGGAAAAAATGCCGTTCGCCATTTTGTGAGGCATTGTGGGAGCTCTTGGGTCTGGGAGGAGAAAGAGAGAAATAGAGTTGTTTACATATCGTGAATCAACTCCTCGGTGGGACTTAAGAGCGACAAATGCCAAAATTTACGATGGATAAAGTGATGTTATCTACGAAGGAGATATATGGAAACCATCTGGACTTAGTGAAAGAATGGGAAATCCACACAGGATTATTACACTTGCTATCGGCTTAAGGAGACTAACAGAAGAGATCGTAAAGGAAAAAGAGAAACTATACGAACAAGATATGATGTGGCAACACCAAGATAAGACTGGATAGAATTATGAACTTTGTTTGGACTGATTGGGACTGATTTGGACATTAACGCAGTAATAAGAAGATGATCTGAATTCCCCTTTGGATCTTGAAGTATGGGTTCCCCCAACAAAATTTAAAAATTTGGCTTTGTAATTCGGAATTTATATGATGTGATTTAATTTGATGTGATTGGCCAGTTAATAAAAATTATTTAAAAAAAAAATGAAATCCTTTCATGCTATAGTGGCATATGTAAAAAATGGAAACAATTATCCACATGAGCCCCGTGATGGATCTCCTCTGTAAATGGCTAAACTGTGAGTTATCCTAGCCATGGTTATCACCAATAAGCCTCCAATGCCCAAATGAGATTTATGGGCATTCAAATTTGCAGCTGGACTGCCACTTTTGGAAAGGTATGCTATTAATCAGCCCCCTGTTGGTTTCTCTTTGCCTTGGCTTTGCTGCCAAACAAATGTTTCAGCTCAAGAGATTTTCTGAGATCAAGGCATCTGTCTGCCAAGAAGGTGTGACAAATGGACCGGCTCCTCATCGCTTGTTTCCTACAGCATCAAATTCCGACATCTCACTTCTAATGATTATAAAAGGAGAGGTAGGAATCAGAAACATGACCTCACTGGCCAACCAGATGATTGCATGTATATGTCCCAAGTTTTGTGGTTTTATGGGTGCTGGACCCCTAAAACAATGCCTGGCAATGAATTAGTCTGGCTTTCTTCCACCCCCCACAATACACACATCTTTCCACCCCCTCATTCAGGCAAATATTATATAGTACACATTCCAGCCAGGCCAAAGACTAGTGGAGGAATCAGTGCAGGACTGCTCAGCGGTGTGGCTGGGGATGGATGTGTCCTGAAGGCTGGATACAGCCCCAGAGGACCACATTTCATCTTCAGACCTGAGTCCCACTCCCTATTGTACAGTAGCTAAGCCTGTAACCGAGCCTAGATATCTGTAACTAAACCTACCACATATTGTATCACAGCCAGCCTAAGACATATTGGCACCTGAGACAAAATGGCATCCCTCCAGCCAGGGAAGAAGGTGTGAGTGAAGATCTACATCAGGAACAGGTGTGTGTGTGTGTGTGTGTGTGTCTCAAATCAACCTTACCTGACTTAGGAATCCAAGGCTGTTGTAGGAGGGAAAGGGGCCTACTCTGAATCACACTGGGCAGGTGCCTAGCCCAGGCGACCCCAGAAGGCAGCCCCCCCATTTCCTAAGGGTGGGAGCAGACCAGCAGTCTTGTTTGTTTGTTTGCCAAGAAGCCCCTGTAGATGTGGCATTGGGGAAGGGGGCTGCTGAGGAAGTGGGAGAGCCGTCCTCCAAGGAGCATGTGACAGTTTTGGGTATCACTGTGGCAGCAGCACTGGCAGTCAATGCATTCCTTGGAGGCTGGGTCTACTGCCCCTGTAGATCCTGCTGTCTGAGGTGGATGCCTCAACTTGCCTCATGGGCCTTGCTATGCATACCTAACTTCACTTCTCTCCTTTTTCTTCTTACTTATCTCCAGTGCTGAATTAAAAATGGTAAGATCTGGGGTAGAGATGCTCACCCCTCCTTACTTCATGAACGGTGGTGCCATAACATACAGCCACTACTATTACTGTTTCTTAAAAGCAGTTTTGAATTTTGCTAACAGAAGGTGAATAGACATCCGAAAAAGTAGTACATTTGGGTTGCACTTTGACTGCGTGCTTTTTGTCTTCTCTTGATTTTTGTCTTTGTTGTTCCCTTAAACTAGTACCGGACTAGTGCTTGCTATAAGAGATGAGGGATCCTTTCCTTAAAAGTCTATAAGGAGTTTCGTTGTTGTTGTTGCTTAAAAACTCACAACAAGAGCACCATGGTCAATTGGTGTGTTTAAGGTAAGTGACATCTCTGCCCTTCTTTCGTCTCCAAAGATTTCAGAGAAAATCCTGCCCCCAAGAGATAGTATGACAATGCCACAGCCCATTTTTGTACAGATGCAACATTTCTGTGGAAATAACAGGAGGTTTTCACCACTATGAATAACACTGAGCAGGTGCAGAGTCCAGGAGACCCCCGAGGGCAGCCTCCACAATCTCCGCCCCATGGATGGGGGAAGACCAGCAGCACCTTCTTATTTGCCAGGAGACTGATGCAGAGGTGGCATCTGTAGAGACAGATCTGTGTGCTGAAACCATTGCTGCCACTGTGGCAGCAGCAGAGGTCGATGCGTTCCTTGGAGGCCAGCTCTGCTGCCAAGTTGACTCCATCACCTGAGACTGTGACCTCATGGGTGGGCTATCCCTGATTTTGAAGACCTCAAACCTCATCTCTGACTCTCTCCTTCCTCTTTCCCACCTCCTCATTTTGTGTGGGTTATCCATGTGATCCTAAAGGATGCTTCGCTTAAAACTAAACAACAACATATTTGGGTTCTTGTTATTTTGTGTGTGTGTGTGTGTGTGTGTGTGTGTGTGTGTGTGTGCGCGCGCGCACACACACACACACACACACACACACACACACACACCCCATTATTGCACTTTTTGCCTCTGCAGATGACAGCTTTTCACATCTGGCCAGTTTGGACTTTGAATGTCTATCTCCTGGTTGGAATCAAAATCCTTCAAGATGCTGCCTTGAAATCACCTGCTGTTTTGCTCCTGACAGAGCAATAAGTGCAGTGACCTGCTGGCAATAATTGAATACAGCACAATGCTTCATTAGGTTCAAACGTAAAACACAGTAGTACTCTGCTGCCCACACAGTTGCAATTAACTGTACAATCCCTCATCACATGCCCTCTTTTTTATTTTTTAATCAAGTGCCCTTCCTGCTCTACTTCTGCTCCAAGGATCATCACATTAGAGTGCCAAATTATCAGTTGTTAAGGCCCATAATCAGATAATATTTTCAAGACCAAACACAGTTGTCCAAAGCTAACACTCAGATCTCTGCAATCTTTTTGCGTGTGTGCTTTTAAATTAAACATTGGGGGTACTTGATAAATATTGTAAGCTGCACTTTAATGTATTTTGGGGGTTGCGCGACCATTCCCATAGGACGTTAAAGGGCTTTGCAAAAGGTTTTTAAATGGTTGGTTAAATGTTGGAACAGAAGCAGTAGTACCACGCTATTCTGCCTTGGTCATGATTGGTGTGTGGCAGTGGTGTGACCTGCTAGGAATGCTGTGGAAGTGGCTGTTGGGGTTGCTGGATTCTCTCTTCTTTCTCCTGGTATTGTTTTGCTTTGTACGATGCATAGGTAGTAGGACAGTGACAATGTTGCATCAGCATAATGCTGCTGTGTCCATGGCATAGAGGGGAAGTTCCCAAAGTTTCACTCAGGTGGTTTGTGCCATGATCATGAGGACTGATGGGTGCAGCAACTGGGAGACATGTCTGCTCTGCTGTTTGAAAAACCTGTCAGGAAGGTGAGTGTGATAAACTGAGGAGTAGGCACTGGAAAGGAGTGGAGAGGATTAGGAGTATGAAAGACAAAGCAAGAGGAAGAAAAAAGCAGCAGCAGCAGCAGCAGCTGGAAAGCATGTCAAAAAAGGTGAGTAGGAGGGACCTGAAGTGGAGAGGAAGGAGGCCCTTGAACCATCCCAGTTTCTGATTTGGTTCCAGAATGTCCCACTTTTCCTTAGGACCTCCCTATTTTCATCAGATAAATGTTGGAAGGTATGGAGTTATGCGACCCCTGAGCCAAGGAAATAAGTAACTAGACAACCTTTCTGTCACTTCATTCCCACTCCATTTTTTTGGTGCCCTCTGGATATTGCTGAATTGTTGTTGTTGTTTAGTCGTTTAGTCGTGTCCGACTCTTCGTGACCCCATGGACCAGAGCACGCCAGACACTTCTGTCTTCCACTGCCTCCCGCAGTTTGGTCAGACGCATGTTTGTAGCTTCGAGAACACTGTCCAACCATGTCGTCCTCTGTCGTCCCCTTCTCCTTGTGCCCTCCATCTTTCCCAATATCAGGGTCTTTTCCAGGGAGTCTTCTCATGAGGTGGCCAAAGTATTGGAGCCTCAGCTTCAGGATCTGTCCTTCCAGTGAGCACTCAGGGCTGATTTTCTTGAGAATGCATAGGTTTGATCTTCTTGCAGTTCATGGGACTCTCAAGAGTCTCCTCCAGCACCATAATTCAAAAGCATCAATTCTTCGGCGATCAGCCTTCTTTATGGTCCAGCTCTCACTTCCATACATCACTACTGGGAAAACCATAGCTTTAACTATATGGACCTTTGTTGGTAAGGTGATGTCTCTGCTTTTTAAGATGCTGTCTAGGTTTGCCATCGCCTTTCTCTCAAGGAGCAGGCGTCTTTTAATTTCGTGACTGCTGTCACCATCTGCAGTGATCATGGAGCCCAAGAAAGTAAAATCTCTCACTGCCTCCATTTCTTCCCCTTCTATTTGCCAGGAGGTGATGGGACCAGTGGCCATGATCTTCGTTTCTTTGATGTTGAGCTTCAGACCATATTTTGCGCTTTCCTATTTCACCCTCATTAAAAGGTTCTTTAATTCCTCCTCACTTTCTGCCATCAAGGTTGTGTCATCTGCATATCTGAGGTTGTTGATATTTCTTCCGGCGATCTTAATTCCGGCTTGGGATTCGTCCAGCCCAGCCTTTCGCATGATGAATTCTGCATATAAGTTAAATAAGCCGGGAGACAATATACAGCCTTGCCGTACTCCTTTCCCAATTTTGAACCAACCAGTTGTTCCATATCCAGTTCTAACTGTAGCTTCTTGTCCCACATAGAGATTTCTCAGGAGACAGATGAGGTGATCAGGCATTCCCATTTCTTTAAGAACTTGCTATAGTTTGCTGTGGTTGACACAGTCAAAGGCTTTTGCATAGTCAATGAAGTAGAAGTAGGTGTCTTTCTGGAACTCTCTAGCTTTCTCCATAATCCAGCGCATGTTTGCAATTTGGTCTCTGGTTCCTCTGCCCCTTTGAAATCCAGCTTGCACTTCTAGGAGTTCTCGGTCCACATACTGTTTAAGCCTGCCTTGTAGAATTTTAAGCATAACCTTGCTAGCGTCTGAAATGAGTGCAATTGTGCGGTAGTTGGAGCATTCTTTGGCACTGCCCTCTTTGGGATTGGGATGTAGACTGATCTTCTCCAATCCTCTGGACACTGCTGAGTTTTCCAAATTTGCTGGCATATTGAGTGTAGCACCTTAACAGCATCATCTTTTAAAATTTTAAATAGTTCAGCTGGAATATCATCACTTCCACTGGCCTTGTTATTAGCAGTGCTTTCTAAGGCCCATTTGACTTCACTCTCCAGGATGTCTGGCTCAAGGTCAGAAACCACACTACCTGGGGTATACGAGACATCCATTTCGTTCTGGTTTATTTCCTCTGTGTAATATTGCCACCTCTTCTTGATGTCTTCTGCTTCTGTTAGGTCCTTTCCACTTTTGTGTTTTATTATGGAAATCTTTGTACGAAATGTTCCTTTCATATCTCTCTGGTTTTTCCCATTCTATTGTTTTCCTCTATTTCTTTGCATTGCTTGTTTAAGAAGGCCTTCTTGTCTCTCCTTGCTATTTTTTGGAAATCTGCATTCAATTTCCTGTATCTTTCACTATCTCCCTCACATTTTGCTTGCCTTCTCTCCCCCCGCTATTTGTAAGGCCTCGTTGGACAGCCACTTTGCTTTCTTGCATTTCCTTTTAATTGGGATGGTTTTAGTTGCTGCCTCCTGTATAATGTTACGAGCCTCCATCCATAGTTCTTCAAGCACTCTGTCCACCAAATCTAAATCCTTAAACCTGTTCCTCACTTCCACTGTGTATTCATAAGGGATTTGACTTAGATTGTATCTTACCGGCCCAGTGGTTTTTCCTACTTTCTTCAGTTTAAGCTTGAATTTTGCTATAAGAAGCTGATGATCTGAGCCACAGTCAGCTCCAGGTCTTGTTTTTGCTGACTGTATAGAGCTTCTCCATCTTTGGCTGCAGAGAATATAATCAATCTGATTTCGATGCTGCCCATCTGGTGATGTCCATGTGTAGAGTCATCTCTTGTGTTGTTGGAAAAGAGTGTTTGTGATGACCAGCTTGTTCTCTTGGCAAAACTCTATTAGCCTTTGCCCTGCTTCGTTTTGAACTCCAAGGCCAAACTTGCCAGTTGTTCCTTTTATCTCTTGACTCCCTACTTTAGCATTCCAATCCCCTATAATGAGAAGAACATCCTTCTTTGGTGTCACTTCTATAAGGTGTTGTAAGTCTTCATAGAATTGGTCAATTTCAGTTTCTTCAGCGCCAGTGGTTGGTGCATAAACTTGGATTACTGTGATGTTAAAAGGTCTGCCTTGGATTCGTATCGAGATCATTCTATCATTTTTGGGATTGCATCCCAGTACAGCTTTTGCCACTCTTTTGTTGACTATGATGGCCACTCCATTTCTTTTACGGGTTTCTTGCCCACAGTAGTAGATGTGATGGTCATCCGAACTGAATTCGCCCATTCCGGTCCATTTTAGTTCACTGATGCCCAGGATGTCAATATTTATTCTTGCCATCTCATTTTTGACCACATCCAACTTACCAAGGTTCATGGTTCTTACATTCCAGGTTCCTATGCAATATTTTTCTTTACAGCATTGGACTTTCCTTTCGCTTCCAGGCATATCCGCAACTGAGCGTCCTTTCGGCTTTGGCCCAGCCGCTTCATCAGCTCTGAATCTACTTGTACTTGTCCTCCACTCTTCCCCAGTAGCATTTTGGACGCCTTCCGACCTGAGGGGCTCATCTTCCAGCGTCATAACTTTTATATGCCTGTTGTCTTTGTCCATGGAGTTTTCTTGGCAGGGATACTGGAGTTGCTTGCCGGTTCCTGGTCCAGGTGGATCACGTTTGGTCAAAACTCTCCACTATGACCTGTCCATCTTGGGTGGCCCTGCACGGCATAGCTCATAGCTTCTCTGAGTTGTTCAAGCCCCTTCGCCATGGCAAGGCAGTGATCCATGAAGGGGATTGCTGAATTACAGCTCCCCAAATCCCTGACCGTGGGTCGTGCTGGCTGTGGCTAAATAGGTATTGGAGACCAACAATGTCTGGCGGGTATCTCATTCTTGCTCTAACTAGAGAGGGAGATGGGGACCTTGAATCCCCTTAACGTAGAAGAAGAGGTGAAGTGAAGAGCCTCACCATCATTTTTGAGGTTTTAACTCCCCGCAATAAAATGAATGGTGATGGCCACCTATGTTTGATTCTGCTGATGGCAAACAAAATGTTTATCCTGTACTTACAAAACATTGATCTATTTGAATTGTTTTACATACAATTGTATGGCTACAATCTTACACACACTTTCCTGGGAGTAAGCCCTGCTGAACCCAAGAAGGATGCACAGTATGCTGGTGCGTCTCTCTCTCTCTCTCTGTGTTTATATAGCAAGGGAAACATACTTGGCTGCCAGCAGGCATATGCAAGTTCTGTTACTTGTGATTCTTCTCCTTGGAGAGGACACATGGATGCTGCTCCCCCCACCCTACAAGCATTTTTACTGGTGTTCTAATACTGTGTGATGTTTTATGGTATGACAAGGTTCACAGGGAACAGGAAGCAGTGGCAGCACACTAGCATTTGTACTCATAAATGAAAGAGATGACCATTTTGTTTCCAAAACAGCTGTTCCTTCCATCATTATGTGGTATGATGAGAGGACAAAACTATTTAATTTGAAAGTGGTGGTGGGGAAAGAAACTGCTCTTTGAAATGCTCATCTCCATGAAAAGTTTGATGGAACGTCTGTTTTCTGCTGAACCTTGACTACTGATTTAAGGCAGCGCACAGCTGTTGCTAATGCAATAGAGTTATCAAAGAGGGTTATATATGCCAGTGCTGTGCCAAAACCTGTCCTTCAATTTCCCCAAAGTTTTTCTTCCCTGCCAAAGAGGTTTCTGGTTTGTTTCTTTCTTTTGTGTGTGGCCTCTTTTGCAAGAGATAATGGCGGAAGGGGTGTATGACAGTGGCAGTCACATTAATCCTTCACCTAAAGACTTAACCTGCACTATGCAGCTTCCTTGCTTGCATACTTTCTGATCTGAAATAGCCCATTGGGAAGCAGAAGTGACTCACGTGGTGTGGCAGGGTCCTGGTGCTAGTTTTCCAGAAGTGGGGTTGTTGCTGCTTACTGGTAGGGAGAGGGGAGAGGCAGCAGGGGCGAGTTGTACCTTGGAAATCAAAGGGAATCCATTCCAGAAGTCCGTTCAACTTCCACAATGTTCGGACATCAAAGCACAGCTTCGGGTTGGCTGCAGGAACTCCTGCAGCCAATCCGAAGCTGTGCTGGACATTCGGCTTCCAAAAATTGTCCAAAAACCAGAACACTCACTTCCAGGTTTTGATCGTTTGGGAGCCGATTTGTTTGGGAGCCAAGGTGTTTGGGATCCAAGGTATGGCTGTAGTAGCAGCAGCAACAACAACAACAACAAGCAGTCGTCAGGAAAGTGGTAAACAGCTTATTGGGCTCAACCCAGGGAAGTTTACAGTCTGCCATGTTAGTCCAATTCAAGTGGAGTGCTGTCACTGGGGTCTGGGAGACTGAGGTGGGTCAAATCCCTGCTAAGTCATGATGTTCAGGTGGGGAAAAAAAACATTTATACCACTCAGGGACTCAGACAGAAGGACTTCCAACTCCAGTCCCATGAGCAACTTGAATGGGATGCAAATATAACAAAACACCCGCAGGCATGCAATTGGACCAGGGATTGATTATCTATTATTCTTTTTATGAGTTCTTTTATCCCTCTCATCCCATCTGTTGTCATTTGTCTCAAAAAAGCTGATGCAATTGTTTTTAAAGCTTTCAATTTTGATTGACAGAGTGCTTTTTAAAAAGTGGGACAGAATCCCCTCTTCTAAATAAATAAAGCATAAATCTAGACAAGTTAATTCTCTCCCCCCCCCCCCACCAACATGATTGTCTTTTTACAGAGGGCCTGTTTTCAAAAGCCGTGCTCTAAGATTTTCAGCGTGAATCTCAAAATGATAAGTGGGGATTTGGCAAAAAGTGTTTGAAAATGTGCACATGCACCGGAATTTTAATTTGAGGAGTGGCTGTAGCTACGGGTTTGCATTTATTTAAGGGCAAGCGAAAGATTGAAACTGAATGGAGCTTGTTCAGTTCAGTCGGCATTCTATCGGAAACACAAGCATGGATGACCAAACTGTTCAGGAATGAGGGTCTTGGTCACAGAATCGTAAGCATTCGGGCCTTGTAGGCCATCTAGTGCAGTCTTCTGCCCACTGCAGGAGATCCAGAGTGAGGAGCAGACCTTCCTGGTGTCCCTATTTTCCAGGGACAGTCCCAGATTTACAGAAGCCTTCCTGGTTTCTGATTTCATTCCAGAATGTCCTGCTTTTCCTTAGGACGTCCTATTTTTATAGGAGAAACGTGTCATGCACATGCCTCACACGCAACATCACCCCCCAATCTTCTGCTCAAGTTGGCGTCTCTGACCTCTTGGGTCCTTTCTAAGTCTACAATTCTATTGTAGGAGGAGCAATATGTAAAGGTCTTTGATACGGCTGGCATCCATCTGTCTCAAGAGACAATGGAGGAGTGTGACTTTGGGGGTGAGGTCAAAGTGTTGGACGGCTGAAGCACCTGCTGTGGTTGTAGAGACCAATGAAAGGCCTTCAATCTGCTGGTACAGGAATATTGCTAACCAACATGAAGTTGCACCAGTTTCACATTATCACATCATGGCACAACAAAGCAATAGTTAAAACAATAATAGGAGGTTTCTAACAAGAAATACTCAGTTTGGGCAGACAGCCAATTTCCTGGTAAATGTCACAAAGATTTGTGGTGGTAATACCTAGGACTGATTGCTAGGAGACCTGCAGGTTTGAAAGCCTACAAGAGGGGGGGGGATGTGCTGAATTACACATCTTGTTTAACTGCAGCTAAAAAACCCACAAAAACTATAATAATCAAGGATTAAAATAAAGCAGCAGCTGGAACTGATACCATTAGAAAGGGCTCATAGTCACTGAATGTAATTTGTGGGAACAAAACAACGTAGCCACTGAGCAATAAACGAAAGGAAACGTCAGGCTGTGAGAAATGTGGAACGAAACCTTGCCAAATCTAAATTTTTCACAAAGACTGACTGATGATAAGTGGCACAGGAACTCAGTTTTACTGAACTGCTGATCCATGCCAGTACAAGGGGAGAAGGATGCAGGGGAATCAAATAAGGCTATAACTCTCTAATAGGCAGGCATGGTACTGGACTGTACAGGACAATATTTAATGGGGAATATGTTGTGGTGGGCACCTACGGATCTGTAGCAATGTACCTATTGAACCATCTGCTTGCAGAAGGAGAGGGAGACTGATGCCAGAGACTTTTCCATCATTAGATATCCCTTTGAATCCCTTAGATATGCCTTAGAATCTTCCTTATTTCACTGATTGCATTTACATGCCAGCTTCTCCCCCCAAGGAGTTTGAGATGCTGTGCATGGTTGTCTCTGCCTCATTTAATCGCCACAACAACCCTGTGAGGTTGTTTAGGTTGAGAGGCAGTGATTGGCACAAAGTGAGCTTCATGGCTGAATGTAGCTTTGTATTCCACATGCTCCACTCTCTGCACCCACTGTAATTCTGAAGAAATTCTCTAAGGTACCCTGAGAAAAATGCAGTCGTTCAATGCCACTTGGACACCACCAGGCCATGCCATCATCATACTGTTTTATTTTAAAGCAGCTAAAATACATAAAGAGGTTTAGAAACACAAGTTTCTTCCCATAGGCTCAATCTGAAAAACATGAGCTAAATCAGAGAAGCATTACTTGCATGAGTTGGGCGTGAACAAAATGAAGGAGTGTCTCCACCCCCATCGTTCTGCCCAGACACTGAGATCCAGCTCCAAGGGTCTTCTGACGGTTCCCTCACTGCAAGAGGAACCAGGAAGAGGGCCTCCTCGGTAGTGGCACCCGCCCTGTGGAACATCCTCCCATCAGATGTCAAGGATGTCAAGGAAATAAACAACTATCTTTCAGAAGACATCTGAAGGCAGCCCTGTTTAGGGAACTTTTTAATGTTTGATGTTTTATTCTGTTTTTAATCTGTTGGGAGCTGCCCAGGGTGGCTGGGGAAATCCAGCTGGATGGGCAGAGTATAAATAATGAAATTATTATTATTAATATTATTATTATTGACTATAATAATACCTCCAAAACATGAATAAATGTCAGTGAACAATTTATAGCATAAGTAGTTCAGTGTCAGCACAGTTGCAAGCATGTTCCAGGCAGGCACATACCAGATGGGGAGGGCCAAAGCTCAGTGGGAGAGCACAGGCATTGCATGCAGAAGGGGTTGAATTCCTTGTATCACAGCTTGAAAAAGATCAAGTATCAGGTACTGTGAAGGCCTTTGCTTGGGACCCTGGAGAGCTGCTGCCAGACAATTCTGGGTTAGATGGGTGGATAGTCAAATCTGAGCTAAGGCAGTTTCCTACAAGAGCAACTGGGGTCTGGCAGTTCAGATTACACTTGAACAAGTTACTCAGAATGAAAAGCTACTCTACACTAGAGCCAGAAGGTTTATAGGACCAGAAGAAACCTTCACGGCTCCTTATGGCACCTGGTCTCTGCTGTACTAGTTGTTCCAATGTCATCTGGGTGGTGCTGAATCATAGCAGGCCAGCAGGTCCCACCTATAGAAAGCTATGGTGGTTGTAAGGACATAAGTACATAAGGAAAGCCTTGTTGCATCAGGTCCAAGGCCTATCTAGTCTAGCATCCTTTTCTCACAGTGGCTGCCCAGATGACTGTGGAAGCCCACAAGCAGGACCTGAGCGCAACAGCACTCTGCTTACCTGTGATTTCTAGCAGTCAATATTCAGAGGCCAGTGCTTCTGATATTAAGAGAGAGAGAGTAAGAGAGGCACAGAGAACCAGGTGCTATGTAGATCCTGCAGCCAAAACACCATTGCAACTTCACACCTAGCATAGCTAAAGAGGCAGCCTCTTTTGTTTGTTGTCTATGCAGAAGAACCTAGATTTAGAGATGGCCTTCTTGACATTCCAGGCATCACAATAACAAGAAAAATAAAATTTGTTAGTCACTTTATCATGCCCAAGGCAACCCAAAGCAACTTACAACCAACCAACCAACCAACCAACCAACCAGCCAGCTAAATAAAACCAAGAAACTTCCCTTAGATGCATTAAAATCAAGGGGGGAAGGAAATGCGCCAAAAACATCTCACCACAGATAGCTAAAGACCAAAAGCCTGGTTACAGGGAAAAGTTTTTACCTGATGCCTAAATATGATGGTGCCAGGGGAGCCTCCTTGGGGAGGCATTCCACAAACAGGAAGCCTCCACAGGAGAAAAACAACCCATTATTGTGTTGCCAGGGTCCAGGTTGGTTCAAATGGGGAGAGGTGGTCCTTGAGATATTGTGGCCCTGAGTCCTTATAGGTCAAAACCAGCACATTGAATTGGACCCCAAAACTGGCAGCCAGTGCAGTCAGGCTAGTTATATGCTCAAATTATCTTGCCTCGGTGAGCAACCTGGCTGCTGAATTCTGCACCAGCTGAAGTTTCTGAACTGTCTCCAGAGGCAGCCCCACGTACAACATATATATAAAGTCAAACACACACACACACACACACACACAAACACAGAAAACTCCTCACATGGCCAGGATTATAATTCTGACATTCCTGACTCTCAGCTCCCTACTGCGTTCCATTGAAAGCCATGCCTCCTCACAAAGACAGCTTAATTATAACATCACTCAGTTGCTGGAGCCTTGCCAGGTGCCTTTGCCTTGTTGTTGTGCTGTGTGTTTGCTGTTGCAGGATGCAAGATGCTTTGATTGGGCTGGGGAAAGCCAAGGTCCCCACCTGCTCCAGGAAAGCTATCAGTGCAGCCTCATGAATTACTGAAGCAGCAGGAGCCTTCCAAGAGTAATGTGGCTTGAAACCCTGAAAACAGCCTGAACTTGTCACCCCCGCTGTTCATCACAGCTCCTCTTACCACGGAGCAAAAAACTACAAGGTCGGCTGTATTGCAAGAGAGACACTGCCAAGGAGGCACACAGTTAGCGTGAATTAAGCTGAACTCCCTGCTAACATGATGCTAACATGTGCAGATCTTCCAGTGGGGCAAGGGAACAGTGAAAGATGTAACCAATTTATGAAATGTCCCCTGACCCTGTTTTGTAGTGATTATGTCACTCCTGGCCTCTAATCCTCACTTGATCTTCCCTGAGAGCTCTTGCAGTTCAGTGCTCCCCCCAAACCCTATTATTTTGATATCTGCTGGAAAAGACTTCTTTTCCTGCTTCCTGCTCTCTTTTAAGTGAAGATTAAATTTCCTGTTTCAGCTTGGCTTTCAGGATTCAGAGGTGCTTGAGCTACATTCTTCTGAGAAGCCCTTCTGCCATTTTCCGCTCCCAGAAATGAAAAAGGCTACTTCCTTTCCCATTGTTCTGATAAGTGGGCTTCAGCGTTCACAGAGTGTGACTGCAGTGAAGATTCTCCCCTGCATTATTTACCACTGCCTCATATAAGAAGTTGCCAATAGGCTATAATTGGAGCTTCCAAAATGCTGTCAGGCTCAGTTCAAGGCAGGGGAAAAATTCGATTCAGTTTGCATCTGCATCTGAATTTATCAAATTTGCACTTTCCAAAACAATATGAGAAATGAAACACAGGCATCCTACCAAATTTGCACTTATCTGAATTTCCCATCACAATTCTCCAGCCAAGCAGCATTTGCAAAAATGCAAGGTTAGGGGAAACATATTAGTAAACACAACATACAAACATCTTTTATATTAGGAGCGATTGCTTGCTAAAATGTGTACATTAGTCATAACTACCGACAAAGAAAAATCCACTCTAAAATGCTCAAGGTTTCTTTTTTAAAAAACCCTCAAATTGCTGCAGAAGCATGAAGAGCTGAATTTAAGACTGGAAAAATTAGAAACAGGAAGAAATGAAATTGACAGATCCAGCCATCCTTGTACAACTTGGGGGGTGGGGGGGTTACCAGCGGGGCCACCTTGGCCCATATAGCTGAGTAGCAATTGTGTTCCTCTACTGAGGTATTATTATAGCTCTTTGTGGCCCAGTAGAGTATCTACCATAAGCTAGAAGCTGGGCCTTCAGGGTTGCTGCTGCAGCTCTGTGGCAATACTGGGCATGACCAAGTAAGCATAGTCATGTACATTCTGGACATGACTAAGCCAGCGTAGACACTGCTGAGACAGGAATGTGAACATGCTGGGAATGTGGGCTTGGGAGAACACATCATTGTTTGAGACTTTGTCCTGCCATGCGGTGCCCAAAACCTTAAGGAGCGCATGTGGAAGGCATTGAGGTGTCACTCCTGGCAGTTGTAAGGTGCCCACATCTCACGTCCATAAAGCAGCATGCGCAACACACAAACCTGGTCGATCTTCATCTTGGTATTTGATGTTAGCATCACGTTCTCATATACCCTTTTGGAGATGCAAACCATTGTCGTAGCTGCTTTGCTGATACACCTGTCCAGCTCAGTGTCAGTGGCAATGTTACTGGTTATGGTGGAACCCAGGTAGACAAAATCGTCTACCACCTCAAGGGTGTGGTCACCAGTGCTGATGTGTGGAGTGCTGGTAGCATGTTTTCCTTTGTCAGGCTGATGGTCAAGCCGAATTCCTTGCAGGCTTGGGCAAAATGGCTGACCTGTCTTGGAGTGCTCTGTCAAGACTGCATCATCTGGAAACAGGATCTCTTGTGAACAGAGACAGAGGAAAGATGCCTCTGAATAACACTTGCTGGGAATCACAGGTGGGCAGAGCACTGTTGCACTCATATTCTGCTTGCATGCTTCCCACAGACATGGGAGTGGCAGACTTTGGGTTCTCAAATTTCAGCAGTCCCCTTTGCAATTCTAACATTTGGCACCCCTCGCCTCTCATGCTCCATTCTACAGCATTGTAGAATCTCCGCGTCTCCGCTCCTCCACATGCAGCTGCTGGGTGACCTTGGGCTGGTCACACTTCTTTGGAGTCTCTTAGCCCCACTCACCTCACACAGTGTTTGTTGTGGGGGAGGAAGGGAAAGGAGAATGTTATCCGCTTTGAGACTCCTTCGGGTAGTGATAAAGCGGGATATCAAATCCAAACTCTTCATTGTTGTGGCACCCTCTACAACTGCACCAGTTGTGCTACCCTAAAACTGCCTCTAGGCATGGGGACTAGATTGGTTGGCCACTGTGAGAACAGAATGCTAGACTGGACAGACCCTGAGATTCCACAGCCTTGCTCTGTGAGATTGGGTGTCCTCAGCAAATCATTGCCGGAGAGAGACATCAGTGTACATAAATGGATTCCAGTTAAACTGTTTTTTGTTTGCAAGAGAGTTTTTCTAACACTAATTAGGAAAACAGAAAATTAACAAGTTTTCTATGGTTCTTAATGCTTCCTTGATAAAATATGTTTATTGTTTAATCTTTTGTTTGGCTTCAACTGCTGTATCTCCAGAAGTCTTTCAAAAATATGTTGTTGTTCCCCAAACTTTAATTAACATTATGAGCATCCATACAAAGGTAATATAAATGCTTTCTCTCTTAAGACACCGCCACATTGCATTTCTTTTGCCAATTAAATCAGAGCTAATTGGACAACTGAACAAATAGAAGAAACTAGAATGAGATATTGTTTTTCAAGAAGCCTTTAGTCACGTTCTTGTGTTAGTTGACAAATATATTGGCAATAATATAATTGGCTGTTTACTCTTGGCCCTGATCCAGAAAAATACACAAAATAGAGAGGTGGGGATGTAACCAGGGAGCAATCAGGGATAGCCAGTGGAGTAATTACTACACACATTTTCCCAGCCCATATTGCACTCAACCCAAATAGAAGCAAAATTACATTAACATTCAAGATGACCTGCATGTGAATAAATCACAGGTCTAAAATGATTTACAGAACTCATGCAGCAAATTATTTTGAAGGATGAATACTTCAAAGAAAATGCAATCAGAATATATGCAGAGTATGAAAATGAAGCAAAATATGTAAACTCATTAGTAGGTAGCTCCTCAGAATTTGATAACAGTAGATTACGATGCTAAACTCTCTGCTGGCAAGTTGCACGAACAATAACACTTTCACAAAAGTAGAATATCCTACAAGCAGATTCTAGGTGTGTGTATATCTATATATATAGATGGATAGATATAGTCAATCACTGTCCTATGCAGCAGGTGAAGGTCTCCTGCAAATAACATTTTGTCTGGGGGTTTATTCCACACAATCTGAGAATTTTTTGATTGCTGAAAAATATATATTTATTGTCAGGATCATTCCATTTAATCCTATTCCTGATGCATTTTAAGTATGCTCTCCTTTGGAAAGACCACTGTGCTTGTTCATTTTAAGTGTTCATTCTCTGTCTTCCATTCTTGTACTATTTCCATTCACTAGTGAATGTAAGTAATCTCAACTTTTACAACCAACAAATATTGTTGCCTTTAGGAAGAGACTGTATGTTTTAAACTTGCCAGGCAATTAGATTAAATGGAGCAATTCTGTAAACAGCTACATATTTTTCAAAACCTAAGAGGTTTGCTTTGTTGCTTTTTTTTGTCACCACAATCTGTGATCCCATTTATACAGCTGTGCTGGCTACAGCATCAGAATGTCTTGGTTGGATTCCAGTCTCCATCTGAAGGATAAAAAGAAACACTCACAAATTTCAATGCCCATTGATGTCCCCATGCACTTTGGTCTTAAGATGGCAGTTTGGTGGGCTCTGGGTTCTGTGCTCTGATTAGAGTCACACATAACATTCACTCTGTGAATCATAAATCTGTAGAGTTGGAAGGGACCCCAAGGGCCATTGTGATGGCCTGGGATTCGGACTCAGAGGCTGAACCTGAGGAATCCCAGCCTGCACAGGAGTCCCCTCCTCCAGAACCAGCTGAGCTGAGCTGGGGCTGCGGCCTGAGCCCGAAGGGTCCTCACCTGTACTGGATCCTCAGGTGCAGGCACCAGCTGAGTCTGCTCTGGTCCCTGAGGTGATGGAGGACCCATTGCCTGCAGGTGCTCCACTCTCAGCCCCGTCAGGGGAAGAGGAGGTTGCTTCTGGGTCCGGTAACCGTCAAGCCTCTCCTGAGCTGCAGAGGCTCAGGGCAGAGAGGTGGAGGGAACTAAGTTCCTGCAGGAGGAGTGCTCACCTCCAGGCCAGGAGAGGCGAGTCACCTGTGGACCAGGGTCGCCCTATGCCTCGGGGCAGATAAAAGCCATTCAGCCCCAGTCCCAGGTTGTGGGAGCAACGTTGTTGCTAGCCTGTTCTTGCCTGCACCCTGTCCTGCTCTTCTGCCAGAGTTCCTGACCCCACTCAGCTACCCACCTTGGACCCAGCTACAGCTTTGATGGACAGCCTCCATACCCCACCATCGACCTCGGACTGGACTCGGACCTCGCCTCTCGGTTAGCCCCGGGACTAGAACAGCCATCTTTGTCCAACCCCCTGCAATGCAGGAATCTCAACTCAAGCATCCATGACAGATGGCCACCCAACCCCTGCTTAAAAACCCTGGTTAGGTTGATAGCCATTTGAAGTGCTGTGCTGAAAATGTCCTCCCTCAAAAAAATAAAAATCACTGCCTTGTTTGAGGTTGAAGCATTTGGGGGACCTATTCAGCAGTTTGAAGTAGTTGAAAATTCTACCTGATTTTCAGAAGCGAAGACTCACTTGACAGTAGTGGAAGTTGCTGCTTTTCCTGCCAGCCTCCTTAAAAAGAAAGTGGTGCTGTCAAAACCACAAGCTTCAGCAACCAAGCTCCTATTACCATTTTCATTTCCCCATGGTCACATCATGAAGCAGTGTCAGTCCAACGGGGCAGGTGAGATGAAAACAGGAGCTCCACCATCATTGCCAATTTAGACAAGAGCAAAGCAGTGTTGTAAAAAAATGCTACTACAACCACTACTGGATAAGGTTCTGCCTTTGAAAGTTTGGATTTTCTTGCCTTCCAAATATGAAAGAGGGTCTGCAGTCCTCCACTGAAGTCCTCTATTCTACTGTTTGCAGAATAATAATATATAATATTTCCTAAGGAAGGTATTAAAATTGCATAATTCATTAATGTGAGTTGCAGAATTGTTTTAATTTCTAGATGAGTATCATTCGCTGTCCAGCTCTTCTTTTCATTTTGATCTGGCTCAGACACATGCAGCCAAAGCAGGTTGAGTTTTTAATAATCATAATTATATCTTTCCTTAGGGTTTGAAAAATTACTTCTTAAAGCAACTTGTGTAATAAAATTTCATGCTGTTGTGTTCCTCTCTTTCATCTGAGGGCACAGATAATGGATTTGGGAGAGAAGAACCAAGAAAACCTTCTAAAACATTATTAGCTCAACCCATGAATGGATGACACTCTATGATCATATACCTTGCTTTTATACTTTAGATAAAAGGATTACTACTTCTGTAGCATAAGGCTAATAGATCTGTTTACATGAGAAACAGCTAGGATGCAAAGAACTGCAGAGCTACTTCAAGAGATCGTAAGACTACTTTTTCTCCCCTGTTAACTTTTCTTTCTAATCCCAGAACCTATGAGAAAGATCTGAACATTTTCTTTCATTCCAGTCTGTAGAGAAAAGTCTTTTATTCCCCTCCAGCTGCCTGGGTGCTGTGGGTTTAATGTGCCCCTAAGAAAAGTGATATCTGGTGCATGCCCCTTTTTTAGGAATTGAAGGATATGTCAATTTTGGTTCTCCCAGTTTCTGATTTTTCCAATCTTAAATTCAGTTTTTGACATTTTGCAGCAATCTGCAATTTAAAAAAAAAAATGAAAATTCTTCAGCATTTCATTGCTAATTTTTCCTAATAAACTCATTTTTCTATGCTTTTTTGACTAAGGCACACATTTTTGCTAGCAATTTCCCCTAATATATGTATGCTGTATGTTATTTTCACTAACGGCTTCATTTTTAGGCACACCTTGCCTTAATACATATATGCCTTTTTATAAAGATCACTTGGTTGGAGAACTGCACCCACAAAATTCAGCTACCTTCACATTTCAAAGCATAGCTGTGTTTCAGTTTGCATATTGTTTCATAAAATGCCAACAGTGTCCTTCAGCTCTCTATATTGGACAAACAGGCCAAACCTTACGCCAAAGAATAAACGGACATAAATCCGACATCAGAAATCACAAGACAGAGAAACCAGTAGGAGAACACTTCAATCTCCCAGGACATTCTATACAAGATCTCAAAGTAGCTGTTCTATTACAAAGGAATTTCAGAAATAGACTGGAAAGAGAAGCTGCTGAATTGCAACTTATTACCAAACTTAAAACCATGGAGAGACCTGGTCTGAACAAAGACATTGGATTCTTATCTCATTATACATGACAAAGCCATTTTTCACCTTCTCACCCCTTGCTTTTTCCTGTAAGACCTATTGCAGTCGTTAAGAGTCGTCAACAGGCTCATCGCAGCTATCTGCCAATCACCCTATCCCACCACCCTTCTGAGTAATACCCCTCCCCACCTTCTCACTATATAGAAGGGTCTGGTGACTTCTGTTTCAGTGTATCTGAAGAAGTGTGCATGCACACGAAAGCTCATACCAAGAACTAACTTAGTTGGTCTTTAAGGTGCTACTGGAAGGAATTTTTTTATATGTTATGTTTGTTCATTTATTCATGCACCATTGTATGCATGTATATCCCACCCTTCTTTTGGGGAGCTCAAGCTTGAATATGTGCTCCTTCTCCTCACTTTATCCTCACAATAACCCTGGGAGGTAGATTAGGCTGACAAGAGAGGGACTGGCCCAAGCTCATGTAGTGAGCTTCATGCCTGAGTGGAGCTATGAAACCTGGTTTCCCAAAGGTCCTAGTCCAACATTCTAGACACTAAACCACACTTTCCTATATCAGTGGACCCTTGGTTGCAGGCTTATCTGGTAGCAGTGATGGGCAGCTGCATGCCACAGTTTAATAATTCCCACAATGCCTTTGATTTCTGAGGTATTGTAGGGGACTAAAAGGGCCACTTGCAGACTCAGGTCAAACATCAGGACCAGTGGTCAGCTAATTTTTTAAAAAAGTTTATGCACCTTTGATGAATAGAGAGCATTAAGCTTGGATCAGCCCTTAAACCTCACTGTACTCTTACCCTGATCAACTAAAAATGTTTGTGTTTCAGCTTAAGGTCCCCCCAACCCCCCAGCTCCATTCTGGACTTACTCTAGGCTCCACCTCCAACTCATAGGTTTCTCATGCTCCGTTCCTCATCCTCCCTCCCTTCCAGAGTGGGCAATGCTACACAATACAAACTACTTTGGAAATGAGGAGTGTTTTGTAAAGAGTTTATGTTATAACAAAGGGGTTTGTTGTTAAAAGAAAAATCAAACGTTCTGTTGGGCGAGTGGGAGTCCTTGGGCTCGCTTAGTTCTTTGAATCCTCCCCATAGGCAATAGGACATGTGGCTCTTTGGAGAAAAAAAAAGAAATTTCAGCTGGTTTAGAATGCGGCAGCAAGGGCATGGGCTTGAGTGCCCATTCTGGGATAATGTAGTGCCTAACTTACAGTAGTTGCACTGCAGTGTAGTTTGTTTCCCATGCACAATTCAAGGTACTGGTTATTACCTTTAAGGCCCTGAATCAGGTGTGGCTATTCTGTGCCCTTCCATGTGGGAATGTTCAGGGATGCAGGAGAGGATATATTGTTTGATTCTATCTTTTCCAACTTGTGTTAACAAGTTCTACAGTTTAGCAGAGTAACATTCCCCTTTTTAAACTTGCACAGCGGATGCATTTGCTCAGGCTTGCTAAAGCCTCTATAATAAGTTTTCCTTTTGGTTATTTCCCCTTTAGTTCCTTATAAAAAGATAGACACGACACAGTCTTCTATAAAAGTATGAAAAGAGTTTACTCACCTTTTCTGTTCACAATTGGATCCTAGAAGGCAGACTTTAAGTTACAAAAGTAATATACCTGGAAACTATCCCATAAGGAGACAGTCACTTTGTCCTCTCTTGGCTGGAAGCCAAGAGAACATCTTAGGCTAAGCAGATGTTGCTCCTTCGACTAGTGTAGTCAGAGAGAGAGAGAGAGAGAGAGAGAGAGAGAGAGAGAGAGAGAGATGGCTGACCAGTCCTGCTCTTTTGTTACCTGGGCAGGTGAGGTCACACCCACCTCTAGTCACATGCAGAGGAAGTCTGTCCCAGCTTAGGAGAAACAGGAATTTCCGACTGGCTGGTCCAGACATCCCCTTTTATGTCCACTCTAGGGATGTTGTACTTGACTGCTCTTGTGTTTCACATCCCACATTCCAGAACCTGTTGGTCTCCAGCCACCATCAGTCCTAGACGCCATGGCCAGTAGTCAAGGATGAGAGGAGTTGAAGGCAAGCAATATCTGGAGGGCCACAGGCTCCCCATCCCTGCCCTCAGTGATTTGGGTTCAGGATATCGTCTCCTGTAATAGCCTTTTTTATGATTTGCAAAGGCGGCTTTTCTCTGTGCCATGACATTGACAGAGGCGTGGTATGTTGGGATCTCAGAGTGGACTTTCTCTGTAGCTGATTCTTGATTATGGAACTCCATATTTCAAGAGGTGCTCCTGGACTATCTCCTAACCTTCCGCTATTTAGTTAAGACATTTTTCTTACAGCAGACATTTAACCTGCCAAGTTGTGGAATTTCAGTGCTTTTTTATCTGCTGTGTCTTGAGATTAATCATTTCACTGTGCTGCTTTTAACTTGTTTTAAGCTTCCCTGAGCAATGTGTTTACATTGAAAGGGCAGGGTATAAATTCTCTTAAATAAATAATAGTTGTGTGAATGGCTCCACTTGGAAGGCACATTGCATTTGAGCTGACACTGGGTGAGATGAAATGTAGAGTGATTTTAATGCTGGCATGGCTCATTCACACAGGCAGCTCACTTGACTCTTGATTTGGCAATTAATTACTGGCTGATTATGCATCTGTAAATTGCCTTTAAGGCACATTGGTTTGCATCCAACTGTGACTCCCATTCATGGAAGTCTTTGATCCAGTGGAGACTTCCATGAACAGAATGGGGAGGGAATAATTTTTTGCAAATTCTCTTACAGCTCCGATGCTACCTCCCATGCTGTTCCACTGGGATCCCCAATCCACAGATTTTGAAGCGTTAGAAGAGGGACTCAGTGAAGATCACCTCTGTCCTCCTCCATTCATAGAAGCCTCCATTGGATCAAAGAGCTTTCTGTGAATGGAAAGAAGCACTTGGATATGGCTCGTTAATTTCAATGGAATTTATTTTCAGGTATGTATGTTTCAGACTGCAGTTTAAGGCCCAATAAAAGCTGGCTTTCCAAAGCCTTTAAGGTTTTGATATTCTGCTCCCAGACAGGAATAAAATGCATTTATTTGTCTAATCAGTTTTACTGACAGTAAGTTTAAAGTTTCATGGTGTATAGTCAGGAATGCAAACATCGTTAGTCTGAATTAGAAAATAAAAATCAATTGCTTGTTAAAACTTTGAATGGTACAACAGCAGAAAATAAAGTAGGTATGATTAGTTCAGGGTTAAAGAGAAACACAATTTGAATGTCCAAGATTCTGTTGTTTTCTAACCCGTTCCACAAATCTAGGTCCTTGGCTCATACTCTGATGAACCATTTAAATTTGCAACCTGGATTGCTGGTGTAATTCTTGAGTTTTTATTAAGATATGTGGTCTCCACTACACATCAATGGCAGCGGGGTTAGAAAGCCTCAACCCATTATGACAAAGGCAGGGGAAACTGTGACCCTCAAGTTGCTGCTGAATTTCCATCTTCCCTAACCATTACACATGCTGGTTGAGGGCTGGTGGGAGCTGGAGTCCAAAAAATATTGTTCTATTAAACATAATCATTACTGCACTGTTTACTTCCAGGGATGGGGAGAGGCACTTGTGGAATTTTCTGCCTCAGGAGCCAAAAAAATACAACTAGCATTGGGTGCTTTGCATCTTGATTTGTGGGGCAGGAGTTTGATGCTTTGCCTTTGGCAACAAAATGTCTTGAACCAGCTCTGATGTCTAACTATGCAGAGGATCAGGCTGTGAGGTTGGGAAGTTACCTTGTTAGTGACCTTCAGCCAAAAACCCAAGAGTTTTCTATGGGCCAAAGCCCTGCCTTTTGCTGAAGCAGCTGTAATATTTCAAAGCACAGTGTCAATTAATACAATATTTGTCAAAGGAAGATTTGTTACAAAGACAATGGAAGCGGGTTTGGGGAGAGAACATTAAGTCCTGAAAGCAAATCTCTCCCCACCTTCTGCCCCATTCAGCCTGGTATTTGTTCTCATCACTAGCGTATTATTTTCCATTAGAAGATTACAGACGACATAAGATGGTAATAAAAGAAACAGATGCATTGTTATGCGTCTGACAGTGAACATTTAGCTAAATGGATTCCTTTATATTGTCAGTGTTTTTCTTCATATTACAGAAATGGATGCTTTCAATTTAAACAGTGGTGTTTCTGTCTACCCTGTTTCTAAGAAGCTGTAGCACTTTCTAAACCTGAAATAAATAAAGAAATAAGGAACACATCTCCACAATCAGTCCTACAGATACTTCTTTTTCCCACCATATGTATGAATATTTTCAAGGATTGTATGAAATATATGTTTGTATATTCGTAACATGTATGTATTAATGTTGAATTATTTTAATAATAACTTTTTTTTAAAAAAAGGAACACATCACTCTCAGACCAGAAAAAAAGTTGAAGTACGTTAAGTGTAAGAACTATCCCCTGCATTTCTTTCTGTGTGATTTATTGACAGGAGCAGGTACCAGGAGCAGATTACCAATAACTCACATGGGTTCAATGAAGTTAAGTCTTCATTCAAAGAAACAAGACAGCTCAGGAAGCCAGGGCTAGGGAGTACCACAATTCTTCCCATGAGAACTTGCCCCTAGGAGGCAGTTGTGAGGACTGAAGGTCCTCAACTTCCCACAGCTCCCTAAGTTTCCTCCTCCCCCAGCTCCTTCCTAAGCAATCTGAGGCTCATGTATCATGTCTGTCTTTGCTCCACCCTCTTCATACCTCTGTGGGTTCTGGGAGACCAGAGGGGAGAGAAGCTGGTTACCACAGGACAGGGAGACACCCTGGCTGCCTCTCAGCACCCCTCCCTTTCCATCCTTCTCTTCTACCTCTGGTTCTGGGCTGTTCTTTGCTACAGACTCTTCCTGCTCACTGAACCCTGTTATCACTTCAAACTTAAAGGGGCTGGGATCCATAAACCCAGCTTTGCCAGAGGATAGTTGGGCCCCAGCATCATGACCAGTGGATCAGGGCCTCTGGAGCTTTGAGTCAGGACCTCCAAAGTACCCATGTCCCTAGGTTGATCCAGCAATGCAGATGAAGAGAGTTGTTTCAGGCTCCAAAAAGGAGTCCTGTCTTTTTAAGGCTTTTCTCAAGGTACATTCCTGGGGGAGGGGGAGGGGAAGTCAGCTACCACCTGGAGGAGGGGTAGTGCCACCATCATCAGCAGATGTAGCCTGCTGTATGGAGGTATGGGTCACATGATTCCTCCAACCCACCCATCCCTTTCATGTGGCCCCCAAGAAATTGCTAATAAAGTAATATGGCTCTTGAGCGGCGAAAGGTTCCCTACCCAGAAAATTCTGGAAAGAAAGTGAATACTTTCTGTCGTTGCTTTTTTAAAAAGGCATCATAATCCATGCATTCAGTAAAGAAACACTGAATTAAAATCGTCCACAACACAGATTTCCATTATGAAGCAATGGAAGAGTGTCTAGCACAGCAGGACTGTAATCTTGTCAGCAGCCTCTAGATACTACTGTAATTTGTCTAATAATATTATATTGTTATCAAGACTTAGCTTCTTCAGGAAACGGTCTCAAGAACAAAGAGGATGTTTTGTCTAGTCCACAAATGTAAACCCAGCACAGTAATTTGATATCTCTTCCTATCACAATGTTACCTTCAATACTGAGCATTCTCTACAATATTATTATTATGGCCGGGTTCAATTTATTACTTGGTTTGTTGCTTAAGGTTTCTTTCAGTTACAGGGCCAGTTCTTTATTTACTTTAGCTTGCCATTTGAATAAATTAGAAAATGACTGCTAATACTAATTTGCAGTCATGCTGTAAAATACTAATAAGAAAAGAATTGTGCACATTGAACCACCCCATTTCCCAGCATTGTGTAACTGTTTGCATGTAACTTCCCCACTATTATTCAACGAAGTCTACAAACAGTAGATATGGCTGAAATGGAATTGTTTGTTGTGTCCCCTATGGGTCTGTGTGGGTGCTAATTCTTTTTCATTGCAAGTTTATTACTGTGTTGCTCCCTACTTATCAGGTAATAAAATTGGGCTGTGTGCAATAATGTGCAAATGAGCACATTTAATTTTTTATCACTTTCTTTAGGATTGTCTTATTGTCACTACTTAATTGTTTGCCACAAATTCAGTACATCAAGCAATAGCTATGGGATGTGATTCACTAGGAATTTATCTTGAGCAATTTAAACTCATTTCTTATGTTTATGTCATGATGTAGCTCCCCCAATGGGGCTTTTTCAGGTCAGGAAGCACTGCATTACAAAATTCAAATAAGTGAAAATTTTGAAGGGCAGCTGTGTTTTGGCTGAGGAAGTATGAATTAGGTAGGTTCAAATTTAAATGTCAAGCAAATAAATCTTTCCTCTTCCCCTACCTCTAGCAGCTGCCATACCATAATACTGAAAATAATATATTTTCCTACATAGCCACATATGATTAGGCTATAAACTTATTTGTATGTACTAATCTGTATTTAAGAGTTCAAGAACTCACTTGTAAATTCAATTTCAAATATGAGGAATGCAGTATGATACATTTGACCCTGATAAGAACATGCATTGAAACAGAAGTGTGTATAAAGAGTGTTAATGGAATAGATTGTCCCAAGGCATCAGGAGAATAATGTGTTTACTCATTCATTATGCTCTGAAGAAAAAAAAAGCCACCAGTGATTTGTTGACCTAATTTTTGGTGGGGGTATGTGTGCACCTTATTATCAGAACACCAAATAATTTGGGTGCTTCTCCTCAACAGATAGCCCAGGTGAAGCTTAAATATCTTTTATATATCCCACCAAAGTTGCAGGCGTACCACAAGTATGCAGACAAACAGGTTGGATGGTGTCTTATACTGTACACCTCTTTCCAGCAGCTCCTTCAGCCAAGCTGGTGCCAAACGTATTGCTCTGCTTTCCTTTGGATCACATCACCAAGGCCAAAGGGGGTGGTGGTGTCTTGTTGTCTGGGCATCTCAGGACCTCTATATACACTGCCCAGACTTCCACCCTTTGGTGCTGCTAAATCACGGTTTGACTTCACCCCCAGTGGTGCACTCAGTTGTCTTGAGACAGACAGATGCCAACAATGCTGAATAGGGATAATGTAAGCACTACAGCAGCCTAGTCAGAATCTGGTCTCCATTACCATTATACTCTTGAGATTTAATGAGTCATCAGAGATTGTGATCAGATGAGATGATCAAGGCACTGACAAAAAAAAAAGTTCCTTAGATATGAACTTGAATGTGTAGCTTCTGCCATATCCATAACACATAAACAGTGCAATCATATGCATGTTTATTCAGAATAATGTACCATTATGTTCAGTGGGGCTTGCTTCCTAGATAGTGTGTTTAGGATTGCAGCCAAAGTTCTCTTAAAGCAATGATCCTAATAATTTACTACATGAAAGCAGATACAAGAAGGTGAGGAGTCCAACCTCAGTGTGATGTCAGTGAAGCTCCTGCATTTAAGTCATAAATCAGTTTAACGTCTGCTGAAATGAAAGGTTGTTACATAAAGGCAAGGCTCTTGGGAGCAAGAGGGTTTACAAACTGACAGGGCAACAATTTATTGTTGTGTTGGCAGACACTGCTATAAATGTGCTGACAAAGTAAAAGTGCCCAAAGTTAATAAAATCAGGAAGGCTCTGCAAATGTTATATTGCTTCTCTATCATATATAGCTATATGAAAGTTCATGGCAAAATGTTTTCATGCAAACACTGAGAACGCCAAGGCTGTAACTTTCTTTTATCAGCTTTAAGCATATGACAGAAATAAATTGAAATCTAGACTGAAGCTTTCTCTTTCACGATCAAAATGGAGGAAGAAGTCTCACTGGGTTTAAGACCAATGAGAAGAGAAGGAGTTCCCTGATGGATCAGACTAGTGGTCGATCTGTTCCAGCATCCTGCTCACAGTGGCCAACCTGATTCCCCTGGGAAATCCTCAAGAAGGGATTGCTAGAAATAGCCCTCTCCACTGATATTTCATCTGGTATTCAATGGCATATGGAATCTGAATTGGGGGTTCCATGTAACCATCATGAGTAGTAGTATCCTCCGTGAAGTAGGTCCCATCTGTACTATAGCTTTAAAACAGTACTATCCCACTTTAAACAGTCATGGCTCCCTATTGGATCCTATTAGCATCCCGAGCCTGACTGTTCTTCACAAAGCAATGGTTTTCCCTCCTCAGTAGGACTATGAAATATTTCTACAGTATGTTCCTATGAAATAGGATGAATTGGACTGTCAAGCAAGTCCAGCTTTGGACCAAGCTTCAGTTTGAATCCATTGCTGTCTGTGACTGTGGAGGATCAAAAAAAAATCAGATGGTGAATATAAGTGAAACTCACCAGTTGCTCCAGGTAGTTCCCTGGATGGGGCATTGCACTGGAATATGGACTCAGGGGTTTCCTTCAGGCAGTGCAGCAATTTATTTATATAGATAATTTCAAAGCCAGTGTGGTGTAGTGGTTAAGAGTGGTAGTCTCGTAATCTGGGGAACTGGGTTCGCGTCTCCGCTCCTCCACATGCAGCTGCTGGGTGACCTTGGGCCAGTCACACTTCTTTGAAGTCTCTCAGCCCCACTCACCTCACAGAATGTTTGTTGTGGGGGAGGAAGGGAAAGGAGAATGTTAGCCGCTTTGAGACTCCTGAAGGGGAGTGAAAGGCGGGATATCAAATCCAAACACTTCTTCCTTCTTCTTCAATTTCCCTTTTATGAAGCTGGGAGGACAAGTTAAATGAGGGTCAGACACAGTAGAATGCAAAAACCGAAGTTGGCTTATATGCTGCTCATCATTTTTGCCTGGAAAATGTATTTAAGAATACATTAACTTGGTGGTCCAAGAAAGGATCAATAGCATTAGAGTATAAAGGTAAAGGTAAAGGTAAAGGTACCCCTGCCCGTACGGGCCAGTCTTGACAGACTCTGGGGTTGTGCGCCCATCTCACTTAAGAGGCCAGGGGCCAGCGCTGTCCGGAGACACTTCCGGGTCACGTGGCCAGCGTGACATCGCTGCTCTGGCGAGCCAGAGCCGCACACGGAAACGCCGTTTACCTTCCCGCTGGTAAGCGGTCCCTATTTATCTACTTGCACCCGGAGGTGCTTTCGAACTGCTAGGTTGGCAGGCGCTGGGACCGAGCAGTGGGAGCGCACCCCGCCACAGGGATTCGAACCGCTGACCTTTCGATCGGCAAGCCCTAGGCGCTGAGGCTTTAACCCACAGCGCCACCTGCGTCCCCAGCATTAGAGTATAAAAAGCAGCAATTCCACCTCCCTGCCCAGTTCCAAAGTAGACCCTGAAATGCAATATTTTTAGTCATAAAAACAATGTTTTTAATAAGCAAACTCCCACTCAGTTCTGTCTTTTGATATTAGAAACCAGATGACTTCAGGAGAAAAAAACCTGCTGTCTTCATAAAAGTTTACAAGCTATGGAAATATATTTGGATTCTAAGCCAAAGCAGTAACAACTGCAATGATAATACTCTACCCATGGCTGCCCTTGCAAACTGTTACTTCCCTTAACTGATCAGGGCTGCAGTTATGGAGTAATTGGACTGACTTATTTAAATTTATAAAGCAGCAAAGTACATCCCCAACTATGTTCCAGGGATCTTCAGTTGATTGAAAATGGCACGTTATCAAATGTAAATGAGTGCTGGATATTGAAACAAGAAATATCTCTGTAAACCCAACACCATCTGTTACTGTATCACCACAATTTTCTAAATAAGTTGAGATCCTTTTCTGAGGACAGGAAACGCAGGAATGACCAGTATTCCATGGATCTGTTTTGCATCCTTTCTCAGCGTGTGGCAGCCGTGGTTTTTTAGTCCTTTGAATTAACTTCTAGCTGCTGATGCCACATGTTGAGCCAATCATAGAAAAAACAAAACAAAACATGCATATCCTGGCCTTGCCTCAGCATGCAGAAAGCCAGACAGCAATAAGTTTTCTCTTGGCTTCAGCACTCACTTTGCCACTTCAGTATCAAGCCCTGCTGTTTCAGTGATTTCCAGTCATGGGTGGCAAACATGGACTGTAGGTCTGACATCAGTACCCAGCAATCTCAGACAGCTCCATTGGTCAAAAGACCCATGGCCCTTTTGTTTACCCAGTCTGCAAGCTGCAGTCTTGACTTGTCAGTAAACCACATTGCAAATGTTTCCACAATGCCCCAGAGGACCTGACATTGCATCACTCCGAGGCATTGTGGAGGGAATTAAAATAGCAGGTGGCTATTTGTTCTGGGGTTTCCCCCAACCCTCTGTGGCATTTATATATTACCTTTCTTCCAAGAAGCCCAAGGAGGCACACCCAGGTCCCTTCCTCCTGTGAGGTACCGTAAGTTAGGCTGAGAGGCAGAGACTGGTCTAATGTCACACAGTGTCAGGTTTAACATTTCTCTTACACAAGACACGACATGCTGGCAGTTTAACTAGTTGAGGTTTATTAGCAATAACAGGCTTTCAGCAAACCGAGCTTCCCACAACTCATTCCTCACTGTCGGAGTCAGTTGACTCAATTGGCTTCCTGCCCTTCCCAAGGCCAGATATACCCCAGGCCTGCCCCCCGCTTCCTGCTGGTCTTCCTTTGCTCTAATCATTTGTTGTTGTTTTTTAATAATTTTTTTTATTAATTTTCCAATTTTTAACAAACATAACAAAAACAACATGGAAACAAACACAAAAAATCATAATTTCTTAACCTTATTTCCATAAGCCTCTTTTCTCGGACTTCCCCATACCTTCCCCTTTTTGCATCCTTTTTTTTTTTTTTTACAATTATTCAACAACCCTTTTAGCCAATTAAATATAAATTCATTCTCCTTTTCAATTTCACCCTAAATCAAACAAAATTTACCGCTGTAATTCTACATCTTCCTCTCCCTTAGCATTTTAGCACTCCTCAATTTTATAATAACTCTTAAGATATATTTTAAACTTCTTCCAATCTTCTTCCACAGTCTCTTTCTCTTGGTCGCGGATTCTGCCGGTCATTTCTGCCACCTTTGTTCTAATCATTTGCTCCACCTCCTACTTTTTGGAGACTCAGGTGCAGCCAATTCCTCCTCCTCGGAAGTTGACTCCAACTCCCTCCTACCACCTGTACCCTTCTCCTTCATCTTTGTGCTGCTGTGAAAACTTATAGGCAGTATTCCCGAGCGAGAGGGGCTTATCTCACTTTTGTTGTGTGAAAGAATCAAGTTTATATTTTCCTCAGCCTCTTCCTCCCCCTCTGCTGATTCCTCTCTGCTGGCCATGTCTCTGACACCCAGTTAGCTTCATGGGTAAGTGGGGATTGGAACCCTGGCTTCCCTGGTCTTAGTCCAACAATGTATAAACTGCCTTCCAGATGAAAATGTGGCAGTGTACAAAAAAAAATGGGTGGGGGGAGGAAAAAATGAACATTTTTTTTTAAATAATAAGAATATATTCAATCCACCTGAAAAAGAAACATTATAAATATCGAACTATACTACTCTGAAAAAGCCTGAGTAAGAAATTCTAAAGGAGGTGCCCAAAAGAATAAAATATTGACACTATCCTAATCTCCATGCAAAGTGTGTTCCAATATTTATTTTAAATGCTGGCTCTCAGATACATTCTACACCCAATGTGCCAGAGGCACAAAGAGCCCTGGCCATGGCCAATATTCAATTGTAATATAACACAAAGGTCAACAATGTGGTGCCCATGGGATCCTGTGTGCCTGCCAGTACCTTCTGTGGAAGCTGTGAAAGTTTTCCTATGTTTGTTCTTCTGTTCTGAACTGAGGAGAGATGCGAGTGTGGTTGATGCAGATGCCTTTCTCCTCATTTCATTGCAGAGCGGTGGATTTGGATGGCGGACATGTCTGTACCATTTTGTGGTCTCTTTTTACCGCTCTTTTAGATGTGGCAGCAATTTTGTGGGTTATTCTATGCCCTCATGGCAGCCATTTTGTGACTGGTGTCCACAGTCCGTTTTCAAAATTCCAAATACCCACTGGCACCAGCAGGTTGTTGGTTTCTTATTTATCAGTTTGACACTGCTACTGAAATCATTCTGGGAGATCTGCCCCATATTGGTTTTCTTTGAGCCTTTATCTGGAGGTTTGTTTCAATATTATTTAATATATGTTGGCTGACACCCATGTCTGATCGCTGTCAAGCAGAAGACCATGAATGAGATGCTTTGTCTCCCTGCTGTGTGTTTTCCCTTAACCCACCTCTGACACACCACTTTCCCCCTCCTCCCTTTCAAGAGGACCACATTGCAAACTCATACTTTCCATGGTTTTTAAGGTACAGTGGTGCCCCGCAAGACGAATGCCTCGCAAGATGGAAAACTCGCTAGATGAAAGAGTTTTCCATTTTGGAGGTGCTTCACAAAACGAATTTCCTATGGGCTTGCTTCGCAAGACAAAAATGTCTTGCGAGTTCCTGCAGGGTTTCTTCCCTCCCCCTTTTTCTAAGCTGCTAAGCCGCTTATCCGCTTATCCGCTAAGCCGATAAGCCGCTAAAAGCTGCTAAAAGCCGCTAAACCGCTAATAGCCCTAATCCGCTAAACCATCAATGGGCTTGCTTTGCAAGACGAAAAAACCGCTAGATGAAGAGACTCGCGGAAAGCATTCTTTTCGTCTTGCGAGGCACCACTGTAATTGTTCTAATAAGTGTATCAAATACCAATCACTTTTGAGATGTAGACATTGGTGGTTCGCTCAACAGCACAAAGCATTCACAACATCCCATCTCTGTGTGTGAGGAAATGCCGTAAGATTTATTCAGTTATAAATTTGTTATTACTTGTTTTGACACTTTCCCATGAGAATGAGTAAAGATGAGTTAACTCAGTCATGAGAGTGTTCTAGCTCTATGGCTTTAGAAGGTCTATTAGTTTAGAAATACTGTATGATCTGTTATTAAATGTTTTAGGTGATATTTAACTGCATTACTGTAATCCGCTGCACCCCCCCCCCATTTCCATAGAAACCATTACCTGCTATCAGCCAAGAAACAGGTTTGTTGAACAAGCAGAGCTTACAATGAGCCATACAGACTCAGTTCACCATGCTGTTCCTATCGCTTTAGTCCAGGCTTCCTCAAACTCGGCCCTCCAGATGTTTTTGGCCTACAACTCCCATGATCCTTAGCTAGCAGGACCAATGGTCAGGGATGATGGGAACTGTAGTCTCAAAACATCTTGAGGGCCGAGTTTGAGGAAGCCTGCCTTAGTCCTTCCTTCCCTCAAAGCATTTATCCTCCCCCATTTAACTTAAAAAAGCTCTCAAGAGTGGTTTACAAAATTAGTACCACTAAGTTGCAACTGACGTGCATTGAACTTGTGCGCATTCAGATTTACATGCTTGGACATTTTTTAAATGAAAAGGGGACAGGTGTCTGGGAAAAATTTTTTGGCAACCCAACTCATCATTGCACCCAAGGTGTTTTGACTATACACAATTTTGGCTTTGTGCACTATCCACAGAATGCAAGTTGACAGTCGCCTGCGCTAAGACAGACCCAGCCCTCTGGCTCACAATCTAAAAAGGCATGACACACGAGGAGAAGGGAATGTGAAAGAGGAGGAAAAAAGCAAGCCCAAACACAAGCTCTTCAGCTTACAAGTTCAGTCCTTGTGTACAAACCATGCTAAGGTGCCAACTCTTACAGACTATTGGGGAATACACTTATTGTTAAACACATATGAGCAAGCAGCAATATAATCACCATGATGAGCCTTATATTTAAATGTTCTCATGTGAACCAGGACACAGCTGCTGGTTTTGGTGTGCTGAACCATTTGTCAATCAATCAATCAATCAATCAATCAATCAAGTTTATTAAATTTGTGAGGTCCATGCCTTTACACAAAATACCATAAAACATTATTTAAAAAGATGAACAATAAAATTATAAAAATAAGCTAAAATTCATGCCATGCTGTCCCAGCAAAGGAAACTACCCAAAAAACCCCACCATTCAGGAAAGAAAATACAGCAACAGAGCAATGGGAGGGACCTCACCATTTCATCCAGGAACCATACCCTAGTTTTCATAGCCTTCACCACAAAGACCGCTACCACGTGAGAAATCCATGGATCAGCGTCCACCAGTAAAAACTTTACTTGGTCCTCAGAGTTGACTATTGATTTGGGAATAGTTTGTAACATCACATCCCTGAAGGCCGAATAGATGGGACAGTACAACATGTAATGTGTGAGATCCTCTTTGGTTCTCATATGACAAGGACATATACGCTGCTCTACTGGGATTTTTGCATATCTGCCTGACAGATAGGCCGTAGGAATGGTTTGAAAACGGGCCATGGTGAAAGCTCTCCGAAGGGTGAGATTGGTGATATTCGCCAAGTAATTGGCGCAGGTTTTGACTGTTTTCAGTCGGGGAAACCAGTGGGAGGACCCTGGGTTCTGTATTTTTGTGATGTCTAACAGGGCGTCTCTCTCCAGGATCCAATCCCGAACTTTGTCCGGGCTCCACAGTTTGAGAGTATTAAACTCCGGTAGGGTGTATCTAACCAGGATCTCAGATAGGTTTTGACGCCAAGTGGTGTTCTTTTGAAGAGATACAAAGGCTTGTTTGGCCAATAAGGTGTTTGAAGTGTTTGCAAGGTTGACGTAAAATCGTAGGAATCTTAAGTGGGCCCTGGCAGACACAGAGGGTAATCCAACCTCCACCCTCAGGAAAGCTGCTGGGGTTCCTTGAGGAAGGCCTAGAATCCTCTTGAGATAATAATTTTGCAAAATTTCAAGCCGTTCCAACAGCCTCTGGTTCCACCCCCAGAGTTCTATCCCATATAACATCTGGGGAATAGCTTTCCCAGCAAAAGCTCTTAATGCCGGGATCACCAATTGTCCTCTCCGGGTATGGAAGAAACTAAGCAGGACACCAATTGTTCTTCGTGTTAGAATGGTTACAGCCTTAAAGTGGGCTAACCAACTAGATGTAGCCTGGAATGTAACACCCAGATATTTAAAAAAAGGGCACTGTTCAATCACATGTTCGTCTAAAGACCATCTAAAAGTGTGGCGAGCTCTAATGAACACCACAATTTTTGTTTTGTCATAATTTATCTTTAGTGAGTTGTGGGAACAGTAGGCTGCGATCCCCTCCAACATGCTGCGCAAGCCTCTTCGGGTGAGTGCCATTAAAGCCATGTCATCGGCATATAACAATATATTCAGACGTTTGCCTTCGAGGGCTGGAGCCGATGACTTGTACTTTGCCATGTACTGGACAATGTCGTTTATATAAAAGTTAAAAAGAAATGGGGCTAGCAGGCATCCCTGTTTGACCCCTTTCCCCAATGGCAGTGGGTCTGTAAGAGTTCCCGATGGCCCAGATCTGATTTTAACTGTAGTATCTGTGTGTAACTCTCTGAGGATTTTTAAAAGTCATCTATCAATGTCCGTTTCATATAATTTTTTCCTTAGTCTATCTCTACAGATTGAGTCAAAGGCAGATGTCAAGTCTACAAAGGCCACAAAGAGTCTGCTCTTATACGCTTTTGAATATTTAGCTACCAGGGTCTGTAGTACCATACAGTGACTATTGTATTGTGGCCCTTTCTAAATCCTGCCTGTTCCTGGTTGAACAGGTTAGTGTGGTCCGCCCAGTCCATTTGTCAGACTTTTACTGTCCTGAACTGGAACCAAACCAGAACTCAGTTCCAGCTGGACCTGAACTCAAATTGAACTAAATAACTAATGGTTTTACTCAATGGCTCATACCTGCTAAAAGTACTAAAGGCTAGGATTGCACTCACATTTACTCAGGAGTAAACCCCTTTGAATTTATGGGACTTGCTTCAGAATAAGCTTCATGACACAAGTGTTTTATGAATATATATATATTTTAAAGTTCCCCATTAGTTTGTGGTACTCTGATGATGATGAAAAATATAACTGTTGAGACAACTTTAGCTTTATAAAATTTAGCAGTTGTAAAGCTGTTTGCTTAGCTTAGGTTTACAATATCAGAATGACAAAAAACAGAAATGTGGAAGAACATACACACTCATGCTGATCTTAGTAATCTTATATAACTCATTTTTTCTTCACAGGCATGGATAACATCTTGAATCTGCACGTGAGGCTCCCCCCATGCCTAACCCAAAGGAGAGCTTTTTCTCTCTACATAGTTGGCACTAAGATGTTCATTTCATATAATATGTGCTTTTGCCCATGCCATGGAAGATAAACATCGCCTAGGTGTTACTTGATAAATTGATAGTAAAGCCTGGATGCACCAATTAAAATCATTGCTGAAACAAAAATGCCTAACCTACATTTAAACACAGACAGAAGGTGTTGATGTAAAAACCATACGGCAGACAGTTCCATTCTCAAGCCCCAGCAAATGCTCACAGGCTTGTGTGTGTGTCATTTCTGCTTTATGTTTTAAGACTGTAGGTTAGCAGTGAAATATCAGGGAAACGATCTAGAATTAGGGGTGAGCAGTGAGATGGCCAAGTTTGCGGATGATACAAAATTGTTCAGGGTTGTTAAAAGAAATGGTAAAGAAGTCTAAAGTGGCTCTCCAAACTGACTGAGTGAGAGGTGAAATGGCAAATGCAGTTAATTTCATGTAAGCAAGTGTAAAGTGATGTATGTTGGATAAAAAAATATTAATTTAATGAATATGGTTATGCGGTCTGAACTGGCCAGGAATGAGACCTTGAGGTTATAGTATATGACTTGCTGAAGATGTTGACCCAGGGTGCAGCAGCTGTGAAAAAGGAAATGTCCGTGCTAGGGATCATTAGGAAAGGAATTGAAAAGAAAACTGCTAATAGCATATTGCCATTATACAGATCTACGATCGCCTCACCTAAAAAGGGATATTGTGGAGTTAGGAAAGTTTTGGAAAAAGACAGCCGAAATAATCAAGGGGCTGCAGCGACTCGTCTATGAGGAAAGGTTGCAGCATTTGGGACTTTTTAGTTTGGAGGAAAGCTAAGTGAGAGAGGTGACATGATAGAAGTTTTAAATTACACATGGCATGAAGAAAGTGGCTAGAGAAGTATTCTCCCACTCTCCGAAGACGAGAACATAACATCCACTGGTGCAGAACAGATAGAA
Organism: Podarcis cretensis; assembly: GCF_951804945.1. Taxonomy (NCBI): domain Eukaryota; kingdom Metazoa; phylum Chordata; class Lepidosauria; order Squamata; family Lacertidae; genus Podarcis; species Podarcis cretensis. The sequence continues at coordinate 40,377,986 of NC_137180.1, forward strand.
GTGTTTCTTCACACAGCACATAGCTAAATGATGGCACTTGCTCCCACAGAAGGCAGTGATGTCTTTAAAATATGGATGGCTCAAAAAGAGGATTTGAAAAATTCATGGTGGACAAGGCTGTCAATGGCTGCTAGCTATGATGGCTATACTCTGCCTTCACAGTGAGAAGGCTTCTGAATACAGTGGTACCTTGGTTCTCAAACTTAATCTGTTCCGGAAGTCCGTTCCAAAACCAAGGCGTGCTTCCCCATAGAAAGTAATGCAAAGTGAATTAATCTGTTCCAGACTTTTAAAAACAACATGGATTTTACTATCTAGCGAGATCCATAAAATGAAAGCAATAATCAATGTACTGTACTATAAAATAAATAAGACAGGATTGTAGATGATAAAAATTAAAATTGATTTTTTGCACTGATGATAGTCATTGTTTGGATGGGGAGCTTTTATCCATTTGTGCAGTCACACAATCAATCAATCAATCAATCAATCAATCAGTAGATGAACTGAGTTCCACACAGTCACAAAAACAAAGTAACCGAAAAAGCCTCAAAAACAAAAATGCAAAATAAATAGCAAAAACAAAAGGGCCAAACTTAATCCGTTCCGGAAGTCCGTTTAACTTCTGAAATGTTCAAAAACCAAGGCGCAGCTTCTGATTGGTGCAGGTGCCCCGGAAACAATAGCCGACAACCACATCGGATGTTCAGCTTCCAAAAATTGTTCAAAAACCGGAACACACGCTTCTGGGTTTTTGGAGTTTGGGAACCATAGCATTTGAGAACCAAGGTGTTTGAGAACCAAGATGTTTGAGAACCAAGGCACCACTGTACCAATTGCTGGAAACAGGAGGAGAGGAAAGTGCTCTTGCACTCAGGCCCTGCAGGCGGGTTTCCCACAGACAACTGGTTGGCCACTGTGCGAATAGGATGCTGGCTGCACTAGATGAGCCATTTGCGGTTTTCCCTGTAGCTACTTTCACACAATACAGTTGTACAACCATATCATTCGGATAGTGGTTGGTGGAAATGATAAATTTTGATTTTGGGTGTGTGTGCATGTGTATACGGGGGCAGCCAAGCCTATACTGTCAATGTTGCTAAACTTCCTTCCATTTTCTTTGAGCAAATTTCCATAGATCTTTAGTCTATCATTCAGAGGTCAGGTTTAACTGATTGCGTCAGGCCATTTGGCCCAATATTATCACTTTTGACTGACAGCAAATCTCCAGGGACTCAGGCTGAAGTCTTTCATAGCAGCACTGCCTAAGATTGAACCTACAACCTTGTTGCATGCAAAACACAAGATTCTGCTACCTTTGCCTTAAACATCCCTCAGCTGTAAAGTTTGACATTTAATGATCCAATTCCATCTCTTTCATTGCCTCACTTGAGGGAGGGAGACACCTGAAAATTGAATGAGGTGAACTATTTTTTCTTTTCTTTTCAAATGAGTACTGATGAGGATTGGTTGTACCTGGGCTGGGATCATTGATAGGTTCAATAATGGCATCTGTATTTTTGAAGATTAATGTATGTTATTTATATTCCTGCTGTAACTATGATCATCAGGATAGGTGTGGAGCAGAATGGGGTTAATTTTAATTTTGTTCGTATTTCTTTCTGGAAGGAAAATGCAGTGTTGATCCCCCCTGCAATACATGAGTTTGAGATTCTTCTCTATTGAACTTTACATGCTTAGAAGAAAAGCAAAGTACAGCTCATCTGGGACTGTGCCACTCCAACATGCAGATGGATAACCAAACAATAAAGTTTGAAAATATTCCTTCAGATTGAAAAAGAAAGGAAGATGTATTTAGAAAGATCATAGAGGAGGAAATGGCTAGTGCTAGCTATGCAGGTCATAAGTGGCCAGAATTAGCCATGCAATAAGCTGAGCCAGCTCGGCCCTACCATTAGGCAGCGACACAGCCAATTTTGGGTGTTGTGAAAGATCAACAAGTTCTTATTAATTAAATTTATTAGGACTGTATGTTTACTGGCTAGGAGGGCCAGAATTACTTGACCATCCTTGGGTACTGTGTACTCATAGTGCAGGAGCTCATGAGAAAAGAAAAAAATGAGAAAGGATTTTTGTTCCCAACCTCATGCAGATGCCTCATAAAAAGTGAGTGGCTATTCCATAGATGTTGTTAAGTATAATAGATTTAATTCACACAGGAATTTAAAAAAATTGTACTAATGAAGATTTAAAATGAGAATGCCTAAAAGTGTATTGGTGAAAAGGTTAAATACGGGTTTTCCCCCATGGGGCTATATTAAACCCAAGGAGAGCACTCTGAGCTCTTGCAAATGGTTAAGTAACTGACTGTTGTTTCTTTGGTAGCTAACATGTGAGTGTTGTAACCTTAGATCATGTGAGAGGTATTGGATTGCAAAAACTCCATTTTGAAGGGAGTTACCTTTGAGTCTTTGTCTCCCAAACTCAATGGAGTGAAGATGTAAAATGAAGCTCTCCTGAAAGAAGAGTAAACAGCTTCGAGGCTGGAATGCAGGCTGGAGAGAGAGAGAGAGAGAGAGAGAGAGACCTTTGCTTTTAGGTCTGTTTGGATTATTACATATTTTGTAAAATGCTGAGCCTGTGCTGGACAGCACAAGACATTGTATGGATATTTTGGACATATCATTTGCTGTATTCTGTTTTATTTTAAAGAGCTCTGCCAGTAAAAGTTTGAATATTAATTTTATGGGTCTGGACAATGACTTATTCCAAAAGGAGTCAGTTTTTTTTAAAAATAAATTTTTATTAAAATTTTAAAGATTACAGAAGAAAAAAAAAAGAAAAAAAATAATAATCAAGGAAAAAAAGAAAAAACAATACATACATATATATATGTATTTTATATATATATAAAATAATCAAAAACCATAAAACAGAAGAAAAAAGAGAAAAAACAAGTCAAACCTGTACATCACTTACTTACAGTCACTTATTTCCTTGACCTCCTCACGCCTCCCATTTTTGTATTCTAATTCAATTTGTTATTTCAGCAAATCCTTCCAACCTTATTTTTATCTTAATAATTTGTCTTAATATACTATAATTTTACATTCTCTCTTTCACCAACTCATTTTAACTTAATCCTTTATGTCATTTCTACTAAAACCACATAATTTTCTTTTCCCAACATCTTTCTAACAATCCTTAATTTTACAATATTTTTGAAGATAAACTTTGAATTTTTTCCAATCTTCTTCCACCGACTCTTTTCCTTGGTCCCGGATTCTGCCAGTCATCTCAGCCAGTTCCATGTACTCCATCACCTTCATCTGCCATTCTTCCCGGGTGGGTAGATCTTGTGTCTTCCAATACTTTGCGATGAGTATTCTTGCTGCTGTTGTGGCGTACATAAAAAAAGTTCTATCCTTCTTTGGCACCAATTGGCCGACCATGCCCAAGAGAAAGGCCTCTGGTTTCTTCTGGAAGGTATATTTAAATACCTTTTTCATTTCATTATAGATCATCTCCCAGAAGGTCTTAATCTTTGGGCGTGTCCACCAAAGGTAAAAGAATGTACCTTCAACCTCTTTACATTTCCAACATTTATTATCAGGCAAATGATAGATTTTTGCAAGCTTGACTGGTGTCATGTACCACCTGTATATCATTTTCATAATATTCTCTCTTAAAGCATTACATGCCGTAAGCTTCATACCTGTGGTCCATAACAGTTCCCAGTCAGCCATCATAATGTTATGTCCAACATCTTGTGCCCATTTAATCATAGCAGATTTGACCCAAAAGGAGTCAGTTCTTATGCTTCCAGCCGCTTCAAACTGCACAGTATTAATATCTGCAACAGATGTGTGGTTATTCCACAACAAATGCTCACCATTCTGCTTTCTGGAGCAGCCATACAGATGCACCTGGGATTTTACAAGCTGGGCAGAGCCTCAAGGGTCCCTTGTTGTTTGACCTCAATGGTTCCAGCTAAGAAGTATATAGTCTTCTGTGCAGGGCAGTAGCAAAATCAGTTTAATGGCTTCATTTCCCTGTAGGGAATTAGCCCACACATGAAAATACTTGAAAACTAGTATTTTCTCAGATGTTGGGTGTTTGTTCCCCCCTGCATGGGAACTATTTAAAAGAAATGTCACAAGAGCCCTTGTGATGACAAGGTGGCAAAGTACCAACAGCATAAACAAACTTGTGAATTAGGCATTGAGGACAAATCACAAGAAATACATCTTCAGTGAAGGAAGGCAGGCAGGAAGATTTTATTCCTAGAAGGAAAGCAATTGTGGGTAGTAATTATTGAACTGTTCCAACTGTTTTGTATACTCTTTAGTTTGTGATCAGGTACCAGTAGGAAATCAAACAGCATTGCCAGCTTGCTGTGACCTCCTTTCAGCGTCTGTCCCCAAATTACAGTTCTGTAAAATGCGTTGGGGGTAGCGGAAAACAATGCCAAGATGAAGAAACGGCTTTAGAACAATAACGTCACCTTCCTCTCACCAGGGAAGAAAAACACTGTAATAATTCCACTGTCTGGCTGCTGAACAGGGCTGAGAACTTTATTAGAGAGCTAGGCTTTTTCCCAGCCCTGAAGGGCTTACCTACCAACCACAGAAAGGAAAGCAAAACTAAAGAAAACAGCTTTTGCCTTGTGTCAAAATTATGAAGCTGTGTAGTTAGGGAAGATCCCCAAACAAGAAGTATATTTGTTTATTAAATTTACATGCCACCTTCCTGCCAAAGGAGACCACAACAACCAACATCACAGATACCTTTGGACTGTAGGCTGAAGGGAATTTAGGTCAAGAACATAGCCCCCAACTGTCCCGTTTTAACTGGGACATGTCGGATCACAAAAGCGAATCCAGGGAAACACAAAAGGACCACAGCAGGCCTCGCAGGTTTTTTTTTTTTTTGGGGGGGGAGGCAGCCTAACTAAGGTGACCTGGGTGTCGCAGTGGTGGTGATGAGCTGGTGAAGGTAAGTCGGGGGAGGGCCTGGGAGGGTTGGGAGGTGGCAGTGGCAGGCCAAAGTGGCCTGGGAGCACTTCCAGGCAACGGGGGCAGGCAGTGGTGGCCTGGGTGGGTGAAGGGTGGGGGTAGGGGTGGCATGATGGGGTAGCATCCCAGATTTGGGACAGAAAATGTTGGAGCGTATGTAAGAGTAAGTATGTACCATATTTTTTGCACCAAAGGATGCACCGGACAATAGGACACACCTTGTTTTAGAGTGGGGAGAACAAGAAAAAAAAATTCTCCCCCTCTCTGCCCAGCACCCCTTCAGCGAAGCGGCAGGAGGCGCTGCACAGAGAAGGGGAGAATTTCCCCCCTCTTGTTTCCCCCCTCTAAAACAAGGTGCCGTTTAAGGTGCGTTCAGGCGCCTTCAGGCGGCTACATTGGAAGCCTGGAGAGCGAGAGGGGTCGGTGCGCACCGACCCCTCTCGCTCTCCAGGCTTCAGGTTCCTTTCGACCTGCTCTTTGGGGCTGGCGGGGGGAAGCCCACCACCAGCCCCAAAGAGCAGGTTGGGGAGCAGCGCAAAGGCGCGCAGCAGAGAGGCTGCTGCCATAGCCGCGCATCACCTCTCCAGCCAGGAGAGGGTCGCGAGGGGCTTCTTTAGCCCCGCGCGCACTCTCCTGGCTGGAGAGGTGGCGCGTGTCTAAAGAGGCTGCTGCAATAGCTGCGTGTCACCTCTCCAGCTGGGAGAGGGTAAGCGGGGCTTCTTTAGCCCCGCGTGCGCTCTCCCAGCTGGAGAGGTGGCGCACGGCTAAAGAGGCTCCTGCCATAGCTGCGCATCACCTCTCCAGTCGGGAGAGGGTCGCGCGGGGCTTCTTTAGCCCCACGCACGCTCTCCTGGCTGGAGAGGTGGCGCACGTCTAAAGAGGCTGCTGCAATAGCTGTGTGTCACCTCTCCAGCTGGGAGAGGGCTTCTTTAGCCCCCCGCGGGCTCTCCCAGCTGGAGAGGTGCCGCGCGGCTATAGAGGCTCCTGCCATAGCTGTGTGTCACCTCTCCAGCTGGGAGAGGGTAAGTGGGGCTTCTTTAGCCCCGCACGCGCTCTCCCGGCTGGAGAGGTGGCGCGCAGCTATAGAGGCTCCTGCCATAGCCGCGCGTCACCTCTCCAGCCGGCAGAGGGTCGCGGGGCTATGCTGTCTTCGCTCCATAGGATGCACACACATTTCCCCTTCATTTTTGAAGGGGAAAAAGTGCGTCCTGTGGTGCAAAAAATACGGTATATAATTAAAACCAAAACAGCCAAGGCAGGGCTTCCTTTAGGTTAGAGGGGTTCTGAGGTTGGATGTCCCCATAATTACACCTAGGGTGTAGATACATATCACAAAAAAGCCCCAGGAGAAATGAGAACACACTTTCATACTATCCAACTTGTTCAGACAACAACAGCTCATCTCGCTTTACTGGCTGAGGGAGCTGACGTTTGTCCGCAGACAGTTTTTCCGAGTCATGTGGCCAGCATGACTAAGCCGCTTCTGGCGAAACCAGAGCAGCGCACGGAAATGCTGTTTTCCTTCCCGCTGGAGTGGTACCTATTTATCCACTTGCACTTTGATGTGCTTTCAAACTGCTAGGTTGGCAGGAGCAGGGACCGAGCAACGGGAGCTCACCCCGTCGCACGGATTCAAACCACTAACCTTCCAATTGGCAAGCCCTAGGCTTAGTGGTTTAGACCACAGCGCCACCCACATCCCTCAAGGAGATAAAGAACTACATATTTTTTAGAAGACATCTGAAGGCAGCCCTGTATCAGGAAGTTTTTAATGTTTGATATTTTACTGTGTTTTATATATGCTGTAGGGACGCGGGTGGCGCTGTGGGTTAAACCACAGAGCCTGGGACTTGCTGATCAGAAGGTCGGTGGTTCGAATCCCCACGAGGTGGTGAGCTCCCGTTGCTCGGTCCCTGCTCCTGCCAACCTAGCAGTTCAAAACCACGTCAAAATGCAAGTAGATAAATAGGTACCACTCCGGTGGGAAGGTAAACGGTGTTTCCGTGCACTGCTCTGGTTCGCCAGAAGCGGCTTAGTCATGCTGGCCACATGACCCAGAAACTGTATGCCGGCTTCCATGGCCAATAAAGTGAGATGAGAGCCGCAACCCCAGAGTCAGTCATGACTGGACCTAATGGTCAGGGGTCCCTTTACCTATATATGTTGTAAGCTGCCAGAGTAGCTGGGGGAAACCCAGCCAGATGGGCAGGGTAACAACAACAACAGATTTGAGGAAACATAATTTCCCCCCTCTCCTCCCCCCATGAAGCCCCCAGATCTATTCTAGGTTTCCCGCTATCCCTCCAGAGCAGACTTCGGGATGGTGCCGGGGGAACGTGGACAGGACATCTCATTGTACAGTGGTAATCTTTGCACCAGCATAGATATTTAGTTGAATATTGTCTGCTGAAAAGACATAGAAAGTACAAAACGACTTCACCAAGCAGGACATCTTAACAGCACCGGTAAGGGGGGGGGGCAGCTTTGCAGCCAGCTGCTTTACTGAGGGATCTAGCATTTGGTGATACAAAATTTAACACAAATGTCAAGGCTAACCTTTTCAATTAAGCCAGGTAAATTAAGCCAGCTGCCTGTGGGAAATGCCTTCCACACTACCAATGTGTTAGATCGCCAGTAGCAGGAACTTATTGCTGATTTGCATCAAAAGAACAGACATCAGAGAGAAGGAAAATGGTAGGACCTGGCTCCTTTGATAGCGAAAGCTGCCTCTTGCCTACCCTCCAGGCGTCTCGCTGCAGCTGCAAAACTTCAGCTGAGTTTTAGTGCGTTCAAGGCTATTAACAAAGGCATTGAGCACAAATATAGGATTTGCCCTTCACTCCCAACAGCTCATGATTTGCTGCCAGCCTGCCTTCTCTTTCATCCAAATCTGGGGTCACACAGGGTACTTTCCAGCGCACTTGGGAAATGAATGAGAGAGGTGGAGAGACCCTAGCTGTGCCGTTGCTGCTCCCCCAATTTTCTGGTGTGAGTGAGGAGTTGACTTGCTTGGTTAAAAATGAAAAAAGTTAAATTTAAGACTACCATTACTGAGGGACGCGGGTGGCACTGTGGGTTAAACCACAGAGCCTAGGACTTGCTGATCAGAAGGTCAACGGTTCGAATCCCCACAACAGCGTGAGCTCCCATTGCTCAGTCCCTGCTCCTGCCAACCTAGCAGTTTGAAAGCATGTCAAAATGCAAGTAGATAAATAGGTACCACTCCGGCGGGAAGGTAAATGGCGTTTCCGTGCACTGCTCTGGTTCGCCAGAAGTGGCTTAGTCACGACTGGACCTAATGGTCAGGGGTCCCTTTACCTTTACCATTACTGAGTATGAGGGTCACCAGGCATTCTAATATATATCAGTCTTTTCCAACCAGATGCCCTCCATGTACCACCCCTATTCACTGTCTGAAAATGGGGCAGTAAATGGATATTTCAGGACAGACCCTTATTGGTGGTGGTGCCTGGACTATGCAACACCATGCCCTGGTCGACTCAGCTAGCCTCCATGGGCTGAGGCAGTAATGCTTCTGAATACCAGCTGCTGGAAACCACTGGGGTGGGGAGTGCTCTGGTTCTTGCATCCTGCCTTCAGGTTTCCCCACAAGCATCTGGTTGGCCACGGTGAGATCAGGATGCTGGACTAGGTGGGCCATTGGCCTGATCCAGCAAGCTCTTCTTATGGTGTTTATAGTGATCTTCTACCTTTAAAACACAGGTAAAATGCTGCTGTACCAACATGCATGACGTTATCTGGATTTTTGTTTACTTCCGATAATGTGATACTGCTGTTGTCTTCTCTGTTTCTTCTAATTGTTGTTTTTTTTTTTTTTTAATAATGCATTGGATTTACGTTTTGGTCCTGGAGGATTCTGCAAGGGATGGAAAGCTAGGCTAGGAATGTTCATAATAAACGCATGAATAAATAAAATGTGACAAAGGCATCATTTGTAGCTTGTAATTCAAGGAGATTGCACTGTTATCTATTGAGACTGTTTCTCTTGAAAACAACTAATGAGAACAAAAATAGATGGCATGACAATTTTTCAAACTTTTGATAGACAGAGCTCCCAATATAGGAATAATGCCTTACAATTATGTATGGATGGCAGAGGCAACCCTGCAACATTCATGAATTCTGGAGGTTTTTTCTCCTCCTTTCAGCTGAGGGGAGTCTTATCTTGCCTTGCTGAGAGTCACATCTTAATTTCAGTCCCATTCACAGTGAAGGGGAAAGTATCTCCTCTTTAATTTAAATGCTCCGCAGTGCATTTTTGAATGCTTCTTCTTACATCTATATTGTAGCAGTAAACATGGATTTATGATTTACTAAATGTAGAGGACACGCACAAATGGCTGTCAGTAATTTGACACAAATGTACAAAATCGTAATGCACGTAAGATGGAGCCATATTGATTTATTTTTCTGAGCGTAGCCATCAAATCTGAGTGAGCATCCTTTGGCTGCATGAGATGCCTTTTCACTCCCATTACTTAGGGAGGTTTATTAATAGCACATATCAAATCTGCATGACATTGTCAATTAAGGCTTAGCACGGAGGCCAGGATTTTGGTTAAGGGTGCCATAAATGTCTGTAATTTCCCCTTCCTGGTGTGAAAATTGTGTATTTATTATTGCAAATAAGTGTCCCAAACAAGCAGCAGGTTTGAAATATTAATCTCAAATCATAGAATCATAGAATCATAGAATCATAGAGTTGGAAGAGACCACAAGGGCCATCGAGTCCAACTCCCTGCCAAGCAGGAAACACCATCAGAGCACTCCTGACATATGGTTGTCAAGCCTCTGCTTAAAGACCTCCAAAGAAGGAGACTCCACCACACTCCACACTCCTTGGCAGCAAATTCCACTGAATCATTTGCTCCAAATTCTTCAGGTTGGGCATTGTTTTCTTTATCGGAGAAGACTGAGGCAAAGAAGGCATTGAGGAGTTCAGCCCTTTCTGTGTCCCCTGTTTGCATTTCACCATCTTCTCCTCTGAGTGACCCCACTGTTTCTTTGTTCTTCCTTTTGCTACGAACATACCCATAAAAGCCTTTTTTGTTGCTTTTAACCTCTCTAGCAAGCCTGAGTTCATTCTGTGCTTTAGCTTTTCTGACTTTGTGTCTACACGTGCTGGCTATTTGTTTGAATTCCTCTTTGGTGGTTTCCCCCCTTTTCCATTTTTTGTACACATCCTTTTTTAATCTTAACTCAGTTAAAAGTTCTTTAGATAGCCACCCTGGCTTCTTTAGGCACCTTCCATGTTTCCGTCTCATTGGTATTGCCTGAAGTTGTGCTTTTACTATCTCCCTCTTAACAAACTCCCAGCCATCATGAACTCCCTTTCCTTTTAGTATTACTGTCCATGGGATCTCACCCAGCACTTCCCTAAGTTTTATGAAGTCGGCTTTCTTAAAGTCAAGAAACTGAGTCCTAGTATGCTTGGCTGCTCCTTTCCGCTGTATAGTAAACTTCAGAAGAGCATGATCACTCGCACCTAATGATCCTTCCACTTCTACCCCACTAACCAGGTCATCAACATTGGTTAGGACCAGATCTAAAATGGCTGTTCCTCTTGTTGCTTCTCCCACTTTCTGGACAATGAAGTTGTCTGCAAGGCCAGTGAGGAATCTGTTTGACCTTATGCTCTTGGCTGAGTTTGACATCCAGCAAATATCCGAGTAATTGAAGTCCCCCATTACTACTATCTCACTTCCTTTTGCATGCTTGGCCATCTGTTCCAGGAAGGCATCATCTATGTCCTCCGTTTGGCTTGGGGATCTATAGTAAACTCCCACAATGAGGTCCCTGTTATTCTTCTCTCCCTTAATTTTGACCCAAATGCTCTCACTTTGGCTTTGAGGTTCTGAATCATGGATCTCATCACAGGTATACACATCCCTGACATATAACGCCACTCCTCCTCCTTTCTTGTCTGGTCTGTTTCTCTGAAATAGATTGTATCCCTCCATTATTACATTCCAGTCGTGGGACTTATCCCACCAGGTTTCAGTGATGCCTATTATGTCATATTTAGTTTGCTGTACCAAGAGCTCAAGCTCATCTTGTTTATTTCCCATGCTTTGTGCATTAGTGTACAGACATTGAAGTCCATTAATCATTCCCCCATGTCTCTTATTTAAGGATTTTTTCCTCCCACCACTAGGTCTGCGTGCTGTTTGCTCCATTTGGTCTATGACATTTGGATGATCATCTTCATCAATTGATAGATTCCTACCTTCAGGAGCACTGTCTTCCTCCCCCACATTAGTCAGTTTAAAGCCCTCCTGATGAGGTTTCTGAGATTTTTGGCAAAAACATTTCTCCCAACCGTTGTGAGGTGCAGCCCATCGCTTGCCAGAAGTCCATCTTCAAGAAACTGCAGTCCATGATCTAAGAATCCAAACCGTTCCTGTTTACACCATTTGCGAAGCCAGCTGTTCACTTCCACTATTTTTCCCTCTCTCCCTGGGCCACGTCGTTCAACTGGGAGGACAGATGAGATGACTATTTGTGCATTTAATTGCTTCAATTTCCTGCCCAGAGCCTCATAGTCTCTTTTGATCTTCTGGAGGCTATTGCTTGCAGTGTCATTGGTTCCCGCATGAACCAAGAGGAAGGGGTATTTGTCAGTGGGTTTTATGATTCCTTGCAGTCGTTCAGTTACATCTTGGATCTTAGCCCCAGGGAGACAGCACACTTCCCGAGACATTTTGTCAGGCCCACAGATCACTGCTTCTGTTCCCCTCAGTAGGGAATCCCCTATCACCACTACACGCCTCCTCTTAGGTTTGGTCAGGGTTCTTCCGTGAGCTGTCCGTTCCAAGGTCGCCTGCACATTCCCTGAGGACTGACTTTGCTGCTCGTCTTCATATACCTTGATCGACTATAATGAGGGAGATATCCTCAAATGGAGTCTGCTCTTCGTCTTCCATGCTAGGGGAGAGGACCTCAAAGCGATTGTGTAATTCTAAACAATCAGAGCGAACCCTGGGCCTCCTACTTCTTTGAGTCACGTTTCTCCATATATCTGGCTCCTGTGTTGGTGAACTAGCCTCCTTCTCAGGGGAGTCCCCTGTCTCCTCCTTGATGGAGACGGTGTGCTCTGTTGCTTCCAAGAAGAGCTCCAGCTCTCTAATTCTTTGGAGCGTAGCTACACGTTCCTCCAGTTGCTGGACTTTGTCTTTTAGGAGGGCAACCAACATGCAATTGCTGCAGGTAAAGCTGCCTGCAACCTTTGGCAAGATGGCAAACATTGCGCAGGAACCGCAGGCGACTGCAGCTGTTCCCTCACTCTCCATCTTGAGAACGTGTCATTGGGGGTGGCTACAGTGGTCCTCCATCATAAGAAGCGTGCAGACAGGACAAATAATTCCCCCCCCAAAAAAACCCTAGGTCTCCCCCAACAAACGTTTGAGACCAGCTCCCCTAAATCTAAAAGATGGATTAACCTGCGCGCGCCGCCAGGCGTGCGCCGCTGCCCTGCAAGCTCTGATAAGCTCCTCCCACAGCTAATCACCTACCTCAACAGAAACCCTGCCCCCTCTGACCTTTGCACAGGGAGAGCAACTAATCAGCCACAAGAAACACACACAAGAAAACCCTTTTTGCTCCTTCTTCAGCTGCTGCCCTGCAAGCTCTGATAAGCTATTGGGGGGGGGGAGCAGTGGCTGGATATGCAGGACAATGCATAATTAAGTCTAGTGCTGCTTTTTTGGAGTAAAAATAAAAAATAAAAAATCAGATGCTGGTACTTATAACTTGATAAATTGCAAAATGCCTTTCCCATTCCTCCCCTCTTTCTCTACCCTCTTTCTCTATGAAAATAAAAAGTACAGAATAAAAGTTTTTTTTAAAAAAAACGTTTAACACTTTCTACATGTTGTTTATTACTTTGAGTTATAAATAACTAAAAAATGAAAACGTAACCAAGTTAGGGTTTCTTTTTGGTAGTGTTGTGGGTATCAGTTACAAAATGACTGATGGGGCCTGGCTTAACACAAAATCACTGATGTGGGGCCTGGCTTAACAAAATTAGATGCCCCCCCTACCCTGGGGAGCCTCAGGTAATTCAGAAATGTCCTGCTAATTCCGGTTGGGAAGATCACACTACTGATTTCTCCACACATACAGTGACTCTTTCACTCAAACACAGCCCTCCATTTCTCTCTCTCTGAGTGTCCCCCTCCAAAAGATGTCACTATTCTGGGATGTGCCATAAGAAAGCAAGCGCTTATTGTGTCATTTGCACATGTGGTGTATACCAAGGATGTATAGATGCATTCACCTGCAGCCTTAGAGAGATATCCATGCTTCTGAATGAACAACATAATGCAATAATAAATGTTTAAGCACTGCAAGCATTTACTCATATCTACATTATCAGCATTGCAATCCCAACTGGGGGGGGGGGAGCTGCTTTTTTAAAAAAACAAAAAGATAAAGAGATGGTACATCCTTTTTATAGTTTACCCCTTGGCTTAAAATCCATGTGCCAACTAAAGTAAACAAACCTTTAAAAAGAAAAAGGGGTAAATGAATGAATTTGTGTAGGTAGGAGGGTCTTGAATTTGTAGACTTCCAAGCATTTGGAACACTCTGAGCTTGATTTTTCTATACATTAAAAGAGTGCTGTGATGTCCAAACAGAACCAGATTTGAAGAAATTGGTTGTTTCTTCTGCACTCAGTACATTGGGAAGCCTCCCCCCTCCCCCCCTTTATCATGAATAATACATCAGAAATTCAGGGATCATTTAAAATGAATAAGTTACTGTGGCAGCAATGAAGCTGAGGATTGTGTTTATAGTGGCATTAGATTGTTATTTGTGTACGTCAATTCCCTCATCTGTTGCTTTTATCTAGTTTCATAAATGTTTAAGCTGGTAATATAAATCATTCCCCCCTCATTTCCCTGATGAGTCCTGAATACAAAAAAAGATTGTGTTTAACATTTGACACTGATATGCAATCAAGCTCCAAAGAATTAGATTGCATTGTATAAATTTTGCCTGACGATAGCTGACACTGAGGAATAGCTCCTCTAATAGGACAAGCCACAGCATTTTTGGCCTTGAACAGGGCCTACGGTGAAAGACAACGGGGAAGTGTAGAAGGAAACATCAGAGTGATTCCATAGCAACCTGGAGACAGTTTAAAAATTTATGTCTCAGGAAGAGAAGCATTGAAAAAGAAAGCCTAGTGAAAGAGTAGGCAACATGGTGCCTTCCAGACCTTGTTGGACTACAACTCCCATCATCCTTGTGCATTGGTCATGCCTACTGGGGCTGATAGGAATTGTAGTCCACCACAGGCCCACATTGGCTACCTCTGCCTTATAGGAAAGCCTGGGCTGCCAAGATGGAACATCCTGATACAGTCTGAATGTCCCAAATTAAAAACCTGCCCAAACATATACATCACGGGCACCATTTTACTGTATGTCAAGCTTCTCCAACCCAATGTTGGACTCCAGATGTTGTTGGACTACAATTCCCATTGGCCTCAACCAGTGGCGAAGGATGATGGAAGGTGGGTGCTGTTGAGAAACATCTGGAGGGCTCTATAGTAGTTTCAACTCAATAGTCTCTCTTTTTAAAGAGTATCAGACAATGACCCCAATGTTGAAAAAATTGAGGGAGGTGCTACATGGGGTTGATGGAAGGAAGAAAAAGAATGAAAGGCAGTAAACAGTTGGGGGTAAAGTTTTGTGTCTCTCTTGTAGGAGATGTATACTTTTGTGTGTGTTCCGTGTTTATGCACTCCCAAATACTTAAACTAAATGTTTTAAATTGGGTTACTTATAGTTCCTTATAGTTAAGATACTTATAGTTAAGATCGCCGGAAGAAATATCAACAACCTCAGATATGCAGATGACACAACATTGATGGCAGAAAGTGAGGAGGAATTAAATAACCTTTTAATGAGGGTGAAAGAGGAGAGCGCAAAATATGGTTTGAAGCTCAACATCAAAAAAACGAAGATCATGGCCACTGGTCCCATCACCTCCAGTACTTTGGCCACCTCATGAGAAGAGAAGACTCCCTGGAAAAGACCCTGATGTTGGGAAAGATGGAGGGCACAAGGAGAAGGAGACGACAGAAGACGAGATGATAGTGTTCTCGAAGCTACCAGCCTGAGTTTGACCAAACTGCGGGAGGCAGTGGAAGACATGAGTGCCTGGCGTGCTCTGGTCCATGGGGTCACGAAGAGTCGGACACGACTAAACGACTAAACAACAACAACAACGTATAGTTCCCAATACATCTCCCATCCAGGCAGTTTGTAAAAATAAAAAAAAAATCAACAAAAAACCCAAGGCCTGGCTGGTTTTTGTAGTAACAGATTTAGGCTATTATCTGGATTGCTATTAGACTTTCTGAGATCATGTATGTGAAATGCTTTGAATTATTAGGAAAGTGTTATTTAAACTCTTATCAACATGAACACCGGAATCTCGAGCTCACAGACTTGACCTGGGTTGAACTTCATAGATTCACTCCCTGAGGCAGAAACAGAAATTCTCCCATTTTATGCTCCTTTGTAACTTTTGAATTGACTTCCACACTCCCACTCATATTTAAATCAAGAATAAATGTGACAGATAAAGAATTAATTTCATACATAACTATGGTCACTAGGTTACTTTACGCCGGTAATTGGAGACAAGCAAAGTCTCCAACAGTGGAAAATCGCTTTGGTAAAAGTGTGGGACTGCACAACCATGGCAAAGCTAATTCATTATATACAAGTGCAAGAAGGAAGATGGAATTTTAATACTTTGGCAAGAAACAACAACCCCGACTCAAATGGTTTGCATTTAATATGTAATATCACACCTTCTGACGTGGGTGGCGCTGTGGGTAAAACCTCAGTGCCTAGGACTTGCCGATCGCATGGTCGGCGGTTCGAATCCCCGCAGCGGGGTGAGCTCCCGTCTTTCGGTCCCAGCTCCTGCCCACCTAGCAGTTCGAAAGCACCCCTAAGTGCAAGTAGATAAATAGGTACCGCTTTATAGCAGGAAGGTAAACGGCGTTTCTGTGTGCTGCGCTGGTGCAGGCTCGCCAGAGCAGCTTCGTCACGCTGGCCACGTGACCCGGAAGTGTCTCCGGACAGCGCTGGCCCCCGGCCTCTTAAGTGAGATGGGAGCACAACCCTAGAGTCGGACACGACTGGCCCGTACCGGCAGGGGTACCTTTACCTATCATACCTTCCAACATTCCTCAGATGAAAATAAAGACGTTTGTCATTCCCCACACAACTGACACTCCTCAAACCCCCATTTTTGTCCCCCACCCTGAGCATTTCCTTTCAGAAGAAGGGTGAGGGCCACCAGAACTACACCAATGGGGCACAGCACACATGCCCTCCAACATCCAGAGATAACCCCTTAATCCTGCTTTTATTTTATCATTTGATGTGTTTGCACAAAGAAAAACACACACCAATAAATAAATTTTAGGAAGGGACAAGATTAGATGTGGACACACAAAGCATTTTTTAATAAAAAAATCGACACTCCTTGCACTCTGCTCCGCTCCCCCTGTCTCCCCACTGAGGGCGGCCCTGCCCTCTGCCTGCATCCCAGAGCTGGTGCTCACACGAGACTGAGCCTCGACAGCGGCAGCTCCTCCTCCTCCTCCTCCTCATCCACTCTCCTACAGCCGTTAGAGGCTGCCTAAGGGAAGAAGCTGGCAGCCGCCATCGTGGAGAGGCCATGCAGAGGCAACGGGGTGCTCCTTCACAGCCACCACTGCTGCCCCTGCTCAGGACAAACACTACCTCATCCTCAAGCCTGGCAACTGCAGCACTAGCAGGGAAAATAGAGACATTCTAGGATCAACTCAGAAGCCAGGATGGCTTTTGTAATTTTGGGACTGGCCTTTGAAAATAGGGATGCTTGGAAGGTATATAGTACTATGACACTAATATATTGCATATGGTAGGTGTGTGTGTTGGGGGGGAGAGAAATCATTTTCTGAAATGAGTTCTTCCCCATCACAAATGGATGCTGTAAGGACTGGGAAGGGTACAGATGGTCTGCATGGTGTCTGTGGATTTGTGCTTGAAAACAGGAGATGGCAAATCTATCATATTTATTTTTATTTCTTCCAATTTAATTTATTGCAATTTGAATTTTGTGGGCTGGCATTTTAGGTGTTAATTTGCAACCAGCAACCAAAGATAGCGTTTACATGGGATGTATAAAATGATCTTTTCCCTGTATTCTTCCAAGAACTGGGATTTTTTTTTAAAAAAAAATGGAGAACCTGTTGAAAACAAAGGAGAGGACTGTTGCTTTTGGACAACAATCTACTTCTTAGAGCATTATGGGATGGAAGTGCTGAGCTGGGGAGAGGAGGGGCAGAGTTAACCTTGAGATACCAGCTATGCACTGAATAACAACCATAACAGCATTGCAGACACCCAGAAAGGAATGCCACTTAAGGTCATCTTTGGAAATGGAGACGTTTGATATAAACGGCAGAGGATAAGGCCAATGAAGATTATATATGAAGGTTATATACTAGATTTGCCATACACAGAATGAAATGAAAAGAAGTACTATATTCTCACTTGAAGTTTTACAAAACTATGTAAATGTTTTAAATGATGTTTCAACACGAATGGAAATTGCTAAGAATACAGCTGATAATTAAGGGATAATTTTGGGTAATGGATTGTAATTGGAGATAATGTAAAATATTTAACGCAGTTATATTAGAAGCTAAGTTCTCATCGACGATGGTGAGTGGGAAGTCATTTAATTAAAATTGTATTAATCTGGTAATAGTTTGTGAAGATTGGGTTGAAATTTGGAAAGTCAATAAAAAATAATTGGCAAAAAAAGAACTGGAATTTTAAAAGGATTCAACAGAATTTAAAATAAATAAACTGGGGGATTTATATGGGTGTGGTTTAACAGTCCGAACCTTGGACAGTTCCAACACTGGTGAAATATTTGGATATTATTCTCCATGCCTTTTCTGCATACCTGGGTCCCATGGGCTTAGGTACAATGACAACATCAGAATAATGGTGGCCCTGAATTCTGCCCTCACCTGGGATGCCCTTCAGTAGGAGCTGAATGTTGGGCAGCAAATGCCTCAAGAGAGCTAAAGTCTCTGGCTTTTCGAAAGCCAAATTGACTTTGGGGTAGAAAATGAACATGGAGAGAAAGCAGATTTTTGTTGTGAAGAAAGGAATTTGATCAGCATGTCTGTTTCTGACTTAGCTCACAGCGTTGCTACAGGCATGGAATGAAATGTCATCAATAAATGTCTAAGCAAGTTGTAATACATTTCACAGATTTTCCAAGTAGGATCAACACCAGCTTTCATACAGATTTCATCTTGCCAATAAAACCAACACGATTGTTCTGCTTGCTGTTAGTTTCCTATATGAGTGCCGCACCTGGAGGTCCGAAACAACAGCAATCACCATTAGCAGGGAGCCATTCTTTCCCACGAGAAGCTAAAATTGCTGTTTCCCCCCTACTGGTTCTGAAGCTTGTTCAGTCAAATGCAAAACTACATCCCTCCCTCCCTCTGGGCTTTTCTTCTCCAAGGCCTACTGTGTGGTAGACTCTGATCTAGAAATGTTTGACATCCCTATCGTAAAAACTCTGCCTCTGGCTAAAAAGAATATCGAGACACCAATTCATCTGCATGCTGTTAAACATCCCAGTCAGGCTCAGTTTAAAGATTTCCTTCTATACACTTAGGCATGGTCTAACCAAACTTAGCCCTCTTTTAAAACACCATTGATTCAGTGGGAGAATTAACCCTGTACAGGTCATGGGTACATACAAGTGCTTAACTTTGGTGACATTGTACCGTTCTTTATTAGCTTTTCATTTTAATTCGTATCTGGCTGGATTGTTCAAAGACAGTAAAAGGAAAATATGACGACTTGGACATCTTTCAGGATACGGTGCTTGTATAATCTCTTGGAGATGTTTTGAGCAAGTGGGTTATAATACATTTCATCTGCCCAGTGCATTGCAATTATTCATATCTGCTGGCCATTAATTGTTACAGTTGCCGACTTTTGGACTAGCTTTCAGGATGCCACCAATTGCGTGACCAGGTGGCGACAGCCCCCAGGGATCATAAGGAAGGAATAAAGACTCTGACAACGTTATATGGAATTAAAATTAGGCCACAACTACTTTATTAAATTTCCGAATGTAGGAAGACCTTGGCTTAGACCTTGGGCGTGTATCCCTCCCAGCCCCCCAGCCGGGGGGAACTGGGGCTCATCAGGGTAAATGGGATAGGGGGGTGCTCTGTGAGACATAAGTGTAGCAGGCAGCCCAGCCCATATCCCCCCACACACTGACGACCTTTCAGTGTATGGCCAGTGACACCCATATATATAACCCCTTTAAGAGGGGGACCCCGGAATCACCGCCACAGGGGGGTGAGTCACCACTTCACGTCCCTCCCCCATATAGGGAAGAAAAGACTAAAGGATTCCACCCAAGGCCATAAACCGCCAAAGTTGTGACAAATTGCTACGGGGAAGACAAAACCTGCCAATGCAGGAAAATTTCTTCCCAGCCTTCAACAGCAACCAGTCAAAGACTGTAGCAGCGCCTGCTAAACAGGAAGAAAAAGTTAACCTGCAAACAAGAAACATTAAACAAAGGGAGGGGAGGGATGGTGAATCTCCAGAGCCAACTGCCTATTGTCAGCTCCACCCCCTATTTATAAATGGGGCTGGCCCCACCTCCCAGCAAGAAACTTGATTACTGAGGCTGGTGTGAACCTCCAAAAATTAACACTGAGAGGCAAGCCAGCCCCTGTTTACCAGTAAGCTCCCTGGGAACTGTAGCACTATGCACGATCTTGCAAAGGGCACCCACAATGTGAAGTGTGAGTGCTCATTTTGGCAACAGTGGCAAAAGTTTTGTTTTGTTTTTTAAGAAGATACAGTGTTGGGATGCTTGAACATTCTGCCCAGCTCAGCACCCTGGTGCGGATACAAAACACCCCTTCCCCGGTCATCTGATGAGCAGGGCAGGGTCAATAGACCCATCCTCAGGTCATCAGCATGTGTGTGCTCTGTATGTGCATGTGGTGTGTATTCATGTGTGCAAGGGTATGTGTGTGAGTCATGCACGCACTTTTGGCTATACCCACCCACTGCATGTGTCAGCAAAGGAGTGAGCAAGGATAAATGTGGCCCTCAGATGAAAAAAAAAGGTTAGCCACCACTTGCACTAGATTACAACACAAGTGTCCTGACTGAAGATAGTGGCAATGGTCCTAGGGAGCAGTAACCATTCAAGATCCTATGCCCTGGCTACATTTGGCATTTGAGTGCCCAGGGCAAAACAGTAGGGTGCCATTGGACTTCCATGTGCAAAATGGAAGAGGAGGATCCAATCCTTACAGGATACATATGACTCTCGATTAGGTTACAGGCATATGCAGTGCTTATGCTATTGCCAGGGCCAATTGACTGCCAAATAGAGGCCTGTGCTTAAATTGCCCCAGACGCTGAGGGCAAGGTTGTCTCATGTTAAGCAGGGTGGCCAATGGAGACCAAGGTTTGTATATGTTGCAAAGCCTCCCACTTTGCACAGCATCCTAAATTATAGGTCCTATAGCATAAGCTAAAGGGGCCAAGGAAATAAGAAGCTTGCTGGGGGTGCCAGCCAGGCTGAGTGCCCGGGTAACAGCTGCCCGTAGGCTTGCTCCCGTTATATCCATTTCTCACAACAGTCTGGGAAGATGAAATGAGAGATAATGTATTGCCACTAAATGAGATCTTCAGTGGAGGGGAGTTGGAATCAAAAGTGACCTTTCTGACATTATAGAAAAGAAAAAGAGCAAAGAACAAGGTAGTGTTTGTCCCAAACTTTACTTTGTGTTATGAATCAGTCCCAATTAGTGTGGAGAGTTCACTGGTTTGAAGCTGCAGCCAGAACAGCTCGGTAATAATTGGAGCCATAATATATTCCTACTCCTAACCATGGATCAGTATGAGGATAAGGTCTCCTTCAGAGAGAGAGAGAAGTTAACACCATGTCACATTTTGAAGATCATTGGAGAAAATATCAGGGAAAGGTCAGACTGGATTAGAAATGCTTGAGGAATTCGATCTTTGAAATGAAAGGACCTGATCTGCCCCTCTCAGACGAATGCACAGAGGAACACTTAGCCATTTCTGGACTTCTCTGCGGCGTGTGACACAGTTTAAAGATATCAAAATTCAGAAATTAATGCAGAAACAAAAGAGAACAGAAGAATGGGTAGAAGTAAAAACAATCTCAGAATCTGCTGTTTAGTGTGGTGTAGACTGCCCTCTAAAACTCCCTCCCATTGTCTCTCAGACAAGCACCAAGTCTATGGTCTTTCAGGGCTAGTTGAAGACTTTCCTCTGCCAAAGAACCTACTAAATGAAGATTATTATCTCATTTGGTATCTGTATCTGAAATTGAAATTGATTTTAAATATGTATCTTTTTAAATAAAAAAGTTCTTTGTATTTAAAATTGTTTTATTTTCCAATTGTTTTATCTGTTTTTATATATGTAATTGTTTTATATGTGTTCTTATGGTATCATAACTCACTTTGAGATGCCTCATAGGAAGCAATGAACTAACTAACTAACTAACTAACTAACTAACTAACTAACTAACATGCTTTGGATTATCTTGAGTGGATTTTTTTGTGACTTATATTGTAATAGCCATTGGCAACAAAAACTAAACATGTGGTGTGAGCAACAATGACCATTTTATGAAGTGCCCAGATTTTTGGGGCAGTGCCCAACATTTCAGGCAGTGGGTTCCAGTCCTTTTATTATCTTCTTTGATACATCTTTTGGACAATTAATTTCTACATAGTTGTGAAAAGTGGAAATGGGTAGCCTCTTATGCCTAAATGAAAGCAGTGATTTCTTAGATGGCTCTCGATCTCACTAGGATTGCAAAGGAGTTAGCCAAGTAAACCACAATGAGATGCTGATTAGATATAGGATTGGCTCCAAAACATCAGACCCGTAGCTTAAGGGTACATTGGGGCTAAATAAGAACATAAGAAGAATCATGCTGGATTAGGCCAATATCCCACCTAGTCCAGTTGCCTAATAAAAGGAGAAGAGGCAGAACCTAAATGCCTATGTGTGATTTAATGGTATTACATATTAATAAAATGAAATGTTATTTTATCGCCTTTAAAAATGTTTCCTGTTTGGCATTTATCCCAGTGTCTTTGTACCAAACTGACCTTATGACTGGTTGGAGGTCTTTTTACTAACCATCAGTTGTATAGAATATTGCCTGCATGCTTTTCTTTATATCTCCACAAGTGAAAGGCTGAGATGTAGTAATAATAGTAGTAGTAATACGCTCAAAATTTAGAAAAGGACATGAAATAACCTGAAGGGAGCTAGACCCTAACAGGCCTCTGTGTGTGTGGCTATGCCCCTCCAAAACACCTTGGGAAGAAGTGACTCTGTCCCAGCTTTCACTTTGCAAAGAGCTCCAGGTTCAATCCCTGGGATCTCCCAGTAAGACAAGGGAATACACATGTCCAAAAGCCAGTGAACTGCTGCCAGTCACTGTAGATCAGAAGTTGCCAAACCAAAAACTCCATCCCTGGGCAGTGGGCATGCTTGTTGGTGCTGCTGGGAGTTGGAGTTCAGCACCAACTGGAGTGCCAACGATTCCCCACACCTGCTGTAGGTGATACTCATCTCAGTCAGGGATGGGGAACCCATGGCCCCCCAGGTGTTGTTGGATTCCAACTCTGCTCAGCTCTAGACAGCATGGCCAATGCTCATAGATAATGGAAGTTGCTATTACAAAATTTGGAAGGCCAAAGGTTCCCCATCACTGTTGGCCCCATAGATGTCAACCATCCCTTATTTGGTGGGAAAGTCCCTTATCCCAGTGCTGTGCCCCACTGCTGTCCCTTATTGATGATGTCCCTTAAATTTCCCGGGTTTCAAAGGAAGCAGCTCCTATCCTTTCCTGCCTGCCTGCCTGCCGGCCAGGGAGGAGGGATGCTCCAACTGTGTTGCTTGGCTGCGTTGCTCACCCAATAAGAACGACTGGGGGTGGAGCTTGCATGCCTTGTGCCGATCAAATCGGCTGCATTGCCTGGGGACTCGCCTTTGCTCAGCGCTTCCCAGCGGAGAGATGACGGTGGTTTTCCTTGCTGCATCCCCTTTGCTGGGTTGCTGCGCTGTGGGAACCACCACTTGAGGCTTCGTTTGGCTGCTGGCTGGGCTTTCTGCCTTTGGCTCGGAGGGGCTCAAAAGTTGAACATACCTGGGTTCGGAAAATCCCTTATTTTGGCTGCTGATCCCTTATTTTCGAGGCTGCTGGTCCCTTATTTTCAAATCTGTAAGTTGACAGCTATGGATATAGCACAAATAATATCTTTATCTATTGCCACATGTTATAACAATGAAGCCATTCCCATGAATCTTTAAGTAAAACTTTGTTGCCATTGAATCAAATTAAAGGAATTATTTTTCAGATAGCCGAAGGCACTCTTGATGTTCCTTATTTGTGTAAACACCCACAAAGCGTTCCATGTCATAGAACACCCAGGGTGGTATTAAACTAAGTTTCACTCAGAATGGGTCCACTGAAATTAATGAATGTGACTAAATTACTGTATGTCCATTAATTTCAGTAGGGCTACTCTGAGTAGAACTTAGTGGACTATCATCCTCAGGCAATACCATGCAAGATTTATATTTTGAGGTAACCAAATGTATCACGAACAGGCCTGAACTGAGGAACTTCACATTCTCAGTGGTAGTACAGTGTACTAATAGAATTCTTAAAAACTATTGATTTCTACAGAAGTCCTGTAGAAAATCCAGAAGTCCTTGATTTCTACAAATTATGCCAACCGATAAGAGCTGATGTGGTATCAAAGTATGATCAAACACCAGCTTGTGTATTTTCAGTGATCTTTGAATGCTTTGAAAGGGAGGCTTTTAGATGTAATAACAGAGAATTTTCAGACGTACCACTTCAGCGTTTTATGTCCTAAAAGTGTATAAGGGCTAAAAAAAAAAGCTTTCTAAGCACAACATTACATATTCCATAGAACTCTGGAGGTGGGGGGAGAATTGAATTACCCACACCACCAGTGGTAATACTGCCAAAACCACCACGGTTAAAGTTGTAGCTGCTGCTGTCATCATCACCATAGCTTGGCCCACCACCTAATTCCACCCTCTTATTGTCCCTGTATCTTACCACCCCTGCCTGCTCTTCCATTGCTTCCCTTGTCTTTCTTCTTCCCATTTCCTGGCCACAGGTATGTGTGGTACAGCACTACCTTTAGAACTTCCTGCAGCTGAGAACATCAGGTGCTTCACAGACTGCTCTGTGTTGCAGAGCCATTTGGTGTGTTGATGTTTAATAAGCGCTGAAAATCACTAAGCACCGTATGGAAATGGGGACTATAAACAGGATCTGCTCTCAGGCTTACAATTTTAATTTTTGCATGCCCCAAAGGCTGAACAAGTTTTGCTCAATAATACAATTTCAAATTCTCTTGGATGATCCATTGTCCCATGATGGTATTATGGCTGAATTCAACACGGGCAGATTTTTTTTTACTTGAGCAGCAGTGTTTGGAATATATGCACAGTGATTGTCCATCTGAACAGGTTCATGGCACAGATTCCAGGCCTCAAGGCTCTCAAAAGGGATTCTTGTCCATTAACGAACAACCCTCTAAAGGTTGTTTTGACACCTCGTGTTAAGCACTGAAACAACTCAGGTTGATACAACAGCAGTAGCAATAGTAGTAGTAGCAGTAGTAGCAGCAGCAACAATCTACTTTGAAATAATCCCCACCTCAATAAGAATGCAATAAGAGCCTGCTGGATCAGGCCAGTGGTCCATATACAGTGGTACCTCAGGTTACATACGCTTCAGGTTACATACACTTTAGGTTACAGACTCCGCTAACCCAGAAATATTACCTCGGCTTAAGAACTTTGCTTCAGGATGAGAACAGAAACCGTGCTCCGGCGGCACGGCAGCAGTGGGAGGCCCCATTAGCTAAAGTGGTGCTTCAGGTTAAGAACAGTTTCAGGTTAAGAACGGACCTCCGGAACGAATTAAGTACTTAACCCGAGGTACCACTGTAGTTCAGACCCTGTTATCACAGTTGCGAACCAGATACCTGTAGGAAATACCGTATTTTTCGCCCTATAGGACGCGCTTTCCCCCCTCCAAAATGAAGGGGAAATGTGTGTGCGTCCTATGGGGCAAATGCAGGCTTTCATTGAAGCCTGGAGAGTGAGAGGGGTCGCTGTGCACTGACCCCTCTCGCTCTCCAGGCTTCAGGAAGCTCTGCGCAACCCTTGGGAGACCGGCACAAAGTTGCGCCGGGCTCCCGAGAGCTGCGCAGAGCTGCCTGCAGTCCCGGGCATCACACAGCTCTGCTAGGGAGCCCGGCGCCGGTCTCCCGAGGGTTGCGCAGAGCTGCCTGTATTCTGAAGCCTGGGGCGAGTTGAAGAGCGCGCCCGGGCTTCGCGCAGCTCTCTGCAAGCCTGGGGAGACCGGCGCGACTTCCCGCCGGGCTCCCTAGGCTTGTGGATAGTAGGCTGTTCTCGGGACTGGGGTCGGGGGAAGCTCGGGCTTCCTCTGTGCCAGCCCCGCGCCTGGGAGGGGGAAATAATTTTTTTCCTTTATTCCCCCCCCCAAAAAAACCTAGGTGCATCCTATGGGGCGAAAAATACGGTATGTGCAACAGCAATCTTCTGTCCAGTTTCCAGCAACTGGCATTCAGAAACATACTGCCTCCATCAGTGAAGGTAGATCGTATCCATCAGGGTTAATAGACACCGATGACCTTATTCTCCATGAATTTGTCTAACCCTATTTTAAAGCCATCCAAATTGGTGGAGATTGTTGCCTTTTGTGAGAGAGAATTCCCTAAGTGTATCGTGTGAGAGGAAGTAATTCCTTTCAGCTGCCTTGAATCTTCCAATATTCAGTTTCATTGTATCTCTGAGAGCTCTAGTGTTAATGAGACAGGGAGGGAAATTTTTCTTTCTCCCCTCTCTCCATACCATGTATAATTTTCAGCTTGTTACTTACTCTCCTTTTCGCTAAACTAAAAAGCTCCAGATGCAGTAACCTTTCATCATTTCACCTGTTGGTGAAATAAAAATAACATTTCAGAGGGGAGCTTGTTCCCTATGTGTGGTCCTACAGTGGAACACATGGACTGCTTTAAGAAGTAGTGACACCAGTCACACAAACCAAGCTAATACCTGATTTAAGCAAGATTGCAGAACATTTTAAACCAGCTTATACCAGTTAGTACTGTAAACAATCAACAATGTTATAAGGCTAAGCAATCTCTTGCAATTGGAACTCTCTGGTAGGTTGTTAGGTATTTGGATGCAGTGATTTGTTGCCATGGAATCCTACTTATAAAAAATCATTACTCCCTAACTAAAGTTTGCATATTTTGCTGGTGGAGCATTGCCAAGAGCAACCCACAAACCTGGTCTTTATTCCCCAAATGTGCAGTATGTGAACCTTGAGAAATATTTTCATGAAACTGTACTATTATGCTGTTCAGCTGTACTTACACAGGGTGGTTTATAATGTGGATACTGATCATTTTAATTTAGAGTGCCCAGGCATTACCAGGCTGCTACCACTTATAATCAGAGCTAATTAGAAGGCCATGAAAGGCAGAGGGATTTGCATATGAAAAGAACGTCATTTTTCTGAAGGAGCTTTTATTGTCCTTTCCTATTTGCATCTACCCTGGCATGTATAAAACTATTCAATGATTAACTACTGGGGGAAAAAAAGAGCATTTGCCCACTCTTTTTATATCTTTAACACCAAAGCAATATTTCCTGGATGGACCAATTGATTCTCTGCTTTTCTGAGTGCTTATACTTTGAAGCACTGAAGTACGTTTTTATTATCATCCAGGACCACAGATGCACAACACACTTGAAGAGAAAAAAGATGAGCTATTTGGGTTCTGAAATCTTAATGATGTTTCCCTTGTAAAGACTTCAGAAGGAACTTTTTGAAGATTACATGGTAATGAGCAGTTGGCCTCATGCATGAGAGGGGACTGTGAAAAGGGGATTGTTGTGGGCTTCTGGGTTCTAAAAAGCTACATGTTTTTCAGTTTGGTGGCCATTGTTAACCACATTGGGCCTTTCTTTTGAAAATCAAAAGCTGGATATAATATGAAAAATAAAAGAAGTACAGTTTTTGATTCACAAAGAAACAAGTCTTTGTTGTCTCTGACAGTAGTAAAACAAGGCACTATCAACCTAAAACTGAGCACTTTTAATACTCTTTGATTTCAACTGGATTTAAGCATGTGCTCAATGCTTCCAGTCAGCCTAGTGGGTTGCAACCAAAGTTGCTTAACTTTAACGGATTGTTCTCCACGCTTTCGGTGCTTCAGCCTTTCCCAGAACTTGATTCAGTCTTTAGTAAACACTGTTGCTTTCTTAACTTCCATGTTGTCAAGTCGAAAATTGGCCAATGACAATCTGATATATGGGGGGGGGGGCAATTAGGTTCAGATACGATTTTTCAGTATCGTTGAATTCAGGATCTACAGTCTTAAAATGAGTTCCTACATAGTCAGCTACCTGGGATATATGATATTGGAACAATTACACCAGAGGCAACAAGAGGGGCCATGACTCCTCTGCTAGCACAAACACATTGTGAAATCAGAGGAGCCCGCTGAGTGATATCTGGCAATTACCTAATTTATTTATTTATATTTAAAATAGGTTTACACGACCTTTAAAGGTAAAAGCCACATTAAGGTGGTTTACAAAACATAAATTATTGTTTTATGTTTTGTATATATACATTACAGTTGTATATATACATCAACAGCATGAGAATAACCTTCCAAATCAAAATCAAAATGCCAGCTAATAGTTTAAATCATAGCCATAAAATATAAAACCAGCATCAGTTAAAGGCAGACTAAAACATCAGTGGCTTTAAGGCCCATTTCAAAATAGTGATGGAGTCAGGCACCCCATGTATGGGTGGGCACATAATGAACAGAAAGCAAAAGTAAGGGAATGCAAGACTGTCAGGATGGCAGTTTACTGACAGGTAAGCTCATAATGCAGGCCCTTCATCAGTCACTGGAGAAATGTTATCATATCAGGATCAAACTGCAGGTCAGTTCACTCACACAGTCTACGTACGTGTCCCTGTCACGATACAGAGGTAAACTTTCTTGAATACCCATATGACTGTGCTCTAGAACAGTTGGGCTAACTGAAGCATCTTCTAGCATCTTTTGTGCTTCACTGAGGCCAGTCCCTCCCAGTGCATAAACTAACATGGAAGGTCAGTGGTGGAGATGGGCTTGACAGGCAGGACGAGCCATACAATCTGACATCTGCATGAATGGTTCCTTTCCAAATGGGTTGCATCAAAGTTGCTTGTTTGTCAAGTTTTACAGGTGCATTCACATTATAGAAAAACTTCAGACATTGTAATACTACTACTACTACTACTACTACTACTAGTTAAATGGAGGCCATAAGCCAGAACCAATATCTCTTTAGGACTTGATGGAACTTAATAACATCTCTTCACTGTGTTATATAATTGGCTTCACTCTGATCTTGAAAGGCAACACAGGCAGCAGAATGCTAATTGCAGCCTGAAGGAAAGGGCAGGGAATGCCTATACCAACAGTTAAATAACTCTCCACAAGGAAGCTATCCTCCACTGTGAACACATCCATTTGCTCTTTATGAGATTTTATCTCTTTTGCGACTCCCTTGCTTCCATGTTACACCACTCACTTAAATGGAAAGACGGCAACAAGTTGTTCTCTTGTTTACATCTCTTACCTCCGCTATAAACCGTATAATTGCCTGATAGTTTTTTTTTAATAATATGAATCTTAATGAAACAACATTTTCCTCTAACCTTATGTGGGAAGTAGTTGCCGAACTGACAGACTTTGTACAAAGATCCAGAAAACAAGGCAGTGAGAAAGCAATGCAAAAATGTGCACTGGAAAGCAAGAATGGTTTGACACGGGGGTAGCCTTGCTATCTCCACCTCACCTTTTTATTATGGGAGAGTCTAACCCTGTCTTGAGGGTAAGCAACAACTGTCCACCTCTTAGCTGAGGGAAGCCATCCTGTCTCACCGTACTGCCAAACTCCATTTGGGTGTGCATCTTGAATAGACCTCAAAGAATGACCTTTGCCAGTCCCAGGTGTCCCATCCCATCATCTGTTTCCCTTCTTTACCTGCTGCAACACACAGTATTTCTGGTATTGGGTGGTATAGTGCCAGATAACAGAACTGGGAAGGAATATCAGGATGGGAGAAACCATAGACTGCTCTCTACTGATTTAGGGACGGATTCCAGGTCAGAATCTCCAGGTTGCAACTTTAATTCTTGTTTCAGTTCTTTAATGTTGTGATTGGAGCATCTTCCTGTCTCTTGGTTCTAGCTTCTGCCTGTCATTCTTTTGCACTCTGCCCACTGCCCTGAATATTCCAGTTGCACAAGAGAGGCTATCTTGCAAATACTCAGAAAAGGGGCTAACATTCAGCCCCTCTCAACAGGTTTCATCCAAATGACTGTTTTTATCATTTTACTTCTCTGGATTGTTGCAGTGAACCCCATCTATAAACATTTTGCATATTAAATTAATCAGATAATCTACTCAGATCTACTTCTGAATATTAATAATAATAATAATAATAATAATAATAATAATAATAAAAAAAACACACACACACCATAATCAGAGGCATGAATTCCAAAATGCTGTAAATGTGCTCTAAATATGTCAGTTCCATTTATTTAACCATAACCAACAAGACATTATATTTCTTCCAGTACTTCCTGCTAGTTCCCACAGCTTTGGCATTCAAGATTTAACATAAGGGATCTTACTATCCCTTGATAGATTTTCTACAAATAGCTTTGCTCCTATAAGTAAATATTGAATAAAATCTGATCCTTTGTTGAAAACCATTTTCTGGTGCATTATACCATTTTGCCACTTGGCTTAGTTGAAACACTTCTTCCCAAAAGTTTCAGTTTACAAGAATCCAACTATACATACATATATATTTCCTTTTTAAGACACCTCTCCCTCTAAATTGCTTAAGACTATGTTTTCTTCTCTTTTCCTCCTCCTGAGCTGCTGCGAGAAAGAGAGTTGAAGCATTTGATTCTGGTTATAATCTAACAAATCTAACAATTTGTAAAAATTATATCTGAACTGCTTAATTTATGCTTTGTTAACAAATCACAATCCTGAACCAGGCTTGGATCCTGGTTAGCTTAAACCAGCTTTCCCCAATCTGTATAGAGCAGCTATTGGGTTTGGGGGGGGGGGGCTTGGGTTGTCCAAAACAGCTTTGTGGGACAAACTGAGAACACAGAAGGGCTGGATATGCCCTGTGGGCTGGATATGCCACACTGTGTACAAGTAAAGATGGTCCTTTGAAAAACTGGGACCCAAACCATAAAATTTCCATGCTTTAAAGGTGAAAAACAACGTTTTAACTTGGACTTGCCTGACTCTGAGTGCAGTTAGATTGGCAGGGGCAAGGAAGAGGCTGTGATCCCACATCTCTAAAATGCTTTAGCACCTGCACTTCAATAGGCCCTAGCACTTCAGCTGTTCAGGAAAGCCCCAATAACCCACTGCAAGGATACTGGAAAATTTTGCTTCTTGCACTAAACTGAACTAGGTTTTCTCATTATAACTAGGAGGAGTGTGTGGGGCTATAGGTGGCTTCAACTAGTTGTCCCCAACTCAATGCCTTCCAAATGTTTTTGATTACGGCATACTGAGATTCTCCTTTTCAGAACTACCTTTCTCAGGACTTTCTCTTAATACACAGCACACTGTTCCTTAGTTTTTTTTAATACCACAGCTGGAGATAATGAAAGTAGGGCAATCTGTTCCTATTATCTCCCCATTCTAACTTTCTCGCTTATTTTTAAACAGTCTAAATATCTAAATAACGACAATCAAATCAGTTTCAGAAAGTCACCTTCAACATCTCTGGATTAAAATATTTTGAATATAATAATGTTGTGAGAAGAGAGGAGAAATAAAAGAGCTTATTGCAGATTTAAATTTATTTGAACTTCTCTTAGCATATCCAGAAGACTGGGGTTATATTCAACATTGTTCAGTTTGCATATTTTGGAGGACCATAATACAGCTGTTAATTGAATTTTAAAATATCTCAGTTTGAACGGTTTCTATTGATCATCTCTTCCAGTAACCCACTGTGCAGATGAATGTAATTTTCAGGAAGGATAATACGTTAAAATAGAAGGCATAGTTAGACTCTCTGTCTAATAGGCCTTTGAATTACATATCTGACAGTCTTTGGATGCTTGTTAATTCAAATAAACTGAAATAAAACAAATTATTGAAAATAAATCTCCTGTACTAGTTTGAATTTTTGCCCCTAAATATTGTACGGTGTAAAGCTACCATCTAATACATGCTTATCTGGGAATAAATCTCAGTAGGTATATGCATCACATGTTTCCAGTTGCAACCAGTACCACTTACCTGGGAGCAGAGCTGGATGACTATGTCAATTTTGGTTTCTCTTGGAGTCTCATTTTCTAATGTTAAGTTCAGTCTTCCACATTTCCACATCAGTTTGCAAATTGTTTTCAACAAGTGAATTTCTCATGAAAACTCATTGGCATGTTTATGTGATTTTTCCCCACTACACTTCGCCTAATATACAATTTTTTCCAAACACCTTCTCTCAATATAATACATTTGTATGTTATTTTCACTAATATATGCTTTCATAAGCTCACCTTAGTGTATGTACATATTACCCGGCTGGAGATATGCATTGCAAAATTCAGATAAGTGTGAATTTCAAAGGATGGCTGTGATAATTTGTTTCAGAAAGTGCAAGTTAGGGTTTAAATGTTGAATTTCTCTTCCACCCCTTCCTGGGAGTAAATCTCACTGAGTGGGCATGTA
This sequence comes from Podarcis cretensis, assembly GCF_951804945.1. Taxonomy (NCBI): domain Eukaryota; kingdom Metazoa; phylum Chordata; class Lepidosauria; order Squamata; family Lacertidae; genus Podarcis; species Podarcis cretensis. The sequence goes on from NC_137180.1 coordinate 40,409,967, forward strand.
CAGTATAGGATTGGACTGAAAAGCTGCTCTCCTATCAAGGAGTTCCGGAAGATTCCACAGTAGTTGACTGGTGAAATCTAAGCCCTAGCATCTCCTTAAAGTAGGAAGTGGGTGTTGATGTTGAGGGAGGACTTTCTTCTTTGTCTCTTCTTTGTCTGTTTTACTTTCCTCCCATTGACTGAAAGAGGAGGTTTTAAAAGAGGAAGCTTTAAAAAGTCACATAAATTCCAATAGAAAGAAGGCTATTCATGTTTTCCAATCTATAGCTCAGCCCTTCTGTTTCAGCTTGCTGGTTCGCTAGTTGATTCTCTAAGGTCTGTTGTCACAAACTGCTGTCAGCTCTCCAGGTTGCAACTACGAGCAGAAGTGAAGCCTTGTGGTTAGGAAACCATCTTTGTTTTTGTAAAATGCATGTTTGGGCAGGTGGCCATGGTTAGAATCCTTAGGTAGCTGCAGGGGTACCAGCCCCTGGGAGAAAGATGGATGGATCAGTCCATGTCAGCTTTGCATGTTCATTCATAATCCCACCCCATCCCATTTCCTTATCCATCTGTAATTAAAGCATGCACACAAGCTGTCAGGGAACTGCCATCGGAGAGCAGGGTGGTGGAGAGGCTCTCGGATGCTGGGAGACCCTCGGATGCTGAGGAGGGAACCAGCAGGGGGAGAGGGAGAGTTTCCGCTGAAGAAGGAGGGAAGGAGGAGACAGCATCGGAGGTGAGGCTCAGAGACGCTTCAAGCGAGACCAGTGGTGAGAGCTCAGGACCTCCCCTTGGAACGCCCACTCTGCGCAGAAAGCTGTCGCGCAGGGAATCAAGGAGGAGACTTTCTGTCAAAGAACTTTTATGTTGGAAGAAATTCAGGAAACGCCCACTGACGGATTCTGCCAGTGATTAAGGCAGCCATGCACTTATGGCTGTCCGGTTAGGGAGAGTTTAAAACTAACTACAAAACTGGGAGCGTTTTAGCGCTTACGCACAAGCAACCCCTTATCCCATTACACAAGCACACATACAAATTAACATTACTTATGAATTTAATTTTCCACATGTATTCATTTTATCCTACAATATGCATTTTTCTAAGCATTTTAACCTAAAATGTACATTCTATATACATATTTATTTTCTTTTGATCCTCTAGACTGTGTGTGTATGCGTATCTATCTATCTATCTATCTATCTATCTATCATCTATCTATCTATCTATCTATCTATCTATCTATCATCTATCTATCTATCATCTATCTATCTATCTATCTATCTATCTATCATCTATCTATCTATCTATCTATCTATCTATCATCTATCATCTATCTATCTATCTATCTATCTATCTATCTATCATCTATCATCTATCTATCTCTGTCATCTATCTAAGTGTTTTCTGCAACATGTCATTGATGCCCTCCACTGATTGATAGGGGCTCTCCAGAGTTTCCGACAGGGAGCCTTACCCATCCTAGCCTCTCCCAGCTGCCAAATGTGTCCCCACAAAGTGGTTTTGAAATGCTGTGAATCACTGTATTATAATAATAACAACATGATCTGTGGGGCCTGCTGCGGGGATAAGGAATTAAAATAATCTCCCCCTACCCATAGCAGGAAGCTGTGCAGAATCTCTTTTCTGAGCATAGCTGTCAACGTTTCCCTTTTTTAAAGGGAAATTCCCGTATTCTGAATAGGATTCCTCGCAAGAAAAGGGAAAAGTTGACAGCTATGCTTCTGAGCATGAAAAGAAGCCTTCCTCCAAATCTAGTTCCAGCTCAAAATCTTTACTCTTTATATGGTGTGTAAATTAAGATCCTTGGCTCACATTTTTGTGTGTGCTTTTTTGGAGCATGAGTGAAATTGTGAGGACAGCAACTCTTCCTTTTAACAAACACCTTTTTGATGTTATAATACATCATTTGCAAAAACCGGTGACTTCTAAGAAGCTAGAGGAGCGTTGAAAGCTCCAGTTAAGAGCTCAGGTGTTCCATGGTGATACACAAAGCTTGGAACTATAAAAAGCATGCATGCATCAGAAGTCATGAAAATTCATAACTCATTGCCTGTGTTTGCACTAAATAATTTAAAAACAAAGTCAGGGAGGAAGTCTGGGAAGTTAACAGCCCTGCAGGTTCCGTAAAAAATAGTCTACGTCTAGTATTTAATTTAGCCCCCACCTCTAAGAAAAACAGTTTCCAGCCTTTAGTCGTTTCTAATTTAATTATTTTCATTAAAGTGTATGCTACCTTTCAGCCCCATGAGGGCCTCCCCAAGGCCATTTATCACAATTAAAATCCTGGTACAGTTAAAAGCACAGAGTATTAGAATTCCCAAATAAAAGCAAATAAAACAAGTTCCCAGCCAGAAAGATTAAGGGAGAGAAACAGTGATCTCTGAGAGGGTAGATGAGGGGTCTATAGGATGTTGAGAGGAATGACTGACAGCTCAGCTATGGCTACTGTACTGCCAGTGAACACAGGATCTCTCCCCCCACCCCCGAAGCAGGCTGTTTTCCGAGATGATAGGAAGAAGAAGAAGAGTTTGGATTTGATATCCTGCTTTATCACTACCCGAAGGAGTCTCAAAGCGGCAAACATTCTCCTTTCCCTTCCTCTCCCACAGCAGACACTCTGTGAGGTGAGCGGGGCTGAGAGACTTCAGAGAAGTGTGACTAGCCCAAGGTTACCCAGCAGCTGCATGTGGAGGAGCAGAGATGCAAACCTGGTTCACCAGATTACAAGACTATCGCTCTTAACCACTACACCACATTGGCTCTGGAATGGGGAATTAAGGGGGCATGTTGGAGTTGGATGACGGAGATCTTGGATGTGCCAGATCTAAAGCCCCCTCCCACCTCCGAAATACCTCTCAAAATGTTGGGAAAGACCTTCAACTCTGGAGCTGGCATTTACCATAACAAGATCGCTGCTGGATTAGGCCAAAGGCTCATTTAGTCCATTTTCCTGTTCTCACAGTGGCCAACTAGATGTGTATTGGGAGCCCACAAGACGAACCAAAGTGAAAACAGTGCTCTGTCTACCTATAACACCCAACCATTTGTATTAAGAGACATGCTGCCCTCAACAGTGTGGTCATTAGTGTCCATGAGAGAGTTAACAGTCCAAAAGTGGATAAGGAACAGAAGATTTACAAACACACAACTTCCACCCTAGGAAGCATGAGGTGGAGCCATCTGAAGAACATCAACGAAAAAGCGACACTTCTTGATATCAGTGTGTGAGCTACAGTAATAACGCAGAGGACTAGCCACCTCACAAAGTACATATTGTTACAAGTTTGTGGGTGCTAGGCTTAACCTAAATTCCTGATAGGTGCTAAAATTTAATTAAGGCTTGGGGTCAAAAGCTAATTAAGATAGGCTAGTCTTCAGTGTGAGGTGATAGCTAGACCCCTGTGTGTATTTGAGTTATGTGTTAGATGCTTTTAATTCTCTGGAATTAGCATTTGTGAAAAGCTAATTACTCTTGGCAAACTTCCTAAACTTCTAAATCTTAATGATCCAATGTACGTTAAGAGCTAATTAAAGGTAAAGGTACCCCTGCCCGTACGGGCCAGTCTTGACAGACTCTGGGGTTGTGCGCCCATCTCACTCAAGAGGCCAGGGGCCAGCGCTGTCCGGAGACACTTCCGGGTCACGTGGCCAGCGTGACAAAGCTGCATCTGGCGAGCCAGAGCCGCACACGGAAACGCCGTTTACCTTCCCGCTGGTAAGCGGTCCCTATTTATCTACTTGCACCCGGAGGTGCTTTCGAACTGCTAGGTTGGCAGGCGCTGGGACCGAGCAGCGGGAGTGCACCCCGCCGCGGGGATTCGAACCGCCGACCTTTCGATCGGCAAGTCCTAGGCGCTGAGGCTTTAACCCACAGCGCCACCTGCGTCCCTAAGAGCTAATTAAGTCAGACTAATTTCCTTGGAGGTGGGGGGGCGGGGTAATGAGTCATTAGCAACATCAAAGGAACTGGGTGTTGCCCTGTATTAGAAAAGGCCAGTGATTAGGTTAGTGAAGGACAGTAAACTGACATGTGTCCTAGGGATCAAGGCAAGCTGAAGTATGGGAGGAGCAGGACCCTCATGGAACGTTGATGCTCTGAACCCCTCCATCGTAGGCTCATGTTGTAAACCATATATCATGAAGACGCCACGGTCTCCACTGTGCCTCCTTTTCCAGAAGGAAACACAGACCCCGGGTAGCCATACCTGGAACCCTTGAAGTCTTGCAATGTTGTAGATACTGGGATGAAGTGTGACACTGATACTGATATTTGTGTGTGGAGTGTGTGAGTGTAAATAAATAAAGATAATGAAATATTATTCAAAAATAATTATCTACAGAAAGGGTGAATTTAGACAGTGCAAAGAAAAGGACTACATCTGATAAAACTGTAATTTGGGTAGGAGAGAAGCCTACGCATCAGTGGATTTACTGGAAGATTGTTACTGCAGCCAATCACTTGTGCTTGGATAGAGCATGCGCCCCTAGATGCTTCTCATGGTTAAAGCTATGGTTTTCCCAGTAGTGATGTATGCTCTGGTTAAAGCTATGGTTTTCCCAGTAGTGATGTATGGAAGTGAGAGCTGGACCATAAAGAAGGCTGATCACTGAAGAATTGATGCTTTTGAATTATGGTGCTGGAGGAGACTCTTGAGAGTCCCATGGACTGCAAGAAGATCAAACCTATCCATTCTGAAGGAAATCAGCCCTGAGTGCTCACTGGAAGGACAGATCGTGAAGCTGAGGCTCCAATGTTTGGCCACCTCATGAGAAGAGAACACTCCCTGGAAAAGAAACTGATGTTGGGAAAGATGGAGGGCACAAGGAGAAGGAGACGACAGAAGACGAGATGATAGTGTTCTCGAAGCTACCAGCCTGAGTTTGACCAAACTGCGGGAGGCAGTGGAAGACAGGAGTGCCTGGCGTGCTCTGGTCCATGGGGTCACGAGGAGTCAGACATGACTAAATGATTAAACGATGAGAACAACAACAACATCAGTGCTCAATTCATTCCTGAGACAGTGAGGAGTATGTATTGAATATGCAAGCAGAGAAGGCAAGACAATGCCCCCTATCAGGGATTTCTTGCAGTGGTTTCTCTTTTGGCTCTGTAGAGGGGTTGACTAGATTATCTTTGAGACTGAACTACCATTATATGTGACCCATTTTCTGCATAGAATATTAGTTGTAGGATGAGTGAACCTGAATTTAGCACACATTCTCTAATTTTTGTACAGTTATGTAGGAAAGAGAAAAAAACATTGCCCCAAATATTTTCCCTCAAAGCAGGACAGATTACCAGATTTGGGTTTTCTGGTTTGTTTGTTTTTGCTTTCCGAAACACAGGCATTAGTAGTGGGCAAAGCTGCTTTGTTTTGCCCTAAGAAACTGGCAGCTGAACTGAAAACGTTTACAAGAAAAGAGAAAGTAAGCTATGGTGGAGAGCACATATTGGTCATAAAATTCTTATTAAAAACCTGTGAAATTGGGCAATAATTTTGTAAACCTAATGGGAAAAACCCACAGAGGGTGAAGGTAATGATCTGTGCAGGAAGGCGGTGATTATTGACTTTTTCCAAAATGATTCACTATGTTGCTCCCTCAGTGGCACCTATATTACAGCTCACCTTCATTGCTGTGGTTGATTTGATAGCAGCTGTTTCTGGCCCTCAATTTTCCTCACTCTTTGTATGGCGGGTTGATGATTGTTGGTTTTACCCTAATTTTGTTTATGATGATAGATCTAGCACAAATACCTTGTACCAACCTCTCTACCTTCATATTGTGTTATAACTGTCAGAGAATTCCCCCAGAAACAGAAACAAGAGTGCAATTTTCACATTGTATTTGTCCATCGGAGGTAAGTAATGGAAATCACGCAAACAAATATGAGGGGTATTCACTATTGTTGGGGGTTTTTTTTAGTCTGCAAATATTACATAAATAATTGCACTGATTTCTGCATTGTTTTTGAAGTTTTCCTTTCATTGAAATGCAGTGAAATTGTGTAACTGATTATGTTACTTCTGGCCATTGCAGGTAGCAAGATGAATAGTGTAGGGTTTAGCAGAAGCTGAACTGTAGTGAAATGGAAACGGTGCTGAATGGGATGAGCATGGGACAGGATGGGAAATGATGCATCCTTGCATCCCTAGTCATATCCAGGGCTTTTTTTCAGCTAGAACTCACCAGAACTGAGTTCTGGCACCTCTCAGGTGGAATGTCATTGCCATTATAAGAGAACAAGGGAGGTGTTCATGGTGAGTTCTGGCTCCTCTTTTTCTAGAAAAATAGCATTGGTTCTATACCATCTATTCCAAGAAGGATTTGCTATTCTCCCCCAGTCCTTATCTGCAGCTGAAAGGAAGTAAACAGGAGGCAAGAGAAAATGGCATATGGTGTAGTGTAGTCCCAGAGGCCAAATGTGGTCCTCCAAATCTCCCAATCTGGCCCCTGGGACCCTTCCTAGGCCACCCTTTCCCCCCAGGTCACAACTTTCGCTAGCCAGCTCTGCATCCTCCTTGAGTGCTTGGCTTTAATGTGACAATGCCTATTGCTTATCTAGATGGCGGTGTGTGCATCTATAGAAGCTTCTGATTTTTTGCATGGCCAGAAAGCAGCCTATGCACAAAGGAAAGACTCAAAGCCATTGCCCGCCCACTTTTTCCTCTTGGTAGAGATGCGGGAGAAATTTGATGCAGTTTGTATTTAAAGGTGAAGCTACATAATTTGCACTTTTTGAAACAATTCATTAACTGAAATGTGCAAACCTTTGAAATTTGCACTTCTCTGAATATTGCAGTGCATGCTAGAGTTGTTTAGCAGAGCCCCTGATCTGGTGTCAGGGATTGGCCAGGCTCTGAGGAGAGGGTGGAAGAGGACAGGCAGAAATGAGGGCTAAACTTGTGCTATATTATTTCACTATAGTTCTAGAACTGGATTTCACATTGTGTGTAAGCTCAAACACAATGTGGAAATTAACAGTTAGGGAAACATCAAGAAAATGGAAGAAACTGCCATGTGACTGCAGCCTTAAAAACAACCACCACCAACTACTGGGTTGATGTTAATGAATTCTGGATAAGGGAAGGGGTTGTCGGTGTCAAGTTTTTATTTTTATCTGTTAGTTAGTGGGTGGAAGTATTGTTTTGTTTATTGTTTGCGTACTGGTAATGTTTATTATTATTATTATCACTGTTGTGGGGAGGCTGGCGGGGTTTATTTTCCTGCAGTATATTATATGGAAAGTTAGTGTATTATATGACCCCCCCCCACTTTCTAAGGTATAACGTACTTACGTATGTATATTTTTTCAATGTAAGGTTGCTTGGAGACCCTTTGGGTAACAAGTGATTAATAGGTTTAATAAATAAATAAAACTTCACCGGGGGGGGGGGATTTCTCTGTGATTCATAATATTATGACCTGCCATGCAGGAGGGCAAACTGACCCTGCTTCAGTCAGCAGATGGGAGGGAGTAGGTGAAGGCAGGAATGGTGCAGTGGGACTTTCCAGAGTGCTGACTCTGGCAGGACTGCTGTCGTCTGGGCTGCTCTTCAAGCAGTAAAATATCTTGGGCCAGCACTGAACAAAGCCCAGATTTTGTTCACGGTTCCTCACTCTCTTTTTCTGCCTCATTTGAGCTCACAATTACTTCACAGCCAGAAACATATTAACATAGCACCATGAGTGCCAGCTAATGGAAATATTATCCCCGTGGTGAGGTTCTGCTGAGAATAGGAGAGGCCAAGAACATTTTAAACTTGGAAATTTCCTTCTAACTCTGAGAGCTGGGTTAATCTTGCAGAGGTAGAAAATGTGCTGCTGGGGGGGAAACCATACACAAGGAAAAATGTAATGTGTGAAGATGTTGCCACCGGACAATAGTGGCCTCCATTTCCCATTGCTGCTGTACAATTCTCAGAGTACGGCCTGCTGTCATTGCAATTGTAATCCAAAGCTCACCTGCCCTATGAAAATCACAGGATGTCCTCTTGCGAGGCATGGTTTTTTCCCTTTTGGAAAAGCATCCCATGGCTATCTAATTTAAATCCACTAATGGCACCTCAAGCAAACATACCTATTCCCAGCCCATCTTGAAAGTATCAAACAATTTATGTGTCCAATTCTGCCCTTGCCCAATTAAAGCAGCAAGGGCTACGTGTGTGGGCTTGTGTTTTTGTTTTCTAAATAATAAAACACCAATAATAAGGTTAGGGCAGAAGAATGAGGTTCTCACTGTAAATGACTGCATTAGTGGGTGAATGGGAAAAAGGAGGGGCACTGCCTGTTTGCTCCCACCTCCTATGCCATCTTTTGAAATTTGGCAGAAATTGTGCCTTTTCTTATATTTCCAAATACATGCCTAATAAACCAATAGAATTTTATGTCTTTTCTTTCCAGCATAAATAATGCAAACATAACCTATGGAAACTCATTGCCACATGATGCTGTGATGGCCTTGCGTATAAATGGATTGGATGAATTCCTGGAGGCTATTGGAAGCCATAACGGGGAAAAGCAAGCATATCAGTTTTTTCAGTATCTAAAGTCCATTTGCTTAACAAATACCGGTGGTTAACAAACTTTGGGTTCACATGCCACCCTGACTGTGGAGTCTGCTCAGTCATCTGGTGGGCTACTTTAGGACCAATGCCACACATTATTCCTTCTTGTAGCCTCCCTTCTATGTGTGTACTGAATGGGAACAGGATCATGCCTTCTTGCTCCTTCCCCTGTTCCCTGCATGCTCATTTAAAGGACTTCCATTCATTCAGGAACCAGAATAATCTGATTTCTCAACATACACATGTACAGCTGGGAACTTGGTCCCTCCACCAAATGTTCAGAGGACATGTGGAGCCAATGTAGACATGGAAGGAAGATGTGGAAGGGGCTATTTACTGTAGGTACTGAGAAATCTGTATTCGCTACCAGTGCACACCTATTCGGAAGCAATGGCTACTCCCAACTATCTGATAAGCATACATACATATATCATTCTCCATTACCTTTTTACATGTATACCTTTAAAAATACAATTTGCAAGATGGCTCAGGATGCTGAGCACACTCCATGTCCCAAGGGTCCCTGCAATGCAGCAATCTCAACGAGTGCAACACATGCAGACGTCCTTTTCACTCCAGATTAATTTTGCTCACAAATGTCTGAATCAGCTGCAAAATATAAGCAACAGATGCCCATTAGGTGCAGGGCAACTTGTTCATGAACAACACAGATGACACAGAAGGAAAAACAAATCCAGCCTGCAGTTGTGGGGATCAGCCGTTTGACTTCATTTTAAATGCAGCCGTCTTTTTTGTAAGGAACGTATTTTAACTTGGGAACTTGCGTAATTAGGCATAGGCTTGTAAGCTCAAAGCCAAATACCTGTTGCTGCGCCTCTAATTGAAATGAACACCCAAGCACCAATTACTTCCCTATATGGCTCAGAAACATAAGGATACCTGGAGGTAGGGAATATTTTAGTGTAGTCTAATTTAAATGCATAATAGCCATTAACACTAATGAGAACAGCAGAATTAAATTGCTGCGCAATTTCCTTGATGCTGATTTTACAGTGAATACATTCAGAAGACTACACTTTCAAAGCACAGTGCATTTGAGGCTATGAGTTGATCACTCCTCACCCCCCAGATTAATTAATCTGGGGGAAAAATATTACTTCCTGGTTTGATTCTCATCATCCAGAGGTGGGGAACATTTTTTCCAGCCCTAGGGCTGCATTCCCTCATGCACACACTTCCTGGAGGCACATGCCTGGTGAAGCAATGGCCGTGGCTCTCACTTTTTTTTAAAAAAAAATATATTTTATTAAGGGTTTTCTTGTTTTACAGTGTAAGTGTAATGCCTCGTATTTTTTTCCCCCGTGTAACATTTTTACAAATCCATTTCATTTGTTGAGGCAATAGGGGGACAATAGGCTGCATTCCAGCCACATCAAATCAAGAGATTTCTGCATACATCAACATCTCACTTTCCCCCATCCAGGCAAGCAAAAGGCAGTAACACAGTTCAATGGTGCATTCCAGTTAGAGGAGGAGAGAGCAGAGCAGGTCCAGTGAGGTTCCTAGCTTGGAGCCCCCCCCCCCCAGTTATAGAGAGAATGACCCAGAGATCCTTTTGGCAGGCCGGTTGAGATCCCCCACTTCTGCTATAACTGATACTGTGATTTCAGATCACCACACCACACTGTAGCTCACATCCTCACTTAAATTCATTATTGTCTTCATTAAACAAGGGTGATTGTATGCCTCATTCCTAATCTCAAACGATACAAAAGTGTCCATCAGGGCATTCGAAGCTGATATTCATTTGCTTTATCTTCATTACGTTTGCCAAGGGAAAAAATGCATTAGGGATGGTGTTAAGCAGCCGCTAGAGAAGCCCAGAGACCAAGGGGAGCAGCTTTTAAATAAAGTGTGGCTTCCTTTCCTAATTGGCCAGTCTTCAAGGAACACACCTGCAGTTTAATGGAGGATTGAGAGAGGTGCACATTTCTGCACAGGAGCCTCCTGGTTGCTGGTGATGTGGATAGGAAGAGCATAGATCTCATTTTGGCAGCAGCTGCAGATCTTGAGGCCTGCAGCACACCCTCGCTTGACCATCTTTGGGTCTGAGCACATGGAGAGGTGGCACTGGCGAGGTGTATTGGAGCTGGCACATATTAACCTTGCCAGGAAGAAGGTGAACAGGGCTATGTACCACATGGTATTGCAGTTGGGTGGCCGGATTATGTGACACCCTGGGATCACTTATGACAAAGTGGACTTGTTTCAGCCTGATGGCATTCATTTCTCACTGATGGGCAATGAGGCCTGGCTGATGGATATTTACTGGAGTTTATGTTGGTTGCGTTCAAGAAGAGGTGGCAAGAATACACAGAGGAATTATACCAGAAAGATATGGATGGCTCGTACACCCCAGGTAGTGTGGTTGCTGACCTTGAGCCAGACATCCTGGAGAGTGAAGTCAAATGGGCCTTAGAAAGCACTGCTAATAACCAGTGGAAGTGATGGTATTCCAGCTGAACTATTTAAAATTTAAAAAAATGATGCTGTTAAGGTGCTACACTCAATATGCCAGAAAGTTTAGAAAACTCAGCAGTGGCCAGAGGATTGGAGAAGATCAGTCTACATCCCAATCCCAAAGACGGCCAGTGCCAAAGAATGCTCCAACTACTGCACAATTGCACTCATTTCACACGCTAGCAAGGTTATGCTTAAAATTCTGCAAGGAAGTCTCAAGCAGTATGTGGACCGAGAACTCCCAGAAGTGCAAGCTGGATTTAGAAGGGGCAGAGGAACCAGAGACCAAATTGCAAACATGCGCTGGATTATGGAGAAAGCTAGAGAGTTCCAGAAAGGCATCTACTTCTGCTTCATTGACTATGCAAAAGCCTTTGACTGTGTCGACCACAGCAAACTATGGCAAGTTCTTAAAGAAATGGGAGTGCCTGATCACCTCATCTGTCTCCTGAGGAATCTCTATTTGGGACAAGAAGCTAGTTAGAATTGGATATGGAACAACTGATTGGTTCAAAATTGGGAAAGGAGTACGGCAAGGCTGTATATTGTCTCCCTGCTTATTTAACTTACATGCAGAACTCATCATGCGAAAGGCTGGGCTGGATGATTCCCTAGCTGGAATTAAGATCACCGGAAGAAATATCAACAACCTCAGATATGCAGATGACACAACCTTGATGGCAGAAAGTGAGGAGGAATTAAAGAACCTTTTAATGAGGGTGAAAGAGGAGAGCGCAAAATATGGTTTGAAGCTCAACATCAAAAGAATGAAGATCATGGCCACTGGGCCCATCACCTCCTGGCAAATAGAAGGGGAAGAAATGGAGGCAGTGAGAGATTTTACTTTCTTGGGCTCCATGATCACTGCAGATGGTGACAGCAGCCACGAAATTAAAAGATGCCTGCTTCTTGGGAGAAAAGCAATGACAAACCTTGACAGCATCTTAAAAAGCAGAGACATCACCTTGCCAACAAAGGTCCATATAGTTAAAGCTATGGTTTTCCCAGTAGTGATGTATGGAAGTGAGAGCTGGACTATAAAGAAGGCTGATTTGCATCATGGGGAGATCCTGAATGTCAGGATCAACTCCGAAGGAGTAATCAGCCGTCAATTGGGCTGGTTGATTCATGATGCATACCCAATGCCTATGCCAAACCCTACTTACATCTGTAATCCATAAAGTTGTGGCCATTTTGATCCCAGGTTGTTGTCTTGTCTTGTCTGCTGCTGCTACACCACCTACTCACCCCTGGAGGTCTCTGATCCACCATGCATGGCGGGGGGGGACGGACCGCAATGGAAATATGGCCATTAAGCACCACCCTTGTGGCTTGGAAGAGAAAGATAAGCGGGATCAATATAATATTTGTCTTTCCTCTATTGCCAAACTAGCAAAATAAATAAATTGGGAAGCAACCAACAAAATCATTTCTTTTGTACACAGGAGGCAGCTTGAATTCACAGATCTTTTCATAATGAGCTGACTGGATTAGGCAGACTTGTTAATGTAGCCTAAACAAATAATTCTAAACAAGCAACAACTTTTTTTTTGTTTAACATAATTCAACATAGTATACATGCATTTTCCTTTATAGCAAATGTATTGGTTTGAAGGGCTTTGTGCATTAAAACGGCTGAATGGTGCACAGCGGTCTGAGTTAATACTATTTGTTGTCTGATGTAAGCAGCTGTCTAGAGTAAGCACATACGGAATAAACAGCTTGCATTTATTTAATGCTTTAATCAACCAGTCAGAACCAGGCACTTTGCCCATTATATCGGGCGATGATCACTAGGGGCACTTTTTTTTATGCCTGTTTGATTCATGGAGTCATCTATTCACACCAGCAGTCGGGGGATCACAGCAGCTGTCGCAGTTGGGGATCCATGGCTTTTTGTCATGCATACTAGATTTCATGTGAGAACATAAGAAGAGCCTTTCTGGATGAGATCAAAGTCCTAAGCGCACAGCTCCCATAAACAAAAAGAAAACCAGATGCAAGGTAACACCATCTTCATACCTTTACTTAGTACCTGGATCTCCTGACTGTGCAAGCCCCTGAAAGGCACCACCAGGCTCTTACTCTGCAGCTCTCACAAGATGGAGATGATGTCAATGGAATGTCAGTTCAGGAAGGATGAATATCGAGATGGAGGAAAGGAAGAACCAAATGGCTCTAGCATGGTAGTGCTGTTCCAGTTCTTCAACAATGGTTATCTGTCGGTTGGGAATACAGTGGTACCTCGGGCTAAGAATTTTATTCATTCTGGAGGTCTGTTCTTAACCTAAAACTGTTCTTAACCTGAAGACCACTTTAGCTAATGGGGCCTCCTGCTGCCGCTGTGCCACTGCTGCATGATTTCTGTTCTCATCCTGAAGCAAAGTTCTTAACCCGAGGTAATATTTCTGGGTTAGCGGAGTCTGTAACCTGAAGCTTATGTAACCCGAGGTACCACTGTAGAGTGTTTGATAGAAATTTACTTCTTCTTGTTGTTTTTTTCTAGCTTTTGGTAGCTATGGTTAGATTGCTTTTGAGCCTTGAGTTTGTTTTGTTTCATTGTTGTGGTTTTATTATTGGCATGGCTGGTATATTCCGGTTCATATATTCTGGTTTTTTAAATTGACATTGCTGTTGTTGGTATTTCACTGTTACCTTAATTGTGCTCTGTGATTTGTAATGATATGATTTTTTAATGTAAACTGCTTTGAGGTCGATTGTGACAAAAAACATAATACAAGCATATTAAATATATATTATTATTTACATCAGAGCTGACACACAATGGGGATAGTGGTGAGAATTAAACCGCTGCTGGGTTTTATGTCAAAGAATGGCATATGGAATGAAACCAATATTTTTTTCTTGCTACATTTGCCCTCTCTCTCTACAGGATCTCAAAGAAGCAAAATAAAATAAATAAAAATGTTTAATGGCCCAATATCTCCCTCAAGGGCACTACAATAAATAATGAATAATAAATACTGCCAAGTAGTGCCTGTTTTGGTGTTTAATGATGTATATTGCTTGGGACCACCCACTGCTGGTGTCCCCACCTTTTACCCTACCACCACAGCTTCTGTCCCAAAGCCCTTCACTGTTCCACATTGCATTGCAACACAATACTGCTGGTTTTCATGAGGCTGAGGGGGAGGGCTGTGTAACATTGTGTTTGGAACTGAGTACCAATATTATGTTTTGAAGAAACTTTAAAATGGTGGTGTGGGCTGGAAATTATTTTTTTTAAACGACAGAAACGTAAAGTGAAAGCAAAAAACAAATGCGACTTTATTGATCAAGGTGCTGAGCAGAAACCAACAGAAGAACAGTGTGAGTTCCTGTCAGAATAAAAGGAAGCCCTTTCAGAAATAAAGAGGAAAGTAATGACAGGAAGGAGGGAATTGAAATTAAGGATGACTCAAAATGTATGAGGTAATTATACCCTCTGAAACAGGAACAGGAAAGGTAAGGATTTTAGACAATTAGGAACTAATGGGAGCCTTGCAAACACTGCTACAGGTAAACTGCAGGTAAGGAAATATGATGAGGAAATGCACAAACAAACAAATGGGGGCAGTCTTACCTATTAGCAAATAGTTTTAATTGTCTCTGAAAACTCACAGATTTCTACTGTTATTGAGGAAAGGAAGATCCTTGAGATTCCAATCCCAGAGAAAGGATCTCTTTTTAGTTCCCGGAGATTAATGATTTAATCTGGGGTTGCAGCGCTCACCTCGCTTTATTGGCCGAGGGAGCCGGTGTACAGCTTCCGGGTCATGTGGCCAGCATTACTAAGTCACTTCTGGCGAACCAGAGCAGTGCACGGAAACGCCGTTTACCTTCCCGCCGGAGCGGTACCTATTTATCTACTTGCACTTTGACGTGCTTTCGAACTGCTAGGTTGGCAGGAGCAGGGACTGAGCAACTTGAGCTCACCCTGTTACAGGGATTCAAACTGCCGAACTTCTGATCGGCAAGTCCTAGGCTCTGTGGTTTAACCCACAGCGCCACCCGTGTCCCTGTTTCCATTTTAGTTTATCATTATAAAAACTTCAAAACTCAGTAGTCCCCCAATCCATTTTCATTTTATGTTGTGTCTCTCCTGACTGTAAGCCTAAAGGTGAGGACTATATTACTGTTAAAAATTTTAAGTTGTTCTGGGAGCCTTTCTTGGCTGAAAAGGAGGGTACAAATGTTCTAAATGTGTCAATAAATAACTCCCTCTGTGGATTTATCTTAGTTGAACTGTTCTGTTTGCCTGCTGTGCTGTTATAGTTAGCCCTGCTGTTGTTTGTTTACCATTTTGCTGTTTACCTTGTTGTTGTTATTGTTATTAAGGCTAGGACACAAAAAGATGGTATAATACTGCTGTTTTACATGGATTACTAATTTCAGAAGTGTCATTTTGAATCTGAAATAAATGCATGTAACGTTATGAAAAATATGCTTGTTAGAACTGCACAGATGGCCCTCCTTAACATTTGTGGAATTGCAGCAATGCTGTGGCTACGTGGAGTAATTTCGGTGCTATTGTTTCAAAAAGCAATGCCCTGGACTTCAGTTCACTGGTTACTCTGTACTTTCTGCTTTCTAGAAGTGTGATGGCCTGGGAATCCGACTCAGAGGCTGAACCGGAGGAATCCCAGTCTGCACAGGAGTCCCCGCCTCCAGGGCCGGCTGAACTGGGGCAGGGCCTTGATTCTGAAGCGCCTGCACCTGTGCCGGATCCTCAGGAGCAGGAACCAGGTGAATCCACTCTGGCTCCAGAAGTGGTTGAGGACTCAGTGCCTGCAGCTGAGTCTCCCCCTGGGCCCAGTAACCCTTCAGCCTCTCCTGAACTGCAGAGGCTCAGGGCAGAGAGGCGAAGGGAACTGGTTTCTCCCAGGAGGAGTGCTCGCCTTAAGGCCAGGAGAGGCGGGTCTCCTGGGGGCCGGGGCCGCCCCTGGCCTCAGAGAAGATAAAGGCCAGTCAGCCCGGTCCCAGGTTGCGGGAGCAACATCGTTGATGAGCTGTTTCGGCCAGCATCCAGTCCTGTTTTCCCCAGAGTCCCTGTCCTTGCCCGGCTTCCCTCTGTGGACCCCGCTTCGCCTGAGGAGGACTGTCTGCCAACCCTCAACTCAGGTCCTGGACCTCGCCCCACGGTAACCTCCCTCCCCCGGACCAGCACATCCAGTCTCTCCCATGGGAGAAAATAAAACACCTGCACCAAGAGATACAGTTCTTCCCTGCCATCCTAATCAAGGCTAGATTACTGCAATGCACTCTACATGGGGCTGCCCTTTGGTCTGATCAGGAAGCTCCAGTTGGTGCTGAATGTTTCAGCTGGACTGCTGATGGAGCAGATGTGACCACCATTGTTAAATCATCTGCAATGGATGCCCATCTGCTACCCAGTCAGATTCAAGGTTCTTGTATCAATTTACAAAGCCCTAAACAACTCAGGTGCAGAATACCTTGGGGAAAATCTAGGCACTTAAATTCCAGCTTGGTCACTGAGATAATCTGTAGGAGCATTGCTGGTTATCCCCCGAGTTGATAAGGCTCACTAATGTCAACAAGAAACTAAACCTTCAGTGCTGTTGGCCCAGTCTTGTGGAACAGTCTTCTAACTGAGATTCATTTTAATTTGTAAATGGCTGCTGAAAACCTTTATATGCTGTCAGGCTAATGCAGAAAATTAAAAGGAAAAATTAAAGGATGAACTGTTACAGTTAGTCAACAATTTGTCATTTTCAGGATTTTTGTCTTGTATGTATGTTTCTGGTGCACTGCTCTGAGATCTGTTATGAAACTGTGGAACACATTTGTTATGAATAACTAAATAACACATTGATCACAATTGACCGTGATAGTAGATATACGTACTTTCTAACTTGTCCTAGAATACATCACTTCCTCCCACAGAAGTAAATACTCCCATCAGCTTTTCAATACAGTTGTTCACACCCATGGAAATAGTTTCTGTATTGCCTCCAGTAAAGCCCAACTTTATTGCACTTTCTAAATTAGACAATATGCTGCATTCTATTGATTTCTATGAACAGTGCATTCATAATGATTTTCTTGGAATCCTTTCCCTAATCCCTTACCATGCTGCTTCTTAGCAAGATTTGTTTTCAGCAGTGTCTCTCTGCTGCCTCACTAGGTATGTACAATTATTATACAAATATGATTTTCTTTGTGGTGAATTGATAACCAGAAGGTTCTCTCTGCAGGAATCGGTTGGGTGCTAATGTTCCAACACACAACACTAAGATTCATACAAACAAATTATAAACTTCCTGCTTTGCGTGTGGATTTGTACGGAGATGTTAATGATTCCCTCTGCTCACTCCAAAATTCTCTTTTTAAAATGCTCTGCTGAAATGTTGCCTGTTAAGTTTTCCATGCCATGTTCACATCTGAACTCCTACGCAAATAACAGGAGGTTTTCTGCTTTTTGACTTTCATGTTTTCGAAATGATTGGTGCAGTGAAACAGAAGAAAGTTGTACAATATTATAAATCCAGTCTGTGTAAACCCTGTTCACTTCTACAGAGCTTACTGGAAAGACCCGGTAGGTCATACCTAGGGGCTCAAAACTGTCATACTTGATGGTAAGCTTCCATAAACTTGATGAACAGCAATCACCATTATCCCAATTGCTGGTTCCATGAGCCCCAACTCAGATGTAGGGGCCATATATCTAGAAGGGGCTATTGGTGATAATTTAGATGGAAAGAACATGCTTTGGATTTACAAGTCCAGGTTGAATCTAATTCAAACCCTTCCAAGGCAGGGTTAGGAAAGCATTGTGCGGCTTTCCTAAATTTCTTTTCCTAATATGTTTCCATATTTCTCTGGCACTTTCCCAGCAATCTTACTCTCTGTTTGCAATTATTATAGCAAGTGTTATGCTCTTTGTGGAGTTGGGGAAGATAAAAATGAGCAGAAGAAAGAGGGAAGTGTCTTTTGCAAGGAATCAGTTCTGGCCTGCGTTAATGGAGGGGAAAATAAAAGAGGGAAAGCTGAAATGGAGGGAAATATGGAGCAGGAAGAAGGGGGGACACAGGGGGAACAGAGTGCATGGAGGAAAGAGTGCTCTGCAGCAGTGGCGTAGCGTGGGGGGTGCAGGGGGGGCCGGCCGCACCGGGCGCAACATCTGGGGGTTAGGATTAGGGGGCGCAAATCCACGGGTTAGGGGGTGCAAATCCACGGGTTAGGGGGCGCAAATTACTTGCCTTGCCCCGGGTGCTGACAACCCACGCTACGCCACTGCTCTGCAGTGCTGTAGACTTTGCTGAGTTTTACATTTGGGGTGTGTGTGTGGCCCTCAACATGAAGAGAAGAGAAGAGAATGCTTTATTATCCCTGTCCTGTTCCTCCCCAAGCAGATAATTGGAAGCTTCCCCCAGCTAGGTGCTGCTGCCCCATCATAGCACCCATCCCCTGCTGTATCATTCTGTATAATGGCAGAGCCGACCCTGTATATAAATTTCCTTTATATTGTGAATTCACAGTCCATTATCTCCATTATGTTAAATTCAGTATTGGAGATTTCTTTTATTTGTATGCTTTATTATTTGTACTTGCAATAAATCTAGAGCTTTGCTGAGACTAAAACTTTTGATGAGCTGCAATGATGGCTTCTCAGACAAAGGATAGTGATGAGAAAGAAAAAGACAGTTGACAAAAAGCTTGCAGCTGACAGCTCAGTCCATACAGCCTAGCCAAACTGTTCAGGCCATACAACCCATTTGAGCTTATTTGGGGCTTTTCATTTACTACATAATTCCTGCACAGGAGTCACTTCAATGTAGAAATTTTAAAAACCCCTCCATTTTACTTATAACATGAAGATTCTACCCAATGATTCTCAATACATGCACTAACAAACCATGTCCACTTGGAGCTTTCCTGAGCACGCCAAGAAACTCATCTGCAAGGTTGTTACATGTTATTGTTTATACTAGCCATTTGGTAACCAGCGTTGATTGGGAATTCTAAGAAACAAACAAACAAGCATCATTATAGTTTTGAAAGGTTTAGCCTGCCATCTTGGTTCAAAATGGTGTCCAACTGTATCCAAACATGGGGGGGGGGGACACAGCTCCATCTCAGGAATGATCAATATCTCATTCTGAACACATAGAGAACAGATGGACAGACAGACAGACAACAAACAAACAAACAAACAAACAAACAAACAAACAAACAAACCACTTTCTAAAATGTTTGGAAGACAAATGGGTTTCCCATTACTTCCTACATGGAAGGATTTGGTTATACAATGTAATTGATTACAAGTGCCAAAATCTAATTTGTGATGTAGTCTGATAAGCTGCTTTAATTTCTAACCTTGAAACCTTTCCCTTCTTCAGTTGTTCATATCTGTCCCACATACAGTTCCCGTAATTGTGATCAATTATTTTCACGAAGTAAAGTTTACTCTAATTCATCAAAGAAAGAAAGCACCCAATGTGCCAGAACAAAAGTACTTTTGAAAACAAGATCCTGCACAGACCTTCTAGAGTTTTAATCCCCTTTTGCACTATACATTTAAAGCATCATCATACTGTTTTAAACAGTATTCTCCCAAAGAATCCTGGGACTGTGGTTTGCTAAAAGTGCTGAGTATTCTTATGTGACCCCTGTTCCCCACACAGAGCTACAATTCTTGTTAAACTACTATGAGAATCGTAGCCTCTGCTACGTTATTTTTATTGTTATTGTTAAAAAATGGCTTTGTATTTGGTATACAAACTGTTTTGAGTACTCCTTATGAACAGAAAAGTTGGATTAAATGGTTCTCTTCAGTCTTACCATTGGTGGGGGCTGATATGAAACTCCAGAGTTTATTTGCTTCCTTGTCCTGGAGCTTCTACTGCAGAGAGCCCCAACAGTGAAGGCCTTGAGTGGAAATGGGAGAGACCTGGCTGTGCTCCATGAGACTAGCTTCTCCAGCCTGCTTCATTCTCTTCTGCCAGTGGAAATGCTAATGGATCTGTCTACTCCCCAGGCCTACCTGCTAGCATCTGCAGATATGGGACTGTTTACAGTCCACAAACATCCCAGAACTAGGGATGCATAAAAGTAGTAATGTCCATTACTTCATTTCATCATCATAAAGCAATCTGACTGATTGTGTTCTATTGCTGTTCCATTTCTACCCTATACACTGCTATCTGCTGTCTGTTATGGTGGCATTATACAAATTGTCAGTATTTTGTCGTGATTTCTGCAACCACGTTATACAATATTTACAAATCAATTTCCTTTCCTGTATTTTCCCTTTCAAAGTTAGTGAATTTCCACAGGAGTCATCTTTTGCAACAAAAACAGCCAAGACCTTGTTAGAAACCAAATTATGGCCCATCACAAAGCCATCTACGGATGCAAACCATGTCACACTAATAAGTCCCACTAATTTCAGTAGGGCTAACTCCCAGGTAGGGGACGCAGGTGGCGCTGTGGGTTAAAGCCTCAGTGCCTAGGACTTGCCGATCGAAAGGTCGGCGGTTCGAATCCCTGCGGCGGAGTGCGCTCCCGCTGCTCGGTCCCAGCGCCTGCCAACCTAGCAGTTCGAAAGCACCTCCGGGTGCAAGTAGATAAATAGGGACCGCTTACCAGCGGGAAGGTAAACGGCGTTTCCGTGTGCGGCTCTGGCTTGCCAGAGCAGCGATGTCACGCTGGCCACGTGACCCGGAAGTGTCTCCGGATAGCGCTGGCCCCTGGCCTCTTAAGTGAGATGGGCGCACAACCCCAGAGTCTGTCAAGACTGGCCCGTACGGGCAGGGGTACCTTTACCTTTACCTTTAACTCCCAGGTAAGGGGGCTTAGCCACTCCCCTATCTTGACTTCACAATTTGCTGTGAACTTGTCATGCTACCTTGTTTCCCTCTCTCAGGCATCAGGAAGGTGCAGACAGGTCAAGAAAACATTAGGAGCAAAAAGGAAAGGCATTCTAAATTGACTTTTACTTTAAGCAGAGTATGACTGAAATCCTATCCATACTTACCTAGGAGTAAACCTCACTGAATTCAATGGAATTTATTTCTGGGTTGACATGGTTAGGACTGCAGTCTTAATGAATATAAACTGCCTTTGACAACAGACAATCTTCAGAAATAAGAAAAGCAAAGAGGCACCTGTGTATATCAGTATATACTTTCTTACACCCTAGTAGCCCCTCCCTCAGCCAAAAAAAGTACCTTGTGTTATTCACTTCCCTGTATGTACTCTTTTCAAAGTAAACAAATCCACTAATGGCCCATCTATTAGCCATCTCCCCACAGGGTTCTTAACCTCTACTGAGCTTCATCATAACAGTGTTAGCATCAAACAAAGTGACATGTCAAAAAATACAATGTTAATTACATATAATCTCTGGATTTAAAAAAAGAAAAAAAGAAACCCAGCTGTGAATGAATGCATATTGCATTTGCTTCAAGGAATTCTGTTCCTGAACACTGAGCAAACACATCAGCTCAGGGGGCTGCTTCCTGTCAGCTGTATCTCAACTGGGCATGGAGGATCCCAGTTCTTCTTCAGGGCCAGATTTAGGTTTAATGAGACCCTAAGCTACTGAAGGTAATGGGGCCCTTTGCTGTTTTTTGTGTTGGAATATACGCTATATGGTAATTTATGGACCTAATAGGTATCTAAAGCCATTTGCACATAACAAAATATGTATTTTATCAAAGTAATTGTTGAATGTATCTTATATTTTGGAAATGTACATCCAGGTTTTTTTCCTTTAATTTTCTGGGGGGCCCCCAAGAGAGTGGAGCCCTAAGCTATAGCTTATACATAAATCCGGCACTGGTTTTCTTATA
Organism: Podarcis cretensis; assembly: GCF_951804945.1. NCBI lineage: Eukaryota > Metazoa > Chordata > Lepidosauria > Squamata > Lacertidae > Podarcis > Podarcis cretensis. Next base: position 40,431,832 of record NC_137180.1, read on the forward strand.
TAGTTGAATATAGTGCTTGCAAGTGTTTTCTAGTCCGTTGTCTTTCACCCAAAGTTTAATCAGAACTGGTATTTATACCTGAAGGTAAACTCAGTTAATGTCCAGAACAGTTTTTGTTTCTTCTACATGGACTTATTTATAGCTAATTAATTCAAAGAAATTGGAAAAATACTACAGAACAAGCTATCTGAGGCTATTGCCTTGAAGGGTGCATATGAAATCTATTTATTTGTTTGTTGATCACACTTGTACCCTTCCCTGCTAGGAGATTACAATGGCCATGATTATTGTTGCAAAATTTAATAATTTACTAATAAAGTCTTTGCCTTGGGTGGTCTTACCCCCTCAATAAAATACTGTTTTATTGCACAATCCAGATTTCTCATTTACAGAAAAATTTTATTCAGCTCCTTTGCTATGTCATTAAAGCAAGTTGCAAATAAAACCAGGAAGCCACATTCTAAGGAGAGAATGTGCTGGCTAACTCATCAGGTCCTCTGCATGCTGTTCATTCTTAATGCTGCATCCTTCCTCGCGGGTGTTCTTTAAAAGAAAACCAGTTTTCAAATTTGGCAGATTATGGCACTTTTTTTAAAAAAAAAATGAGGTGTTTTAGATCTTGTGAATCATCTGGGTTTTAGAAGTGCTGTTAGTAAAGGGTCTTGATGTCCTCCCCTCCCCTCCCCCGCCCGCTTTTAAGAGGAATTTGGGAAGCTGCAAAATCATTGAAATAGATTTGCTTTGAAAGGTGAGTAGCCACCAAAGTTTTGAATAGTTGCTGTTTGAGGCACATTTGCTGTCTGAAATTATGAGATTTTTCATAGAGCAGCAGCTTTACATGGGGAGTGAAGCCATTCATATATAATCAGTTTCTTTTTCTCTCTCCCCCACTCCTTCTCAAATGCAAAACCCTTCCTTTGTGTGCCTTCTCATAAGAGATTGTAGCCCTGGATTCTTTTGTTTTGAGTTCTTCCCATTTTATTTGGTGTATGACTAGAATGGCAATGAAGAAACCTTTTGTCTGCTCTGTTAGGCATACCCTACGTAAGGCAATGTAACCGACCAAACACCACTGTAAGCTGCTGGAAAGATAACTTGCAGAAGGAAGGCTCTATCCAGGGGGAGGAACGGAAGGGAGAGATTTTCAACTTGGCATGGAACTTGAACAGTTTTCCTGAGGGCTTAGATCAGCCTTTTCCAACCTATACGGTCCAGATCAGTGGTTCCCAATTAGCTAAGTTCTGCGGACCTCCTGTTTTTCAAAAGCCAAGCCATGGACCCCCTACTTGATATCTCTGTGGTAGTTTTTCTTATGTGAATGGTGCTACCATACCCTCCAACATGTCTCAGTGCAAAACTGGGATGCATATCTTCTGGGACGTGCTCTTGTGAGAGTCATGTGATCTGTGCAAGAGCATGGCCTCCCAAAAATGGGATGTCCTGGACAGTTGATGGGTCTGTGCCTCAGATCCCCCGGGGTCCTCAGCCCACTAACTGGAAACCACTGGTCCAGATTTGATTTTTTTTAGAGCTTTTAAAAAGTGTTTTATTTTTAAATAGTGTCCTTTCCCCGATAAAGCAGCTTTTCAAATCACATTTTTCTTACTGCTGCATATATTTTAATGTCGTTCACCTTGAGTATGTTGGCATCCATTTCGTATTTCAATTCTTCCAGATTCCTAACGCAGTTTTCCTTGGTCCTATTGTCTTCTTAAAAGCCGTATTAATATCTCTATTAAATATCCCTTCTCTTCCTATTCCTTCATTTATTTCATTCTCCAGCCTTATCCATTTAATCCCATCCTTATATCCAATATCTATTAGATTTTTCAATTGGAATGTTTCATAGTAAAATTCTAAGTTCGGTATTCCCCATCCCATCTCTTCTTGAGATTAATAATTTACTATGTCTGAGGTTCTAACTCTTTTACTTCCAAAAATCCAATTTTTAAATACCTTATTCCATGTTTTGAACCATATTTTCCTAAAGGGTAGTGTAATTATTTGAAATAAATATAATAATTTCGGTACCAGAAACATTTTAACTGCTCTAATCCTACCTAGAAGTGAGAAGTGTATGGAAGTGAGAGCTGGACCATAAAGAAGGCTGATCGCCGAAGAATTGATGCTTTTGAATTGTGGTGCTGGAGGAGACTCTTGAGAATCCCATGGACTGCAAGAAGATCAAACCTATCCATTCTTAAGGAAATCAGCCCTGAGTGCTCACTGGAAGGACAGATCGTGAAGCTGAGGCTCCAATACTTTGGCCACCTCATGAGAAGAGAAGACTCCCTGGAAAAGACCCTGATGTTGGGAAAGATGGAGGGCACAAGGAGAAGGGGATGACAGAGGACGAGATGGTTGGACAGTGTTCTCGAAGCTACCAACATGAGTCTGACGAAACTGCGGGAGGCAGTGGAAGACAGGAGTGCCTGGCGTGCTCTGGTCCATGGGGTCACGAAGAGTCAGACACGACTAAACAACAAACAATCCTACCTAGAATAGATAAATTCTTATTTTTCCATGATTTTATGTCCTTCTTGATCTTCCTCCACACTTCTTTGTAATTTACATCTGGAATCCTAGCAATATTTTTAATAATATTTACCCCCAAGTATTTAATTTCCCCCCTGTTGATATCCATCTTTGTCATTTTTGCAATTTCCTTCTTCTCCTCTTTACTTACATCCCAAAATAAAATTTCAGACTTCTCCAAATTTACTCCCAATCCCGACTCCTCTTTAAAGTCCTTCAGGATTATCATAAGTTCTCTTACACCCTCTAAGGGGTATGTAAATAATAATAGGATATCATCTGCATACATGTTTAACTTGATTTCTTCCTTTCCTTTCTTATATCCTTTTATCCTTACTGAGTTTCGTATTCTATCTGCCAAGTACTCCATACCCAATATGAAGAGTAGTGGTGAGAGTGAACATCCTTGTTTAACTCCTCTTTGTATATTGAAAATAACAAAATACTCCTCTAACATATATTTCACATAATATCTATCATCATCACCCATCCATCCACCAGGGGGGTAAGGTACAGAGTAAAGCACATGATATAACAAACACAACAGCTGACACAGCTATTTACGGTGGCCTATCAGCACCTGTTACTCCACCACACAGTTGCAAAAACTAGGTCAGGATATGCACCCTGGCCCTTAAAGTGGCACAAACCCTGTGAAACAATAATGAAGCCTACTTTTAAACAAAACTATTCAATACTTTGATCACTGGCCATGCTAGATGGGGCATACCCTAAATTTTGAAGGCCAATGGAAAATTGTGTGGCAAAATTGTGAGGATACTAGATGCACCTCTGTGAGGAAGGAACTCTACAATTTAGGGGCTGCCACAGAGAAAGCTCTCTCCTGCCCTGAAATTCCCTGCACTTCTAAAGGTGGAAGAACTATCAGTAGGGCTCCCCTCTGCCTATCTTAACACCCAAGAGGGTCTTTGGGGATATTCATCCCACTCAGTTGCAAGCATTAAATTCAAGTGTTAAGCACTGGTGCATTGGTTGGTTCGTTGATGTTTCCTTGTTTTTTTCTATATAAGGAGACTTCCTGAGTAAATGAATTGAGCTTCGGCTGCAGGCTGCACATTGGCAAAGTCATATTAGCTCCTTGATCAAGTCAAATGTGTTGCTTATATGTACTCCAGATCACAGCTGTAATTAATGAAACAAGATTAGGAAGCATAAAAGAGACACAGCAAATTGGGCGCTTTATTGAAGTGTAGATCTGTGCCTTTGAACTATCCAGAGGCCACATATCAATAAGAAATAGTAGAACGGAGGAGGCGGAGTTTGATATTGTAAATCTTTGCTATGCTCCAGTGTTCACAACCAAAGTTAACCATTTCTCTGCCAGTGTAACCAGAAAAGGGCAAACTGTAAGAACTGAACTGGCTTCAACAGTATGTATGTGCATCTGTATGTGGAGATAAGCACTGTTGCCTGTTGTTCCCAATCATTTTTTCATCTCATGATTTTTTTCTGATCAAACAGGTTTTGCAGGGTTGTTTTTTCAAGCAATCACAAACCTTGCATAGCTAAGATAATAATACAGGTAGGTGTAATTTATTTATGATTACAGTTTTATGACAGCCTCCCTTTCAGGTTACAAATTCTTCCAAGATGTGTTACAAGTACAACATAATAAGTGATATCAACATAAAAAAGCAACCAGGATCTTTCCCTTAGGGTCAGATTGCAATGGTTGTGTATGCCATGGGTAACAATACCTACAGTCTTGGGCTTATCACCATCAGTGTAAGCAGCAATATATATTACTGAAGCTAAACTTTCCCCAGAATGGCTGGGGAAAACCAGCCAGAAGGGCAGGGTATAAATAATAAAATTATTACTATCATTAGATATAGTTTTGACAAGCAGAGAATAATAATAATAATAATAATAATAATAATAATAATAATAATAATTTATTATTTATACCCCGCCCATCTGGCTGAGTTTCCCCAGCCACTCTGGGCGGCTCCCAGTCAGTGTTAAAAACAGTACAGCATTACATATTAAAAACTTCCCTGAACAGGGCTGCCTTAAGATGTCTTCTGAATGTCAGGTAATTCTTTATCTCTTTGACATCTGATGGGAGGGCGTTCCACAGGGCGGGCGCCACTACCGAGAAGGCCCTCTGTCTGGTTCCCTGTAGCCTCACTTCTCGCAATGAGGGAACCGCCAGAAGGCCCTCGGTGCTGGATCTCAGTGTCCGGGCTGAACGATGGGGGTGGAGACGCTCCTTCAGGTATACAGGACCGAGGCCGTTTAGGGCTTTAAAGGTCAGCACCAACACTTTGAATCGTGCTCGGAAACGTACTGGGAGCCAGTGCAGATCTCTCAGAACCGGTGTTATGTGGTCCCGGCGGCCACTCCCAGTCACCAGTCTAGCTGCCGCATTCTGGATTAATTGCAGTTTCCGGGTCACCTTCAAAGGTAGCCCCACGTAGAGCGCGTTGCAGTAGTCCAAGCGTGAGATAACCAGAGCATGAGATAACCAGCGTGAGATAACCAGAGCAAGCGTGAGATAACCAGAGCAACCAGAGAAGTATCAGCTGTTTCCACCCTGCTTACCAGTGGGTGCCAGTGACATGCAGTGAAAGTGAAAAAAGTGTTGAACTGTAAGAGACCTGAATTAATGCTTGGCATGAAACCAATCTTGCCAGAAATAAAGCTGACATTGCTGCAGCCCCTGTGCTGATCTGTAGCTGTGCTGGATCCCACCACTGGTGTCAAAGTGGGAACCAGTTGTTGGCTTTTGTAGTGGATTGACTCTGAGTTCAAGTGCTTGGATGACGTACAAAAGAAAGCTTTCCCAGAGTGTCAAAATTCATTTCCTTGTCTGAACTGGTAACCTGGCTTGTTCCACAGCAGACAATAACACTATAAATGGCAATCCAATAAACTAGTAATTAAAATTCTCTTGTGGATTTAAAGTTGTCCAAAGCATGTTTAGTTTGATGAATAAAAGTTTGATGAAACATGCTATGATGCTCCAAGAAAATGTTCAGCCTTGGACTATATATATACCGTATTTTTCACTCTATAAGATGCACCAGACCACAAGACACACCTAGTTTTTGGAGGAGGAAAACAAGAAAAAAGAATTCTCAATCTCAGAAGCCAGAACAGCAAGAGGGATCACTGTGCAGTGAAAGCAGCAATCCCTCTTGCTCTTCTGGCTTCTGGGATAGCTGCTCAGCCTGCATTCGCTCCATAAGACGCACACACATTTCCCCTTACTTTTTAGGAGGGTAAAAGTGAGTCTTATAGAGCAAAAAATATGGTATATATATATATGTTGTTGCACTTACCACAATTCCATTGTTTCCAGGGGCTTTGGTGTCATTTAATTTATTTTTGCAAGTATTTCTCTGGTGGTCTGCATTCTGCAGCCTTCCCAAGTGCTCCCTGAAACCTCCATGATATCCTTGGTTGGGTTTTCCATGGGAAGGTGGGGAGGCTGCCTATTGTGTGGCTGAGAGCTGCTCATTATCGTTTAAAGTCTTTTTACTTTTAAAGAAATCAAGGAACATTTTGATTTTAAGACAAAGGGAAGAGTTTTCCTTAAAAACAAATTCAGCAAATGTACCAATCTCAGGTAGTTTACATGCTTCCATGACCAAGGAAAGACACCACGAGACAACTCTTCCCATGCAATCTTTTCAGATCAGGAAGCAATGGGAAGAGGGAAGGGTAGGGAATGGGCCATCTCACAACAAGATAAGCTCAATTGCGCATCTGGCACAATTCTCAAAAAATGCTAAAGTGCTCTGCTACTGAGGCAGAAAAATGGAAGCCTTTTTCATGGAGGAAGAAAATGTTTTGACAAACTGGATAACAGGTTTCAGCAGGGCGTACAAGTATGTCACAAAGCAAAGTTATACACCTTTAATGTACAAACACACAACAAACTTATATACTTTTTCCACTTTTCCACATGGCCTACTTCTCCTTTTGACCTCCAAAGGGAGAGAATTTGTTTCACATTTGATCTGGGTCAAGCCAAGGTAATTCAACTGCCTGATCCCTACTAAACAAGATAATTAAATTCAGAATGAGATCAAGACCCTCTGTTCCCATTTGAAATGCAGTGTTTGGACCAGATTTTATAACCTGGTCTTTTTTGTTCATTCTTAGGGGCATAACAATAGTGCATATGTTTGCTTATATATTTAAAATGTGTGAGCACATTTTTGAAAGAAGAAATAAGAATATGTGCTTTCTTTCAAAAACCATTAACAGCACACAAAAAATGTTGTATTCTGCCTTTCTGGGATGACTCCAGGCATCCTTATGCTTTTGTTTTGCAAATGGCAAAACCTCATATATTATATGTGTGATGTTATGGATAATTCTGATGTAAAGGTTATACATTTGCTTGTTTTAATGTTGAGCAGAAGTTGATTGATCAGTAAGCTGAACAGACATCAGAACCCTTCCAAAAAGTTTTTAGTGAAGGCTTCCTCATGAGCTATATTTTCAAAAACATACATGTGAGGCATTTTACATCAGGATATGCACTGTATTCAGTCAGGATCCAAGCCAAATTGGTCATATTTAGAGGGATTCAGACTTCTGCAAGCTGATTTTGCAAGGTTTTGAAAAAGATCTTGAAGGGAGAATATACGGTCTTCTCCAGCTTCGATTAAAATGCGATTGTAATAGTCACTTCATACTTAAGGAAAGCATCACAAACTACGAAAATTTGTATTTCTAAGCCTAGAAATTCAAATGCTGACTACATCACTCTTGCTGTATATACTACATTGCTAAAACACTGCAGTGACAACAGCATCAACACAAGCAAATGAAGTTTTCAGAAGAGCTAGTAACATTGCAGCTGGCCTTGAGGAAATTAAATTTCACAGAGCTCCCTCCATGCCAGAAAAAACAGTATACAAGTACATAGGTCAAGGGAGGGGTTGGTGGTGAAAAGGTTTGGAGGAAATTTTCCTGTATGCAAGGAAATGGGTGGTGGTGGAAGAAAGCTTCAGTTAAAATTCCAACCAGAGACCTTGGGTTTGCTTCCAAGTCTACAATTCTCTGATTCTATGAAATTCACAGTGCTTGACACATATAAAGGCAACATAACAAATCCTTGAATCACATTGTGAGCCATGAAACATGAGTATTGATACCATCAAGAGTTAGCTTATATTGTTTTCACAACCACTAAATCAGATCTGATTTCACCATTTAAGTGATCTTTGAGGAAATGGAACAAGTCAATCTTCTAACCACTCCAACTGTGTCTACCAAATCTGTATGGTACTTACAAGTCTCATTAACTAGTTGATTTGCATGTACTGCCTGAGCTGGTAGCCTGGATTGTGCTGACCCGAATCGCTGACCCTTTATTGTCTACTGGACCGCTAGATCCATCCCCCAAGTCTGCAAGCCTCTGATCTTAGACTCACAGATATTTGTGGACAGGAATGTTCCTATTTTCATTTGTGAGACCTTAGAGGTGTGAGCATGGCTTCTGTGACTGGGCTTAGGCAATGAAGCATTGATAGATTTGTTACCTGCAAGGCTCCATTGCATCTGGAAGGAGAAACAGCTTCTGGACTATGAGACAAATGCCAGTCTCTGTTTCTTAACTTGTAGTTGATTAGCCAATTATCTTCGGTGCTCCCAGGTACCGACAGTCAACAACCAAACATGTCTAGAACCAAATGAAGTTGGAAAATAATGAGAGAGAGAGAGACAGCAGAGTGCTGTTGAAAACTGTCCATGTTAATAAGGATATAACCTAGCACATAAACAAAGTGTCAACAACTGTTGCCATTATGAAGAAGTTAAAAACAGGAGTAGGTGTCTCAGTGTGTTTGTGTTCTGTATTCAGCCCATCAGGTTACTAGATAATGAAATTCAGTAGGGGTTTGGGTGTGCCTTTGGCACAGTCATTGATAACTACTACCAATGGGCCCTGCTTTTGATAACCAAATATAAAGGGGGTGGGATGGTGGGATGGCGACAACCCTCAATTATATCTAAATGTGAGCTTTAAAAAATGATTGATATTTTATGACTAAAAGCAATCTCAGTGAATAAGGCCATTAGCAATTTAAATTGCACAGCAAGATTTAAATCGTGTAATTTAAATCATTCCATCGTGATTGACCGGCACCAAATGACACACTTCAACATGGATCTCAGCATGTGGCGACTGAAAATGTCCCAAGGCCAGTCCAAACATTAGGCAGAGTAAAGTAAAGGTAAAGAGTAAAGAGTAAAAAGGTAAAGGTAAAGGTAAAGGACCCCTGGGTGGTTAAGTCCAGTCAAAGGCGACTATGGGGTGCAGCGCTCATCTTGCTTTTCAGGCCGAGGGAGCCGGCGTTTGTCCACAGACTGCTTTCTGGGTCATGTGGCCAACATGACTAAACTGCTTCTGGCACTACAGAACACCATATTGGAAACCAGAGCTCACAGAAACACCGTTTACCTTCCTGTCGCAGTGGTATCTATTTATCTACATGCACTGGTGTGCTTTTGAACTGCTAGGTTGGCAGAAGCTGGGACAGAGCAACAGAATCTCACCCTGTTGTGGGGATTTGAACTGCCGACCTTCTGATAAGCAAGCCCAAGAGCCTAGTGGTTTAGACCACAGTGTCACCCGCATCCCACCTGGTGGTAAGTAGTGGGTGATGGTGTAATTTCTTCTGAGTTTGCCAGACACTTTCTCCTGCTGTGACACACAAACTACCCTGAAAATCCTAAGCTAGCCACTTGCCCTCAGATGCAGTGGGGGGTGCTGTCCAATTGAAAGAACAATCCACTACCGGTCCAGTGAGCTTCTTTATGTGGGATGAAATGGAGCATTGTTTCTGCCTTATGAAGCAAAATGTCTTGGTTCAGCCTTGAGTTTCACCAGATGTTAGGCAAAACTAGACTATTAGAGGGGAGGTAGGGAAAGGCATGCTACAAAACACCAAGAGTGAGTGCATTCAAGGCTTGGGCAATCTATTTTGTTTGTTACTAGAATTGTGAGAACCATCAACCAGACCCTGGTTCCTGATGGCCACCCAACGTATACATAGCATAGGGCTGCCATACGTCCGGATTTTCCTGGACATTGCTGGGATTTCAAAGGTGGAATTGACATCTGGGAGGAATTTCTGAAAGGTGGTGCTTTGTCCTGGATCTTAGGCAAGTCAATCGAAAAATCATGGGGTTTTTTGGCACTCAACAACTTTCATGTTTTCCTGAAAGAATCCCAACAACTTTCGGGGTTTCTTGGTTTTTACTTTTTTAAATATGGCAACCCTAATATAGCATTTACTGCATTATTGAATTCACTGAGATTTACTTTCAAGTAAGCTTGAAACTGCACACACACACCCCAGTTACATTCAACTGCTTCAACCCTTGCATATGCTTCAGAACTTTCTGTTGTTTTTAATTGAAAAAGTCATTTATCGTGTCTAAATCTGCATTGCTGAGATGGAGTGCATGACAAAATTACAGCAGAGCCAGAAGGTCTTTCTTGTGCAGATGCCATCTCAGATAGTCACATATTCATTTCAATGCCTTGAAATGCCACAAATTACATGTTGTTGTTAATTTATCTATATACCACATACTGTACCGTATATGCCCAAGTGGCTTTTCTAAGTGGTTTAGAACTATAAAATCAACCCATAATTCAAACACACAATGGCATGCTACTTGCCCATTCTGATGAAAATATTCTCTTGAGACAGGCAGCAAGTCTAAAAGCAATACCATGAGACTAAGGGAAATTATGTACCTCAGTCCCATTCGCACAATTGAGTTGCTACACTCTTAAGGAATTAATCATTTTACCTGCTGAAGATCTATCATAAACAACATGAAGTGAAGAATTATTCTATATCTCACATGGGTTGGTGGTGGTGGGGATTAATTAGTTTAAGGGCAATTCTTTAGTTGCTGCAAAGATTTAAATGCCCAACTGAATCTCAGGATGCAAGCCATAAAACAAGGAGCTCAAAGTGGAGCTACCCCAAATATATTGCTGCTATAAATGGACGCTAGGACTCAGTCCAGATGATTAATTGTGGCTGTGTATTCCCTGGAGTGTGAACCTTACATCTTTATGCAGCCAGTTTGCAATTGCCCATTCAGAGTATGGTCAGGAACGGTTGAAGTGACCTCAACATACTGCAATTACATCAAGGGAATGGTTTAATCAGAGCTCTCATGGCATGGAAATCTTTTGATTCCCCCCGGCCTCCATATTCTGCTTTTTAAAAAGCATCCCCTGAAGTTTTCTGGTCAGTGTGTTCCACTGGCAAATTGCTTCAGCATTCAGATACATTTTATCTGCTAGCCATGCTGCAACTCTTCTATTCCACACTGGATCCGATCCATCTTGCAATAACACTGCTGAGCTATTGTCAAAACAAAAAAAATTCCTTCCAGTAGCACCTTAAAGACCAACTAAGTTAGTTCTTGGTATGAGCTTTCGTGTGCATGCACACTTCTTCAGATACACTGAAACAGAAGTTTCCAGACCCTTCTATATAGTGAGAAGGTGGGGAGGGGTATTACTCAGAAGGGTGGTGGGAATGGGTGATTGGCAGATAGCTGTGATGAGCCTGTTGACGACTCTTAACGACTGCAATAGGTCTTACAGGAAAAAGCAAGGGGTGAGAAGGTGAAAAATGGCTTTGTCATGTATAATGAGATAAGAATCCAAGGTCTTTGTTCAGACCAGGACTCTCCATGGTTTTAAGTTTGGTGATAAGTTGCAATTCAGCAGCTTCTCTTTCCAGTCTATTTCTGAAATTCCTTTGTAGTAAAACAGCTACTTTGAGATCTTGTATAGAATGTCCTGGGAGATTGAAGTGTTCTCCTACTGGTTTCTCTGTCTTGTGATTCCTGATGTCTGATTTATGTCCGTTTATTCTTTGGCGTAAGGTCTGGCCTGTTTGTCCAATATAGAGAGCTGAAGGACACTGTTGGCATTTGATTGCATACACAATGTTAGACGATGAGCAATTAAATAGTCCCAAGATGGTATGTGTGATGTTGTTGGGGCCAGTAATGGTGTTGTCCGGGTGTATGTGGCAGCAAAGTTGGCATCTGGGTTTATTGCAGGCTCTGGTGCCAGTGTCCGTGTTAGGTCTGGTTGTAGTATTATTGTGGGTTAGGAGTTGTTTAAGATTGGGTGGCTGTCTGTAGGCAATGAAAGGTCTTCCTCCCAGAGCTTGAGAAAGAGAACTGTCATTGTCCAGGAGAGGTTGTAGATCTCTGATGATGCGTTGTACTGTTTTAACTTGGGAGCTGTATGTGATGACTAGAGGTGTTCTGTTATTTTCTTTTTTGGGTCTGTCTTGCAGCAAGTTCTCTCTGGGTATCAGTCTGGCTCTGTTGATCTGTTGTCTAACTTCATCTGCTGGGTATTTTAGTTCTAAAAAGGTTTGCTGTAGATCTCTTAGGTGAGAGTCTCTGTCTGTAGAATTGGAACAGATGCGGCTGTAACGTAGTGCCTGGCTATATACAATGGACTGTTTGGTATGTTTGGGATGGTAGCTAGAGGCATGTAGATATGTTTGTCGGTCAGTTGGTTTACGGTATAAGGTGGTGTCTATGCGCCCATCCTGTATTTTTATAGTAGTGTCCAAAAAATGTATTTCTTGCATAGATTGATTCATTGTTAGGTTGATTGTGGGGTGAAAATCATTGAATTTCTGGTGGAAGGTGTCCAGGGTCTGTTGACCATGTGTCCAGATGATAAAAATATCGTCAATGTATCGCAGGTACAAGAGAGGTTTGAGTGGGTAGGAGTTTAGGAAATGTTGTTCTAAATCTGCCATGAAGATGTTGGCATACTGTGGGGCCATGCGGGTGCCCATAGCTGTGCCGCTGATCTGAAGGAACAGGTCATCACCGAATTTGAAGTTGTTGTGGGTAAGAACAAATTGGCAGAGTTTGGTGGCAAAGTCCGCTGTGGTTTTATCTGAAATGGTGTTCTTTATAGCTTGTAAACCATCGTTTACAAGCTGAGCTATTGTTATCCCTCCTCCATTTAGTGTTGTTTAGATTTATAATTGTTGCAATATATACATCAGGAGTGGGGAATCTTTTTCAGCAACCCTATCTGGGAAACCTTCCAGAGGGGCACATGCCACTAATGGAAAGGACCAGAAGCACAAGGAGACTGGGCAATTAATGTGAATTTTACCTTTGTACAATAGGCTGGCTTCTACATACTCTCCCTCTACATAACTGTCAACTGTCCTGCTTTGAGCGGGACACCCCAGAATTACAGAAGCCACCCCAGCTTCTGACTGGTTCCTGCTGGAGCGCAGCCCAGAAAGTCGTGCATCCCAATTTTTGTCTGTGGAATGTTAGAGGGTATGTCTCTAGGATCATAGGATTAATATTATTTCTTAAAGTAATAGCAGAGTCCAATTACACAGTGGAGGCAAATCCAAAACACATGCTGGTTGAAAGAATGAATAGTAAACACGACAACAGCCTCTGCAACAACGCTTTGCAACCATTCTTTATGCATTTATCAGACTTAGAGGCCTGAGTGTTTTATTGCCTCGTAATTTTGAGGAAATTGGATATTTTAGCACTGCAGCTGCTTTCTGACCCCCCCAAACAAAACAATTATAAGTTAGTGTTATTACAGTCAGACAATATGCAGCAGTGTAGTTTAAATATTGCTGAGCATTCCTTTTGCAAACTCCTGCGTTTCAGGTTTTGTCCAAGCACGCACGCACAGACACACACTTTAAGTGACAGCCATTTCAAAATACATATAAAGAGCTGTCTCCAACTCTGAGTCATAATGCCCCCTTTCAACTTTGCCATCCTATTTTCTATGTGCAAAACAAACAAAATAATATTTATCTATTTATGTATTTTTAAAAAAATGTGTTCAGGGGGTTTGGTTAACTGATAGCACAGAAGTGGTGGCATCTTAGGCCCATGGATTGAATGCATTCATCCAAGTCTCTCTGTCTGGCCCATAGAACTCTACCCTGGCCACACAGTCTCCCTAGCCACACCCATTCCAGTTGTATTTGCCTGGCTGGCAGGTGCCCTTGAACTTTGACAAAACCTCTTGCTTGCCTGGATGGAGCATGCAGAAACTCACCTATAACACAAAGGTACCATTTGTATTCAATTGGGCCACCCACTTTTGCCTCTGGCCCCAGCCACCTATGACACATGGTGCTAGGAAGGCCACCCAGAAAAGGATGTGCTCCTTTAGCTGGAAAAGGCTCCCTGTCCCTATGATCTGGTATGCATAAGGTCCTAGGTCAAAAAGCTGGTGGCAGCTTCTGGGAGCTCATGACCAGGACTCATAGCAGAAGAGTTTGCAGGGGCATTTTGTGGGGGAGTTTAAAGAAAATGTCGGGGGGAGAAAAAAGAAACGCACAAACACAAAATTTTAGGACTTTGACAGTAAGAGCAACAGAATCCCTTGGGAGGTTGTGGACTCTCCTTCCTTGGAGGTTACTAAGCAGAGGTTGGGTGGCCATCTGTCATGGATGCTTTAGTTGAGATTCCTGCATTGAAGGGGGTTGGACTGGGTGACCCTCGGCGTCTGTTTCTCTACAAATCTATGATGAAACCTTGGGTACCTTTGTCTTAAATCCTGTGCTAGAAAGACTGTGAGTCTGACACAGGAGTGAGGGGTGAGGCTGCATGCTATTATGACACTGTTCCTACCAGGTAAAATGGCAGTGACAACAGCAGCTGGGGCAGCTGACTTTTCTTGTAAATGGTTTGCAAATGCTGTCAGGCATAAATAACAGCAGCAGCCCACTGTGAACTGCATATAGAAGATCTATCTTCTCCAGTGTCATTTTATACTACTTCACTTGAGATCTATTGCCTGCAGAATTCTGGAGACTGGGCACAGCAATACATTATGAGCACGGACAAAACCAGCTGGTGTACAATGAAATAAACAAAACCTAGCAATTTTTTTAAAATGCCACAGTCCCCTTACTGCCAGCTGCTAAACCCCCTGCATCTACTATACATTTTGGAAAGTTGTTTGTTCACTGTGTGTTTGGACTTTGAGTGATAATGTTTCAGTCCTTTTTAAAAAATGTAATGCTTTAGATCATCATAACAAATATTGTCATTTTCAGGAATAGCCATGGTGCATTCCTGCTACCTTCTCTTTGTTCTATTTAGCATGAGAGCAGCTTTCCTTATGTTTGACTGAAGAACTAATGGGAATGTGGGGAATGTTTTCAGTTTTGCAAGCTGGACACCTCATCTACAGAAACTCTGTTTTTAAATGTCAGCTGAGGCTACAGACAAGACTTGGGTGTTTTTTTTTAAATATAGTTAATATAAATCCAGTAAATGGAATCAAAGCAGACAATAGAGGTCTGGCAAAGCATCTATAGACTATATATAGATTTTGGCTGGCAAGTGAGTAGTTCACAGAAACCACCCACTGAGACGGCCTCCTTTGCTGTGATGATTTGGAAGCACGGGGATCCTATATGATGCCCTGTTCACTTTAGAACAAGCAGGGTTTAGTTGCTAAACTCCTGTCTGGAGGGGTGCAGATCACTGTGGCATAATCTATGCTGCCTAAGTGCCAGGGATGTTGGTATCTGACATGGTGTGGGTGGAGGAGGGAAGGTGTGCTGCCTCAGAGACAGGGCTTGCAGTTGTCAAAAATGAGCTCTTCACGCTCTTTAAAGCAGCAAGTTTCATTGTAGTCAATGAAATCAATTACCGAGTGGGAGATGGCAGAAATATGTAGAGGAAGAATGGGAGCAAACAAATAAAAAGAGAAAAAAAATATTTTATAAGTAAGCAATTCCCCCCATTTGATTTCTCACACATCTCATTCAAAGCCCTTGGTCAGAATAATAATCTTTAGAAACCAGCAGTAAGAATAA
This sequence comes from Podarcis cretensis, assembly GCF_951804945.1. Taxonomy (NCBI): domain Eukaryota; kingdom Metazoa; phylum Chordata; class Lepidosauria; order Squamata; family Lacertidae; genus Podarcis; species Podarcis cretensis. The sequence goes on from NC_137180.1 coordinate 40,447,227, forward strand.
TGCGGGAGGGGGTCCACTGATACTCCCAATGTATTCTTCTCCTGTTTTCACAGCCTCTTCACAGCCTTTATCCACCAATCAGCTGTTGCTTTGCCATTTAAAAAACTTGGGGCTGCTTCTTGCTCCATTATAGCATCCAGCCCTGTTGAGGAATTGCACAGCAAACATGAAGACATCCTGGGTATGTGGATTCCAGCCACAGGTGCCAACTTAAATGAAATATTGGGGGGGGGGGGCAGGTGAGGCCTGCCCCACATCACCAATCACAAGATGCAGTTCACACACACGATTTGAAAGGCAATGCCTGTAAACTTTGGGGGGCCCTGGCCCCTTCAAATATTTTATTGGGGGCCCAAAGGAATCTCTGTCCCTATTGGTTTGCTCCTATGATTCCAGCAGACTGAGCTCCCATGATGATGGAAGTGAGAGCTATGAAGGGGTATTGCCCTGATTGTGAAGTCTTAACCCAATATGAGTCACATAAAATTGCAGTTTGGATCAACACACTCTATTTTGCAGTGATGGATTCATTGCCCCCCCCAAGGAGCATTATCCTGGTTGCCAAGGAAACAGGGATGGATGCAGCCCCCAAAATGGTGGCAATTTTGAGAGGTATGAAAATGCTTCCTTCAGTTCAAGTGGTCTCCAAGACGTCCTCAGGGTCATGGGGACAGTGACACATCACCATCCCTTCTGCACATGACTGGATTGGGTTGAGGAATCTTATTCCATCTGCTTTAATCCACTTCAGAGTTGGGGGAAAGCCGAAGCAATCACTCTGCTCTTTACCCAATGTACATAGGGTTTTCTGTTCACCTCTAGCATGGAAGCTCTAAATTTTCCAAGCCTATAGGGTGACACGCAGCAGCAGCAGCAGCAGCAATGAAGGTAATGGTTACATCTCTTAGGACATCACTTCCAATGCCTCAATAAGTCTTGCTTCACTGTGTGAAAAAAAATTGAAGCCCAGAAACCTGACACTTAGCAGCTCTTATAATTGCTGTAAGTCACACTTTAAAAAACCATTTTTTGGCCCCAATTGCTAATTGCTGCTTCTGTAGAAATCTGCTCTTTCAAAAGAAGGCCACAGACATTGTGACATTTTTCACACCTGTAATATAGCACATGGAAGAATGTCTTTTTATTGATTCTGTCTCCTTGGTTTTATAAATCATTTCCCCATTCTTTGTTTCAATTGCAGCTGATTGCACTGTGGAAGAGGCAAGTATTACACAGCTTGTCTCTTTAACACATATTATAAATGTTTAATAAATCTCTGTCTCATATAAGCATTTTCCATGTCACATGGATTTAAAATGTCACATGGATTCTGGGAGCATCTTAAAAGGCAAGAGGGATTACAGGTGGTATAAAGTGCCACTATTGCTTTTTATAGTATCTATCCAAAGTGAAAAAAGTCCAAAATGAAACAACTGTCCTAGGTTTTAATAATCCACATTATTAATTCTGGTGAAAGGAATTAAGTTCTTCATTGTTAGCCCTACCTAAAGCCCTGTGATTAGTAGGCTTCTATTAAAGAGTTGCTACATTTTTAACGAGAATAATTTAGATACATCACTAGGGAGCAAGAAGGAATATTGATGGTTAAAGTGCAGATATTTCTTTGCTCAGCTTCCAACATCTGTCTGAAGTGTGCGCTGTTTTCTGCCTTTGAGGACTGCCTCAAGTCTCAGAAGGGATGGGAGTGGAAATTATTATTAAGTCTTGATACAGTATTTAATCCCTTTCCTATGACCTCAATTAATAACTAACTTAACCTTTTCATAGAGAAAGCTAAATTACATTTTCTAAGTTCAGGTTATTCCACGTACCATTTTATTGCCTCCTACATAATTAAAAGCCAAAGCAGCAGAACTTGACTGACATTACTCTTAAACATGACTATGGAACAAAAACCTTTTGACCAACTAACCCAACAGGAGTAAAATTCATGAATCAAATCCAGCGGACAGGATAGCGGGGTCAGCCGTATCAGCAGGGCAAATGATCAGGGTTGAAGGAAGTCCAAAACACCTAGAAGGCACCAGGTTGGGGAACAGCTGGAATGTCTAATAGGAGGTCTGAATCAAAACTACTCCAAGTGTTTGACCTCTCTCCTGAACTTTTGCTACATTTACTTAAAATGGGACTATGTAAATCAGGTGACATTAGCACATATGTATGACATGGTGCATGTACAGTGGTACCTCGGGTTAAGTACTTAATTCGTTCCAGAGGTCTGTTCTTAACCTGAAACTGTACTTAACCTGAAGCACCACTTTAGCTAATGGGGCCTCCTGCTGCCACTGTGCCGCTGCTGCGCGATTTCTGTTCTCATCCTGAAGCAAAGTTCTTAACCCGAGGTACTATTTCTGGGTTAGCGGAGTCTGTAACCTGAAGCGTATGTAACCTGAAGCGTATGTAACCCGAGGTACCACTGTATACGTAAATAATTTGTCAGATGCAGGTTAGCACACAAGATGCAGAGTTCAGCAGTGTAATTGATTCTTGATTCAGTGCCTCTGGACAGGACTTGCCCCTACAGAGCAGTTGCTAGGACTGACAGTCCCCACCCTCTACTTCCTCTAGGTCTCCATTTCTGCCAGATGTTTCCCAAGCAGCCTCAAACTACATGTAATCTCTGTTCTGCCCTAAGCATCGCCCTGCATGTCCTTGGAGTCAAGTGGGGAGAGCAGCTTGTCATAGTATTCTTGGGATTCTCCTGCAGCCTCTTGCCCCCACTCCTCTTTTTCAGCCTCTGAGTCTGAGCTGCTCATGATTTTCGGGATGATTTTCGTAACATAGATGGACAAGTTATGTTTTGCTTGTAACATTTATAACGTGTTATTAAAATGTGACACCAGAAGGCGCTGCAGAGCAACCAGGAACTGGCAGTAGGGAAACTGCATTGTTACGGATAAAAACAAGGTAAGGAACATTTTTAATTTACCAGTATGCCCTGTGACATTTTAGAACAATATATCTAATCTGGGCTCTCATTGGTGCCCCACCACCAATCCCTAGGTTCTGGGGCTTCCCTTAGGGGTCCCCCAGCTGGTACCTCACACCACTCCTTGTCATCTAGTCAGTCCCTAACAATAGTACTGGGATGTCCAACTCCCAATAGACTGCGATCTACTCATAGTATAAAAAAAAACTGGCAGTGATAATTTGTTGAGCTTTTTTGGGAAAGGGAAAGTTGTTGAGCCACAGTTGTTTTCCCCCTTTTTTGGGGTTGGGGGAGGAGATAACTGAGGGGCCAAAGATCTACCAGGATCTACCAAGAACACCCCGTGATGTACCAGTAGGACATGCCTGGTATACAGGAATAATCAGCGTACCTAGAAATCTGTCTTATACCAAGTCAGATAATTAATTCTTCTAATTCAGTTTTGATTTCATGGTATGGCAGTCGCCTACCAGGGCTTCAGGCAGCACAGCCCAACCTGGATATACCAGGGATTGAACCTGAGACCTTTTGCCTACAAAGCATGTGACTGCACTTCCTGAACTATGGCCATTCCTGAAGTGCAGACTTCATTTGCTATACCCTAGCAACATGACGACATCATGAGCCAGCATCTAATTTTACATAATCCCTGACACCACAACACTTTATTCATTGCATTATACCGCTGCAGGGATTTTCTGTACCAAAAGAACTGGCAAGTGCTTTTGAACCAAACAGCATTTGCTTTCATAAAGGCAACCCAAACTTTGGGTGATAAATGCAGTCCCCTGCAAAAGGGTGGTTTTGTCAAACATCATAAACATTTAATTGCAGGAAGGTGTTCCTTTTCTTCCCTGCTTGTGGGCTTTCCAGAGGCATTTATCTGGCAACTGATGGAAATGGGATGCAGAACTATAGAGAACCTTTTGTCTGATCCAGCAGGCCTCTTTTAATGTTCTGAAACTTTGGCACAGCCCTAACGTTCCTAATGTTTATACACCCCCTTCCCCATTTGTACAGTGCATAGTATAGTATGTTGTCTATAAACACAGATGCTGCTTCTATAGCAATGTCTGAAAAATAACTGATGATCTGCATTAAATTTTGATTACGTGTACATCACTTTAAAGCAAATATGGTCCCGGTGCATCTGCAGCAATTTAGGGTTGTTTACAGCTTGTCGGTAATTTCCCTTTTCACCTGGCTCTCATCCCTTGAGTTTAGGAGAAGCTAGAAATCTGAACACGTGTTGATTGATGTCAAACTACAAATATTATTAGCAGCCTAACGGGGGTTTGCCCAGCTGGAATTTGGATATTAGTCATTTCAATTTTTCACTTGTAATTAGGCAATTTCATCAAAGGGAGACTTTAAAAAAAATGCAGTCAACATGTCATCATCTTCAGTGTGTATGTTTGATGCCACATTTTCAGTGTGTATACCCTGCCACACTCATCAAAAATGTGTCATGCTGTCATTTGGCCTTGAAAGCAATTATTTATTTATTTTTACACAGACCAAAGTTAAACACTGTTCCAGCCAAACTTTATTTTCTTCATTGTTCAGCCATTCTTTGCTGAAATATTAACATTTCATGATAAACCATCTGTGGCCAGATAAGATGCAATGATGGAGATTATTATTATTGGCTTTTATCTTTGATCTGGAGTACATTTTGACATAGGGCTCAACAAGAAAATGGAAGTTCATGATTAGATCTTCAAATGCTTTTTTTAAAAAAGCTAGCAAATTAAAATAAGGCTATGACACTGTGGGAGGAGGGTTACATCCCCCCCCCCAAAAAAACTATTTCCTTGGCAGAAGTTCCCAACTGAAGCCATTAGTTCTAACTAATGGGACAAATAACAGGTTGGAAGATTTTTCATCAGGACAAGGGCACAGAGGTGAAGAATGAATTCTTCAGCATTGGTCCTAGTCTAATATTTATCCAATTCTATGGCTACTTTTAACAAAACAAAAAAAGAGAGATAGGAAATGATTTCAAAAGGCATGCAAATGTGAAATTTAGCTGGCTTATATACCACAATTTGTAAAATAAAATAAAAATCAGAACAGTTTACATCAACTATCTTAAAACCACACAACAAACACAAAATAAAGAATCAAAATCAGAGATTGACTACTTATTGCAGAAGGATATTTTCTTAGTTGCCAGCAGAAGCTTGGCAGCAATGGAAGGAAGTCTCATTGAAGTCATCAAGACTTCGTTCTGCATAAGATTGCACTGTGCCTGGTGGAAAAATAAAATGTGAGATTGCAACAAGGCATGAAAAGAGTAAGATTGTTCTCTTTCTATTGAGTCATTCGCCAAAAAGATGTTTTCTATGCATTTTGAACTGCAACTCCCAGAGTCACTGATCATGGGTCACACTGGCTGGAATTGTAGTCCAAGAGGGCACCAGATTGGGGAAGCCTGCCCATCACAAACTTTAGCAGCACCTTGGTACCTAGGGAACTACTTTCAACAGGAAACCAAAGTCCCAGATGGTGCGCTACCAAGATCAGTTTCCACTGATGTTATTCAACCTGCCTCTGGTGTTGACAGGGCAAGTGGCAAGCTCCATGGAATCAGATTTGACCTAGAAGTCACTGGTTGTGGACTGCTACTGAGCATCTTGCATAGACGATCTGATCCAATCAGAGATCCAAGCTGCTCTTTAACGTCCACCACAAGCCCACACTCTAGAACTATGGCAGTGAGATGGTTCCTCTGCTTGTAGTAGGCATATTCGAACTCCCTTGGAAGTAAGCAAGATTCCCGGGGGGGGGGGGGGGGGCACTAGGGGCGCATTGGAAGATGGCCGACAATAACATCTCTCCAGCTAACACGAGGTAATTAAGAGGCTGATATGGGAGTATGCAGCCTCCCTGTGTCTCCCCAAGGGAATGGGGAACACTGCCTTGCCTGCTGTTGCCATATATCACCCCCGGATTCGAAAGAAGGGGGTGAGGGCTTTAGGCACAAAGCCCTTGTGTGGGTCTGGCTCTCCCGGACGCTGTCTCTGATCATGCACTAGCTGCAGTAGCTCAAAATAAACAATTAGGGAGAGAAGCAAATGCACATACTTCAAGTGAAGACCGGGAGTAAAGACTGCTAATTAAAGGGATCTCTATGAAGTGGAAGCGACGGGCTGGATTTAACAATAAATCAAGAAGAAAATTCGTCAAAGGATTGGTATGTAGCGGAACTGAAAAGGGGAGGGGGGGAAACTTTTCTTTTTTTGTCTTATGTGAGTACCTAATAACCCCCCCCCCAAGAAAAGAATCGTTGCAATTACTGATCACAAGCAGGAAGATTAAGAAATGTGTGGAAATAAATTACTAATCAAAGACATGGCTGGTGGGAAGATCGGGAAAGAGTGAAAGTTCTCTGTGATGCAGCAATAAAAAGAGATTTATTACGGCAGGCCTGCCTACAGGAGGACGAGGGGGAGGAGGACTATGGCTTGTTACTATATCGGAATGTGAGTTGGACCTGGCAGGACCCCCTGAGAAAATTGATGAGAGACTGGCAAGCCTGTGGAAATCAACGGACAGACTGTGGGAATGTTTTGTACGGAGGTGCAGAAATGACATCTGGGTTTTTTTTGACATGGCTCTTGGAGGACTGTAAAATCCACACAGGATATAACGTTTGTTTTCAACCCGCTTGTGGAGACTATCAGCGATCACCAAGAAAGGAATGATAACAACAAGAAGATAAGGAAAACAATAAAGAGAAGGTACATTAAAGCAGCAGCAAGAGAGATGTTTGGATCCCTTTTGGAGCACGAAGTATGGGTACCCCCAACAAAAATTTAAAAATTTGGCTGTGTAATTTGGAACTAATGTGATTTGGAATTAATGTGATGTGATTGGCCTGTTAATAAAATATATATATTTTTTTAAAAAAAGGAAGTAAGCAAGATTCCCAAGTGGAGTTTGTTAAATGGAAACCGGTATTTGCTTGTCGTGACTGAACATCACTACTTTGGATAATAGGGTACAAATAACCCATTTCTCAGTGAATATGGCAAGATGGCTGATTTATCTTTTCAGAGCCTGAGGAACTGGAACTAATTCTTAATTAGCAAAGATGGACCACTCAAATATCAAGCCAAAAGCAATACTAGGTTTATGATTTGAATGCTTTGTCCAAAGACATAATTAGCAAAATTACTGTAGCACATTTGAGTTTTCTCTTTCTTGACTGCTACAAGCAGCTGGCTTCTTTATCCTGTTCAAGTGATTTACCGCCAGCAGAAATGCAGCTTTTAAAAAACTTACTTATCAGTTTTGCCTAGGCTTCTCTTAACCCATAGGATCAGATTCTGTTTTGTGTGCTTGCATTTTTGGGAGGGGGAGGGAGTTTGTTTTGTTTTTAGGTTACTATTTTGTTGTTTTAAGTTGCATTTTTGTTTTACTGATTTGTGTTAGTATCACATTGCCTGCTGTGACTGCAGAAACTGGTATCTCGAATTGCTGCTTCCCACGTTGTTTTGAAGTGACCTCTCTGGGGTGCAAGCCTGGGCAGTGTGTATGAAGGTCCTGGACTGCCTAGATGACATAAACCCCCTTCTTGGCCTTGCTGATGTGGTCCAAAGGAAAGCAGAGCACTACGTTGGCACCAGCTTGGCTGCAGGAGTTGCCAGAAGGAGGCCTACAAGGTGCTATCTAACTGTATCAGGAACTCCACTCTGGATTTGTTCAGTTTTTACTCCCAAAATATCCCGCAAAGCAGTGGGTTCGGATTTTTCTTGGGGGTTTACTCCCCAAACCTTTCTCACAAATGAGTATAGCTGCAAGGCAGCTGAGACTTAGGGTCAGAGTTTTCCTTCCCCTGGTTTGGCAGGTTAAGATGAAAAGCTCCACATTCCCATTCCCTGGCCCTTGCCTGATTTCAGACCAACTTCCTTAGCCTGGAAATTTCAGCCAACATGAATCCTTATGAGATCAATACATTTTGGGTACATCGCTCTGCTTTTGTGAACAGAATTTCAAATGCTTAAAAAATATGAAGTTATCATATAGTTGAGTGAAATGTAAGCCAGAATCTAATTTCCATTAGTATTCGTTTTGGGAAGGCTGTTACATTTAGACACAAAAACTGACAGCTCTTTCAGGCACTTGACCATCACTTGCAAATGTCAGCGAATGCCCACATTCATTTTTCTCATCTGATAAGGCTCGGTTAAAAGCTTTAATGAGCAATGATACATTCCTACAGTGGGAGAACTCAATTAGAATAATGGAATTTGTGGCCAAAGTAGTGACAGTGAAAACTAGTCACAATGTTAATGGGATTCTAGTACCAAGAGTGTGGAAAATGTAAATTGCACAAGTTGCCGAAAGTTAGTGCTTACAAAATAAGGGGCCATCGTCAATGATAGTCCTACTTAGAGTAGGCCCATTTGAATGGACTCACGTTACCTACATCCATTGGGTTGAGGCTGAATCATGCTGGGTGTCACTCAACAGTGGCGTGGCGTGGGTTGTCAGCACCCGGGGCAAGGCAAGTAATTTGCGCCCCCTAACCCTGGATTTGCGCCCCCTAACCCTATCCCTAACCCTAACCCCCAGATGTTGCGCCCGGTGCGGCTGCCCCCCCCCTGCACCCCCTACGCTACGCCACTGTCACTCAATGATGTCCCCCCCCCCCATGATAAACAAATGGTTGTCCTTTAAAAATAGAATAAAATAATAACATAGCTTCAGAAGAAAGCCATCTCTCAGGTGGTTAAGCTTAACTCTGGGGTGAGGACTCTGCAACCCTACAAATGTTAGAGTTCACCTCCCATCAGCCAGCACGACAGTGGTTAGGAATGGTGACAGCTTTAGTCAAGTAATATTTGGAGGACTATGGCTTCCCTTGAACTTAATCCAGCTGTTTATTACACATTTGTAAATACAGTGGTACCTCTGGTTAAGTACTTAATTTGTTCCGAAGGTCTGTTCTTAACCTGAAACTGTTCTTAACCTAATGGGGCCTCCTGCTGTGCCGTGCCGCCGGAGCACAATTTCTGTTCTCATCCTGAAGCAAAGTTCTTAACCTGAAGCACTGTTTCTGGGTTAGTGGAGTCTGTAACCTGAAGTGTATGTAACCTGAAGCGTATGTAACCTGAGGTACCACTGTATGCTTCTGCTCTTTTCACTGCTCCTGTGTTACAGAGCTCATCTACATACCCCCTTCACAGCGTTGAATGGGTTGCAGCCCCACCCATCTCAATCTGCTCTCTGCAAGCTCCACCTTCCTGCATGCTTACTTACATCCAGTCCAGGGAGTCACACTGCCTGTCTGCATCCTACTCCTTGGACTGCATACACACCATACATTTAAAGCACATGACTTTCCCAAAAGAATCCCGGGAACTGTAGTTTGTTATGTGTGCTGGGAATTGTAGCTCTGTGAGGGGCCAATTACAGTTCTCATGATTTATTTGTGGGATCTTGTGGGCTTTTAATGTTCGGTGTAAGGGACGCAGGTGGCGCTGTGGGTTAAAGCCTCAGCGCCTAGGACTTGCCGATCGAAAGGTCGGCGGTTCGAATCCCTGCGGCGGGGTGCGCTCCCGCTGCTCGGTCCCAGCGCCTGCCAACCTAGCAGTTCGAAAGCACCTCCGGGTGCAAGTAGATAAATAGGGACCGCTTACCAGCGGGAAGGTAAACGGCGTTTCCGTGTGCGGCTCTGGCTCGCCAGAGCAGCGATGTCACGCTGGCCACGTGACCCGGAAGTGTCTCCGGACAGCGCTGGCCCCTGGCCTCTTGAGTGAGATGGGCGCACAACCCCAGAGTCTGTCAAGACTGGCCCGTACGGGCAGGGGTACCTTTACCTTTACCTTAATGTTCGGTGTATTCCCTTGTAGAACTCAACAGGAGGCATTCAAAGTTGGGCCTTTGAACAGGGAATGATATATATGCATTGGGATGGGAAATAGAAAATAATTTTACCCATATGAAAATTGCATATCTGATTTTGCACATGAATGTCCTGAAAATGTGATGTCCCTTTTCAGTGATGTGCAACTATTATACAGGACCCTGTCATTAAACACAGGAAGTTCAGAATGTAAAAAGAGCCTGCAGGATCAGGCCAATGGCTGGACAGCTGCTTGTGGGAAACCAGCAAACAAGAGTACTCTCCCGTCCTGTGGCTTCTAGTAACTGGTACAGTGGTACCTTGGGTTACAGCCATTTCAGGTTACAGCCGCTTCAGGTTACAGCCGCTTCAGGTTACTGACTCTGCTAACCCAGAAATAGTACCTTGGGTTAAGAACTTTACCTCAGGATGAGAACAGAAATCACATGGCGACAGTGGGAGGCCCCATTTGCTAAAGTGGTACCTCAGGCTAAGAACAGTTTCAGGTTAAGAATGGACCTCCGGAACGAATTAAGTTCTTAACCTGAGGCACCACTATATTCAGAAGCTTTGCTACCTCCAGTGGTGGAGGTAGAGCATCACCCTTGTGGCTGGTAGCCTTTGATAGCCCTCTCCACCATGAATTAGTCTAATCCTGTTTTAAAACCTTCCAGGTTGGTGGATTTGTGGCCACCACTGCTTCCTGCAGGAGTGAGTTCCATAATTTAACTATGCGTTGCGTGAAAAGGTACTTTCTTTTATCCATCCGGAATCTTCCAACACTCGGCTTCACTGAATGTCCATGACTTATTGTGAGAGAAGAGGAAAAACTTTTCTCTATCCACATTCTCCATGCCATACCTCATTTTATAAACTTCTATCAGGCTACCTCTTACTTGCCTTTTTCTCTAAACTAAAAAGTTCCAAATGTCGCAAAATTTCTTCATCCCCTTGATCATTTTGGTTGCTTTTCCCCAAAACTTTTCCAACTCCATAATATCCTTCTTGAGGGCTGGACATCCCTTGTGATTTTTATTCTTTTTTTTTTCTTTCAGAAAGGCAAGGGAAGTTGGCTGTTAATAAAGTACTGGATTTTCTATTAAGTTATGAAATAAGTTGCTGTGTGCTTGCAATCCGCTACAGAGGCTCTTCATAAAACTCTTCAGAACAAATATCTTATACATATTTAGTATGTCCCTGCCATTCTGTGGAGAACAATTTCCTTGCATTAAAAAGAAAGCAGTTGCTATTTCCCCAGCTCTCTCTTAAGTCTTCCCTCATGATGAAGTTGAAGAGTTCTGGTGGCAGCTGGCACTGAAGTAGGCTATTTTATGTTCCCTCTTAAGCTGTAAATGAAACTCAGTGGAGAATTAGTTAGAAAATTGATCCATTTTTAAAATACCCCCCCCAATGGAATGAAAAACAGAGAATGACCTGGGAAGTGCTTCAAAAGCTGCTTATCCTGTTTTAAGCTAATAATGAAGATGTTTTAATGAATCCATCACTGCTTCTTCGTGGGGCAGGTGGGCTGGGTAGGCTGCTTTTCAGAGCAACCTCCTCCACATACCTGAAATAAAGACTTGACAATGTGAGAGTGAGGCTGCAAAACTATGAAAGTGCTAGAGGCTTTCAGATTCCTGGCTTTATCTTTGTAATCTCCACCAGGATTATTACCTTCTTTTGTTCAATCATTCCATTGCAATTTCACTTTGGTTTGTAAAACCTGGCTTTTCAGACCTTGCTTGGCATAAGAGGCAACTGTTCACGCATTCCTTTTATTCAACACTTCAATAATTCAAAGGCACGCACCTGTTTATCTCTAGTAGAGGAAGATTGAGTTTCTCTTTGAAGATTTAAGTTTTCCATTAAAAAAAAAATAAATTATAGAAACTCTGAGAAATGAAGTAGAAAAGAAGAGCTGAATGATGTAAGAGAAGGCCAGCCATTTTTACCCAACCAGCTATAGCTTTCTTATTTTATTTTTTTCTTTAAAAAAAAAAATCCTTACTTTATAACAGGGATAGATTCTTTCCTATTCTTAGAGGCCACTATATTCTGCACATGGCATTAGTCCAAGTACAGTGGTACCACGGGTTACAGACGCTTCAGGTTACAGACTCCGCTAACCCAGAAATAGTACCTCGGGTTAAGAACTTTGCTTCAGGATGAGAACAGAAATTGCACGGTGGCGGCAGCGGGAGGCCCCATTAGCTAAAGTGGTACCTCAGGTTAAGAACAGTTTCAGGTTAAGAACGGACCTCCAGAACGAATTAAGTTCTTAACCCGAGGTACCACTGTACTTCAAAGTCTAGCCCTAAAGATAGAACTTCATCATACAGTGCATAGTGAAGCTATAGAATTCACTTCCACAGGATGGAGTCACCAATTTAGATGGCTTTAAAAGAGGATTTGGCAAATTCATGGAGGATACAGTTGTCAATAGCTACTAGCCACAGTGGTTATGGTCTCTCTCTCCATTGTCAGAGGCAGCATGTCTCCGAATGCCAATTGCTGGCTCCTCAAGAGATAAGTTGTCCACAGTCCTCTGCCTTTCCATCATATGCATAATATCAGGAGTGTGGAACTGCTGACCTGTGGGCTGGATCTGGCTCAAGGCAGCTCCCAATTCAGGCCTTGACCTCTCCTTGTTAGCCCCACCCTGAAGGAATCCACTAGGGAGCAGCTGGTTCCATCATCATGTGGTTTATATGAAAGAGTCATTTCAGGCAGCTCTCAGCCACCATACCTGGTGATGTAAGGTGGGTGCAAGGCAGATGACTCAATGTTGAGTGGTACTGGGCAGGCAAAATCAAATCACAGGGATGGCATTAAGTGTGGCTTCATCATGCTGTGCAAATGCACCAATATTATGAATCAGGAGATAACTTCCAGAAAAGAGACAATCTTCTTTTTATGATCACTTCCTTGAGAATGCTCATAAATATTCAATTGATTCCTAATAGAGCCACAAGACATTCAGCCACCACTATTTGTTTGCACTGCAGTCTAGGCCTCTCTAGGTTACACAAAAATTGTTAGGAAGAAATGTGCAGAACTTTGAATCAGATTAAGTAAAAAAACATTGTTTGATTAATAGTACTCAATGGTGCTTTAACTACAACTTTTTTTCCAAATAAATTATGCAGCAGCATAAATCTTAAGGAATCACACTTTGGTCCAGCTTCTGAATAATGCAGTTGACAATTTCTCAGCAATACACTCAAACTACAGTTTGTGGATTATTAGGTAACCTTTCTGTTAATATGCTGAATGGCAATTTTTCTCCATTGCTCAGAATGCTTCCAAAAATTCATAGACTTTTGCCTATGTCTTTTATCAGTGCTAAAATCAGCTGCCTGCATTTTACATATTATTCCAAGGATGATCATATTATGCACAATAAAAAGGAAGAAATCTGTATTTTGGTGGCTATGGCTTGGTTCCAAAGATCTTCCTGCATGAGTGGAAGGTGCTTTTGCTTCCACACAGGGCTTGTTTTTATGGGGTGTGTGTGGAATGTGTCTCTATCTTTTGGCCTCCCTGAAAATAGAGTAGCAACTTTGAAAGCTAAACTAGCCAGCATGGAACCCTTGATCCAGATCAGGATCTTGACCTGGGGATTAGAGACTTTAATCCTTTCTCCCTGCTGCAGCCCCAAACCAGATTGCAGTTTGCACACCAGCAATTTGCATAGTAACAAAAGCTCTACAATGGGAGCTTTTCTTCCAATTGCAAATTGCCAACCCTGCGTGGGGAGGAGCGATCTGGATATAGCAGGTGCAAAGTGTTAAAGTTCTCTCATCTCCATACTATGGTCCCAACCTGGATCAACTCAGCAGCAGAGCTATGGAGCTGCTGTATACCTTAGGCCTGAGAAGGGCCATAGCTCAGTGGCAGAGCCCATGCTTTGAATGCAGAAGATCTGAGGCTCCATCTCCAGGTAGGGCTGGGGTATGGATAAACTGTGGATGTTTAGGTAACACAGCTATAGATGAGCCAACAGTCTGATTCAGTATATGCTCCAAACTCCTACCTGACTGGTACTGCACAGTGGGATCTTTGCAATTCAAAAAGCTAAGACCAGGTTCAATGATATCAGCGTTCAAAACTATCAGGATTCAATTCTCTGACATTTTCCCCCCACCTTGGCTAAATCAAAGTAGATGGAATCATACTTGTGAAAAGCATTTGCTGTGCACAAAGGACAGCTGTCATAGCTCATAGATTTCAACTGATAGTGGCAAACTCAAAGGGAAGGGATACTCAAAATTGAGTATGAGAATGGAATTTGTACTTGCAGTATCGTGGAAACTGAGGATCTTCCTCATTACTCAAAATACAATCCTCTTAGCTATCCAACTAGAGGAATGCCATTGGCCCCAGTCCTTACTGTAATGCAGTTTTGGGCAGTTGCACACAGATTGTTTGCATTCTTGATGTTTTCTGTCAACAAGAGTGACATGAGGAAGCTGGGTACTTTAGCTAATATTCACCAGAACCTTTTGAAAATAATCACAGACCCTTCCGCAGGCGATTAATTTTAATACAGCACTGCAAAAAAAGGGCTTTTGATTGAGATTTTTTTTTTACCGAGACTTTTCTAGTTTAATGTTATTCTGCAATGTTTTGCCAAGTGATAAAAACATTTTTTAAAAGTCTCTCTAGCACTTTAAACCTGCCTTTCAGGTGGTAGAGAAGCAAGAGTGCTCTGTATCCCTGTCATAGTTACACTTTAACATGTTCAAACATGAATTATGGAATCTCCTTCCCTTTTTCTAAGTGGGAACGATTATGTGATGCATGAGCTGCATAGTACTTTATCACATCTTTCACTGTAGCCACGACAGAGGCATAGAGCTGGTCACACTCCTCTACCATAAAAAATAAGGGTCCATTCAGGTAAGCTGACAGACTGGCCTTCTGCAATGCTTGAGGTGCTACATAGGCAATCAGGTTCCAATATTGGTCACATCCACACCGTACATTGAAAGGACACTGAATGCACATAGCTTCCTTCAAGGAATGTTGGGAACTATAGTTAGTCAAGGGTGCTTGGGGTTGTAGTTCTGTGAGGGATAAACAACTCCTGCCCGGAAACAAATGTCCCCACAGTGGAAGGACGTGTGGATCCAGAATTGGCCTTCACAGTCACTTACGGACTCATTGTTAAAACTGTGTTTATGGAAGACAATCTTACTCGGCTACGAGTGATCACCAAAGAAGAAGAAGAAGAAGACAATTCCTAGGATTCTTGGGTGGGGTGGGGGAGCAATGTGCTTTAAATATACAGTGCAGATGTGACCATTTACTCGTTTAGAAACACAAAAGCAGATGAATATTCACTAAGCCCATTATTTTGGCTTTCAGATTTCACTTTCACACTTGTTAATGAATTAGGCTTTCTACTGTAATACTACAACATATTTTTTATTTTAAAATTATGGTGGATTTTTAAAAGCTGTTTAATTACTCACTGTGGCCACCTAAATCACTGACAAACATGATTTTGGAACAAGCTTGTTATTGTTAGCTTCTTGCGGCTGATAAGCATTTTGTGCAAGGTTCTCCCCGCACCCCATTCTGAGCTTTCTGCCAACCCATTCCCCTGCCCTTTTGGTGTTAAACAAAGGCTTTATCTTCATTTTCATGCAAGCTTAGACTTTGTTTCAACAGAAATTTAAATCAGGCATTTAACCTTCTCTTTGCTTATCTGGGTTGGTGCTGGCATTTCCATTAGGCTAAAGCGAGCATCAGTGGCCTGACACTTGACATTATTTCACTGGAGAGGATGTCATGAATGATGCCACTATATACCCTTATCACTGAAAGTGAGACCTGTGAGACAGCTGGGTCATAAATGTACCATAGAAGTGGTGCCCTCAATAGGATGCTGCTTATTGTTCTCCTTCCCTTAATAAGGGACTGTATAGTCTAGGTTGCACTTGAATTAGCACTTTCATTTAACCTCTGGACTGCAGCAATTAACAAGAGCCTTAGCAGGGGAAATGGTATGTGAAGATCAGTGTCTGCATTCAAATCAAATCTCTGTAAATGCAAATGCCAGGGCAGTAAGGAAATGACTGCCTCCCCAAAATGAATTAGTACCCTGAGCTTGTTCACTGCTTCAGCGTTGAACAGCGGGTTTTCCCAGGGAAGGCTTCAGGATGAGCAAAAAACCACTCTTAACTGAGCCAAGAAAGCATGGGACAACCTATCAGACCCATGCTTCCTAGGTACAAAAGATGCGGAAGCATGGACAAGCCCCTTTAAGCTGGGACTTGGGGCTGCACATAACTTAGTAGGACAAGGATGGAGAATCTTTGGTCCAGCTGCAGCTGATGTGACTAGGCCAATAACATCTAGAGGGCCACAAGCTCCCCATCCCTGGTGTAGAGAATGGGGGGAAATGCACTTAGATGTTCCTTTTTCACTATTTACTCTCATCAAAGCTCTGTACCAAGGTTCATCATTGGGATGCCAGTCTCTGCTTCTGTTTGCATCTACAATGTTGCCACATAAGTGGATCCAATGATACTCCTGGAAATAAATGGGGCTTCCAATAAAAAGCCCACAAATACAGGCAAAGATGGGTACCTTTTTTGCCAAGATTTAGAACATCACATGACAAGGCTGAAAAACAAAATTAAACTGTAAACATTGTGATCTACATATTGATTAATTTTTCCCTTGCATACATTTCATTTCATATAAAATATGAGAAGACCCATTTGAAGTTCCTAGGAGTCCCAAGGTTCATTAAACCTAGACTATAAAACTAATTAGCACAGCATATTTCTCTTTTTCAGTCTCCTGACCGTCTTTAGTATTAGATATGTGCCATCCTTCTACAACTACCGAAAGCTTACCAAGTTCCAAATAAATTATGACATTCCAACAAACAATGTGTTTTAAAGGTCTCTGCAGACCAACTGGTGAGTCTTGCTACTAAGAAAAGGGTTAATGGCTACCCACTTGGTATGATGTTCATTTTGCTCCAATAGTAAAAAAAGAGAGTCCATTGGAGATAAAAAAAACCAAGGTCCAAATTGTAACGGCCTTCTCCAACCTGGTGCATTCCAAATGTCAGCCCAGCCTGCTGAAAAGGGGGAAAAGAAAGCATAAATTCCACCCGCAGCTTAACCTGACTTGGAAGTTGCCATTCTTCAGCAAAATAACTTGAAAGGGAGATTCCACCATGAAACAGGAGCATCATCGGAAAGCAAGAGACCCACTGGCCCTATTCAGTGGCCAAAGAAGGAACAGCTGCTTCTTCCTTCCCTGCCAGAAGGAACACTTTATTCCAGTTTCCAGTTGCCCTGGACCTGCAGAGCTGAATCTGGCCTCTGCCCCTCACCCAACATAAAGACTGCTGGTAGCAGGGACATTGCATCCCATTTCACCCTGTCTTGCTCCTTTATCCCCCAGCCAAAAAAACTCCCTTACATGGGTTGTGTGGTAGCACCTGCAAAGCAGCAGTGGTGACAGCAAGTTCTGGTGAGAACTCGTGAGATCTCCTGCTTTCTGCAAGATCTGGAGAAATTTCGGCTTTGGGATGAGCACCCATAATGGTGCTGCTTCTTGGGTTTCTGCCGCCCAAGCATGGGAGTCTGCACTCCCTGCTCTCCATAACAAAAAAAATGAGGACAAGGAGGTAAAACCTTGTCCCACCCATTGGCTATTGAAGAAGCAGCTGCTTCTATGCTTATTTTCCTCCCCCCTCCCTTCATTTCTTTCTTTTGTAACATGTCATTTAGATCTTAATAGCAACAGAAGTACCTGCCTTATGTGTGTGGTTAAAACGCCCCCCACCAATTCCACAGCTTGCCAAACACATACGGTACTTGCCAAACAAGGAAACAGTTTGTGTATCTGATGCAAGAAACGCTAGTCAATGATACTTATGCCATAATGAATCTTGGCTATATCTGAATCAGTTTTAGGGTTCTGCTGCAGTTCAACTCTCTACTCCTAGTGTGTGTCAAATTTCGGCTGCTTTAGTTTGGCAGCAGGCAACTAATTCCCAGTTTTGCCATTCCTTATCATGGTGCCATCTGGATTTCAGCATGTTAGTAGCCTTTATTAGCTTCTGCCTTGCTGCAGTGGTGTGTGAGGGGAAGTCACGTCTTTCCCACCAACAGAAATGTTTCTACTTTCCTTCTCAAGGCTCAGCCTGAACAATGGTGCCTGTCACACAACTAATGTGCTGACCTGGAATATTTAGGCTGTTCTGGAAGCTAGAACATACACTGCAATATTCTGCAGTGTTGAAATGGTTTGTGCCAGTAATCTGCAAGATTTACTGTTGTCAAATGGAGGGAATGCTACAACGTTGACTTGTGCGATTTGCCAAACCGATAAAAACCGTAAGTTGTGGGGTCTGAAATGTGTTTGGCAGTCATTGACTCCATGTACTTTGTGGCTGTTGTAAGGGCAAATGCAAAATGAACATTTCTTGTTGAACAAACAAATCGAACCTGCAGTAAAATGTTGAAGTATTTATTCATGTAGGGCAGTCTGCTTTTCCAGGCACTGCCTGTGTATACCAACCCTCCACATGTCTTAACAAGATTCCAAATAGCCAGTTATGCCATCTTCTGTTTATTACATATTTATAGACTGCACTTGTTATAAAAAAAACAGCAAAGCGGTATACAACATACAAAACTGTAGCAGCATCAGTATGCATGTTTATTGTTGTTGCTTTAACCATCATGGTCATATCAACCAAATAATAATAATAATAATAATAATAATAATAATAATAATAATATTAGAGAGGAACTATGTCAAGCAAAATATGTCTTTACATTAAAATATACAAACTGATTTTAATAGGACTTCCGGGTTAGCGCGATCCGATTAATGGCGGATTCCCTCCGAGCTCCGGAGGGAATCGGCTCCATTGCAGACGGGTCTTACCGCGACGGCGACGCGGGGACCCTTAGAAACCGCAGGCGCGGAAGCCTGCGGACCTGGTGACTCGGCGGGCACCTAAAGCACCCCCCCGACCCACGAAGAGCCTTTTTAAAGGCTGCGGAGAGGGTACGGGGAGTGGCGTGGTGCTGTGAGTAGACCGCTACTGCAGTGGAGCGAAGCCGCGAGCCATGGCCGGAGACCGCTGACTTTCTTCCCTGAAATTTGGACTTTAACTAATCCGTGAGTAGATTGGAATTTGGACTCTAAAAACTTTATCCTTGAATTTGGCACGATCGGGGGATGTGCTAAAGGGAAGTCCGCACCCCCCCTGCCTACAGAAAATTTAAAGCAAAGATCGGAGAACTAAGGTGGAGAGTTCTTTCTTTGATGTTTTGTAAAAGATAATATTTGCATGAATCTGACAGAAGAAGATTTGCGCTGGAGAGTAAGAGTGGATTTTTAGAAGTTTTTGTTTGAACCTCCCCAGACCCGGGGGTGTCCTTTATGTGAGCTGGAGAAAAAGGAACGAGGAGTTTGACAGCTGTCAAAGGAGCTGTCAAACGGGCAGCGAAAGTTAAAAACTTTATTACTTAATACTTTTTGGACTTAATTTGTTACATTTGAACTAAAGTGGTTGGAAACAAAGTTGGGAAATAACAAAGTAAAGGACTATTGGAAAAGACTATTAAGTAACCAGAATCCCCCTAGGGGAAACATTGAAATATTACAATGGCGGCAGATGGAAAATTACAGGCAGAGTTAGAAAGAATGTTTTTTCTTGTGGGAAAACTGCAGGAGCAGACCACGGTCATGAGTAATCAACTCATAACATTGAACTCTAAAATAAATGACTCTGCTGTAGGCACAATGGACTTTACTGGGGAAAAATCTGCAGCTGAATCAGAAGAGATAGCTCTGGAACAGGGGGAGAGTGAGCAAGGGCCAGTACAGATGGAGACTACCAACCACAAGCCTACATTGTTAGAATACAAAGAAGAAGAAGACCCTTGGACTACAAATCTGCGAAAGATGCGAAAGAGGAGGGAGGAAGTCCCTGGATCATCTGGAATATTTGAATTTAAAAGAAATAAGAAATATGACTGGGGCTTCCTATTTGAGTATGGATTGGTTGATTTTCTGCAGCAGCTGATGTCAAGTACTTTGGATGGAAGAAATTCTGATGAGACTGAGCTGGAACTTCCTCGAAACCTGAGGACCAATGAGGAGGGCTACCAACAAGATCGGCAAAGAGGGACTGACAAGGACTTAAAGGCCTCAGATGTGAGGAATCCAGGCTAAAAACTGTTGTTGTGGATGTGGAGACATTTGGAAGGGACAGAAACCGGGGCTGGGGGGGGGGAAGGAGAACTTGTCTTTAAATCTTTATGACTTTTGTGTTTGACTATTATGACCTATTTTTAAGATTAAAGGGAAATTCGTGGAAGGAACTCGAGTCGACCTTAGAAAAGGCTTTAATATCTATAAGAAAATTGGATAAGTAAAATCTGGCCAAGTAAATGGTTTCTTAAAAAATACATATATATAATAATAATATGCAAAGGATGAGAGATATGAATTTGCTGAGTTAATTTAATTGAACTAGGATGTATGAAGGGGGGGTGGGGGGAGGTCAAGAACTGGGGTTAGGAAAGTAAGGTTATGAAACTTTATACGTGTTGTCTTTGTCTATGTGTGTGTATGTTTGTCTTGATAAAATGTGAAAATTTAATAATTTTTTTTATATATATACAAACTGATTTTAATAGCAGCATCACTAACATTCTAGCATACAGTGTCCTCTGAGAATCTCAAGCAGGTCAAGCCACTCTCCCATCCCTCATCTGCGCCTCCCAGCTTTTTCTTTTCCCATTGATATTCAACATTTCATGGCTTGCTGAGCATGCTCAGTCTTCAATGGGCAATTTTAACCATAAAGCAGGCATGAGGAATCTCCTCTAGATGTTGCTAAACAACAGCTCTCGCCATCGCCTTGCATTGGCCATGCTTGCTCAGGCTGATGAGAGATAGGAGCAATATCTGAACTGGAGGGTTAAAAGTTCCCCACTCTTACTTTAGGGTTTCTTTTAAACAAACAAACATCTGTACTTCTGCAAACTTTGGGACTCCTCAAACTCTTGTCTTATTTCTCCTTGGCCCCTGTTTTGGTTCCAATCCTGACAGCTCTTTACCACTTCAGTTAGTGTTAAGAGAATGTGTGATTAGCACGAGCTTTTGACTCTCATTGTAGTGCAGTTGGATTTTGTTCCTGCCATCCATCTTGTGTGATGAGAAGTAGTTTGCTGGGCACATAATGAACGCCGTATCTGTTCTGAAGCACTTGCCTGATTGCTTTCCCATGTCCAAGTTGGATTAGAAGTGGGTTGGTTCTTCAGCAATCAGATTTGGATAAATCCCAAAATCAGGAGTCGAAATGAATTGCTCCAGACAGGTTCAGGGCTTGTCTGAACTGCAGCAGGATCTCTGCAATGCACCCCAAAGTGAATCAGACACTTTCAAAGCAATTCAGGGTAATTTACAGATTTGTATGTTAAAAGAATGTGCAGACAGTATGTCAGCAAAGATTGAAACATTTCTCTGCAAAGTGTGCCATGTAAGGAAAACAGCAGGATGGAGAGAGGTTGGGAGAGAGAGCTAAGAACATCAGATGAGCCCTGCTGGTTTGGGTAAAAGATCCAGCTAGTCTGTTCTCACACCTGTTCTCACAATGGGTGTCATTGTCTGGCTGGATGCAGAGGAGTGATAGGGGGGTACAGCTAGGGAACCCCCAAGGGAAGAATGCTCAGAGGGATTGGTGATGGAATGATGATGAGTGGTCAGAGGGAGCAGACTGGGAGGAGGAGGTGTCGGAAGCTGAAGAGGTAACAGGGTTTAGTGAGAAAGAAGATTCTGTGGCAGAAAGCAGTCTGGAATCAAAGGCAGAAGTGGAGGCTGGAGAGGAGGGGGTCCAAGAGATAGAGAGGAGGCAGAGAGGAGCAAAGCTGGGCATGGTGAAGGAGGCTTAGATTGCTTGGGAAGGACTGGGGCAATGAGGAGGCTTAGGGAACTGTGGGAAGTCGGCGATCTTCAGTCCTCACAACTGCTTCATAGGGGCAAGATCTACCAGGATGAGTTGCTGTGCCCACTAGGCCTGGCCTCCTGAGTTGACCGTGTTTCCTTGAATAAAGTGTTAACTTCACTGACACTGTGTGATTTATTGCTGACCTGCTCCTGACTCCAGCTCCTGACAGAAGGCAATGAGAACCTTTTCCATTTCTACAGTATCCTTTATGAGCTGAGGTGACCAGAAATGTACACAGTATTCTGGGTGTGGTTGCACAATAAATATGTATAATGCCATTATGACATGGACTGTTTTATTTTCAACCCTTTTCCTAATGATCTATAATATGGAATTTGACTTTTTCACAGCAGCTACACACTGAGTTGATATCATCAAGCTATCTACTAGGGCCGAAGGTTTCATTCTTTATCTGTCACTCACCACCAGTTCAGACCCCATGAATGTATATATGAAATTAAGGTCATAAAGGCTGCTCCACTTTACACATTGAATTATACTTACAGTTTCACCACTGAGGACTGTTTGCTACCATCAGCAAGCTTGGCTACCTCACAGCTCATCCTTAACTTTAGATCATGAATGAGAAAGCTAAAAAGCATGTGTTCCACTATTCACCCTTGTGCAACTCAATTTCCTACATCCTTCCTTAGGAAGAACTGCCTATGAATTCCTACTTTCTGCTTTCTGTTCCTTAACCAGTTACAAATCCATCAGAGAACCTTGTTATTTTATTCTATGACTGCTAAGCTAACTCAGGAGTCTTTGGTGAGATGCTTTATCAAAAGCTTTTTGAACATCACAGCACACAATCTCAGTGGGATCACCTCTATACCAGATGTAGAGAAACCTTGGCCCTCTGGATTCCCCCTAATATAATACATTTTTAATGCTATTTTCATTAATATATTCAAATTTATGCCTCATCCTCCCTAATATATGCATTTTTCTCAAACATTGATTAGAGAATTGCATTGCAAAATCTGGAAGAATGTTTGTGTTTTGGTTTTCGTATTGGTAGATTTGCCTTTAAATGAGAGCAACAACAAAAATTTCATCTCAACGAGTTGCTCTTTTTTTGGGGGGGGGGTCTGCCTTTTTTTCTGTACATCTGCAAACCTTGGGGTTTTCCCCAAGCTTACTGGTGTATCCAGCGCAGTCTTTAGCATATGCGCCGCCGGGGTGCAAAGATCTGCCCAGCGCCCCCATATTTAGTTTAGCTCTCAAATTAACTTTTATTATGCTTATGTCAGACACCATACTTATGCCTTATCTCTTGCTTATGAAAGAAGGGAATAACTTTTTTATTTGCTCATTTATTTACAATACACTTATACTTAAGTATACAACACCACCACACTTAAACTTGTAAGTATTGTTTAGGCACCTGCTTAGCAGAATCACAAGTCATGTCAAAGGTGCTGCTGACCCTGCTGCCGCATAGCAGCGCAGCTCAATGCAATACGTAACATAATATTTTGATGTAAGAGTTAATTTCACGTGCACTGCGCCGTTGAGAATGATAAACACTGTCATTGAGTCTGATAAGTGCCGCCGTTGTGAATGACAAGCGCCACTGCTGGCATGGCACATCTTGGGTAAATGAGCGCAAAAGGCGAAAGTCCTTTAGTGAAATAGTAGGTATACATTTTGGTAATACCTAGGTATATATGCATTTTGTTTTTCTAGCTTGATCAAAATTATTTATTTTTTCATAACAGGTAGATAGTTAAGAGCTTAGGCAGCTTCAGTGGCGGGCACCTGGCGCCCGCCAGAATTCAGTGCCCGGGTGCCCTGCACCCCTTGCACCCCCGGGTAAAGACAACCCCAGGGGGTATATACCTTGTGTTGCTGTTTCGGCTACCTAAAGCAACAACTCTCACACAATTGCATCTCATGTCAGCAAGAGAGGGAATTATCTATATTCAGAACATGCCACATGTGACACAGAACAGAGGGTTGTAGAGTTATACTTTCATGGCTCTCATACCGGGTGTTGGAGATTATTGAACTTACTTGCAGAATGCAAGCGGTATTTACTATCAGTAAAAAGATTTTCTCTCTGAAGGAGCTAATAATTTCAACTGGTTCAAATTAAACACTCAAATGCAGGCTTGAAGATGAGCACAGAAGTCCTAACAATGTCATTATGGGAATGCTTCAATTTGAACGTGCATAAGAATTTTAGTGGATCATGCTAATTACTTGCACCAGTATGCAGGATCAGGGATAGTGGATGAAGTTTATAGTGAGTGGGGAAGTAAGTAGCTTTCTCTTTACACTAATGATGAAATATGGTTTTGAGGGAGAGGGAAAGCATTTTCTCTTGCCCTCTCCCCTCTCGTGGTTCCTATGGAAACCAGCCTAAGTGGGTGTGCTGTCTCCATGCTTATTGAAGATGTAGTTTTCACATCTAAGATGGAATTACAATTACAAATGGTGCTCTTGAGCAAAAAGGAAAATCAGTTCAAAGTCACAGGTTGAGGATTGTATTAGACAAACACTGATTGGGAACAGGGAAATCATGGCTGTTTCAAAGATAGTAGCATTCCAGAAGTGTAGCTCCTGGTGTGTCACAGCAACCCAAAACTTGACACATGGGATGCACAACTTGTAAAAGAAGACATCACATTGCACAGGGTCTCTGATGACTTCCTGTGTCAACTGCATCACCAGTGCTGCTGACCGGCAAATCTGCAAATGAGGACCAAGAAAACAAGATACCCTTGAAAAAACATGTGAGCTCAAACAGTGCATTACAGCCCCCTGGTTCCTTTAAACCAAATGCAGACATACCTGTATCTTTCTCTGTCTAGGAAAACTATTGCTCTATTTTTATCACTCCTTCTTGTCCTGTTCCTTCCTGCTTGCTTTACTCAGAGGTGGAGAAGGAAGAAACTGTTGAACTTAAGAGTGTGTGCTGCTTAAACTAAAGTTATGGCCCCCAGCTAAATTTTTTTTCTATTATAAAGTTATGTGTGGAACTGATATATAAGACCCCTATTCTATGAATTAGGAGGCGGAAGGAACATGTGCATTGCCTCTGCTTTTGACTTCCACGTGGTCATTTTAAGCCTTCACAGTCCCTATGCAAGGACAAATGGATAAGGACATAAGAACAGGTCCATCTTTTCCAGCATCTTGTTCTCACAGTGTCTACCCAGATGCCTGTGGGAAACCCACAAGCAGGACTCAAGAACAATAGCACTTTCTCCTCTTGAGGTTTCCAGCAACTGGTATTCAGAGGCATGTTGCCTCTGACAGTGAAGATGGAGCATAGCTGTCAAGGTAGGAGGGTGTCAGCTGCCATCTGGGCTGTGCTCCTTACCTGACTGGCAAGCCAACAATCACAAAGGGGTGAGCCAGAATAGCCACAACTGTTTTCACTGCCTTCCCTGCTGATCAGTGGACCCCATTGCTCAGATGATTCCACAGGGACAACAAAGGGAGCCTGATCTCCTTTTCTGAAATCCCTAAGCCACTCTACATGCTGATTATATCACTAATCCTGCACCCCCAATAAAACCTTTTGGGACTTCTAACTCCCCACATTTTAAGACGGGGGACTATGTTGTGACTTCTACTTAAAGGCTTCAGATCTGCCCTGCTTTCTTGCTATTGTTACTTCAATCTATTAGTTTGCTATCCTGCATGCACAGTGGCATGAAGTCAACATAACTTCTTTTTATTCATCTGACAAAACATATGTACCCTGCATCCACTAAAGCCTCTAAGCAGCTTACACAAAACAATATAAAATATTGATGAAAGATACAGAAAAATCAAAGGTTAAAAGCTAATTGACATAAAATTTATTTAAAAAACCCCCAAATCTATATTTTGTTTTAAAGTAGCTTTAACACATATGCACATCATAAAATTGCATGTTAACCTTACTTTGCAACCATCTGTTAACAAAGATTAGCACCTTGCCCTATAGTCATAGGCAGGTCCAGAACTTTCTGTATTGCCAGAACTAAGAATGTCCCTGCTTCCAATTAACAGTTGCCTTTGCCTCTTCAGAATGGTAACAGTCAATCTAGATTCTGTATGTTGCTGGATTTGGGCAGCAACTCCTTGTATTTTGAGACTAATTGCTCTCCTACTGTACCACTTGAAAGCTGGTGGTTTGTTTGTTTGGGGTTTCTTTTTGGTTAAAAGTGTATTCAAAAACAGCAGCTGCTTTCTGCTGAGATTTCTCAGTGCCTTGTGGGCTTGTTTAAAACAGTTCTCTAATTTTGGTTTTAAATTCAGGGCATTATCCCGCTTCTGCTTTGTCCAACTCCTCCCGAGTATGAGTAACTTGCTTGTGGATGACTGGAATGGCTGGACATGGCTAGCAATAGACTGAGCAGCTTAATTCCATTATGTTTCAGTCTGGCTGGCACTCAGTCTCAGGTCCATTGCATTCCATTCCATTTTGTGCACATGGTTTTTTAAAAGAATGCATAGGAAGTCCGTATTTAATTTGTGTGCACTTTTCAGTGCTTTTCAATGCATTCATCCAAATACACACACACACACACACACACCACTCATCTTTTATGTAAAATATAAATGTTTGTATTTTTTGTGCACCAAAAGAGCATCTCAAACTCTGAAGAGTGTAATCTGAGTAATAATAATAATAATAATAATAATAATAATAATAATAATAATAATTTATTATTTATATCCTACCCATCTGGCTGGGTTGCCCCAGCCACTCTAGGAGTTGTGTTCTGATCTGCAAGAAAGTTCAGGGCTGTCAGATCAGTGTGGACAACTGTGAGAAGGCGACTGAGCAGATTCCTCCGCCTTCCCTTAACAAGGCACATAATAATGCTTGGTTCCAATAGTTTATACTCAGCCCATGACTGTCAGGGAAGGAGGGAAAACCTGAGTCCCGTTGTCTGGGGAAGGGTAAAACTTCTGCCCTGCTTGCAAAAGATTCCATGTTCAATCCCTGGCATCTCTGGGTAGAACTGGGAGAGAACCTTGCTTGAAACCCCCAAGAGTCACTGCCAGGCAGTTCAGGCACTCCTGAGCTAGATGGACTATCAGGGGTCAGCAAACATTTTCAGCAGGGGGCTGGTCCACTGTCCCTCAGACCTTGTGGAGGGCCGGACTATATTTTGGGGGCAAAAATGAATTAATTCCTATGCTCCACAAATAACCCAGAGATGCATTTTAAATAAAAGCACACATTCTGCGGGCCGGATTGAGAAGGTGATTGGGCCGGATCCGGCCCCCAGGTCTTAGTTTGCCTACCCATGGACTAATGGAACTGATGCAACATAAGGCAGCTAACCATGCTGCTATATTGCACCCAATGACACATGTGGCAGCATGGATCACACCTTGTTTGCTTCCCTCCCAAGGGGATGATGATGATAATTTGAAAACAGAAAACAGGAGCATCACTGTCCAAAACATGGACAGAAATGCTCTCTCCCCTGCAGTGATCTATCCCTCATCTACCCTGTTGAGAGAGGACCATCATCATAGCACTAAGTGACAAGTGTGGGGCTTTTAATCAGTGGGGGAAGAGAGGTTTTATTAAGAGCAATTCAGCTTCCAGCTAATCAGCCAGCAGCAATTGAGGTCCTCAAGGTTTCTTACTAAATCTAAATGGAGATTATTGTGACAGGAGAAATTGCTTCTACTCTATTTAACAGAGCTCCATAGCTAGGAAAGGATTAGCCAGGAAAATTAAGAGATATGACAGTTGGAAAACAATAGGCGCACCACTGAAATATTTGCAGCCTTCATCAGGTGATTGGTCCATCAAATCCAGTTCTGCCTATTCTGGTGGTTAATTTTCCAAGGACTTCAGCAAAGGTTGTTTCAGTCACTCGCTATCATTCACTTTTAGCTGGAAAGCAGGAAGACTAACCATAATGCATTTTAAGCATCTGTATATAAAGCATGTGTTCAGTCAATGCACTGCGGCCTGTCTCCTCTTTGGGCTTATCCACACGTACCTTTCCTCTACTCTTTTCAGGGCTGGTTCAGCAGCAGGTCAGAATGAAGACTTAGAAACTCAAAAGTCAGCTTTTATTTAAGAAAATAGTATACAAGCAAAGTGCACCCAGGCACAACTGCCCTAAGTGGCAACTTTGCCAAGACTAACTCTTGGCCGCTCCTCTCTCCTCCTAAGCCTCCTCCTCTAGATGTCTCCCAAGCCAGCATAAACTCTGGCGACAAGGTAACCTCCTATGGACTTTCTGAGCTTTCTTTTCAGCTGCATTCAAACCCCTTTGTGACCTTGGAGTCAAAAAGGACAGGGGAGCTTACTACAGTGGGACAGAGCAGTTGTTGCAAAGCTGTTGCAGCTTCTGTCCCCTCCTCCTCCTCTCTTTTAGGTCTGGGGCCTGAAGTATCTCCCTCTGCACCTTGTTGTGCACCTGAAGGGCTTTCTGCCTTTGGCTCTTTCCCTTGAGCCTGTCGTTTCTTCCACCTCCCAGCCTCCACCCTTATCTGACCTGTCTTCAGAGTGTCATCACCACAATCCAGGTTGTGAGCCTTCCTCCTCTGCAACTTACCTAGGGGGTTCTTCGGCTGGAGCCCTTCAGCCAGTCCCTGGCAGTTCTTTCCAGGTATGGTCTGCACTTTAAAACTTCATGTCTGAGTACCTTTTATTTTATTTTTTCAATCTCTGCAGCTTTTCCATGAAAACCCACTCTTTAAAGCTCAATTAGAGCAATCAGCAATCCAAGGAAAGCTCACATTGATGTTTGTTGCTACGGAGCACTTAAGAGCAAGTTTTCACGAGGAAAGCTCTGGGGCAACAGACAAACAGACACAGAGCTTTCTAGTGCAGGCCTGTGCCTGGAAAGAGCAGGGCTAAAGGTAAGGGTGGATAAACCTTTTATCATTCTGAAGAACAAAAGGCACCCTGATTTTAAAGCTTGGCTTTCTACTGACCTCCCTGTGTGCCATTTTTTAAAAAATAAATTTTTATTAACTTTCTTTTGTATTTTAACAAACATATCATATCAATAACATACACGTTACAAATCTTCATCCCCTTTCCTCCCAGGCTTCCCTGGGTTTGTTACCCCCTTACTGCTGTTTCCACCAATTCACCATATCATTTCTTCTTTGTTTTAAATGTTCTATATTTAAAAAGTATGTATGTTTATTTAAATCCTGCCATCAAGTCAATGTTCTTTTTTGTTTCTGCAAATATAATATAAAAGTTTCCCACTCTTTTTCAAAGTCACTGTTGTCCTTTTCTCGTAGTCTATCTGTAAATTTTCCCATTTCTGTGTAGTTCATCAATTTCTCTTGCCATTGTTCTTTTGTTGGAATTTCTCCAGTCTTCCAGTTTTGAGCTACCAAAATTCTCGCCTCCATAGTAGCATACATGAATAATGTCCTCTTCTCTTTCAGCAGATCTTGATCTAGAATACCTAACAGGAAAGCTTCTGGTTGTTTAACAAATGTCATTTTCAGCATTTTTTTCAATTCACTGTATATTTCCCAATATGTTTTTACATTTTTACAATCCCACCACATATGGTAAAAAGTACCTTCAGCTTCACACCTCCAAGACTTCTTCTGTTCATTTTTATATATGTTTATGTTTTTTGCTGTTATCCATACACCCAAATATTTTACCTTTTTACCATTTCTGTTACTTCTTTCCTCTCATTTTCTTTAAGGTTTTTAAATAGCAGTTTGGTCTTATTTTTGTTTAATTTAAATCCTGCCACTTGTCCAGACTCTTGTATTATGTTCATTACTTTTGGGAGGGAGAATTTCGGATCTTCCACAGTGGTTACCAGATCATCCGTAAAGGCTTTCAATTTATGCTCACTTCTTTTTACTTTTATTCCCAGTATTTCTTTATTTTCTCTTACTTTCCTCGTCAGTACTTCCAGTACCAGAATGAACAACAGCGGTGATAACCGGCATCCTTGTCTTTGTGTGCCATTTTTTGACTGCCTTTCTTGGGTCATTTTTTTTTTCTGCACATCACCAGGACAAACCTTGCTGCCAGGTTTTAGCCACATCGCCAGAATCTCAAGTCACCATTTTGTGCCACTTTAGATGAAATGGATGTATTGATGTTGAGCTGTTCCTTAAATCTGAGAGTTGCTTTTCTCACCATGTCCTTTGAGGTACCAACAGCAACTCACCTCTCCTTTCTTCAAAGTGTGTGCAGAGAAGTATTTAATGACATGAAGGCAACTCCCAGGAAAGATGGCGAATCGAGCGTTCTGTAACTGGCTCTGCAGTTCAAAGGTTTGTTTACAGATCCATTGGGTGTTTGGTCATTTATATTATTCAGCTAGATAAATTGCCCTCACATTTTGGCAGGCATGAAAACTACGCTTGGGAGCTATCCAATGTACTGGAACTGTAATGTGAATTGTAACTGGGAAGGAGAGTTGCTGTACTGCTGTACTGCAGAAAGAATAATTAGCTTCCGCTGTAAGGTGAAGTAGTTTAAGATGATGAGAAGCAAGATAGGCCATCTTATAGTCAAGAAGAGATCTAAGCTAATCAAACCATGAGCTTCATCAAAACATCACACATACAAAATTTTCACAAAAGTGTTTCCATCACCAAAGTAACTGGATCAACATCCTGTCTCGCCACTCTGAACTGCATTTGTTTCATTGCCCTTATATCACAGCAAGGCAGGGAACAAGCTCCCACATTGCCAAGGCAACCAGGCCAATGCTCCTTGCTTTGCCAAGCTGTGCTGTGAGGACAAGCAATGAATGCTCCATGATGAAGCAATCTGGTATGGCAGGAGGTGTCAACCCGATTGCCTCAGCAATGAGGACACATTACATTGCTTCCTGAGAATACAGCATTGGTTTTGTTTGCTCTTACCACTGCTGCATAGTCAAATCTGATTGGCTATTGACCTAAGTGGTACTCTGATGTCCTTGCATTTGTTGCATACTTTGTGATTGCTCATGATCTTTCTTTTCTTTTCTTTTCTTTTCTTTTCTTTTCTTTTCTTTTCTTTTCTTTTCTTTTCTTTTCTTTCTTTCCTGCAACTCTTTTCTTCAGAATTATTCAACTCTGACATATTTCAGAATTTAATCTCCTGTAGAAAGTGATGGCACTGCAGTTATCTTTAGACGGATGTATGCCTATAGCTGAACAATTTGTGTAGATCACTTTCTGTTTTCATGAAGCAGCTCATACTTTCTACCTAAACAACCAAGGAAAGTCTTGTCAAGTATCTATCCAAGTTGCTTGAGATATAGCAGATTCTGTCTTGGAACTGCCTGATTGAAGATCCAGCTTGTGCTGTCATTTCTTTTGAGAAAGCTTCACATAATTTGGTTTCAACATGCATACATTAGTCACACCTAACACCCTCATCACACATTACTTCACAATCGAGATATGTGATTTTGTGCGTGCATGCCTATTTCTTACACAAGGTTAAAGAAAACTTGGTTAGTGAATGAGTAAGCAGCTTGGTTCACATAGGCAGGAATAACCAGCTGCACAAATATGATATGGGGGACATCTGGCTTGCCAATAGTATATGTGAAGAATATCTAGGGGTTCTTAGTAGATCACAACCTTGACATGAGTCAACAGTGTGATACGGCAAAAAAGCTAGTGCTATTCTAGACTGCATCAACAGCAGTATGGTGTCCAAATCAAGGAAAGTCCTAGTACTGGTCTATTCCATTCAGACCACACCTGGAGTACACTTGGAAGGTGGTGGACCCTCCTTACTTGGAGGTATTTAAGCAAAGGTTGGATGGCCATCTGTCATGGATGCTTTAGTTAAGATTCCTGCATTGCAGAGAGTCAGACTAGATGAGCCTCAGCTTTACCTCCAACTCTCCAGTTCTATGATTCTGTGTTCTGTACTTGTAAATATCTAGTTATACATTTTTCATTAAGGTGTATACCTGACTCCCACTTACTGCAGCTAAATTTCAGGTCTGCTGAAATCCCAAAGAGTTCTTCTTTGCAGACAGCCCTCACCTTCAGATCTATATATTAATAATGATGTGATAAAAATTGCCTTTTGAAACATTTTGTACAATGCAGCTCTAATCACCACCATAATGATAGGAATGTATGCACCTTTCAACATTTACTGCTACAGGGAAATGTTATTCCAGCCTTTTGTCCTTCAGGATATATTGACTTGAGTGCATTAACTAAAACGGTAACATTTAATTATTCCTATGCCGTTCCAGTACCTCTCAGCTGTGCATCAAATACACAATACCAAAATGGGAAGCCTACTTTCCATAACTAAATATTTATAGCTGTAGGATATCGGGTCATGAACAGTTGTAGAAACTAAACTCTTTAAAAAGAACACTGAACTCTTGTCCCCAATGCTATACTGAAAAGTTACAGGCTTTCTGAAACAGGAATTCACATTTCAAAGAAGAGATTGAAGGCAAAACCATATAGACATCTATTCTGCAAGACTTTAGTTAAAGAAATGCTCATACATTCAGCTTCTCTTCCACTGAAAACAGAAGGATGTAAAAGTATCTTATTTTGTTAATTTAAAAGATTTTTTTAAAAAATATATTTTTTATTGGTTTTTGCACATATTTTCCAAACATAACATCCCATCCTATGCAGCATAACATACCTTCGGCTATCACAGGCAGAGACTTCTGTCAACCTTGACTAATGGTTTTCTAACCCTAACCCTAACCCTTTCTGATTTTGCATTTTATTTTAATAGTTATTGCTATAAAATCCATATCCTAAATAAACTCCTTCTTAGTCCTCTTTCGCAATAATTCATATGGTTCTCCTTACAAAACTTCTTGCAACCCTACAAGTGATGTCAATTGATTACAATTGTCTTTCAAATATATCATAAATTTATTCCAGTCTTTCAGGAAAGTCTGGTCTTGCTGGTTCCAAATCTTCCCAGTTAATTTCGCCAACTTGGCATAGTATATCAGTTTCATCTGCCACTCTTCTTAATTTAAAAGATTTAAATACTGCCCAGCAGTGGAGCTTGCAGGCTGATTCACTAAACAACATAAAATAATGCACAATTACTTAATTTTTTGTGGGTCATAATAGAATGCCTTCTGTGGAACAGTTACTTTGACTATGGCTGCAATCATAGAGTGGCAACAGTGTGACGTATTGTACATTTTTACTTAATAACGTAAGAAGATCCATGCTGGATCCATGTGGCCCAGCATCCTGTTCTCACAGTGACCCACCAGGTGCCTATGGGCATCCCAGAGAGGGAACATGAGTGCATCCACATTCTCCCCGCTTGTGGTTCCCAGGAAGCAGTTGCTCTGATAGTAGCTGTAGAACATAGTTATTGTGGACAGTAAAAAAGGTAAAGGACCCTGGATGGTTAAGTCCAGTCAAAGGCGACTATGGGGTTGCAGCATTCATCTTGCTTTCAGGCCAAGGGAGCTGGTGTTTGTTCACAAACAGCTTTCCGGGTCATGTGACCAGTATGACTAAACCGCTTCTGGTGCAACAGGACACTGTGACAGAAACCAGAGCGCCTGGAAATGCCATTTACCTTCCCACCGCAGCGGTCCCTATTTATTTACTTGCACTGGCATGCTTTCGAACTGCTAGGTTGGCAGGAGCTGGGACAGAGCAACAGGAGCTCATGCCATCATGGAGATTTGAACTGCCGACCTTCTGATCGGCAAGCCCATGAGGCCCAGAGGATTAGACCATAGCGCTACCAGTGGACCGTAGCCACTGATAGTCTTATTCTCCTTTATCCTTCTGAACCCTCCTTGAATTTTCCCAATCCCTTTTAAAAACCATCTAAGCTGATGGTCTTCAGTATACTTTGTGATGTAGCACAACTAGTCAACTCAATGCAACCATCATCTACTTCTGGGATGGGGAAACTGGTGCCTTGTGAGCCATTTGGCCTAATTTTGTGTGATCCACAGCCTCCAGATACCACGGGCTCATTGAACACCGATTTATCCAGGTAGAGCTGGGAACAATTCCTGTCTGAAATGGAAACCCTGAAGTACCATTACCAGACAGTTTAGACAATACTGAGTTAGAATGATTGATCATTTGACTCATTAGGAGGCAGCTTTTGCATTCAAAGTATGTTTTCGACCACTGAGATACAACCCTTTCCAT
Source organism: Podarcis cretensis (assembly GCF_951804945.1). Taxonomy (NCBI): domain Eukaryota; kingdom Metazoa; phylum Chordata; class Lepidosauria; order Squamata; family Lacertidae; genus Podarcis; species Podarcis cretensis. The sequence goes on from NC_137180.1 coordinate 40,481,100, forward strand.
TATTTAAATTTAAAGTATACTTAAATTTTAGCTTTCCTATTGAAATCCATTAAGACAAAATTTTAGCTTTTGCACAAATTAGGACAAAACATTGGGTTGGATCATGCTCTTTGTAGTTTAAGCAAGTCATAGCAGGTATTATTTTGGGGTTCACTGTTCTACTCTGAACATTTACACTCCCCTCCTACCTTGGGACCTTTATGTCGTGGGAAAGCCAGTAGGATCTTCACCAGCTTCAGGTGGTCACAAAGTGCAAGGGGGCTTTGATATCATTTTAGCAAAGGAGAACTCAGCCTCTCAGTGTAAGTATGTAACTGGCTGTATATTGTTTTAACCTGAAGGAAAGAAGATAAATGTAAACAGTGGCCTCGAGGAAAAGATGAAGGTGTGACTCTGCATTTAGAACAGCTCAATGAACAGAGCAAAACACTGAGAACACAGTCTGAAAATGCAATGGATCAGAGAGAAGAGTCTTAGACTAATACGAAAATAATAAAAAATAAAAAAATCAGGCTCCAGCAAGCAAGTGAAAATTAGAACTTGGCCCCAAACCCAGGAAATGAAGTACAAAAAGAAGAAAATACTTCCAAAGGGAATTTCAATTTCATGTCAAGCCCAAAAGATAAAATCCAAATCTTGCCTCATACCATTTATCTACCAAGTTAATTACAGATAGTTGGCCTGAAACAACAAGTTAACAATTTATGGAGAAAGGAGACTAACTGAGATAAGGCAGCTGATCTATGTGGAGTCTGAAGCTATCTGGCTTAGGGGCGATATGGAGATATCTATTAGCACTGGCTTTCTTGTTTCTTAGGTGCTCCTATGAGAAAAAAGCAAGACAATGTAGAATTAGAACAATTCATGAGAGGAGATGCTTTTTGTGACTATGGCTTCAGAACATTGTAATACCCATGTCTACATATATGGCGAGGAAAGCAATTAATGTAAACCCCTTTCTTTTTAAAGGGGTTCTAAGTATAATGGGTGGTATCCAATTGGTGTCTTTCAATTGACTGAAGGCATCCATCAGCAAGCAGAAATGGGAGGGATACATTTCTGGCAATTCTCCCTGCTCATGAAGCTCCTAAACTTTCCTTAAATCAGTCTCAGGGGGGTCATACTGCCCAGGGCAGATTTTTTAGGGTGAGAGGGATAATTAACAAAAATTGTTTCCCTCCTGATAGATGCTTCCTGTCAGCAGACTGTAGGAGCAGGTATCTTGAGATTCCTGCATTGTAGGAGGTTGGACTAGATGGCCCTTGGGGTCCATTCTAACTCTACAGTTCTATGATTTATGAACTTACCACCTCATTTAAAGTTGTGCATTTCTGGAGTCCACTGGTGTGTCCCCCCCCCCACCATTTGGACCAAGCAGTGAAAGATCAGACAAGTTCAAATGATTCTGAAGTTTTACTAGACACAGCTATAACAGGCTAAGAAAAGGAATTACACACACACACACAAAACACCACACAGAGAGCAAATGGTTCTTATATGTAATGGTCTCTTTTCTGGCAAGCATAGGTTGCCTCAAGTACATGTCTGACTCTTAAGTTCATTTTTTGAACCGAGTACTATATCACAAAATTTGTAGAAAGTAGAAAATCAGAAGGATAATTATGTTCCAATCCAGGCCACTTCACTTAAAAGTATGGACTGGACAAAAACAAAACAAAATGAAGAAGAAGAAGAGAAGGAGGAGGAGGAGGAGGAAATTATCCATTACTATCTCAGTAGAGGGTTAGCTAAGCTAACCTGTGGCATATAGATTCTATTGCTTTGTAACTCACATCATCTCTGACCACTGGGTATGTTGGCTGAGGCTGATGGAGCCCAGTAAACACAGGTTTTCTGAACTTGGTCTATAACAGTATATAAAATATACACTGCACATCAACATATGATGTGTATGTATTGTTATTTTCAGCATTGTTTCACTTAGAATGCATCCAAGTGAGATCCTGGTGTGTGCTTGAATACTGCACAAACTCCTAGCCTCATCTAACAACACAAACACCATGCCTACAACCCTTTATCAAGGTGAAATGCAATCAATCAATCAATCAATCAATCAAATAAATAAATAAATAAATAAATAAATAAATAAATAAATTTGTATATCACCCTTCATCTGTAGATCTCAGGGCAGTTCACAAGATAAAATTACAATATAAAAACCACAAAATACATAATAAAAATAAGAACAACTACAAGCCAATAATCCCACCCCCACAACACATTTAAAAGGGCATCAGATGTCAGTCAGCCAAAGGCCTGGTTGAAGAGGAACATGTTTACCTGGTACCTAAAGGTGTATAAGCCTCCTGGCAAGAAGAGCATTCCACAAATGGGGAGCCAATGCAGAAAATGCCCGTTCACATGTTGCCACCCTCCAGAACCTTCGTGGAGAAGGCACATGAAGAAAGACCTCAGATGATGATCACAAGATGCAGGTAGGTTCATATGGGGAGAGGTGGTCCTTGAGATATTGCCGTCCTGAGCTGTTTAAGCCTTTAGAGGTCAAAACCAGCACCGGAAACCAATTGGAAGCCAGTGCAGTTGGGCCAGGATTGCCCAATTAACAGTTTAGAAATGGGTGCTGGGATGGATCCAATATGCTATCCTACTTCTTCCCTGCCAAACAGCTGATTTTGCAAAAAAGGAGCTCTGCTCACATAGACCTAGATACTCCTGACGTTTTTTGTTAGACCAAAGACCAATATTATTATTGTTTTTTGCAGAATAAATCAGCCTCCGATGAACAATGTACAGTAAAGTTTTCTCTTCCTGTGCTGTACTTTGCATTGTGTATATATCACTGAGCAAAGCATGCCACCAGTAATCATCCATCCCATTTTCTCTGCCTTTTTTCTCTTCCTTTAAAGAGTAGAGGATGAGATCCGCTGAGACCCAGGGAATCATTTGCTACAGAAATGGCTCTTGAAGTGGATATGCTCCATCCATGCAGATGCCCTCATTTGTCTGGGAACCAGTGATCTGTTTCTGTTATGTCTTCTTCTATGTTACATTAGTCCTCTGAGCAGCTTTTGTTAGGATAATCTTTTGCAAGGCTTCTCAAGCGGTTCAGAAAATCAAGGAAAGCATTGCCTGAAGTAGTGCGATGCATCTCCATTTACTCACAACCCATTCAGTTGTCTCCTGGCATTTGGAGTACACACTGAAATAGAATCTACTTATTGCCATATAAAAGCTATACTTGCATTGGATTGACAGGTATGCTGTAGCAGATTTGTGGTTTGCCAGTGAGTCACATTAATGAAGATGCAAGAGTTCCATCGTAAGGCAATCACATCTGGACTCAAATCTAATTGCAGCGGAATGTGAAAAAACACATGCCAACCTTTGTAATACAGATCTCTGAAATGCAAAGAAGATGGATCAGGAGTTCAAATAAAGAACACTGGCATCCTCGTTGCTGTTGTTTGCTCAGAAATTCTAGGAAACAAATAAAATCTGTGCTGTTTTGAAATCCATGGATACAATCAATGCAGTTTTTGTGGGAATTAAGACTCAAAGTATATGGAAGACAGGCCTGGGCCATTTGACCCTTTAATTAGTTCTCTTTCCCCTCCTATAAAAACTACAGTGGTACCTCAGGTTACATACACTTCAGGTTACATACGCTTCAGGTTACAGACTCCGCTAACCCAGAAATAGTGCTTCAGGTTAAGAACTTTGCTTCAGGATGAGAACAGAAATCGTGCTCCAGTGGCACGGCGGCAGTGGGAGGCCCCATTAGCTAAAGTGGTGCTTCAGGTTAAGAACAGACCTCCGGAACGAATTAAGTACTTAACCCGAGGTACCACTGTACTCGAGACACTCTCTTTTAAAGTTTAAATAACATACAACTGTTACTGATCATACTTGCACTTGCAGATTAAATATACAATGCAGGTCGGTGATACTTAAATTGCTAAAACATCTTGCATAGATTAAACTCTTATAGACTAACTAACTCTGAGGCAGACAGCAGCACAACACAACATACCTGCTGCTCTAAATGTTAAGACTGTTCCACTAACTGCCATAACTGTACCAACTGCCATAACTGACACAGAGTGTATGACATCACAGAGTTCTACAGCTCTTGCAATTAAGCCTTTACATCAGGGTAGGCAAACTAAGGCTCGGGGGCCGGATCCTTCTAAATCCGGCCCACAGACGGTCCGGGAATCAGTGTGTTTTTACATGAGTAGAATGTGTCCTTTTATTTAAAATGCATCTCTGGGTTATTTTTGTGGGGCATAGGAATTCGTTCATCCCCCCTCCCAAATATAGTCTGGCCCCCCACAAGGTCTGAGGGACAGTGGATTGGCCCCCTACTGAAAAAGTTTGCTGACCCCTGCTTTATATATACATTTTGGATGCTAACATGCCACAGTTTTGAAAGGTTGTTGTGCTTAAACAACTTGGGACCAACGTACCTTAAGGATAATCTGCTCCCTTTTGCTCCACCTCAATCACTGAGAACCTCTGAGGAGGCACCTCTTCTGCTTCCCCAAGCCTCTGGGGTTCAGTGAGCCTTTAGTGTGGCAGCCCCTGTCCTGTGGAACTCCCTGCCAGTAGAGGTTTGGTAGGAATCATCCCTGCATTCTTTTAGATGTCAGCTAATAATAGGCAGCCTTGGGAATGTGGATTTTCCTTCAGCCAACCTGTATTTAAAGTTATTTTTCTGATGTTTGGTTAATGCTGTTGTTCTTAACTTTGTATGGTGTACAGCACCTTGCTATATTTCTACAAAACTGTGGTTTATACTGAAATAGATAAATAAATAAATACCATAGCCTTCCTTTCCCCAGCCAGGCACCTTCCAGATGTTTTGGACTACAACTCCCCTGAGCTGATGGGGACGCAGTCCAAAACATCTGGAGGGTATCAGCTTAGGGGATGCTGCTGTGTCAATTTGCACCTTGAAGGGCAGAGGGGAGGAGTGATTTTCACTGAGACTGTCATGCAGTAAGCAGTGTTTAAACCCCATTTTGACTTGTGCCATGTTCCTGATCCTCATCAACTCAGTTGCAACCATTTAAAGGCGAGAAGAAGGAAAATTAACACCATGCCAAACTATGCATTTATTGTGTAGTTTGGCCCTCTGAAAATCTGCCTGTTCAGATCCTGAGAATGACCTTTCTCTTTTTCTTTCCATTTCTTATGTACAATATCTCTTTACTTGTTATACTGCTGTACCCCAATGGTAGCAGATAGCTGAAGCAGATTAGCTATGTTCAGTGGGGGAGCCCAACTTTCCTTGGACAAATGTTATAGAACAGACGTTCTATAACATCATCCCCGACCATTGAATGTTGGAAGCTGTGTTCTAACAACATCTGGTCGGCACCGCATTGACTGCCTCTGCTCTAGATTTACTTTGTCTCATGACTCTAAGAGCGTGTGACCCCAGAGGTCCAAAAATGAACTCCTTGAATGGATATTCATTTCCTCCTTTCACCAGCCTGGTCCTCTTTAACTCTCCAATTGCATCCCTGTGACAAAATGATGCAGGAGATACACTATGAACTACAGAGGGATCGAGTTACCGTGTGGTTTCATCTCAAGTGGGTTGCTGCAAGAGCAGATTTGTGTCATGGAGCAGGTGATGGAAGCTCTTATAGGAAATGGTAATAATGAATGTCTCAAACTGAAGACTCCCAAGAGTCTCAATTAAATGTCTTTTCAGAACTGGGTAACCTTCAGCCTCTTTCAGGTACTCAGAAACTAGTTGGGTGATATGTTTTTTCTCCCCCCCCTTTTTTTTTTGCTGTTACCAACACACAACTTTCAGTGACATTTACTGATACCCAAGGTTTGATTTATTTTTTATTGACAGTCACTACTTCCAGGGATGCTTGACAACTCAGATCTAAAGCACCAATTTCTCCTCCCTTGACTGACATTCTTTGTGAATATACAAACAGAAAGGAAAAACTTAAGCTTAAATACCAATGGATTTTTTTTCTGGTACCTGACTAAAAGCAAAAACATTTGGAAACTTTCCAGGTAACCAAGGATATTGTTTAAGGTACACTCTGTCAAGAAGCTTGCGATGTGACAGGAAATATCTTGATTCAGTGTCCCCATGGAGCAGAGATTGCAAAAATATACATTAATGTGGTGTCCTTTCCAACTAAGTCACAGACCACTCTGCAAAATGATTCTGTTAAAATGATTAACTGTGCTTAGGAAATTCAAAATGTGATTTGATTACCTCTAAAAGAGCAGGCGTCAGAGGTAAGATTCTAGTCGTGAAGGAAGTATGCTTGCAAATGGTGCCAATTTCATCTGTACATAAAGGTGATGCTGTCATCTTGCAAGCAGAGAGATTATATTTATACCATGTATATGTGATGATGACATAAAAAGAAACATAGCCTTCCTGTGGACTTTCAGAAGTCAGTTAAGAAACGGCTGCAAGGAATGAAAGAATGGAGTAGGGGTTCTTAGTCTTTTGGGTCCTATAGGTAGATTTGAGTTTTCAAAACCTATAAGGCAAGGGTGAGGAACCTTGGGTTTGGGGGTCAAATGTGACCCTGTTTATTACATTTATTTCCTGCCCTTCATCCAAAAGGAATATGTACGGTGTTTGAACTCTGATATTGCTTGCCTAGATGGAGAAGAGAGAGAAGTGGGTGAGTGTATAAAGAAAGGTAAAGGTAAAGGTACCCCTGACTGTTAGGTCCAGTTGTGGACGACTCTGAGGTTGCACACTCATTTCACTCTATAGGCCGAGGGAGCCGGCATTTGTCCACAGACAGCTTCCGGGTCATGTGGCCAGCATGACTAAGTCGCTTCTGGCAAACCAGAGCAGCATACAGAAACGCCGTACCTATTTATCTACTTGCACTTTGATGTGCTTTTGAACTGCTAGGTTGGCAGGAGCAGGGACCGGGCAATGGGAGCTCACCCTGTCGCAGGGATTCGAACCGCCGACCTTCTGATCGGCAAGCCCTAGGCTCTGTGGTTTAGACCACAGCGCCACCCGCATCCCTGTGTATAAGGAAACTAGCCAACAAATTTGCATATGTTGCTCCACCCACTTCTGCCTCTGCCTTCACCCACAAGTCACCCACAATATGGCTGCATGGAGACACTTTCTCTAAATGTGTTCTCCCCTGTCTCTCTTGTGTTCTTTCTCAAGGAAGGAAGGAAGGAAGGAAGGGTGCCACATCCTATGCTGGTCCCTTCTCAAGTCTCTATGCTGGTTGAAACCTGCCTTATATGGCACAAACTTGATTAATGGGAACCTGAAAGAAGTGGAAAACAGAGAAGGGGGCTTATCTCCCACAGTTAACTAATTTTTGAAGAAACTTGAAGAAACCTCTCTCCAACTACTCTTCTGCCACACTGGCTTTATCTAAATGTCAGAATTCGCTTTTCTGACAGCAATAGCTTTAAAAATACCAGGTTTACATATATATTTTTAAAAAACACTAAAATAAAATAACTTCCTCCCCCCCCCCAGATTTCACCACTTATTTTGATGAAAACTCATTTGTCAGTCTTCTAGAAGCAAAGCTTTTTGAACCTCTATTATCTATTCATATTCAAAAGCAATCCCCGCAAAAAAAGTTAATTTCTTAGACTTAGACAGCTGACAAATATTGCAATGACTATAGTCTAAAGAAATCACATTTCCTTTTCTAAAAAAGTTAATATGCCTGAAAATGAATGTTTGCTGCCAAGGGCTTTGCTGCTGGCCTGGTCTTCACAATGAATAATAGAACTGTAATGTAAGCACCAAGAAAGGCGAGAATCGCTTAGGATTTAGTTCAGTACTTTCTTTGACCTCCCAGCACAAACTATTCAGTGAAATAAGTTACTTTTTTTTTTAACAAAAGTGGCATACTATTAAAGATGACACCATAATCTAGTCCTAATGTGGGTTCCTGTAATAAGCCTTCCCCTTTCCTAGGCATCCTTGGTTTATGTTACAAGTTACTTGTGATCCAAATAGTTCTTTCCATAGAAGGAAGGCTGGAACGGGTTATGGGAAACATAGGTATCCCTCTCCCATAGTTATACAATCATTGTTGGCATCCATCTGTCTCGAGAGACAATGGAGTGCGCCTCCGGGGGTGAAGTCACATTTATGGAGAATCACAGCATCTGTTGTGGCTGCAGAGATCAGTAACTGCTGCCTCCCACATTGTTTTTGGTGTGTTAGCAGCACCAATGTGAACTCTCTGGGGTGCAAGCCTGGGCAGTGTGTATGGACTGGGCTGGTCCTGGGCTGCCCAGATGACAAGACTCCCTTCTCACCCTTGCTAATGTGGTCCAAAGGAAAGCAGAGCAATATGTTTGATACCATATTGACTGCAGGAGTTTCTGGAAGGAGGCGTACAAGGCACCATATCCAAATGTCTAAGAGACTCCACTCCGGATTTGTGTAGGATTTACTTCTTAGCCTTTTCTTCTCCCAAAGATGTCCGGCAAGGCAGTGGCTACACATTTTTCCTTGGGGTTTACTCCCAAAGCCTTTCTCACAAATGAGTATAGCTGCAAAGCAGCAGAGGTTTAGGATCAGGGTTTTCCTTCTTCTTTCCTTCTCCCTCTACAACCTGTGCAGAATCCACCTTCTTGGCCATTGGACCCACTATTGGCTTCGTCTGCTCAATCCGCCTGAGTCTGTCTTCACATGTAGGGGAATTCCCTGACTCACCAAGAGTTTGAGACCCAATGGCTACCCTCACCTGCTTTAGCCGACCAGTCAAATCCATTTCTCAAGGTGTGGCCATTGTCACAAGCTGAGAACTTCTGGGAGCTACAAGTGAGAGCTGAATGCAGGATAGGGACCTAGAGTGGACAAACTACCCCCAGAAGGAGTGTGATGTATCTTCCACCCCTCTCCTAGCACCCCATACACCCCCATAGAATCATAGAAACATAGAATTATAGAATTGGAAATGAACTTGAGGGTCATATAGTTCAGTCCCCTTCAATGCAGGAATTTCAAGAGTCCCCCATCCAATTTGAAACCATACTGGACCTTGCTTAGCTTTGCAATTGTGCTAGCAGTTATTGCTGCAACACTAGATGTAGCACTAGATGAACAAGTCTTGTTCTGTGTTTTATGGGTTTGGGTTTTGGTTTCTAATTTTAATTCTCTTAAGTTCATTTCTCCACATTTCTACCTTAAGGTAAAGGTAAAGGTACCCCTGCCCATACGGGCCAGTCTTGACAGACTCTGGGGTTGTGCGCCCATCTCACTTAAGAGGCCAGGGGCCAGCGCTGTCCGGAGACACTTCCGGGTCACGTGGCCAGCATGACATCGCTGCTCTGGCGAGCCAGAGCCGCACACGGAAACGCCGTTTACCTTCCCGCTGGTAAGCGGTCCCTATTTATCTACTTGCACCCGGAGGTGCTTTCGAACTGCTAGGTTGGCAGGCGCTGGGACCGAGCAGCGGGAGCGCACCCCGCCGCAGGGATTCGAACCGCCGACCTTTCGATCGGCAAGTCCTAGGCGCTGAGGCTTTAACCCACAGCGCCACCTGTGTCCCCATTTCTACCTTAGATTGCAATAAATAAACAAAAATCCTCAGGAAGATTCATTAACATTTTAATGTAAATTTATCTTAATAGTCACATGTTTGTATGTAATTCTGCCTAATATTTTAGCAAAGTAATTTCTCCAAAACACTTTTGAATGGTTTTGCCAGTAATACATGCCTTCTTTTCATGCTGCACCTCTTCACACCTTCCTTGGGTGTTTTCTTTTTCCATATAGAATAGGCCTCTGAACTCTGATAATGGAGGAGACAGCAATACTCCTGAATACCAGCTGCTGGAAACCACAGAAGGGGAGAGTGTTCAAATCCTGATTGTGGGTTTCCCACTGGCATCTGGTACAGGATACTGGACTAGAAGGACCATTGGCCTGGATCAGCGGGCTTTTCTTATAATGACTGTTATCTTGCCTAAAAAGATAGTGAGAGGTGTGTGTGTGTGGAAACAAAGCTATTGCACAAATGTAAGATTCACATTCTTTGCTCCACCCACTTTTTTTCTAGCTACACTAAGGATGGACAACCTGTCCATATTTATTTTTCTCAGTTTCTCATTTTTCCAGTCTTAAGTTCAGTTTGCCACATTTTCAGTTTGTGAACAACTTTTTAAATTTCCTCATGAAAATTCACCAGCATTCCAGTACATATTTCTCCTAATTAGACATACTTTGCAATACCATTTCCCCTAATATTATGCATTTCTGCATTTTATTTCTCACTAATATATGCATTTTAATGCACATTTTACCGTGACAAAATGGAGAGCTGCATTGCAAAATTCAGAGAATTGTGAATTTCAAAAAATGGCTGTATTTAACACATTCTTTTTCAGAAAAATATGTGAATTTGGTAGGTCTGCCTTTAAATGCAAACTGAATTCAATTGCTCCCCTCATCCCTAGGCTCCACCCACCACTGGCATGTTCCCTCCCCCCAAAACAGTTGCTCAGAAGGACAGGTGGTCCTCAGGCTGGAACAGCTTCCTTGCCTCTGCATTAGCCAGGCATGTGCATTGCTAGTTTTAAGAGGTTTGCAGAGGTAGGCACTTTTGTGGAGTAAGCACATTCCCCTCTGTGTTCATTATCCTTAATCATTACAGTTGACAAGCCTTATGAAAACCATTTATTTCAATATCAATAAGTCTATTTGGAAATTACGCTTCTCTTCTCCATGCCGAAGCCAATATTTAGCTCACGTGCAAACTTTTAAAATAAAACCTTTTGATGATTTCAGGCAAATGCGAGTAATTTAAAGCATTATAAAAATGTTTATTTAAAGCGGCATCTTGGGGGCATCATAATCTAATTCACTAGATGTGTATTGGTAGGAGCCACGCTGTTATGTGGTCTGGCAGGATTTTAATGTAGATCGTAAAGTGCCTGGAAAGATATTAGCAGAGCAGCAGAGCTTCTGGCCTTAGAGTACCCAACCTCATCAGTGTTATATAAAGAACTGGCAATGGGTTTTGAGATGGTGCTAGAGGACTAGAATAAGCAACTTGACAATTTCTATTACATTTCACTACCAGGGAGGCCTTTTCAATCCGCTTGCAAAGTTGAGTTGGTTAACCTTTCGGCCACACAAAAGCAGAGGGAGAAATTGCCATGATGCGCTGTAGTTACAGTTATGTAAAGCTTGCAATGCTACCCAAACCAACATGGAAGCCACCCAAACATGGGCCTTGCCAGCTGCTGTGTGTGTGTGTGATTCAGGCCACAAAGAGGAGGTGAACTAAGCCCTGCATGAACCCCATTAAAAACTATTGCAACAGAAGCACAGAAAAACTTACAAATTATTAGCTGAGCATACAGAAGCTTTTTATTCTCTGGGTTACTTTCTCATTTCTGCCTGTGTTCCAGAAAGTCGAGGCAAATGCCCACCCTCCGTGTCTAGTGGCTAGAAGAGGGATTTGATTCTTTTACTGCCCAAATTGTATCCTACACCCTCTGGCAGATGGAGCTGAATGCAATCAGAGATTAATTTGTCTAAATTAACAACTGCCTGGGGCAAAACGAGAACAAGTCCCTTTCAAGCAGGTATCATTCTGACCACTTGGGATTACGGCTTAATGTTGACAGCAATCTTATCTGATATGTGTATAGGCAATTTCGAAACAGAAATGTGAATCATGTGGCAAGAAAATCCCCTGCTGATATCAAGATGAAGCAATAATGGAGACAACAGAGAACTATCACTAAGATATAAGGGGTATAAAGATATAAAGAAAGAGCACACAGAGATAAGCTGATTGGCAAAGCTCAGGATTCATAAAATTCAAGTGCCACAGATGGGAATGCCTGAAATGTCGCCTACTTCTCCCAGCTGTTTTTCAGTTGATTTTAGACATGGCATGGGACAATAGAAAGGGAAGAGAAGGAGGGCTGAAGGCATGTGGCAAGTCAGATCACATTTAAACATATAAACATGCTCAAAAGGAAAATAACATCACAATGTATCAGAGCCAGTGTGGTGTAGTGGTTAGAGTGTTGGGCTAGGGCATGAGAGACAAGGGTTCAAATCCCTACTCAGCCATGATTCTCACTGGGTGACCTTGGGCCAGTCACTCACTCTCAGCCTAATCTACCTCAAAGGGTTGTTGTGAGGATAAAATGGGGAGAACTATGTATGCCACCTTGAGCTCCTTCGAGAAAAGGTAGGATATAAATGGGACACGGGTGGCGCTGTGGGCTAAACCACAGAGCCTAGGACTTGCCGATCAGAAGGTTGACGGTTCGAATCCCAGCAACGGGGTGAGCTCCCATTGCTCGGTCCCTGCTCCTGCCAACCTAGCAGTTCGAAAGCACATCAAAGTGCAAGTAGATAAATAGGTACCGCTCCGGCGGGAAGGTAAACGGCGTTTCCATGCGCTGCTCTGGTTCACCAGAAACGACTTAGTCATGCTGGCCACATGACCCAGAAGCTGTACGCTGGCTCCCTTGGCCAATAAAACGAGATGAGTGCCGCAACCCCAGAGTTGGTCATGACTGGACCTAATGGTCAGGGGTCCCTTTACCTTTACCTTAGGTATGCCACCTTGAGCTCCTTCGAGAAAAGGTAGGATATAAATTACATAAGCAAGCAAGCAAATCTTATTACTTATTCCCACCATCTGTGTTAGTTCAGAAACTAGCTCCCAGAAACACACATTATGGTCCCAGGGCATGGTTTGAAGGCCCATGACGGTGCCACCTTTCTGAAGCTAAGGAGGACTCATTCTGGTCAATGCTTAGGAACCGTCTGCATGTAGGAACTACATTCAAGTAACTACATTTCCCAGGATTCCTTGGAGAAAGCTATGATTTTTTAAACTGGCATGATACTGTTTAAAAAGGATAATGCAGATGGCCCCCAGCTTTTCTTGATCATACCCCACCACCTATGGAAAAAAACAACAACAACCCAAACTTTATATATTCTGCAACTTGGCTTTTAGGCGCTAGAACTTTTAGCACATAAGTGAAATGCCAAGGAGCTGTGCTGGCATTTGTGCATAACCCATGGCTCTGCAGCTCTACAAAGCACACCTGGCATATGGCAATTGGGTCACTGACCAATTCTTGAGCATCACTGCCTTTCCCCTGCAAATGTACCAAAGAGGATTCAAATTGTCCTTTTGGGAACAATGCAATCAGCTACTACAATCTGTTGAATTTCAGCAAGAACAGCCGCTCTATTAACGGTCACACTTGCCAGGGAACTTGCAATGAAACTGGCATTGCTATTTTGCCTTATCTGTATATACTTCTATACTGCTTCTCAGTACTCTTTAATTTTCTGAACAAAGATCAGTGGTCTGAAGTTAATTTCGTCCATGCATTAAGCTGTAAAATAAATCCCCCCTTTTTAAAGTAGAAGTCATCTAAAATACTGTTTAAAAATATTGGGAGAAGGAGATCCTCCAAAAAGTATTTGAATATTTAGCATAGTGAATTCTGTAGTATATTGTACTTATTATGGGTATTACATTAAATTCCCACAGCAGTTTACATCAAAATGAAAGTTAGAGCAGTAATTCACTTCACTTAGGAAATTAAAGGTGTGGGTTTTTAAAACACAATTTTGTATATTACTGTGGCAAAAAAAATAAATAAAATCAACCGAGTTAGTATTTTGAAGCATTAAAAATACCCAAAGGAAATGAGGTTTTTTAAAAAAATGCATAGATCATGCAACAATAAAATATGTTATGAAGACTCCCATAGTACCTCTGACTCACCACAATTGGAGTTTCAAGTGGCAGGGTAAATTGCAAAGAGAGTATGCGATTTTTGCAATGAGCAATGGGATCCTGAATCTTATTTCTATTGCAGATGACTAGTTTGCTAATACAATATTAAGTTTATTACTCAGTAGTGTCAAAACAGCAGCACTGTGCTGTAGCATTGCTGCAGAGTAGAAACAAATCAAGGAAATGAAGACCTCTTTGGAGATCTTTCCTAGGGGAGCATGCTCAGGATGGGCTGGTACAACAAGCTCACTAGGGCACAAGCTGTGTGGGTGGAATAAAATAAATGAACTCTGCACTCTGGGGTAGGCATGTCCCAGGCATTCATAATAATCTTCTCTGTTTCATACATCATTGATATATATATTTTTAAAAATTATAAACTATCTTTCATCCAAAAATAGATTTCAGGACACTGTACAAAGAAATGCAAGGCCACAAAAACATTTATTCTTGGGACCAATTCCAGAATGTGGAGGTAGGGGGTTGTTGCTTGAAACTTTGGCAGTTCTGTGAGGAGCTATTCTTACCCCTGTGCTGTTTAACATCCACAGGAAACTGCAGGGAGGTTGAGATGCTAGCTGGATGTGAATGGCACCCACCTCTCTCTCTCATTTGTATCAGATGCAGGTAAGGCTGTGGACATAATGGATTGGGGCCTGAGTGCAGTAAGGTGTCATGGGTCAGGAGTAGGCTTCACCTGCTGAGCAGCAGCCTGAAGGAGAAAGCAAAGTGACTCCATCTGCTGCTGATCGGCCTTCTTGCTCCTGATGAGAACCAGATGGCTCCAGCTTTCTGAAGCAGGATTTCCAGCCTCAGTCAGTCGCTGGAAACAACGTGTCATTCCTGGCTGGACCTTGCTGCTTCTTGTGACTCTGGACCCTCAGCTTTCTTGACCCCTGGATCATCTGACTACATGAACTGAGATATTCCTGACCTTAGGACTGGACTGAACCTTGTACAGGGCGAGTCCTTTAAAAGGGTACACATGTTCCACGGGGCCTCTTTTAAAAGACTCACCCTGTATAGTGGTACCTTGGATTCAGAACTTAATTCGTTCTGGAGGTCTGTCCTTAACCTGAAACTGTTCTAAACCTGAAGCACCACTTTAGTTAATGGGACCTCCCACTGCCACCACGCCGCTGCTGCACAATTTCTGTTCTCATCCTGAAGCAAAGTTCTTAACCTGAGGTACTATTTCTGGGTTAGCGGAGTCTGTAACCTGAAGCATCTGTAACCCGAGGTACCACTGTATATGGACTCTGTCTCCAGAAAAGTACCTGCCTGAGACTTGGCTGGTTGGCTCGCTTCTCCCTCTACCGAGTTCTGCTGTGGTTGGCAGCGCGGGACCACAACATAAGGGACTGTATAAAAATGAATACACTGAGTCCATATAAGACAAAAGTACAGTTACTCTGTGGTTTGTCCACTTGTGTGAGTGGTATTTAGCCTGTTAAGGAAGGAGTTGCAGTCCCCCTAAAGCAGGGCTGGGGTATCCTTGGCCCTCCATATATTAGACTGCAATTCTTATCACCCCTGGCCATTGACCATGCTGACAGTGGACAATGGAGTCCAGCAACATCTAAAGGACCACAGGTTTCCCACCCCTAGGACTACTTTCTCCTGAAAGTGGCTCCCCTTAGGGCTTGGCATTCCTGCATTCAACACCTCCTTTCTTTGATCTTTGTGTTACGCTGGCTTCTTACACCTATAAATCAACTTTCACTCCTATATTAGGTGTCTGAAAACACCTGAAAACCCCAGGTTCTTAATTTTGTATCGGGTAGCAGCAACAGAAGGTGCAGCCTGATAGGAACATTCACCCGCTGTCAGTTGCCTCCCTTAACTAAGTTAGTCTGATTTGCCTTTTCTTGTGGAAATATTATTTGTGCCGTGCTTTGGGAAATGGTGAACAAGGAGAAGCTGATATTACCAGCCTGCTGCAGAGATACATGGTGACTTGCTGGGTACAAAGTTTCTCTAGGCTCAAAGGTTTTGGTTCATTCCTGGTTCCTGGAAACCTTCCACCTCCAAGAAACTAAATTTACACCAGCAGATTAACTCACTCTGTGGAGCGACATTACCAAGCTGTCTCCAAAAGAGTAAGCAGCTGCTGGAATGAAAACTAGGGATAGAAGGCTGGGGAAGAAATTCCATCACTTTGTGAGTCATTTGTTGAAAGCCAACTCCAAGTACATGGGAAGATCAAAAATGCCTTTCTCTCTGACATAATCAATCAAAATGCTCTATGTGAAAAGCTACTCTTCGTTTATGTTTATGGAGTCCTGTCAGCTATACAAGTAATTACACAACAACTCCTGTCAACACCTATTTAAATTAAGTTTCAATACTGATACAGAGCAGTCTAATGTTTAGCTCTGCTTGGTCCAAAGGGTTTCATTCCTGATGCCTCAAAATGTCTCTTTTGTGATAAGTGGACAAAAGAGGCTTTTGGGGGGCGGGGTGGGTGGGTATTGGGTTAACGCTTTTTATATATTGTGATCTTGTTGTGAACCACCCTGAGACCTCCAGGTTTAGGGCAGTGTATAGGTTGAAAAATAAATAAATAAATAAATAAATAAATAAATAAATAAATAAATAAAGCCCTATTAGACATAGTACTCTGTGCTGAATCTGCCAAAAAGGTGGATTTTGTTTGCTTGTACAATTAATCCTTCAGACTGAGCCAATAATAATAATAATAATAATAATAATAATAATAATAATAATTTATTATTTATACCCCGCCCATCTGGCTGGGCTTCCCCAGCCACTCTGGGCGGCTTCCAAAAAAATATTAAAATACTATAATACATCAAACATTAAAAACTTCCTAAACAGGGCTGCCTTTAGATGCCTTCTGAAAGTCTGGTAGTTGTTATTTTCTTTGACATCTGGTGGGAGGGCGTTCCACAGGGAAGGCGCCACTACCAAGAAGGCCCTCTCCTGGTTCCCTGTAACTTGGCTTCTCGCAGTGAGGGAACCGCCAGAAGGCGCTCGGTGCTGGACCTCAGTGTCCGGATAGAATGATGGGGGTGGAGACGCTCCTTCAGTTATACTGGACCAAGGCCGTTTAGGGCTTTAAAGGTCAGCACCAACACTTTGAATTGTGCTCGGAAACGTATAAAGCTTATTCTGAACTGGTATCTCAGATTTCTATCATTCCTTCATCATCGTATTTCTACAACATAAAATTTCTTCCACAGTGTTGATGTTTGAGAGTATGCAGATGCTTTCTGTCATGAAAGTAGACAACGGTGGCTTAGACTTATATAATATAATGTAATATATTGACTTATATTGGAGGAATGGGATGAGGAGGAAATTAAGTTTGAATTCACATTTTAATGCATATTTACCCAATTTGAACTTTCCAAAACAAATATGCAAACCAAAACACAGCAATCCTTTGAAATTTGTGCTTCTCCAAATTTTGCAATGCACTTGTCCAAACAAAACTCAAAGGAAGTTTCTGTCAAAAATGTGTATATTAAAATTTCATACAAATATATATATATATATATATATATATATATATATATATATATATATTGTGTGTGTGTGTGTTCTATTTAAATTATTTATCAAGCAGTATTCATCATTCACACAATCCAAGAAAGAGAAACATGAAATATTTTTATACTAGTAGGAATTCATGCTAAAGTGCTGACAATTTTTGGTGAGGATTTAAAAAAAAAATGTGTACATGGAAATGAGATGAACTGAATTTAAGAAGGAGAAACTAAAAGTCATGGACAGATTTATCTATTCCTAAAACGTAGTAATGAACTATAGAAGGAGCAAAAGTAAAACTTTCCTATTGCTTATGGAAATAGAAACCTAAAACTTCTAAGACTGCATAAACATACACATAACCTGATGAGGATAACAACAACAACAACAACAACAACAACAACAACAACAACAACAACAACATCAGCAATGAGAATAATAATACAGTGGAATGGAAGCAGCCTGTAATTTTTTCAATTCTAATCTTTTAGTTGACAAACGAGCAGCATTTAACATGAAATTAAAGTGGGTATTTAATCCATTATTCTCTATTATATGGGTTGTAATGAATGAAACAGAAATAATGAGGAAATGACATTCAATTTTTTAAATGGATGATTTTATAACCGGCAAACAAATCTTTCATTGTTATATTATAACAATGTAACATTTTATTATTCAAAAGCAGGGACAGATAATGACTCTAAAATGGTAAAAAATAGTAGCATACTAAAAAATCATAAGCCCAGAAGAAGGGATGTGGGTGGCGCTGTGGTCTAAACCACTGAGCCTCCTGGGCTTGCTGATCAGAAGGTTGGCGGTTCGAATCCGCACAACGGGGTGAGCTCCAGTTGCTCTGTCCCAGCTCCTGCCTACCTAGCAGTTCGAAAGCACGCCAGTACAAGTAGATAAATAAGTACCACTGTGGTGGGAAGGTAAATGGCATTTCCGTGCGCTCTGGCTTCTGTCCAAATTGGTGGACATCAATGTCTCCTGGAGTAGTGATTTCTCAAGTTTGACTATGCGCTGCGTGAAGAATTACTTTCTTTTATCCATCCTAAATCTTCCAACATTCAGTTGGAAGGGGAAATCAGGGCATTCAAGGATCCAATCAGAAAGGGAGACTTCTGTAATTCCAGAATGTCCCAGGAAAATCAGCATGGTTGAGGGGTATCTGATTGTTGGGTGAAGGGTGGTACACAAATTTTAAAAAGATTATTGGAGAATAATGATGCTAGAAGGTGTCTGATAGGCTAGATTTCAGCATAAATGAGGCTGGCAGGTTATAGTGGATCAACAATGCGGCCTACTGTTTAAAAATGTCATTGCAAAGATACTGCTGACTAGTGGAGGTAGCCATCTTCCCCCACCCTTATTTATAATAGGACTGAAGAAAGCAAGATGGGGTTCTCCTTTCACCTTCAGCAATGCTCAGTGTCATGGCAAAGTTTTGTAAAAGAAAGGAAAGACACCTTCCAAACCTTCTGCAATCTCTTTTCTTAATGGCAAGCTCCATACCCGGCCGCATTGAAAATTATTTGGTGCCCTCTGCTGTTGTTTAGTCATGTCTGACTCTTCGTGACCCTCTACCCCTCTTCAAAGCCTCACTTTGTGGAGTCAAATAGCCCTGTGAAGATGGAGGAGGAATTTTGATCCGGCGTTAACATTTTGGACAAGATGTTGCCAAAGTTAAGCACTTCAAAGTTCCAGCTGATTTAAATGCAAGAAAGGAAAGTAAAGCCTGTGTTCAAGTGAAACTGATGGGTTTGAAAAGTGCTTACTTTTGACTGGTTGGCACCCTTTCTATTTACATTCAGCAAAACATCCCAGCCTCTCAAGCATTTTGATTTCATGTTAAGGCATAAAATGCCATTAAAATTAACAGGCGCTTGTAAAAAAGAATGTGTCAAACTGTCAATTTGGGGATATTAAATTATTCCATTGTCATAACTCAATGCATCAGTGGTTAATGTGCTTGCAATGAATTATTGCTAATTGAAGGACAGTAGTTATTTTGCATGGCATATGGGCATTTGATGGAGGGGTCATCTGCTGTAATCGAATTTCGTTAAGTGCCGAGAATTACAGAAGGGAGGCACATATCCACGAAAAAACTACCGTATTTTTCGCTCTATAAGGCGCACCAGACCACAAGATGCATCTAGTTTTTGGAGGAGGAAAACAAGAAAAAAAATAGTCTGAATCTCAGAAGCCAGAACAGCAAGAGGGATCAATGTGCAGTGAAAGCAGCAATCCCTCTTGCTGTTCTGGCTTCTGGGATAGCTGCACAGCCTGCATTCGCTCCATAAGACGCACACACATTTCCCCTTACTTTTTAGGAGGGAAAAAGTGAGTCTTATAGAGCAAAAAATACGGTATTTCTAATTGTCAGATGTGCCAAACCTTAAAACAACCCTGTCCTCTATTATTACTACTTGTTTATTTGTTTGTTGCAGAAAATTGTTTTCAAAAGTTGTAAGCAGTAAAGAGGTTCCATCTTTAATAGGTGTGCATGTTACGTTATAAAAGCTTCCTGAAACAGGAAGGTTTTCAGAGCATGCTTTAAAATAGAGAGGCTTGAGTAGGCCTTCCTGCAGAGAGAGAGGGCTCATCCACACTTGTTCCTTGCTTTCTGCAAGGTTTTGATTTTGTCCCACAGCTTTCCCCAGTGAAATATACTTGAAGTTGAGTGTTGATTTCATGCTCTTTATTTCAGCTCATGGTAAACAGTGAGTGAGTGCTTTCTCCCAAAACCTCTGGCTATATATACATTATTTACACAATGGGTCCCGTGTGATTGGCTGATTCAACTCCCATCCTGGAGCCTGATTGGACTGTTCCTGCAGGCCAATCAGGTTGCTGATTCACTTCCTCCTGGAGCCTGTTTGGGCGGCTCCTGCAGACCAATCAGGTTGCTGCCAATCAGGATGCTTCCTACCTGCCTATTGTTCTAGGATCCAAGCTCAGTACATAACACCCAGGAAAAAACCTGCGGTTTACTGTTGAATTGTAACAAATATCAATCAGGTTTCCAGCGGTGGGTTTTCCTACTAAAAGCGGCTGGGCAAAAGAAAAGTTAAGCAAAAGATTTGATGTGAATGATTTGGAAATCATTTGTGTGAAAAGTTTAAACCGCTATGAGAATGGACAGAACACAGGGCACCCTAAATGGTCGTTCATTCAAGTGCTATACAATAAGCCAATATGCCAAAGGTGTGATAAATTTTAAAATGGCTGCCATAATTTTTTGTTAATCTGGTTTTAGAAGTAGATCCACGTAATTTCTTTTCAGTTTTGGCAGGAAGCCTTAACTTAATGATTATAGGGAGGAAAGTGCATAGAACTGACTTGCAGAATATCCAAGCTGAAGGCAGTAACACTAGGCAACAAAAACAAAAGGAGCTAAAAATTCCGATGAATTGTCTTGTGAACAATGTGCAAGTATTGTCCTCTTATAATTGCTGTCAGAGGATTTGCCTAGCTAAGTTCTTTTGAAAGATAAGACAAAAAAATGGAGGTTGTCCTATACATCAGTTACTCTAAATGATGCTATAACAAATTTAGTTGCTAGTAGAGCAAGACTTGAAAAGATGGTGGTTTGATGGATGCTGCTGGAATTTGCCTCTAGGGGTTTCATATCCATGGCTGAACTTTTGAACTTAGTCTTCAAAATATTCGATTTCCCTTTAAAATTCCTAACAAGAGGGGCAATAACCTGAGATCATCAGATCAAGAAAACACAGACAGTTGTGAAAGAGATCCAGATACACCTGAGGACCTGATTGGAACTCACCCAACCTTCTAGGGGCTGCATTTTAAAGTTGGACAAGGCAAAACAGAACATCCTCCTCCTTCAAAAGACTGGGGGGAATGGGATGTCCATCAAGCCCCATCCCTCATTTCACAAACACACATGCACCATATACCAGGCACAACACATGTTTTCTCCCATGCATATGCATAAATGCAGCCTCATCCATACAATCTCACGGACCAGACACGCAGGCAGGCATGACCCTAAGTTATTAAGGCCCTTAGCTACAAAGAGAACATAACAAACAAACCTTCCCTTCTAATTCCTGCTGATGATGGCAGTGAAGATGAAAAAATAGGGCAGGGCAGAGAAAAGTCTCTTCAGTGACATTGGTCCTCAGGTAACTTGAGACCTTGGCCTGTCTGGAATTTCTCTCAGCATATAGAATTGGTAGTATATGTTGTGTGGCGATTCCCGCCCCCTCCCACAGTTGGAATAAATAAAGAAGCCAAACACAAGAATTTAGGTTAATGGGCGAAAAATGGCCACAACTTTATTGATTACAGGTAAGAGCGGTATTGGCTTTAGGCATTGGCCCTATCAGACTAACCGGTATAAAACTGGGAAGGGTTAAGCACCAACAGGGGAGCCCCCAAGATGCACATCCCTAGGCGCTCCCCGAGGGGTTACCGCTCAGAAGCGCGCTTTAGGCCCTAGCCTCCATAGGTTTTGGACGAGGCAACGCCCCCCGGAGTCCTTTAACGAACTACCCTTCAACATTTGGGGGAGGTGATGGCGTTCCTCCCCCCCAACTCATTTGCATAATAATACCCCTGCCAATGCCTAACCGCCCAAACCAAGGTATTGTGACGTTTTGCTACGAGGTAGGCAAAAAAACCAAGTGGCTTCCGAAATACTGCCAATTAGCCAATTGGAAAAACTCCTACCAGGCCCCTTGCGGCGACCAGCCGAAGTCCATAGCAAAGTCCAAATGCAAACCTAAAGGGTGGGTGGGTGGGAAACTGCAGCTGGCTGAAAGAAAAGAAAGGGGCTGCCCCGACCTTAAATGACCTGTCCTAACCCCACCCCTGACGCCAGCCGATTGGCTGGTGTGGTAAGAGTTAATCCCCAGGATTCCCAAGTCCCGCGGGGCTGAGCTAGCCCCGCGAGGTTGCAGATGGGGGCGTGAGCCCACAATCCCCCCCTCCTTATGTCGGGAGTGGCTTTCTGGTTTATCTCAAGCGCTATTTAGGCATTCAAAGAATGCATGGGGGAAGTGTAAAGAAGGCATGTGGGGCTTCATGTGCCAGTCCTACCCTCAGTGTCCCCATAGCTGACACACATGG
This sequence comes from Podarcis cretensis, assembly GCF_951804945.1. Taxonomy (NCBI): domain Eukaryota; kingdom Metazoa; phylum Chordata; class Lepidosauria; order Squamata; family Lacertidae; genus Podarcis; species Podarcis cretensis. The sequence continues at coordinate 40,503,461 of NC_137180.1, forward strand.
CCCACCCTTCATGGCATTGGGTTCAGTTGGGCCACAACTTTTCAACAAAAGGAGGTCTGCCATGGATCAATCTGGGAGGGCTTAAATGAAGGCACATCTAAGGGCTAAATGGAACAATCGCTTAAGCTGCTACTCCGTCACCATAACAGAAATAGAGACATTTCTCTATAGCCTTAGCGGGGAAGTTCCCATTGCTGCCACGTAGGAACATTCAAAAAATAAGCACACCCCCCCGCCCCACCACCCCAGTAAGAACCCCAGTGCATGTAATTATTTGAGGGAAAGAAATATACATAGCAGCAACTCCACACAAGCAGCAAACATCTTTGATGAGATAAGAGATTTTCTGAAGGGTCCCTCTTAGAGTGTTTCACTGAATGTGCATGGAAGCCTCTGCCTAATCCGGAATCAGGGTTCCTGATCAGCCAGAGGCTTCTAGGTACATTAATCCAAACACATCTAGAGGTCTCCTTCCTCCCCATTGTCATGTTTATATTCCCTGTTCAGGCATAACACCTGATCAGAGCACTTACCTCATGTGAATGAGAAAATATTTGCCTAGAATACGTCAATACTATCCTGTGGCACACCTACTGACAATCTGTTTTTGAAATACTAATAGAGTATTAATGTCTCTTGTTTGCCTGAAATCAAAATAAGATTAAGGCTTAATATATATATCTCATGCTGAGATATATATATATATATCACACAAATGCAAATAGTTTTTCTCAGCATGAGTTTTTAAATTCTCTTGCAGGCAACAATATTTTAATAGATAGCATTCTTCAAAGCATTAATAACAAAATCCTAAAACTGTACATTAGCAATAATATGCACATTTACTGGTTTGCCTCTGTGAACTGATAGTTATTTATGGAACAGTAAGTTGATCTTACAATATGTTTTCTAATTCAATGCTTCTACACAAAAGTAGTTCAGGCTTCAATCCTGCATCTTTTTCCCTGGAAATATGCACCCCTGAAGTCAATGGGTTCATCTAGTGATAGCTATAGTGAGAAAATTGCTGTGATCCTATGAACATGAGAATAAGCTGAACTCAATGGGGCTTGCTTCTCAATGAATATGGATAGGATTTCACTATTAATGTTTATAACAAGGAACCATTATTCATTCATTCACATGAATAAGATACCTAATCCTGCATTTTGAATCATTCAGAGCTTCCTCTTGTGAAAGTCTCCTTCCAACCAATAGAGAAGCTCCGTAATCATGTCACATGACTAGGAGTTTCACCCCTGAAAAACAGTATCTAACCTAAAGTGTAGTGGAAAAAGATGATTTACATGTCATTATAGAATTACTATAATGTTGCTATTTTTTCCAGTGGTTAGACTATGTCCTTGAACTCTGATAATAACTCTTTCTTGCCAACATGGAAGAAACATGGGGATATGCAATGTGTGTAGCCTACATTACAAAGGAAGCATGTACATTCATTGCTCTGCCCATTTCCCCGTCTGGTCCTGCTCAACACTGGCATGTGGCCCCGAGAAGATTTCCAAAAAGAGAATGTGGCCCTCATTCTCCTTAAAAGCTAAAGGGACCGCTGACCATTAGGTCCAGTCGTGACCGACTCTGGGGTTGCGGCGCTCATCTTGCTTTATTGGCCGAGGGAGCTGGCGTACAGCTTCCGGGTCATGTGGCCAGCGTGACTAAGCCGCTTTTGGCGAACCAGAGCAGCACACGGAAATGCCGTTTACCTTCCCACTGGAGCGGTACCTATTTATCTACTTGCACTTTGTGCTTTTGAACTGCTAGGTTGGTAGGAGCAGGGACCGAACAATGGGAGCTCACCCCATCGCAGGGATTCGAACTGCCGACCTTCTGATCGCCAAGTCCTAGGCTCTGTGGTTTAACCCACAGCGCCACCTGCGTCCCTTACCCCTTACCCCTGCTTTAAAGTTTTCAGTATTAGTATCACCAGCTATTTCCCCTAGATACACATCAGAAACACATTGATAGCAATGGCACAATAAAGCAGATTTAGAGAAACCATCCCAGTTTCTGATTTGATCCTGGAATGTCCCACTTTTCCTTAAGCTGTCTCTATTTTCACTGGAAGAATGTTGGAGGGTATGGAGTTATCCGCCCCCTGAGCTGTCTGAAGACATAGGGAATGTTTTTTTTAACGTCTAATGTTTTATTATGCTTTTATATATGCTGGAAGCCACACAACAAAAACCTGAAACATTTGTGGTATAAAAAATTATAGGAGTTCAGCTGGAAGCTATAGGACATGCACAGATTGGAAATGAAGCACTTTGTCTGCCCCAGACCTTTTGCAGACACAAATAGTGTTGCCAGCAGGGTTCCATATAATCACCCCGATATCCTCATAATCTGCTGGGTTTTTTTAGACTGGAGAAAATTCCAAGTCACTCACTTATTCTAGTATGACTGATAGATTTTTCAAAGCTGTTTAACTATGATTACACTATCATAACCTTGATTCTTTTGCAATCAAAGCATTGAGTTGCATCCCTCCCATATCATTGTCTCTCAGAACGTTATATTTCCAGATTAATTATAGCACAAATAAAATCCTCCATCTCCTGTGTCTTTCATTAAAGGAGCTGCCAATTCTTTATCTGACCCATCCCTCTACATCATTCCTGAGGGTCATAATCAAGGTGTTATGTCATTTACCTCTCCTTCATCTCTTCTGGGTGCAGCCCCCCTCACCTGGCGGTGGGGGCATTCCCTCATTGTAAATTAGCAGAGTGAGCCTGTCCAACAGTAAGGGAGAACAAGGAGAATTATGAGGACACACATCCTTACATTATGTTCCAATCCCTTTGTTTGGATATGAACTTCAAGCTGTCATTCGCACACCAAGGGCAACAGCATAGCCGGTGCTTCCATTAGTCAGACTGAGGCAACTGTCTCAGGTGGTGGGCACAGGGGCAGTGAATTAGTGCCTCAGATGGCTCCAATCTGCTCACCCTTTCCTTCCTCTCTCTTTGAAAGTCCTAAAGGGTCCTCAAAGGGAAGCTTTCTGGGCAAGCTGGCTGTGAGGATGCCCCTGATGCTACCGCAGTTTGCTGTGGTGGCATAAGCTGCTGAAAAGCATTTCCCTCCTGATTTTAGGCATCATTAGCCACCACAGCAGTGGCACGGGGACTTTCATGGCCACCTCACTCAGAACGTCTTGCTCTGAGCACCCACTAGGTACTTTCTGGAATGAGGCAGAATGTAGAGGGCACAAGAAACAAGCAAAACAAAACAAAAACTGGGGAGGAGAAGGGTGTGCAGCCACTGCTTTCATAAAGAGGAGGCTGGACAACAGAGATGGGAAATGAAGGGAAGGGAAGGGAAGGGAAGGGAAGGGAAGGGAAGGGAAGGGAAGGGAAGACTGATGGCTTGGGTAGTCCAATCTCTTGTACAAGCTCTGGGCAATAGATTTTCATGTTCAGCGGTAGACTGTGTGGGGTTGGGGTTGGAATTGTCCCAAGACACATGCTGTACTTAAAAGCATGGAAACAGCTTTGATGCATACGCTGCATTGGAAAAATTCAGGAAAAGGTGAAGTAACAGTATGGGAAATGGTTCGGCAGCACACACAGGGGGATTTTTTTTGTGCTTCGTGACTTTTTTTGTCACGGAATCAAAGCACCCACCAAGAGAGAAAACATCTTTATGTATGAACTTCACTTTTATTCGCAGAATTTATGGCCTCAAGCCATGAAAGTGAACCTCTCCCTGCTGTCATTTGACAAGCTCCCAGATTCCTGAGGTCTGTGCACAGTTTGGCAAAGGACTACAACCTGTGTAATAAGACGGCGAAAGTTTTGTACATGACAAAACAGGTCAGGAACTTGCAAAAACGTTTTTTGCAGCTTCCCTGCAGGAAATTACACCAGTTACTCTGTAACTCGCTTAACTAGGTTTGAAATGAAATTTTGTGGCGAAGGGAGACTTTTATTTGTCTTTATTACTATCATTATTCTATTTAGCGGCCAAGTGACAAAGCATAGCATTGTGTTTCGCTTGACCATATGATGACATATTTAAAACGTTAGTCCCTGGAGCAGACGGGCAAAAAGGCTTTCCTGGAATGGGTAGAGAAAGGAGGTTAGCATAGGAAGCCTCAGACACAACAAGCTTACCCAAATGCTTTAAAAAATATAATTGAAAATGTAGCTTTTAAAATAGTGTTGGTGCTCAAAGCTCAAAAACAGTTATTTAGTTTAACCAATAAGAGAAGAATTCAATGTAGCACTAAGTAAAAGTCCCTTAGTGGTGTACTAGATGCTCTAGCAGAATGGCTTGTGCAAGAGAAGGGAGCCAGCTTGGTTCTTGTAGCACAACCTGTTGCACAACAAGTGTCTGCTAGTGCACCTCTTGCGCAGGATTTCATAATGTGCAACCATTATTCTTGCCCTTACACTAGCCAAAGAGCCCTTGTGTTAGCGGTAAGATAACACTGAAACTGAGCCAGTGCATTTAATCCAAATGTGCTCATGTTATCCTCTGTGGTTTGAAATGTACAATTTTATTTTAAATAGATTGGGGGGGGGGGTCATGCAGATGTGCATTGCCCACAGCTTTCCCACCTGGCTGTTGCTGGTTGTCTCTCTAACATGATCTTCCTATACCTGGTGCCCTCCCAAATCATGGTACATGCTGGCTAGAAGTGCTTTTATTTTAGCTATTTAAATATATATTTTACACCGCTTATCATTACAAACAAATCACAGAGTGGTTTACAAAGATAGGGGGAAAACTCACATTAAATTTGTTCCGATAAAAGCAGTGTTACAGATACCAACATTAGTACAGGGTAGCTGAACTCCACCTCCCAGCAGACCCAACTAACATTAACCATGATGTCTGGGGCTACTGGATTTGCAGTCCAAAATATTTGGATGGCATCAGATCAGGGCTGGATTTATGTTTGATGAGGCCCTAAGCTACTGAAGGTAATGGGGCCCTTTATATGTCCAGCTGTCCTTTGTCACAAACAAATTGCCGCTGTTTTTGTGTGTTGAATATATGCTATATGGTAATTTATGGACCTAATAGGTATCTAAAGCCATTTGCACATAACAAAATATGAATTTTATCAAAGTAATTGTTGAACTGAAATACAATTAAGAAGAAGTATATTAATAGCGAAATACAATTAAGAAGAAGTGTATTAATAGTGAAATAATTATTAAGCTCTAACTGTATGTAGGTTTTATTTTATTTGGTTTTTTATCTTATATTTTGGACATGTACATCCAGTGGTTTTTTCCTTTAATTTTTTGGGGGGACCCTCAAGAGAGTGGGGCCCTAAGCTATAGCTTATTTAGCTTATATGTAAATCCGGCAATACATCAGATTGAAGATTGTTTCTCTTATACAACCATCTCCAACCTGGTGCTCTCCAGATATGTTAGGCTCCAACTCCTGTCAACCCCAGCCATGATGACCATCAGTTGGGTATGATGAGTGCTGGAGTCCAACACATTGGGCTGACAAGGGCTGAAAAAAAGACTTCTCTCATGTTGTGTTTTCCTGTGCCCCTGACACCAGCCCTACCTTGCAGATTTCGTATGACCGGGAAGAATAAAGGAGTTCTTTCACAGCTTGACTTTGGCTGGAGCTGAAGCTAGCCAGATCAACTTGCTTAGGAAAGAATGACAGGTGAGACTAGATGGAAGGAACTTAGGAAGTTAGACATTTCCTCTGAGCCAACCAAAATATAGGGTATTAGGGCCGCTCTGTGTACTCAGTTATATCTTAAGTTTGGACCTTTACAGCTTCTTTCATGAGCAGAATTCTCGTTCTAAGAATGGTCTTCTTTAGTCTGCAGAGTAAAAAATTGAATCTAATACTATGTACTTTAGGTGGTACCTAAATCCATAAATGGCTTCAATCTATTTGGAGTGTCAGGAAATAAATACACTGAGGATTTGTATCCACTGATGTCTGTTAAATAACATGTGCCTTCTCATTATTTTATTAATCACTTGCAAAGAAAGAAATCTGAGGCACAAGCTTGATAGGTCATTGTCAAGAAGTTCCAATTTATTATTATTATTTTAAGTACTAAAGCTGGGAAAGTTGGTTATTTAAAAACATTACCAGTTTAATCAGCAAAGTTGGTAAAAGTTGAAAACAGCTACATAGGGCAGCTGATTCTGAAACTTTCTGCATGGTAAATTATCCAGTTTCTCCTACTTTTTATAAATGAACTTTTGGTGCTAATTAATGCAAATAGCTTGACAGGTGTTCATCCAGGTTGCCTGGTGCTGCTTTAAAAACCAATTATTTGATGAGGATTTCTGTGACTGCTTAAATGACACATTTGTGCATTTGCAGAGGCTGAAGCAATTTCTTCTGATGATAGTGTGGTTTTGATTGGCCTGGTTTGATTACTGTCTGTCTGGGTTATTCTTGATGGCAGGTGATATGGAATATACCTCATTAGGATAACTTGATTACTTCCTTTTACTCTTGTCCACCTTCCTATGCCTTAAAGAAAAACTAAAGTTTTTTTTTTAGAGTTTTTGGCTAATCCATATAAATGGCCTGTTGATTTAATATGGTTATTCTCTTTTAAAGCCTGAGTTGACACCCTTAACATGGATAAGGGTACCTGTTATGAAATATGGTTAATCCATTATCAACAGAGATCAGTAAAAACTGGTGGGAAATGCTAGTGTTGTAGAAAATTCCAGAATTTGCCTATGCACTGTGTGAAGAAGGACCTACTTTTGTCAGCTATGGATCTTCCAACATTCAACTTCATTGAATAACTCTGAGCTCTCATTATGAGAGAGGGAGAAAAACATCCATTCATATTCCCCCCCACACAACATGCATAATTTTATTCATGCCTATCATGTTCACCCCTTGAATACTGAAAAAAAAAATACACATCACCTGGGAAGACAGGTGAACTAATGCCAGTGTACTGGAAGAACAAAGATCACCAGTGTTGAAGCAATGATTCTTCAACATCAACTTCATTGGACTGGTCATGTTGGTCGGATGCCTGATGATCGTCTTCCAAAGCAACTACTCTATTCCAAACTTAAAAATGGTAAGCATAATGTTGGTGGTCAACAAAAGAGGTTCGAAGACTATCTCAAGGCAAATCTAAAAAAAAAAAAAAGTAGTATAAACACTGACAATTTGGAAACACTGGCCTGCAAGCACTCCAACTGGAGAACAGCCCTTGCCAAAGGTGTCATGGATTTTGAAGATGCTCAAACTCAGGATGAAAGGGAGGAAGGCTAAGAGGAAGGTACGCTTGGCAAACCCTCATCATAATCAACTCCCACCCGGAAACCTATGTCCCCACTGTGGAAGATGTTTGGATCCAGAATTAGCCTCCACAGTCACTTACGGACTCACTTTTAAAACCATGTTTATGGAAGACAATCTTACTCGGCTACAAATGATCACCAAAGAAGACCTTTAATCCAAAATGCTGCAATCCCTCCTGATAGGAGTGTTGTTCCAGCCCCTTCATCACTTTGGTTGCTCTTCTCTGAGCCCAGTGCAGCTCTTACTTGTGAGAAAGCATCATTGGACTCAGTGGGACTTCTGAGAAAGCATGTCCAGGATTCATATACTATGAATGTCCCCCCTCTTTCTATGTCTAGGATTCATTTTAGTAGCTTTAAGTTGCATTCCTATAAATGTTTGTTCATAACTAAGTCCAATCAGTATAGGATTGTATTCTAAGGTTGAAATTCCATAGACATCTACCTCAGAGTAAGGCTGCATTCCTAAGCCAATTTACCTGGGAGTAAGCCCCACAAATTTTATTGGATTTACTTCTGAGAAGACATGGTTAGCTTTGTGCTGTAAGGCTGAACCAAAATCTAAATCTGCTCATTAGATAGGGAGATTTTGTTGTCAGATACATATGCAAAATTACACAAAAACTGAAAGTGTTTTGCTATTTTTTTGTTATGCTGGAAGCCCTGAAAGTGCCTCCCCTAAGACAGATCAGATAGGTTGGGGCTCAGCTCTAATCACAAACCAGCGTAGAAGACAGGCAGCTTCCCTGATTTGGGACCATGAGGTGGCTGTACTGTTCAAACTGTCTGCACACTGAATTTTACCATCTGTTATGTCCCATATTATAATTGAATTTTGGTTGCTTTCCCCTCTGGGACAATCAGAATTTAAGCAGTTCAGCGGATAGGAAATGCCTATAGAACAAATTGTGTCCTGGGACTCAACAGAGGACAAGTCTGCATGAACTGTCCAATTTGCCTAATGTACCTAAATTTGCCTAAGGGACTCAAGACCTGCTGAACTGCACCATTAAATCTTGTAAGCTAGCCTGAATGTATTTGTATGGAAAGCAACAGAGCTTGCAAAGCTGAGAAGATCACATCACCCCCAACCCCAACAAGTATTTTAAAAGGAATACTGTACTGTGGATGTTAAGCAAACCACTTCCACAGCCTAGCTTTGAAATAAATTCTATACTTCGTGAACATTTCTGCTCAATACAAAAGGCTAATGATGAAAAAGATAATGTGGTAGAGGGCTGATTAACCCTTGCCCACTGTACCTCCTCCTACCCAGTTGCTTGAAACATTTTTCTCCATCCTCACCTCATTGCCAGTCATGTAGACCAGGGATGTCCAACCAGTAGATCCCCAGCTGATCCTGGTAGATCGCGGGATCCTTATCATTAGCTAAAAAAACCTGGGCATCCCTCCCCCCAAAACCTCAACAACTCTGGGCAATCTACCCACCCCATGCACACTCCTCCTCCTCCAATGACAACAACAACAACAACAACAACAACAACAACAACAACAACAATAATAATATATTTATGTCCCACCCTCCCCAGCTGAAGCCGGGCTCAGAGCGGCTAACAACAGTAAAATGATACAATATACTAAAATCATTTCATTATAAAATCAATTCAAATCAGATTAATGGCAACCATTGGGCTAGAGTTCTGTGAGGATTGCCAAAGGAGGGGGTCAGGCTGTGCCCTGGCCAAAGGCCTTGTGGAACAGCTCTGTCTTGCAGGTCCTGCGGAAAGATGTCAAGTCCCACAGGGCCCTAGTCTCTTGTGACAGAGTGTTCCACCAGATCGGAGCCACAGCCGAAAAAGCCCTGGCTCTGGTTGAGGCCAGCCTAACCTCTCTGTGGCCTGGGACCTCCAAGATGTTTTTGTTTGAAGACCGTAAGGTCCTCTGTGTGACATACCAGGAGAGGAGGTCCCGTAGGTACGAGGGTCCTAGGCCGTATATGGATAGATCACTGCCAGTTTTTTTTTTATACTGGGAGTAGATCACAGTCTCTTGGGAGTTGGACATGCCTGATAGACTATGGGGATGAAAGTTGCAAGAGGAAAGGTTCAGCGCCTCCCTCCTGGGCACTTCATTTGCATGTAAATTAAGAGCTATGTCATATGTGAATGAGGCAGACCTGAGATACCAATGCTGGTTTCTCTCCATTTTCCATTCTGTTCTCCATGTTTCCCCATGAAGGATGTGAACGTTTTTTTGAAAGATCTTGTGAAAATTCATCAAAAATTTCAGGTGCAGATTTCTCCTAATATAGACATTTTGTATGCATTTTTTTAAAAAAACAAATATGCATATTTTTGCAAAGCAATTCCTGCTCATATAATGCATGTTATATGTTATTTTCATCAATACATGCACTTTATCCTAGGGTATGCAATTTTGTACTAATTACTTGGTGGGAGAAATGCACTGCAAATCAGGAGACATGCAAATTTGGTAGGATGGCTGTGTTTCAGTTCACATAGTGTTTTGGAACGTGCAAATTAAGTAAATTCACTCTTAAATGCAAACTGAATATCTAATTTAGCTCAGCTGGTAGAGCATGAGACTTTTAACCACAGGGTCAGGGGTTTGAGCCCCACATTAGGCAAAAGATTCCTGCATTGCAGCAGGCTGGACTTGATGAGCCTTGTGGTCCCCTCTAACTCTACAATTCTGTGGTTCTATGGATGGATTTTCTCTCCCACTCCTAAAGGTAAAGGTAAAGGTACCCCTGCCCGTACGGGCCAGTCTTGACAGACTCTGGGGTTGTGCGCCCATCTCACTCAAGAGGCCGGGGGCCAGCGCTGTCCGGAGACACTTCCGGGTCACGTGGCCAGCGTGACATCGCTGCTCTGGCGAGTCAGAGCCGCACACGGAAACGCCGTTTACCTTCCCGCTGGTAAGCGGTCCCTATTTATCTACTTGCACCCGGAGGTGCTTTCGAACTGCTAGGTTGGCAGGCGCTGGGACCGAGCAGCGGGAGCGCACCCCGCCGCAGGGATTCGAACCGCCGACCTTTCGATCGGCAAGTCCTAGGCGCTGAGGCTTTAACCCACAGCGCCACCTGCGTCCTCTCCCACTCCTAGAAGTGAATAAAACCCCTCTCGTATCCTGTTTGGTATTTGCTAGTCAAAAGCAAACAAGCAAACAGTAAGTTTTTGACTTTCTGCAAAATTCCCTAGGACTTGTCCTGTGCAAAGCCCTTTTTAGATAAATGAGAGCATTTTTTGATTGATTGCCTGTCAGTGTGATGCAGACAGTAGAAAAGAATACATTGCTCAGAAGTGCAGCTGATGCTTTGTACGCTGAAGGTCCCCGGTTCAATTCTGGGTGACTCTGGTTAAAAGGATCTCTGGTAGGTGAGAAGCCCTGGAGAGCTTCTGTCAGAGCAGGCAGCCCAGAGCCAATAGATCTGACAGCTTAAAAAAACACAAAAGGCAGTCTTTTATTTCCAAAGGTTGTGAGGTTTTAAAGAAGCCATCATGCAATGAGCATATTAGTGGCCAGTTGCAACTCCTTCCCCACATCCACTTGGGGGGGATGGTGCTGGGAGAAATTAAGTTTTTGCACATTTGTTACCCTTTGACATCGCTGAAGAACATAAGAAGAGTCTACTGAAACAGGCCAAAGGCCCATCTAGTCCTGCATCCTATTCTCACAGTGCCAACCAGATGCCTATGGGAGATCTGATAGCATTCTCCCCAGAAACCTGTATTCAGAAATCCAACCATGGAGGTAGAACATAGTCATTGTAGAATTGTAGAGTTGGAAGAGACCACAAGGGTCATCTAGTATAACCCCCTGCAATGCAGGAATTTTTTTTTGCCTAGTATGGGGCTCAAACCCACAACCCTGAGATTAAGAATCTCATGCTCTAACAACTGAACTCTCCCATCATGGCCACTGATAGCCTTGTCCTCCCTGAGTTTGTCTAATTTTCTTTTGAAGGACTATAACTGTTTCTTCTGGGAGCAAATCCCATTGTTTCACTATGCATTGTATGAAGAAGCACTTTCTTTTGTCTAAACAAAATTAAAAAATTATTTCCAGTAGCACCTTAGAGACCAATTAAGTTTGTTACTGGTATGAGCTTTTGTGTGCATGCACACTTCTTCAGATACACCTGTCTGTCCTAAATTTTCCAACATTGAGCTTCATTGGATGTCCAGGTGTTCTCGTGTTATGGGAGATCTGTTAGCAGAAAGAAATTCTTCTGAAGGTATGCTCCTCTTCTTTCTAAATAATCTTATAGAAATCGTAGCTTAGTGCTTTAGCCAATAGCACCCCTTTGTTGCTCATATCGATTCTTATTTCCTCTTATAGCATAGGAAACAGTGAGCAACTGTTGTGCAAAAGATACTGAATTAAAATTGCAATCCCGATAATCAGTACAATATATGGCATGAGACACCTGTTTCCTTGCAGCTACTGTGAGTAATAAAAAAGGATAGCTGTGCAATGTTTAACTAGAGAACCTTCCCCACCCCCATAAAATAAATATGTCATCTTGTCCTCAGGCAAAAACAACAGTTCCATAGCTTCTGTAGTGACCCCTGGAAAAATATTCCCACTAAATTCAAGTGTACTTACTGTAAACACATGCTTGCATGTTCTTTGAACGTAATGAGATTCGTGTTCTGAATAAGCTGAAGATAAATGAAATATAGAGTAAATGAAGAGTAGGTCCATGTAGGAAAAATACAATAAGGTTTTCTGATTAGATCTATTCATACCTTCTAAGATAGCAGGGAATAAGTCTTTGCCCTCTAATGTGTGCTGCTCCCCATAGTATTTCAAGAGGGCTAACATGTTCCTTACTTCTCCAGGCAAAATATAAAATTCATTCTCTCTCTCTCTCTCTCTCTCTCTCTCTCACACACACACACACACACACACCCCACCATTTCCCCTCTCATAGGACTATCAGTGGCTACTCATCATGATGGCTTTGTTTTAGCTGCACAGTCAGAGGAATATGTCTCTGAATACCCATTGATGGGAACTGCAAGAGGGAAGACTGCTGTTGTGCTCAGGTTCCATATGCAAGCTTCTCATAGGCATCATGTTGACCTTTGAGGATGCTGCACTTGATAGGCCTTTGACCTGATCCAGCAAGGCTCTTCTTACATTCTTATGACTTGTTTTCCATACCTGTGGCCAAATCTGTCAATATCCTCCTTAAAGCTTTTCACCCAGAACTGAACACTGTGCTCCTGCTGAGATCTAACTAGTGCAGAGCTATTGCAGATATTAAAATTGTGCGGCTTGAAGCAACTGGGTGCATAAACTCTGTCTCCTTTTGGAATAAAACATTGTCCAGACCAATTAGATATTATTCAAAACTTCTACTTGTAGAACTTTCCTCAGAACAGAACAAAACTAATGGTGAGACATCCAAATAACTCCATACAAGAACTGGTGCATGTCCAGCACAGCCTCAGCATCTTATAAAAAACAAAAGATAATTGCAGACAGACCTAGGAACAAAGGTCTCTCTCCTTACAGCCTCCATTTTGCCTGGAGCTGCAGTCACTCTCAGAGAGGCTCATTTACACATCCTTACTCCCACATAGCCTGGGAACAAAGGACTAAAGGCAACTCCCTTTCAAAATGGAGATTTGCAACCGAATACTTTTGTCATATGATCAAAAGCACACAGTTCAAGAGCAGAGAACATTCACAGTTAATTATCAACTAGTTAAAGCTCAGAGAGCAGCACTTTTTTTTAGCTTCAATTGAATTTTCCCAGAGTTAGCAGCGCACACCCAGGCATTCTTCATTTCAGTGTCAATTAAATAATTATATTTAACAAGAGCTGGTGTGGTGTAGTTAATAGATCATTAGATGTACACCTAGCAGACTTGTGAGGAAGTCCCAACCTAGGAGCTGACTGGTGACCTGAACTTTTAGCCATACCTGGACCACAAGTTTTATCTTAGGATACAAGTGATGATCCCATGTAAATCAAGCTTTATATGGGAGGTAGGGAAAGATACCAATGTGATAGCTAGCTAGCTAGGGAAATGAAAGTATTGTAGCAATTATAATGTTTGACATGTGTTGACCTTCCTGGCAAAGAGGGGTATACCTTATGCAAAATGGGCTAAAATAGACCCTCCTGCAAAAAGCACAAATTTATAAAAATCTGGCAATATGCATCTATGCAAAACAGGACCACCTGCTTGTCTGCACACATATGGGAGTTTTGATTGCTGACAGAGCTTGTAGGGCAGCGGCTGAAGAAGGAGCAAAAAGGGTTTTCTCCTGTGTGTGTTTCTTGTGGCTGATTAGCTGCTCTCCCTGTGCAAAGGTCAGAGGGGGCAGGGTTTCTGTTGAGGTAGGTGATTAGCTGCGGGAGGAGCTTATCAGAGCTTGTAGGGCAGTGGCTGAAGAAGGAGCAAAAAGGGTTTTCTCCTGTGTGTGTTTCTTGTGGCTGATTAGCTGCTCTCCCTGTGCAAAGGTCAGAGGGGGCAGGGTTTCTGTTGAGGTAGGTGATTAGCTGTGAGAGGAGCTTATCAGAGCTTGTTGGCGGTGCACGCAATTTGATCTATCTTTAGATTTAGGGGAGCTAGTCTCAAACGTTTGTTGGGGGAGACCTAGGGTTTTTTTGGGGGGAGTTACTTGTCCTGTCTGCACGCTTCTTATGATGGAGGACCACTGTAGCCACCCCCAATGACACGTTCTCAAGATGGAGAGTGAGGGAACAGCTGCAGTCGCCTGCGGTTCCTGCACAATGTTTGCCATCTTGCCAAAGGTTGCAGGCAGCTTTACCTGCAGCAATTGCATGTTGATTGCCCTCTTAAAAGACAAAGTCCAGCAACTGGAGGAACGTGTAGCTACGCTCCAAAGAATTAGAGAGCTGGAGCTCTTCTTGGAAGCAACAGAGCACACCGTTTCCACCAAGGAGGAGACAGGGGACTCCCCTGAGAAGGAGGCTAGTTCACCAACACAGGAGCCAGATATATGGAGAAACGTGACTCAAAGAAGTAGGAGGCCCAGGGTTCGCTCTGATTGTTTAGAAATACACAATCGCTTTGAGGTCCTCTCCCCTAGAATGGAAGACGAAGAGCAGACTCCATTTGAGGATCTCTCCCTCGTTACAGTCGATCAGGTATATGAAGACGAGCAGCAAAGTCAGTCCTCAGAGAATGTGCAGGCGACCTTGGAACGGACAGATCACGGAAGAACCCCGACCAAACCTAAGAGGAGGCGTGTAGTGGTGATAGGGGATTCCCTACTGAGGGGAACAGAAGCAGTGATCTGTGGGCCTGACAAGATGTCTCGGGAAGTGTGCTGTCTCCCCGGGGCTAAGATCCAAGATGTAACTGAACGACTACAAGGAATCATAAAACCCACTGACAAATACCCCTTCCTCTTGGTTCATGTGGGAACCAATGGCACTGCAAGCAATAGCCTCCAGAAGATCAAAAGAGACTATGAGGCTCTGGGCAGGAAATTGAAGCAATTAAATGCACAAATTGTCATCTCATCTGTCCTCCCAGTTGAACGACGTGGCCCAGGGAGAGAGAGAAAAATAGTGGAAGTGAACAGCTGGCTTCGCAAATGGTGTAAACAGGAACGGTTTGGATTCTTAGATCACGGACTGCAGTTTCTTGAAGATGGACTTCTGGCAAGCGATGGGCTGCACCTGACAATGGTTGGGAGGAATGTTTTTGCCAAAAATCTCAGAAACCTCATCAGGAGGGCTTTAAACTGACTAATGTGGGGGAGGGAGATAGTGCTCCTGAAGGTAGGAGTCTATCAATTGATGAAGATGATCATCCAAATGTCATAGACCAAATGGAGCAAACAGCACGCAGACCTAGTGGTGGGAGGAAAAAATCCTTAAATAAGAGACACGGGGGAATGATTAATGGACTTCAATGTCTGTACACTAATGCGCAAAGCATGGGTAATAAACAAGATGAGCTTGAGCTCTTGGTACAGCAAACTAAATATGACATAATAGGCATCACTGAAACCTGGTGGGATAAGCCCCACGACTGGAATGTAATAATGGAGGGTTACAATCTATTTCAGAGAAACAGACCAGACAAGAAAGGAGGAGGAGTGGCGTTATATGTCAGGGATGTGTATACCTGTGAAGAGATCCAAGATTTAGAACCTCAAAGCCAAAGTGAGAGCATTTGGGTAAAAATTAAGGGAGAGATGAATAACAGGGACCTCATTGTGGGAGTTTACTATAGATCCCCAAACCAAACGGAGGACATAGATGATGCCTTCCTGGAACAGATGGCCAAGCATGCAAAAGGAAGTGAGATAGTAGTAATGGGGGACTTCAATTACCCGGATATTTGCTGGATGTCAAACTCAGCCAAGAGCATAAGGTCAAACAGATTCCTCACTGGCCTTGCAGACAACTTCGTTGTCCAGAAAGTGGGAGAAGCAACAAGAGGAACAGCCATTTTAGATCTGGTCCTAACCAATGTTGATGACCTGGTTAGTGGGGTAGAAGTGGAAGGATCATTAGGCGCAAGTGATCATGCTCTTCTGAAGTTTACTATACAGCGGAAAGGAGCAGCCAAGCATACTAGGACTCAATTTCTTGACTTTAAGAAAGCAGACTTCATAAAACTTAGGGAAGTGCTGGGTGAGATCCCATGGACAGTAATACTAAAAGGAAAGGGAGTTCATGATGGCTGGGAGTTTGTTAAGAGGGAGATAGTAAAAGCACAACTTCAGGCAATACCAATGAGACGGAAACATGGAAGGTGCCTAAAGAAGCCAGGGTGGCTATCTAAAGAACTTTTAACTGAGTTAAGATTAAAAAAGGATGTGTACAAAAAATGGAAAAGGGGGGAAACCACCAAAGAGGAATTCAAACAAATAGCCAGCACGTGTAGACACAAAGTCAGAAAAGCTAAAGCACAGAATGAACTCAGGCTTGCTAGAGAGGTTAAAAGCAACAAAAAAGGCTTTTATGGGTATGTTCGTAGCAAAAGGAAGAACAAAGAAACAGTGGGGTCACTCAGAGGAGAAGATGGTGAAATGCAAACAGGGGACACAGAAAGGGCTGAATTCCTCAATGCCTTCTTTGCCTCAGTCTTCTCCGATAAAGAAAACAATGCCCGACCTGAAGAATTTGGAGCAAATGATTCAGCAGAGGAAACACAGCCCAGAATAACTAAGGAGATAGTACAAGAATACTTGGCTAGTTTAGATGTATTCAAGTCTCCAGGGCCACATGAACTGCATCCAAGAGTATTAAAAGAACTGGCAGATGTGATCTCAGAACCACTGGCAGTCATCTTTGAGAATTCCTGGAGAACAGGCGAAGTCCCGGCAGACTGGAGGAGGGCAAATGTTGTCCCTATTTTCAAAAAGGGGAAAAGAGAGGACCCAAATAATTACCGCCCAGTCAGTCTGACATCAATACCAGGGAAGATTCTGGAGCAGATCATTAAGCAAACAGTTTGTGAGCACCTAGAAAGGAATACTGTGATCACCAATAGTCAGCATGGATTTCTGAAAAATAAGTCGTGTCAGACTAACCTGATCTCGTTTTTTGACAGAATTACAAGCCTGGTAGATGAAGGGAACGCAGTGGATGTAGCCTACCTTGATTTCAGCAAGGCATTTGACAAGGTGCCCCATGATATTCTTGTACAGAAGCTGGTAAAATGCGGACTTGACTATGCTACCACTCAGTGGATTTGTAACTGGCTGACTGACCGAACCCAAAGGGTGCTCATCAATGGTTCCTCTTCATCCTGGAGAAGAGTGACTAGTGGGGTGCCACAGGGTTCTGTCTTGGGCCCGGTCTTATTCAACATCTTTATCAACGACTTGGATGATGGACTCAAGGGCATCCTGATCAAATTTGCAGATGACACCAAACTGGGAGGGGTGGCTAACACCCCAGAGGACAGGATCACACTTCAAAACGACCTTGACAGATTAGAGAACTGGGCCAAAACAATTCTATGACAATGCCATGGCCAGTCCTCTTCTGCAGTAGGAAAAGGATCAGTTCAGATTTTCTTTTCTTTATTCATGGCTAGGAAGCTTAATCTGCACCAAAGCCTGGTAGCAAACAATATCAAAAAGTGAGATTGTAAGCCGTCCAACGTGAGGATATTCTTATTTTATGAACACTTCGAAATTACTCAGTAGCAAGTTGATACGCTTCAGCATTTGGTCTTGTCCCCTCAGGGATAAATTGTTTGCAGCTTGCAGAGACTTTACGCAATGAATGATTCCTCAATGAATTGACTCAAATGCTGGCTCCGATAGAAAATTATAACTAATCACGAAAAGATGCTTTTAAACAGCTGAACAGATCGACTCTACATCTGAGGTTGGCTTTGTATAACAGTGGAAATCTGTCTGGAAGTCCTAGTTTCAGATTTTGCCTCCATGCAGCTAACTTAACACTAAAATCTCAATATTCTCTGTTGGTAATAACAGAGTATATTAAAGTATATTAAAAACCCAACAGAACAACTATGCAACAAGGCAGGCTGGATGCCTAAGTACAGAATCAGATGTGTTATTTAAGATTCGTTCTGAGGATCTGCTGAAGTACTTAGCAATTAGAAAAAGTAGGAGAAAAAAAATCAAATATAAATAAAGCGGAAGTAGACAAAAATAAACATTATTTTCCATCTTACTGTAGATTTTTTTCATTTTGAAAAATACAATTTTATTTTACAGTTTATTATTGTTTATAGTTTGAATTAGGTATATATGACACCAAAATCTTTCATGTGCTTAGGGCCTCTAAAGTTCTTAATCTGGCCCTGGTTAAGGATGCTGCAATCTACCACTGCAGATGCTTTCCCGTTTGCCAATACTTATAGATCCCATATCAATAGTTTGAAACCCTAAAAGTATGTTTTGTCCTGGCTGACACAGCCAAGGAAATGTATTGAGGCTCTGCATTCCTTGTGCCTTGAATAGAAAATGGACCAAAAATATAATCCTTTTTTCACACCCTGACGGAACTGAAAAAGAGGATGTTTGGGATTTGAAGGACTGTCTCCTGGGACAACTGGGGAGACGAAAAGGGATAATCATGAGATCCCCAGTGTCTTCTGGCCCCAGAGATAGAGCTGCTTTTCAAAGGTACTCATGGTAAGAATCCCAAAGAGCCCAGGAACGCAAGCCTCTTAGCTTCCCTCAGAAAGCAGATAAGTGCCGTGAGAGCAAAACGAGGTGGCAAAGTTGACAACTGTAATACTTTCCCAGCACCTTCTGAAGAGCTAAGAAGATACTCCTGACACTTCTGCTAGCAATGCTGTTGCAGAATCCTTTTCTTCATTTTCCCTCGGTGTCCAGGTTTATTGTGTATAAAATGAGGTGTGCCACCGATGTTGACTTTCTGCTTTCGTCTGAGTGGCTTACTCATTGCCTCTTTCTTTCCCCAGTGATTGACTACCTGGTGTAAACAGAAGGAAATGCAGGCTAAATACACTCTTCGTATATTGTATATACATTTTGGTACATGTTTTTGAGCTGTGCCCCAAAATTTGGAGAGATGCAAAGACTGAATAACAACTTCATTTAGATCCATGCATTAGTCCAGGAAGTGGGAATCACAAACAAAATTCTAAATATAACAGTGATAATATGGAACCTTTGGATTTGGAAGAAGTATACCTCTTCTTCTGACAGCCATTTTCTACAAAGCAGCAGGAGGAGAGGGCTAGTGGCCTCTACTCCTTCTGGTGGGCTTCCCACTGGCATCTGGGTTCACCCTGCAGATGCTGGACTAGATGGACTTTTGGTCTGATCTGTCAAGGCCCTTCTTGTGTTCTTTTATTGTTATTTTAGGTGTGTCTTAAGTAACACTGGGATGCCCAATTAAAAAGCATAATGGGTTAAACAGCTCTCACATACCCTTCAGCAATTCTCCAATGAAGATGAGGACATCCTATTCAATACTAATAGTAATTTTATTTTATGCCCCACCCATCTGACTGGGTTCCCATAGTCACTCTGGGCGGCTTCCAAAATATATAAAAACATAACAAAGCATTAAACATTCAACAACTTCCCTATACAGGACTGTTTTCAGATGTCTTCTAAAGCTTGTATAGTCAGTGGCGTAGCGTGGGGGGTGCAGGGGGGGCTGGCTGCACCGGGCGCAACATCTGGGGGTTAGCATTAGGGGGCGCAAATCCACGGGTTAGGGGGCGCAAATCCACGGGTTAGGGGGCGCAAATTACTTGCCTTGCCCCGGGTGCTGACAACCCACGCTACACCACTGTGTATAGTTACTGATCTCCTTGGCTCAGGGGTCACATAACTCCATATCATCCAGTGTTTCACATATGAAAATAGGGGCATCCTAAGGAAAAGTAGACGCGGGTGGTGCTGTGGGTTAAACCACAGAACCTAGGACTTGCTGATCAGAAGGTCGGTGGTTTGAATCCCTGCGACGGGGTGAGGGGTCCCTTTACTTTAAGGAAAAGTGGGACGTTCTGGGACCAAATCAGGAATTAGGATGGCTTCTGTAAATCTGGGACTGTTCCTGGAAAACAGGGAGACTTGGAGAGAGAAAGCTCACTGGATTGACTCAAGCAGGCCGCTATCTCTGTGACTAACTGGATTACAGGCTTATTTGGAAGATAAAATGAGATAGCCCCGTAATATGCTGTCATTTACTCTTTTAAGGATGGATGGATAAATACATATTGGGAGAGCTGTGTTTTGTAGTCTAAATAGACAGTTCCTTATGTTAACACAAAAAAAGTATTCTTTGTACTTGAAGGCAGGGTATGCCCATTTCATCCTTTCCCGTTCATTATTTTCATTTACTGATCCTCTCTCCATTGCAAGGTAATTTAGTGAACACAATGCTGGTGCACGTTATTTGATTAGCCGGAATCATGCGCCTCAGGGCCAGGTATTGACAAAATACAAACAGAGCTTCCAAACATTTGTTTTGAATTTTTGTGAGGTTGAAGAAAAAAAGTGCAAGTAACATTATAATGCGAGCGTACCTCTCTCTCTATAAAGCATTATATAAAGTATATATAAAGCATCTAACCTACATGTCTAGCTGGAAATGCGTACAGCGTCAAACAGTCAGAAGCCAAATTATACAAAATATCTATGTGCAATTTCACTTTAATGATTCGTTTACTTCTTAGCAGTAAACACAGTAAGCAATTGACTTGCACTCTCAGGCATTCATTGCTTTTCATTACCGTATCATCACTCCTTCAAGTACCAAACTCCAGTGGTGAGTGTTACCCGGATTGTAGCCAAAATAGGGCAACTGAGAAATCAGCAGGCTTGGGGTAACCCTGAGATTTGTAAGAAACCCATTTATAATCTATGTGGGAGGGAAACTATGAGGGTTAACCTTTTGGCCTCAAAATAGCTCAAGAACAACTGTTTTATCATTCATTGTACTTCTGAACAGTTCTCCATTCAAATGAATCCCAGGGTGGTTTACAAATTAATAAAACATACATAAAATCAAAAACTTATCAATGAAGCAGCAGTTGAAAACAAGTGGACAAAATATAGCAGCAAATACAAATTAAATAAAACTTTCAAAACCAAAAAGCTACCATAGATATCCACATTTTATGTTGTGAACCGCCATGAGATCTATGAGTATAGGGCTGTATACAAATGATGATGATCACCATCATCATAAATAATACATTGAAGACACATTGTTTCCCCCAAAGATTCCGGGAACTATAGTGTTCCCCCCTTATAAGCTACAATTTCCAGCACCCTTTGCAAAATACCCAGGATTCTTTGGAGGAAGTCACATGCTTTCAACGTGATTTAAATGTGTGATGAGTATGCTGCTGTTCACTGGCAGTTTCTTCATTGGGCTCATCTTCCCCAAAGGACACATGGGTCTTTAAGCAAGTGAATACCTTATTTTTATTCAATTGTAAAGTTAACTTATTATAGTGCTGTTTTGTTTTCCTACTGTTTTATGTTCTTTGCTGCTGCTGGTTTTATTGTTGTTTTTTCTGGTTTAGCTTTTCTATTTTATTGTGGTTCTTTATCTTAGCTTTTGTTTCTTTCTCTGTGTGTGTTTACAACAAAATTATGGCTATTAAGCTACAGCTTAACACTACTGGATAATGTCAGTTGCTGAGCAGCATGCAAATGTTATTGATTAAATAAAATCAGTAATGTCTGATAAGCAAGATGGAGTCTCTGACCACTGGTGGTCTGTTCAGGAGTTGATAGTCTTGAGAGCAGTTGCTGGAGTCCATGAAGAAATATAACTTGGTGGATTACATTTTTTCCACTTAAGAAATGTATTAACACTCTTGGGTAAGTATTTTACAGCCTAACACTTGGCGGTAGCTGTGCCAGTGATGACTCACCGCTTTTCTCATATTCCATCTTTTTTTGGTTCAGAATAGAATTGTAGATTTGAAAGGGACTCTGAGGGTCATCTGGTCCAACCCCTGCAATTCAGTAATTTCAACTGAATCACCCATGACAGATGGTGATCCAACCTTTGTTTAAAACCTCCAGTGAAGGAGACTCTTCCACCTTCTGAGGGAATCCGTTCCATAATCAAACAGTTCTGAAAGTTCTTCCTTATCATTTGTAAACTGCTTAGATGCCTATTTTAGCATTCAACAATAAATCTATAAATAAAATGGCAAAGATCGAAGAAATTATTGTTACTGGGGGCTGGGGAAACTTTCTTCTGTAGAAATCCTATAGCAATGAATTGAAGTTTAGAAATGGATGATTGTATTCTTGACCTACTTCACTTTGGGATTGCATCTGTTGTAATGATTTGGCTCAACCCTCACAAAATATGAACTCTAGAAGCCTATGATTGCAAGGGCACTTAGTTCTGGTGTCATTCGGCAGTGCACTTCCTCACCCTCATCTCATGTTTATAACCAATGGCAGTAAGGAAATGCACAGTTTGATGATGTCATGTCACATGTGATGTTATACTAGATGGCACCAGGAAGAGAAAGAGACTCAGAGTTTTATCTCCCTTGCAATATTTAGTTCTACCTTCAGAGGTTCTGATATATCGTGTCCTCTCTTAAAGAGGGCACGTGTTGCGGTGAGACCTGGAAACCGAAAGCCTGTGTTGTGGGTGGGTAAGATTGGTCAGCCACAACATCCGATTGGTAGGTCCCTCAATGCTGGGTTCAATCTGGCCAATGGGGCACAGTCCAAATGGATCGAGGGACCTTTATATACCCATGCAAGTGACCCAGAGCTTCCTCTTTCCGCGCGTGCATTCAGAACACCCGCCCACCTCTCCCAACTTTTAGAGCTTTTGCTCTTGACCTTGCTTTGCCATCGTGTGTCGTCTGTCGTTGGGACAGGGGCACGGCAGGAATGTTCCCACTTGGCTGATTGGCTGTTGCCATTTGGGTTTTGCCTGCCGCGTAGCAAATCGTCACAACTTGTAAGGTTGCGGATAGGCTCTGGTTCAGGTGATAGGGATGGGAGAACGCTCTCGCTATCCCTATGTGAAGGGTATTCCGTTAAAGGAATCCAGGGACTCACATGGTTTGGTCAACCCTTGAGAGGGGTTTGTGCCTGTGTCTGAGTCCAGGGGGACATCTGGGTGGCGGACATAGTCTGTTCCTGACTTTCCGCCTATCCAGGTGTTCACCCTTGGCTGACCTCTGCTGGAACCCTGGGTCAGTGCTACCTGCATGGCAGGGAGCTAGTCGAACCAAGCCTATGCAACCACTCACTTTCTGTAATCAATAAAGTTGTGGCTTAAATTCTGCCAAAAACCAAACTAAAATTTGAGTCAAGTGTGAATTTATTTAGGGGGGAGGTTTCTGGGTCTGAACATGCAACTGGAATGATCTAAGCATCTCTTTATCTAGAAATCAAGCATGGGATTAGTCCTATTGCATCTCTTACTCACACTCAAACTCATTTAGACAGATACCCCATGAGCTGTACTTCAAAGATCGGAAGAATGGTATTATAGTAGATTAGTTAATGATCTACCGCAGAAATGCCAACTTGAATAAAATATTGGTAGGCCTAGATAAGCCCCACCCTGCATAACTGATCACACAATGCAGTGTGTGCACACACCATTTGAATGGCAATGCCCATCAGCTGGGGGGCGGGGGCCTGGCTTCCTCAAATACTTTATGGGGGGCAATAAAGCCCCTAGGAGTTGGCTTCTATGATGTACTGCCATCACTTAAAGTTCAGGTAGCTTGTATTGTGCCATGAGACAATAAAACTGAGGACTTGGCTATACAGCTGACAGTTTTAAGTGCAATATACAATGTGACATGAGATGGTGATGGTGAGCTTTATGGAAAATTCAATGTCTTTTTAAAAATGCTCTTTTTTTAAAAAAAAGCATTTTCAGAACTGTTTTTATATGTGTGTAGATTCCACCTCAGTGGGAGAGGAGTTTTCTTAACCAGGAACTCTGGAAAAGGCTGACTACTGGAAAGCAGGATGACTCTGGTCTTCTGCTTCAAGACTGATGTGCATACTCTGCTGATCACACTGGTTGAAGTGTGGTGTAGTATCGACAACAAATGATGGGGCCAAGTCTAACATGTTATGGGCCAAATGACTTCTACAACTGCATGACAGTGTGTAGGAAATTGTCTGTTGTACAAGTGCCCTACCCCTTTTTTGCCTCTGCCCCATCCACTCTGAAGTTTGCCCAGGAGGGAATGCAGCTCTTGGGCTACAAAAAGGTCCCTCGCCCCTTCATTAATAAGCACCATCAATATACTCCATGCCACTGAGTTTCAGTGTTTTTTCTTGGCTTCCAAAAAAGTGAAGGTGATTATAGCTCCGCAGAGAACTTTCCTAGTTAACTTTAGTCCATACAGAATTTCAATTTCCTAAGTGAATAAGGAAACCATATAGCAATGGCCAAAGGTCAGCAAACTCCAGCTCTTTCGCAGTTTTATTCCATTAATACAAAGTAAAGTCTCCAGTTAATGAGAGCCATTTCGAGTGTGTGTGTGTGTTTTTCCTTCTCAGAATGAGAGTTCGCCACGAGAGGAAAGGAAATTCCAGCAGCGAAGGTCCCTCCCATGCAGAACCTCTGCTAATTGTAATGTCCATTCTTATGCAAAACTCCACTTCCCTTGTGAGACCTATTTCTAGCAGGTCAGCGGAGACATTTACTCTGTGATAGCTTCTTAAAAATTGTACATTTATGCATGCAACAATGAGGCAGAAGGGCATTCAAGGCCATGGTGCATGTAAAGCTCCTTACTTTGTGGTACCAATAATTACAGTAAAGTACCTAATTTGCTTTGAAGGATGGGTCCATTAATGTAAAATGAAGGTACCGTACTTTACTAACAGAGCAGAAACACACAAAATTTCACCCAGAAAATTTGCTGTCAATGTGTATAGATGTACCAAATGAATATATACCAAATGGGGACGCGGGTCGCGCTGTGGGTTAAACCACAGAGCCTAGGACTTGCTGATCAGAAGGTCGGCGGTTCAAATCCCCACAACGGGGTGAGCTCCCGTTGCTCAGTCCCTGCTCCTGCCAACCTAGCAGTTTGAAAGCACGTCAAAGTGCAAGTAGATAAATAGGTACTGCTCTGGCGGGAAGGTAAACGGCGTTTCCGTGCGCTGCTCTGCTTTGCCAGAAGCGGCTTAGCCATGCTGGCCACATGACCTGGAAGCTGTACGCCGGCTCCCTCGACCAATAAAGCGAGATGAGCGTCGCACCCCCAGAGTCGGTCACGACTCGACCTAATGGTCAGGGGTCCCCTTTACCTTATCTAATTTGCTTTGAAGGATGGGTCCATTAATGTAAAATGAAGGTACTTTACTAACAGAGTAGAAACA
This sequence comes from Podarcis cretensis, assembly GCF_951804945.1. Taxonomy (NCBI): domain Eukaryota; kingdom Metazoa; phylum Chordata; class Lepidosauria; order Squamata; family Lacertidae; genus Podarcis; species Podarcis cretensis. Next base: position 40,528,519 of record NC_137180.1, read on the forward strand.
CACAAAATTTCACCCAAAAAATTTGCTGTCAATGTGTATAGATGTACCAAATGAACGGATTTCAGCCATCCCACTTGGTGATGTAATGAGTGACATTTGGGGCTTGTTGACTTGGAATTGTTTTCCTCTCATAATGCTTCTGGTTTGGGTTTTGCTTGTATCTGCAGCTCTTCTCCTATGCTGGAGACATTTCCAGATAGTCAGAGTTCATGTAATCATGAGGAAAACAAAAGCACAATTAATTTTATGGCTATTCTTTTGGAAAAGAAAGTGTGTGAGGTGGACTAAGATAATTGCAATTACGCCCCACTGAAATCAATGGGGCTTGGAGCATTCCACTGTATTCCAAGCAGGGACTTGGGGTATTCCACTGTACCTGGGTCTTGGAGCATTGCTGGCTACTCTCCTGCGGTTTGGAGTATCACTACAGACTGGTGATTTCATTGCTATTGTGTACAAAAATATTTGGATCAGAGCTTTGGCAGGCAACAAATGCTCATAAGACAAGTACATAAATGCTGATTAATTAAAAGATGTAGCAACACTTCTGCCTATTAAATCCCTTAGCACAGAGGTATAATTAGAAAGTGGGGATCAAGAAGAAAAATATTTTTGCATTAGTTCTCCTCCATATGTGAAATGTAACCTGTGCTGCAGTCCTCAAAAGGAATGGACAAATCCAGTTCATGCCAAGACCACATAACACCGGTCTTGAAAGACCTACATTGGCTCCCAGTACGTTTCTGAGCACAATTCAAAGTGCTGGTGTTGACCTTTAAAGCCCTAAACGGCCTCGGGTCCAGTATACCTGAAGGAGCGTCTCCACCCCCATCGTTCTGCCCGGACACTGAGGTCCAGCGCCGAGGGCCTTCTGGCGGTTCCCTCACTGCGAGAAGCAAAGCTACAGGGAACCAGGGCAGAGGGCCTTCTCGGTAGTGGCGCCCGCCCTGTGGAACGCCCTCCCATCAGATGTCAAAGCAATAAATAACTACCTGACATTCAGAAGACATCTTAAGGCAGCCCTGTTCAGGGAAGTTTTTAATCTGTGATATTTTACTGTATTTTTGGTTTCTATGGAAGCCGCCCAGAGTGGCTGGGGAAACCCAGCCAGATGGGCGGGGTACAAATAATAAATTATTATTATTATTATTATTATTATTATTATTATTATTATTATGCTGCTTTCACTTGTATTCATTCAGAAGTCCTGTTTCCACATTAATCTGTACAAGATGAATTCATTTAGGTGCACAGTTAAGCATAGGCTTCAAAATACAGTGGTACCTCAGGTTACATACGCTTCAGGTTACAGACTCTGTTAACCCAGAAATAGTACCTCGGGTTAAGAACTTTGCTTCAGGATGAGAACAGAAATCGTGCTCCAGCGGTGCGGCAGCAGCAGGAGGCCCCATTAGCTAAAGTGGTGCTTCAGGTTAAGAACAGTTTCAGGTTGAGAACGGACCTCCAGAACAAATTAAGTACTTAACCCGAGGTACCACTGTAAGCATTTCTAACATGATATTCTTGTAAAGAAGCTGGTAAAATGCGGACTTGACTATGCTACCACTCAGTGGATTTGTAACTGGCTGACTGACCGAACTCAAAGGGTGCTCATCAATGGTTCCTCTTCATCCTGGAGAAGAGTGACTAGTGGGGTGCCACAGGGTTCTGTCTTGGGCCTGGTCTTATTCAACATCTTTATCAACGACTTGGATGATGGACTCAAGGGCATCCTGATCAAATTTGCAGATGACACCAAACTGGGAGGGGTGGCTAACTCCCCAGAGGACAGGATCACACTTCAAAACGACCTTGACAGATTAGAGAACTGGGCCAAAACAAACAAGATGAATTTTAACAGGGAGAAATGTAAAGTATTGCACTTGGGCAAAAAAAGAGAGAGGCACAAATACAAGATGGGTGACACCTGGCTTAAGAGCAGTACATGTGAAAAGGATCTAGGAGTCTTGGTTGACCACAAACTTGACATGAGCCAACAGTGTGACGCTAAAAAAGCCAATGCTAAAAAAGCCAATGCAATTCTGGGCTGCATCAATAGGAGTATAGCATCTAGATCAAGGGAAGTAATAGTGCCACTGTATTCTGCTCTGGTCAGACCTCACCTGGAGTACTGTGTCCAGTTCTGGGCACCACAGTTCAAGAAGGACACTGACAAACTGGAACGTGTCCAGAGGAGGGCAACCAAAATGGTCAAAGGCCTGGAAACGATGCCTTATGAAGAACGGCTAAGGGAGCTGGGCATGTTTAGCCTGGAGAAGAGGAGGTTAAGGGGTGATATGATAGCCATGTTCAAATATATAAAAGGATGTCACATAGAGGAGGGAGAAAGGTTGTTTTCTGCTGCTCCAGAGAAGCGGACACGGAGCAATGGTTCCAAACTACAAGAAAAAAGATTCCACCTAAACATTAGGAAGAACTTCCTGACAGTAAGAGCTGTTCGACAGTGGAATTTGCTGCCAAGGAGTGTGGTGGAGTCTCCTTCTTTGGAGGTCTTTAAGCAGAGGCTTGACAACCATATGTCAGGAGTGCTCTGATGGTGTTTCCTGCTTGGCAGGGGGTTGGACTCGATGGCCCTTGTGGTCTCTTCCAACTCTATGATTCTGTGATTCTATGATTCTTCTGATAATACAGTACACAGTTTTAAACTCATTTTGATACATTTTTTAAACCCAAGAAAAAAATATTTCCCAACTTTCAGGATGTGCAAAAGCTGGTCGGTATAACTAACCTGCATTTTACTCTGGGTGGCTTAGATCAGGTCAGTTCATACCGAAACTCACAAAGGGAAGAATTCATAGTCCTCAAAAATGGAATCATCAATGAAGATGTGTGAACATGTCCTGCTTACCTGAACATTGGTGCAATATACCAATAAATGACTAGTTTGGAACAAAAAGGAATGCATTTCATGTTAAGTTGATAGACATATAATTACAACAGAACTCCAGAGTTGCTGAACAACAAAATGCACAGGTTTATTCTGTGAGCTCAAAAGCAGAAGTAAGTGCAATGTCCTATCTCAAATGTGCCAGGAACATCTATCCACTTAATTTCCTTTAGTTATATACCACAGCTCCATGGATCTTTCACTGTATCTGCAGTTTTGCTGCCTATTATTACCTCTGTCATTCTCTCGGCGGAAAGAGAAATTCTCTTGTCTTGTCATTCTCGTCGCTATGAGCAAGCAGAAAAATAATGAAGTACAGAATCAGGACTGTCTGGCAGAATGTAAGGTGAAGATATTTTACTTTTGCTGTCCAAAATTTAATTAAAAATAAAATGAGTTTATAAATCAATTTATGAAAGCAAAAATCTCTCATTTAGATAATGTAGCGTTATGTCACACCTGTTTTGCTTTTTGCTATAATTCATCACACCCTCCAGTCTCATTTTGGTTTCAGGTTCTTAGCTGGCATACCAAACAGCACTGAGTATAATTTTTTTCTCATTACCGTTAACTAAACTGTATTAACTCTCATATTGAGCTAGTAAATCTTTCCAGCCCCTTATTTATTGGTTGAATTTATACCTTACCCTTCCTCCTAAAGGAGGCCTTATGCTCTATCAGAAAAATTGTGTTGCATGTGGCTATATTTATGCCCAATCTGCTAGCAATGTAAAAACCGAAACAACAAACTTCACCAGGACTTCTTTTCAATGGGTGTTTGCATGGGAGATTTCCTAGTGGATTGTTCCCAAAGTAGATATCAGATGCAAAAGAAATGCCTTTTATTCCACTCCTACCCCACAAAGAAACATTGAGTTAAGGATAAGCAAATGCCTTCCCCCATCTCCCTGTTCACCTAAAAGAAATGACAGCATTTTTAAACAAAAGTAGTCATGAAAAATAAATAAAACATTAAAATACACACAACCAAACGGAACCATTTCCACACAGATCACAAGAAGATCTAAAATAAAAATACAGGAAACAACGCCAACAGCCCCCTCCCCCACAACAACAAAAATCCCAAACAACACCCCAGACCAGACCTCTATCCTGTGGCAAATGAACCTCCTGTGAGGTTTACTGATGCTAGTGAAACTCAATAATAAATCTGCCCAGACATAGAATCCAGCACATCCACAAGCCCTGACTTGGAATCAATGGAATTGTAACCTTTTAATAACCGAAACTGAGATTCAGTAATTTCTCTTTTTTGTGCCTGCACTGTTTGAATGGTTGACATGACGAAGGTTCTACAGTGGTATACATACGCTTCAGGTTACATATGCTTCAGGTTACAGACTCCGCTAACCCAGAAATAGTACCTCGGGTTAAGAACTTTGCTTCAGGATGAGAACAGAAATTGTGCTCCGGCAGCAGCAGGAGGCCCCATTAGCTAAAGTGGTGCTTCAGGTTAAGAACAGTTTCAGGATAAGAACAGACCTCTGGAACGAATTAAGTACTTAACCTGAGGTACCACTGCAAACCCTACTATCTTTGGGCATGCCCAGCTTTTTAAAAATGGCATTTCTATCCCAGCTTTTTCTCCAGTGAGTTCAAGATGGTGGTCATGGTTCTCCTCCTCATTTAATCCCCACAATATTGCTGTGATGCAGGTTAGGCAGAGGGGGTGTACCTGGCCCAGGGTCACCCAGTGAGCTTCATGGCCGGGTGGGGATTTGAACCCTGGTTGCCCAGGCCGTAGTCCGACGCTCTAGCCACAACACCCCACTGGCTCTCTGTTGCTTACTGCAATTCCTTAAGCCCTATTCAGGCATGAGCAGTGGAGGGGAGAGGTGCATGACAACTCTATCCCCATACCTGTAAGTGTCCAAGAGTTAAAAGGTGACTGTCTGAAGAAGGTGGTTTTCTGTACTTGTGGAACCTCCCCGTGCAATTTAAAACCTTTGGAAATCAATAGCTTACATCACGTGAGAGTCTACACATGCAGTTGCTCCAATTCATAGCAGGTGATGGGAATGCAGGGGGCACAAAGCTCAATAGGAAAATAATACAGTCGTACCTTGGTTTTCGAACAGCTTAGTTCTCAAACGTTTTGACTCCTGAAGGCCGCAAGCCTGGAAGTGAGTGTTCCGGTTTGCGAACTATTTTTGGAAGCCGAATGCCTGATGGGGCTTCCACGGCTTCCAGTTGGCTGCAGGAGTTTCCTGCAGCCGATCAGAAGCCACGCTTTGGTTTCTGAACGTTTTGGAAGTCAAATGGACTTCCGGACCAGATTCTGTTCGATTTCTGAAGTGCGACTGTATAGTTTAGTTACAGTTATGAGAAAATGGTGCCTCTTGGTATGGCAGCTAAGAACCTGAAACTAAAATGAGGGCTAGGATGATTGTGTTTCAGTTCTTATATTGGAAATGAAACACTTGGTAGCATTTCTACCCCTTTGCAGCAATAGCAAATGCTGAGCATTCACTTTCAAAGATGTAAATTTATATTTAAAAAAAGCCACCTCAGGAGTGCCCCAACAGTTACACTGAGGATTGGGAATATGCCCTATTTAAGATGAAAGAACCAGAAATAAATAACTGTTGGGCTTCTTTAATAAAAGAACATGCAAAATAAGTTTGGGATAGATGTGATATGAACTTTTTAATGACACACAGTGTGCCACTTCAATACAGTAGCTTTTTTGATAATTAAGCATGAAATATTGAACCATCTATCAGCACGTTTATCCTGTAAAAAGCACTCTTATTGAACATATATTTAAGGCAGTATGTGCACACAAACTGTCGCCACCCTCCATTTATTTTCCTTTGACGGTTCGCACTCCTTCTCAGAAAAAGGAAACGCTGACCGCAATTTAGCACAGAAATGTACTTAAGCCTATTGAAATCAATGGGGACATGAGTGCTTACATTTGTGTTGGATTATGGCCATTTGTCTCCATCCATTCATTCCGCACAGCTTTAAAGAATGCCATTCATCAACTGTTATTTGCCGAATTGTTTGGATGAACTTAATGCCATGTGCAGCAATTAAAGATGCTATTTAAGAGCAGGCCAGGCATCCAAGGTCCCTGGGTGCTCATCTAAGCAGCCAGTGAAGAGAAACAGAAAATAAAAAGGCTGTGTTTCCTCCCCACCCCCACCCCCAACCCTTTCTCTTCTCACTGGAACTGCTCCTACAGGATGTATATCTGAGAGCAGAATAAAACAGGCAGCAGCAGCCCTGCCCTGAGAGCCATTGCAATATTCTCATGGGTCGCATTCTTTACCCAGCTCTTGTTGGTCCACCTTTGGGAATGCACTGGTGAATATCAGGACCACCAAGTGTCCCTATTTTCCAGGGACAGTCCCAGATTTGATTGATTTGATTTTTGATCCCAGAATGTCCTGCTTTTTCTTAGGATGTCCCTATTTTCAGCAGCAAGCCATTATTATTTTTTAGGAAACATGCAGAGTGGTTATTCCTTTATTGTAAATGGACCCTAATGCTGTTTACTCAGAAGTAAGTCCCACTGTATTCAATGGAGCTTAGTCCCAGGTAACTGGATAAAGACTACAGCCTTACAATGCAATCCTAAGCATTTTAATTCAGAACTAAGTCCCACTGAGTTCAAGAGGATTTACTCTCTGGCATGTTCCTGATCTCACAGTTTCTGTTGTTGTTGTTGTTGTTGTTGTTGTTGTTGTTGTTGTTGTTGTTGTATCCCGCCTTTCTCCCTGACAGGCACTCAAGGCAGCTTACAGCTAAAATATTGTTTCATTCCATTTATCTGTTGAAGGTGTTGTACACAATCCCTTCCCTCACACATTTTTTCTTTATAACAATCCTGTGTGGTTGGTGAGACAGAGAGGTTGTAATTGGCTCAAGGTGATAGGTGTATATGTGTATATTCAGTGTTATTTTTCTGGAAAAAGAGGTGCCAGAACTTTCCCTAAACACCTTCCCTTGTTCTCTTAGAATGGCAGTGGAACCCCCCTGAGAGGTGCTGGAACTGAGTTCCAGCTGAAAAAAGCTCTGTGTCTATGACATCTACGTGTGGGGGAGATCGAACACAGGAGAAACTTCCTGATGTAGAATAGGATGTCCCTATTTTCATCTGAGAAATGTTGGAGGGTATGAAATATGCAGCTTCATGCTTCCTCAGTTCCCTGTGTGGATTGCTGTGCCCCAGAGCTACCTAGGACACCATGAGCTCCAGTGTTTTATTCCACTGTCACTTTTTAAAGGGAATAAATTTTGTGCGGTCTTTTCTGAGCAAGATTTATACCCCAGTTGATAAGTTGTTTGCCAGGTTTCAGCCTGGCAGTTTGAAATGGTTTGGAAGATAATAAATGTTGCACATCTGACTTTTAAATTGAAGTCTCAACTCAAGCTTAAAGTAGCTCGGCTGTCGGCATGACAGTATAAACACAAATATTGTCCAGCTTAGATGCGTTTCTCTCTGCACCCCCTCTCCTGCCGGCCACCTGCACCTACCCACCCCCACTTTCCCCTTCTGGAAATGTGCAGGTGTGAGTAATTAATTAAAACACCTTGCGTTTTAGTAGTTCAGCGTATGCGACAGATTTTTGTGTTTGGCCCACCGGTCTCCAGATTTAGCAAATAGTTCAAAGTAGAAAACAAGGATGGATGACGAAGCCAGTTTCTTCAACCAATGGCTGCATCTTGTGTTATATTTTAAACTCAGGTGTTTGTTTCTATAAGTCACTCCAATGTCCAAATGCACATGTTATGTAGTGAAGTTTCACCCTGGGCCAGCAGGGGGATACTGTATATAGTTTTCACTCAGGTCTGTAGATAGTTTTCACTCAGGTCCACGTCAGTTATTTTAGGCGGGAAACGCTGAGCTGTTGTTGCTACAATGTTGACAGCCGGCTGCCTATAAAAGCAGGCCGGCTGAGCTGTTTGCAGTCAGTTCTATTCCAGCTTACAAAATAAAGAGCTACTTGGAGAAATCGCTGTGTCGTCTGCTATGTCAACCCACAACTTAACACTGGCGACGAGGATGGGATCGATGGACATCAGAGCACAGCCAGATGCGGCCAGCCTCTGAACTGAGCTGAATCACTGAGCTGAATCACAGAGCGAAATCACTGAGCGAAATCACTGGACAGAACCAATTCCATCGCCCTTCACGCTGGCATCGGAATCATGGCTTCACTTGTGCCTCTACCGCCGTTTGCGCCAGCCTCTGAATCATGGGACTCCTACCTCGCTCGGTTCGACTGCTACCTCCAAGCCAATGAGCTGACAGCAGTATCAAAGGATCGGAAGCGGGGCCTATTCCTCAGCCTCTGTGGGCCTGAGGTGTTTGAGACGGCCCGAGCATTGGTTGCGCCTGAAGCAGTCCAGGCAACACCATGGGACACGATCCAAGAGAAGCTCCGCAACCACTACGCACCAAAGCCGTCCAAGATTGCTGCCCGCCATGCGTTCTACCACCGGAACCAGGCAGAGGGGGAGTCAATCAACAACTGCACCACCGCCCTGCGACAGGCTGCAATGCACTGTGAGTTCCAAGACTTAGACGATGCCCTGATGGATCGAATCGTCTGCGGGGTCCAGGACATCCATCTGCAACGGCGTCTCCTCGCCAAGCCAGACCTCACGCTACAGCCCAGGAGATCCGCAAGTCCAGCAGCCCGCGTCTTGCTAGGGAGCCAGTTCCGGTGCATCATGAAGAGGCCAGCAGTGATGAGGCATCCTCCAGTGAAGACGATGACGTGCACCAGACAAAGCGGGAGCGCAGGAAGTTCCAACAGAAGTCCAAGGGCCAACCGGAATGTGCCGGCTGCGGAGGCAACCATTCCCGTGCCAAGTGTCGATTCAGAGACGCCATCTGTAAGAAGTGTTCCAGAAGGGGCCACATCGCTAAGGTCTGCCGATCGGCTCCGTCTGACACCCCCCCTTCATCGACTCACAAGTCCAAGTCTTCACTCCAGTCTGCCAAGGAAAGTTGACTCTGAGAGAAGCAGAGTCAAATTAGAGAAATTTATCATATGTATTCTAGTTACAGAAAGAGGAAGTAAAACATCTTGAAGTGAGGCAAAATAAAACCTAGAAATATGGAGATAGTAGGTTCTGTATACTCTCAACATCACTAGCTGTGGGAAGCTTCATTGGTTTCAGGTAGGAGAAAATGGAACTTCTGCAACTGAAACCAATGCAACTCAAACATTCACAAAGATTCTGGATGTGGCTCCGTACTAGATATAGCAGTTACCATATTGGGAAGCAGCTTGGCTTGGCTTGGCTTGCTTTTATGAGTATACTTCAATGATTTGTTCTTTAAGTGCCTCCTCTGAAGGCACATGTTGTTTTCTTGTGGCTGAATTATTGGAGGGCAAGATGGAGAACATGGTCTTTGGGCCCATCCCAATGTATTTTGCTGCCTGAAGATAGATGTCAACCACATCTATTGGTCCACCCATTTCTGCCTCTCTCTCTCTGCCCATTTTTGCCTCTTGCCCTGCCCATAAATGACATGTGACCCTAGAGGGAATGTAGCACATGAGGGAATGTGACACATCCCCCCCCCCAGGCTAGAAAAAGGGCTTCATCAACCCTGCATTTTGTGGGATTCTCAAAACTGAGCCGCTGTGGCCCAATGGAAACATTGAACATTGCTTTTTCAGCTAATTTAGTTTATTACTTTTTGGGTGACTTTAGGATGTGGGGCAGATTACTAATTGATGACAAATTAAGAGGAGGCAAATGTTCAAGATAAATAAGGAGGGACAGAAATGAAGCAGCCCAGAAAGTTTATTCATGTCTCCCTTTCATCTGACTTAGCTTTGATCTCGGGAAGGGAGAATATTTGTTAATTCAAACTTTAGCCTTTTCGACGACGTCAGCAATTGATTGCAATGCACGATTTTTCATGCTGTGATTACATGGTCAATAATACTACTCAAATTATACACCTCCAGCGTTTCTCCCTTCAGATCTGGTGGGTCCAAACATCAGTGAAAGGGAAGCAAGAAACAGAGCTGGGTAGAGATTGCGATAGTTTTATGCTAGCTGCTGTTCTCTTAAGCATATGTTCAGTGAATTTAGTTTATTTTATTTAAGACAAATGTTGGCTCTGTATCAGTGTTTCCTTGCCAAAAACAATCCAAAGCTGGCTTTCCTTCAATGACAGGTAATGGGGTTAAAAAGCATGTCATAAATTTTCCTGTACTTCTGACAGCAGTGGCTAGAGCAGTCTCCCCCAGCCTGTCACCAGAGAGGTTTTTTGGACTATAACTCCCACCAGCACCCAGTCAGCATGGCTAATGGTCAGGCCTGATGGGAGTTGTAGTTCAAAACATATGGAGGATGTCAAGTTGAGGAAGGCTGTGTTAGAGTGTTGGGGCTGAGGCAGGAAGACCAAGCATCGAATTTCCCTTCAACCATGAGATTTTGTAAAACATTATGGGCTTGTGAAACCCATCAAAGGGGCTTAGCTTTCTTGGACTGAGGCTTATGGAAGCAGCTTTCAAACTGTGTTTGGGAGAGCCCTGGAATTTCCTGAATGCTTATCAGAAAAGTAGAAAACTGCCTTATACCTTTAGTCCATCTAGATCAGTACTGTAGTGTCTATACAGACTGGCAGAATCTCTTCCTAGCTCCCTTTGGAGTGGTCAAGGGCTGAACCTGAGGAACCTCAGTTGCTCACTGCTGATCTTTCACTCTAAAGTGAAACTCAGAGCAGCGGTGAGGCTCAGCAGGAGTGCACTGCAGGGAGTTGAAGTAGATGACCCTTGGAATCCCTTCCAACTCTACTATGATTCAATGAACTTCCAGGATGGATTGTGTGTGCTCTAAAACACTCCCCAGACTCCTCTGCACTACCTCCATGATTGCCACCAGCCGCAACATCAGCATGTAGCATTCTCAGACAGCTGCTGGGGTCCAAGCAACCCAGCAGTCATTGACGTGGGATATGTTCCTTGAAGGACAGATTCTTAGAAACCAACCCCCTGTGTAAACAAATGGCTGTGTTGACTAAGCAGATATGGAAGCATGCTATTGTGCAGCTTAACAGGCACAGACAATCTGTGTCCCTCCAGACATTGTTGGATGATAACAGCCCTCAATTCTGACTGTTGCCTGAAACTCTGGAGAGCCACTGCTGGTCACTGTGGATAATACTGAGTTAGATTGACCAGTGGTGGGAGTTGGAGACCAATGACACCCGATGAGCCTCAGGTTCCCTATCCTATGATTACTTCATATGTCTATATAATATGCATTGTAACTTTTTAGGTTTCATTTTTTTTTTTTTTTTTTGCAGAGGGTAAATTGGAAAACTCACCGGGATTGATTGTCAAGGAGATGAGAAATTGTGTTCAACCATCCCTCCACGCACAATATATTGACAGTGAATTTGCCAGCCAATTCCCTTGAGCAGCCCAAGGGCAATCTCAGGCGGATATGGAACGGGCACCCTACTTGAACTAGCATGCACTATAAAGAAAAGAAGCTTAAGCCCATCAAGAAGCAAAGCAGATGCTGGAGACAGGTTGCCTGCCAAAAAGGCAGCAAGTGCAATGACAGCCATTAAAGCTCCATCTGGCACCACACTGTTCTCAGCATGTGTTTTGCTGAGAATAGCCCCTTCAACATGTTTTGTGCAAATAGATAAATGTTACTATAGAAATTGATACTGATACGGAGCACAGAGAAAGCCCTATGGCTGATCAGTTTGGGCCCTGATTTTCCCACTGCCACAGTCCTTCAGGTCATATTAAAGGTAAAGGTAAAGGTACCCCTGCCCGTACGGGCCAGTCGTGTCCGACTCTAGGGTTGTGCGCCCATCTCACTTAAGAGGCCGGGGGCCAGCGCTGTCCGGAGACACTTCCGGGTCACGTGGCCAGCGTGACATCGCTGCTCTGGCCAGAGCCAGAGCCAGAGCCGCACACGGAAACGCCGTTTACCTTCCCGCTGGTAAGCGGTCCCTATTTATCTACTTGCACCTGGAGGTGCTTTCGAACTGCTAGGTTGGCAGGCGCTGGGACCGAGCAGCGGGAGCGCACCCCGCCGCAGGGATTCGAACCGCCGACCTTTCGATCGGCAAGCCCTAGGCGCTGAGGCTTTAACCCACAGCGCCACCTGCGTCCCCTCAGGTCATATTGGAGTACTATAATTCCTCCATGCATGGTTCTGTTGTTTGTGTGGGTATGTGTTAGTTTGTACATAAGTTTATGATGAATCAGTTAAAAACACACACACAGAATCCCTCCTCCCAGCTCAAATCACATTGCCTCTGATATAAGCAAACTACTTCCAAGGGGACTCAAATTAAACATACCCACCACCAGGGTTTGAGTCTCTAAACCCCCTTTTCTCCCTCCCCAAAATCTCCTTCCCACAGTAGTTTTGCATGCAGAAGTTCAGGGGCATAGTTTGGGGGGTGTAGGGGGCCGTGGCCCCAGGCACACAATTTTGAGGGGGCACATAGCTGTCCTTCCCTGCCTGCCACCAGGGGTCTCAAGCTGGCAATGTCTCCTGTCTGAAACTTTAGAGAACTGCTGCTTAAAGAGATTTCCCAGACAGGGTCGTCTTTAGCATATGTGCTGCCGGGGTGCAAAGATCTGCCCAGCACCCCCAAATTAACTTTTATTATGCGTATGTCACTATTATCATTTGATAAATAGCACTCACGTCTGCGTGGCTCCAAAAGGAGGTTTTTTGTTTAAAACCAGCTTTTCTAAAGAAGACAAAGAACACATTGGGAGTTGGTGTAAAGACTCCACACATGTGCTTAGAGTCATAGAGAGGTGTCTGAAAGAGGAGGTGGGCAGGCATTGTGCGCATGCGTGGGAGAGCCATCGTGGGCAGCCTTTCATTATGGGAACAACCTTATTTCTCGAGGAGCTGGGAGGGCCCTTGCGACAGCACATATACAAGTTCTTCTTAGGAAGGTTCCGGAGCCTGTGTGCGCTCCTGTTGCTAGATAAGCACGTTCTCTTTCTGTCTGTCTCTCCCTCTTTCCTGTCACTCCCCCTCCTCCCGGCTTTGGTGAACAAGGCTTTCTAAACGTATTTGAACTGTAAGTGATGAAATTAAATTAAAACACACAATTTGCAATGTTTCGCTCGGAGTCAGCGGCACCTTTGACACGACTGATCTTGCGCTGCCTGCCTGCCGCATAGCAGCTCAATACAATATGCTTAGGCGGCTTCAGCGGCGGGTGCCTGGAGCCCCCCCAATTTGGCGCTGGGTGCCCCACACCCCTTGCACCCCTGGGTAAAGACGGACCTGTTTCCAGATATCTGTTACGTTTCCCTTGTAAAGAGGAAACATGAAAATGGCCAACCCAAATGATCAAAGGGATGGAGCAACTCCTCTCTGAAGAAAGGTTTTGCCATTTGGGACTTTTTAGTTTAGAGAAGAAGCGAGCAAGAGGGGACCTGATAGAAGTCTATGAAATCATGCAAGGCAAGGAGAAAGTGGACAGAGAATGAAACAGAACGTTGGGAGATTCAGGACAGATCAAAGAGAGCTCATATCAGTATGAAGTGCTACAGCCTAGAGAAAGATTTATCACTTCGGTGAGAACTAGGCCTAAACTGCACCCTCTTGGTTGCTAGGCAACTTTAGGGGTCAGTAGCATGGCACAGATGCCTCTTGCCAGACAACTCGTAATTCCAAGCTAGGGCAGATGAGGGGACTAGATCCGTGGCCATTGGTATCCAGACAGACTACAAAACCTGCAGCTTTGCTGATTATTTTTCTCAGTTTAATTCTCTTAGGGGAAGACCACATGGTGTGGAGGCTCTCTTACAGGTAAAATGGATGTCTGATTTCCACGTTCTTTTCCCCCTTTCTTCATGGGAAGGAGCACATAAATTGCATTTATAAGTGAGTCAGGGAAGCTACTGCCACAAAGAAGGATGCAGTTTTGAATAAAATTTGCACATGCTAATGTACATTTATAGGTGTCCATTTAGAAATAACAGCTGTGATTTAAATAGGAATAAATGCATTCCATCTTACCATAGTGGGGTGGACCAGGTGACCTCTGTTCGAAACTCCCATTGTTCTAGAAGCATTTTGCAACAGGGAATTTCATTAGCGTGAGCAGTTTCTGAGTTCTGGATGCAGTACTGAGCCTAAGATTTCATTTTTTTTAATAATAATATTTATTAAATTTTTGTATAACCAATAAAAAACATACATAATAACAAAATATTTTCCATTATCCACATTTCATTCTCAACTTTGGACTTCCTCACATCTCTTGTTCCTGCTTTCTAAACATAGATTTTACCAGCAAATTATTAACTTAATTTAATTCATATAATATAATTTTCCAATATTTAATGTCTCAAATTTTGGGATTTAACATACTCTTATTGAAGCTTAATCATAAAATATTACTTATCCAAAATTTATCTTTTCATCTACCAATTAAATTTAAATTTATATTCTTTATAACTAGTTTGTTGGAGCCGTGTTTTTGCTAATCTTACATCTTTCTTAACATTCATACAATTTACAATATTTTTGTAGATAGTCCTTAAATTTCTTCCAGTCCTCCTCCAGAAAACCTTCACTCTAGGGCAAGTCCACCAGAGGTGACAGAATGTTCCTTCAGCTTCTTTACACTTCCAACATTTATTATCAGACACATGGTATATCTTTGCAAGCTTGACTGGGGTCATGTACTACCTGTATATCATTTTCATAATATTTTCTTTCAAGGCATTACATGCCGTAAATCTCAAACCTGTGGTCCATAACTTTTCCCAGTCAGCAAACATGATGTTGTACCCTATGTCCTGTGCCCATTTTATCATGGCTGATTTGACCATTTCATCCTGTGTATTCCATTTTAACAGCAAATTATACATTCTTGAAAGTATCTTAGAGCTGGGTTCTAACAGTTCAGTTTCTAACTTTGATTTTTCCACCTGGAATCCAACCTTTTAAGATTTCAGATTAAAACAGCTTTGTATTCTTGTTATTAAAAAGCGCTCCTAGACATTCTGTTGTTGCGTCCATAACTTAGGTTTAAGGTGCCATTTAGCTCCTAGCTTTCATATCTCAGTTTCTAACACTGTTCTGTGCATCCTGCTCAGTCTGCTGTCTGGGTGCTGTTGATAAGGAACCTCTCAGGCTCCTACTGTCCTCCCTTTGTCTGTAAACCAAGCTTGGACTGCACACCCCTCCAAACACAGGATTCCTTTAAACAGAGTACTGTCTCTGACAGCCTTTCAAATCAATGACAGACCTCTGTAACATGGGGCACACAACCGCCTTAAAGTGAGCACGACCTGCATCACATGTAAAGTTATTATTTTATGTATTCATTTCCTTAAAAAAAATTATATACTGCCTTATATCAATTATTTCAAGGCAGCTTTCCAGCACTGAAACAATAAATATTCACAAAACAATAACTGAAACTGTTGTAAGAATTCAAAATAAACCTGATGAAAAAATTGGGACTTAAAACGAGGCTATTGTAGTCTTCATAGTACATTAGTGATAAATAGTTCTTGAACTACATGTTCTTTCAAGAGCGGGCATGTTTTAATTTAATTTATTTTGATGTGATTGGGTTTATAGTACTTAAGTAGTTGTTAACTTCAGATTATAATTTTCAATTACTGAGTATTCAAATTAATACCAGAGAAATGCCCGCAGGCCTTCTGTTTCTCAGTTGTTCCAGGGTTTACTATTTCCTCAAGTACAGAATAATAATTTGCAAGTAATTATATGATTCCAGTTCCATTGTCTCATTAGATAAAAAAAAGCTAAGCTTCTACCTCTGAAATAATATCAGTCTTTAGTTGAGGCACAGGTACAAGGAAGTCAGACCGCTGCCACAACCAGCTTGACATGGTTCACTAAGCCAGAGGTGGGGAACCTCAGGCCTGGGGGCAGAATGTGACCCTCCCTCAGGACTCTCCTGAAGCCTCATCCTTCACTTGCCCTGTTCCACATCCTCTCAAGTGCTTTTGGCTGGATGGAATGTGTTCTTCAACTGTCATACAGGGCCGTCTTTACTCAGGGGTGGAAGGGGTGAGGGGCATCCGGGTGCTGAATTCTGGGGGGCGGCAGGCACCCACTGCTGAAGCTGCCTTAGCTCTTAAATATCTACCTGTTATGAAATAATAAATACTTTCGATGAAGCTAAAAAAACAAAATACATATATATCTAGGTACAGTGGTACCTCGGGTTAAGTACTTAATTCGTTCTGGAGGTCCGTTCTTAACCTGAAACTGTTCTTAACCTGAAGCACCACTTTAGCTAATGGGGCCTCTCGCTGCCACCGCGCCGCCGGAGCACGATTTCTGTTCTCATCCTGAAGCAAAGTTCTTAACCCAAGTTACTATTTCTGGGTTAGCAGAGTCTGTAACCTGAAGCGTATGTAACCTGAAGCATATGTAACCTGAGGTACCACTGTATTACCAAAATGTATACCTAATGTTCACTAAAGGACGTTCGACTTTGTGCACTCATTTACCAAAGACGCACCACGCCAGCGCCAGCACTTGTCATTCAGAATGGTGGTGCTTGTCAGACTCAACAACGGCACTTGTCATTCACAACTGTGCTGTGCACGCGAAATTAACTCTTACATCAAAATATTATGTTACGTATTGTATTGAGCTGCTATGCGGCAGCGGGGTCAGCGGCGCCTTTGACACGACTGATGTTTCTCCTAAGTAGGTGCCTAAACAATACTTATAAGTTTAAGTGGTGGTGTTGTATAAGTTAATTGTATAAGTGTATTGTAAATAAATGAGCAATTCCTCCCTTCTTTCGTAAACAAGAGATAAGGCGTAAGCGTGGTGTTTGACATAAGCATAATAAAAGTTAACTTGGGGGCTAAACAAAATTTGGGGGCGCTTGGCAGATCTTTGCACCCCGGCAGCGCATATGCTAAAGACAGCACTGCTGTCATAATAACTCTGGATTGCCGGGACAGAGAATGAAGAGATGTGCATGTAGAAACTGTTCGCAAAGCCACTTAGATAACACAGATGAAGTCAATAGATTGCTTTGGTTGCCCTTTTCTGATTTTTTTCCAACTCTACACCATCCATTTTGAGGTGAGGTAACCAGAACTATACACAATAAGCCAATGTGACATGCCATAGATTTGTATAACAGCATTATGATCTTGGCAGTTTTATTTTCAATTCCTTTCCTAATGATCCTTAGCATGGAATTTGCCTTTTTCACAGCTGCCACATACAGCATCAACATAATCATTGAGCTATCAACTATGACCCCAATCCAATCCAAATCTTTAGTATTGTCACAGAACAGCATAGTACGACCCCAAGGTTTTGTTCCTTCCTGTAGCCACCAGTTCAGACCCCATAGGCATACATGTGAAATTCAGGGTTTCCCACAGGCATCTGGTTGGTCACTGTGGGAAAAGGATGCCAGATTAGATGGGCTATTGGCCTGATCCAACAGGCTCTTCTTATGGGCAGCAAGGGACATCTATTGCCTTCTTGTAGGCTTCCTGGAAGAATCTATCTAGAATCAGGATTCTGGACCAGATGGATCTCTGCTCTCATCCAGCAGGACTTTTCTTATGTTTTTGCTGTGAATTGTGCTGGCTTGAAATCCTTGTTTCTACATGACATGCTCCAAAAAAGGTATAAACAAAAAGCCTACACACTGAATGTGCTTATTGCTCTGGTTGGCAGAGCTCCTTATATGCTTATCTCCCTTGCTCCCTCACTCTCCATCCAGTTCAATATTGTTGAAACGAATACGGCTTAGTTATAATTTTCTTGTCTCCATTGTATAATGTTTAACTGTACATATTCCCAAGAAGAGCCCTAACAACTTTCATAATGAGAAAGAATAACTCAGAAAATACAGAAGATTCCTACAAAGTAGGATCAATTGCAAACTGAAAATGTGCAGCATGCACTATTCATGCTGTATTTAAAGGAAAGGAGAGGGAAATCTAGGAGGAAATGAAAGCACATTCATCTATCTCCACTTACGGCTCAATTGTCCTTGTATAACAGATGCAAGCATAAAATATATTCCTAATACACAAACAGATGAACATTTTGAAAGACACCATAAGCAGGGTTATGCGTATCCCACGCACAAGTAAAGGAAATATGCATAATTTTGTACTGTGTGCAAAATTCAGCAGCTGGGGAGGGGAGCACATTTAATTTACTGCTAAATTACTCCACCTGTTCTTAGGCCTGAAGGCTATGAAAAAGATAAACTTAAAACTGTGTGTCCAATGTGTTTTTCTCCATGTTGGCTATGGTCCAAAACATCTGGAGGGTACCAGGTTTTGGGGGAAACTGTCTAATGAAAGTCACACTCCCAGGTTGCTTGAAGGATCCACAGGGGCAATTCACACCAGGGTATGAGTGGGAAATGGGCAACTCTCTTGAATGGTATTTCAGTACTTGGGCTAGGAGGATGACACTGGCCAGCAATCAGATTGCCTGGAGTCCTGCAAGGTTACCAATAAAATTTTGGCCATTTTAAATTCCCCTTAGAGTGTATGGGTGGGCATGCCATGGATCTTCCAGCCACCACAAAGCTTAGTTTGGGCCTCCTGTGTGGAGGCAGGGAAAACCCCTGATCACCCAAGGTACAAGGCCAGTAACTTGTGAGGAGGACCATCAGTCAACAGTACCATTGCCTGGGCAGGCCTTGCCCCAGCATCCAATCAGCAGAGCCTGGGGGCTCTTGGTGGCAGGTAGCAGACCACTCTTGGTCCACTCCTGGACCATAAATAGAGGGTCCACATTGGGCTGACTTCCCTGCCCACCCTCCCTATTTTAGGCTGCAGTTCTCATTGTTGAGGACAGAAGCTAGCTGCTTAATGATAAGTCTGGGGAGAAATTTTTATGCAGACATATGATTGAGCCTCCCCGGTAGCAACATTGTTTGTTGGCGTTACCTGTGCTGGAACCTGTCACAATTTGTCAGTAGAGGCATTGGACAAATCCACAGTTGGGGTAGCTAGAGGAGGACTTCCCAGTGGGAGATCCCTTTGAAGGGTCTTGGGTGTTACCTTAAAGCAGTGGCGTAGCGTGGGGGGTGCAGGGGGGCCGGCCGCACCGGGCGCAACATCTGGGGGTTAGGGAAATCCATGGGTTAGCGGGCACAAATCCATGGGTTAGGGGGCGCAAATTACTTGCCTTGCCCCGGGTGCTGATAACCCACGCTACGCCACTGCCTTAAAGTCTTAGCTTGAGGTGGCTGTTGTGGCTGTTACACTCTCAGGTTGCTCGAAGGGTCCTCTCTGGGGGCACTTTATAGAATGCTAGGCCCAAGAGTCAGGCAGTTCCCTTGAACGTCATCCCAGCACTTCAGTGAGGATGGTGGCATCAGTCAGCACTCAGGTTGCTTGATGATTGGTCAGTTGCCTTATGCCTTGCCAAATTCTGGGAGTCATAACCAATAAATTTGTGGTCATTTAAAAACCACCTCAGACTATGAAGTCATTGCTGTTACCTCACACCCTGTCCCCTACTGCATGTGGGCGCACAATGAACAATGTTCAGTCATGTAAGAATATGTTCTTAAAGCTGTATATTTTGTTTTAAAAGATCTCTGGTTTGTGCTGCAGCCTCTGTAGGGAGGGAGGTTTGGCCATCCATGACTTGTGTTTGTTCAAATTATCCGTATTTCAGGCATTTTGGAAACACAACAAAACATATGGCTCAAATGACTGAAAAAGCACTGAGGCATCTTAGTATTAAACTATATGTTTTCAGTATTATTGATTAATAACAAGAGACCACAGCTACAAATCAGAAACACCGCAGATACTGAATACATGCCTCACAGAAGATTTGCTGCTAATTTGTTTACTGTAGTCGAGTGATAGAATAAATGTCCATGCAGGGAGCTGCAACTATTATTACAAGCTTAATTGAATGCTTTGTGTGGTTCTTCACAAATTATTTGACAGTCCCAGCCACACAATTGAATGTTGCTCAAGAGGTCAGTTGACCTTTTCCTTTTCACTGTTGTAGTTAATCACACTCCAAGAAAACACATAATTTAGTGAACAGAAAGAAGCCAGGCTTCAGCGGGATAAATCATGGGTCGGTAAATAGTCTGTGATGAGGTTGGTCAGTTATTTTCAGTTATTTTCAGTCAAAACAATCATTAGAAAAAACTGTATCAGACTCACACTCTTAGAAAACCACCAGTTTGGATTTCTATGTCTAAGACAGTGAAACACAGTTTAAAGTATTTTAACATGGCAGTGAGGAGAAAACGCAAGAGTCAATTCAATCAATCAATCAATCAATCAATCAATCAATCAGCTTTTGCGTGATGTAGACAGCTTAGTGTGTGTCCGTAGGGGTATATGTATGTGGCAGGGAATCTGTACACTTCTAGGGAGTTGTGTATATTTCCCCATTCTCTTTTACATGTATAGGAGGAAAATGGAACACTAAATGATAAAGCATCAGTGGCCTTCCTTCCTGCCTGCCTGCCTGCCTGCCTGCCTGCCTTAAATCATACCATTTTTCAAGAGGGAATTCCACAGCCAGGGTGTGGCCACGGAAACTGCACCTCTTTTGTGGTGTGTGTAGCAGAACCTCTGAAGATGATCACAACCTCTGGGCAGATTCATAGGGTGTGTGTGTGTGTGTGTGTGTGTGTGTGTGTGTCAGTATTTCAGATACTGTTTAGGGTCAATCTGCAGTTGTCATAAAACCAGCTAAAACACACACCAGAAAGCAGTTTTACACCAGCTGCAGCTTCCAAACACTTTTCAAGGACAGCCCCACTTATAGGACATTGCAATAATCTAATCAGGAGGAGACCAAGGCATGTATCACAATGACGAAGTCCACCTTTCCCAGGAAGGGGCACAGCTGAAGGTGAACAAAAGAAACCCCTGACCACAGCAGGCACTTGAGTATCCAGAATCAATGCCAAGAGCAAAACCTTAGAAGTTCTTGGAAGAGGATAGCATTACATAGTGATTAGGACTGCAGGAGAAACCAGC
The DNA here is from genome assembly GCF_951804945.1 of Podarcis cretensis. Classification (NCBI taxonomy): domain Eukaryota; kingdom Metazoa; phylum Chordata; class Lepidosauria; order Squamata; family Lacertidae; genus Podarcis; species Podarcis cretensis. The sequence goes on from NC_137180.1 coordinate 40,549,411, forward strand.
TAACCTGTTGTGGCATATCATGCATCAGTTTGCATGTTGAGTGTGGCATAGGAGGGAAAGATTCCGAAAAATCAAACCTTAATCAGCTAAGCTTATTAAAAGTTTGGTGCTAATTAACAACTTTTTATGACAGTACCCAAATGAACACTTGGTCATTACAATTAATTTAATATGACATATTAAATGTCACTTGGTCTATCAGAGCAGCACAATTACCCTAGAATTACATCAGACGTATTCAAGCTGATCTTTGGCTTTAGTCTCAAAAACTTTCATCATTTATTGTAATTTGAAAGCTAATCCCATTAACTTAATTTTCCCCCTTCCTTCTGTAGCATTCTCTAAATGACTATTCTAGGTGGCCTGCTTTACATACTACATATTTATGCTGTACCAGTTATATGCATGGGGGAAAATAGACTATATAATATTTGAATAATATCAGGAGTTGTCATTCCTGGGCATCTATTAAGAGCCACATTCTTGCTGACCTCTAGAGCAGTGTTTCCCAACCTTGTGCCTCCAGCTGTTTTTGAACTACAACTCCCATCATCCCTGACTAGCAAGACCAGTGGCAAGGGATGATGGGAATTGTAGTCCAAAAACAGTTGGAGGCACAAGGTTGGGAAACACTGCTCTAGAGCAACTTGCTCCTTTTCAGTCTCCTCTTCTGTACGCCAGTTGCCAGGGTGAACGTGGGGTGGGCATGCTGGAAGCAGAAGTGGATGAGCTGATCTCTACAAGTGCTGTTGGGAAGGAGAAGGAGGAAGTGAGCAGAACTTTATGTGGGGAATGAAGGGCAGCAGCCATGCAGGCTGGCTGGAGCAGGCTGTTAAAAAGAAACAGAGGGCTGGCACTTATGGTGCCTCTAGATCCAGTGCTGCGCTGCTGGGAAGGACAAGCCCCCTTTTGAGATGTAAATGCTGTGAACTCTCTCCATCAAAGCCCAGGTTGTAAATACATGTAAAATGAACCATATTCATAGTCTCCCCTGTGCATCTTTCCAAAAGAACACAAACCCTGGTTAAATGCCAAGACCCCTGGAATTTTTCTACCACTCAGCAGAGATTGGGGTGGCCTGTAACAATATGCCTTTTTATGCACACATCACTCTAATATATGCATTTCTGCACATCACTTGGAGGGACAAAATTCTGAAAAGTGAGAATTTGGAAGGATGGCTGTATTTCACTTTGCATATTGTTTTGGAATGAGCAAATCCGGTAAGTTTGGCTTCAAACTGAATCAATCCCTTCCCTACAACTAGGTGTTTTAAGTGGCCCACTAGCTTTGAGTCACTATCTGTGCATACATAATAATTGTAAGATAGCACTGCAATTAAAATATGGCTGTATTGCTTCTTGGAGGGGGTGTGCAGAAGCGTTCTTGGGACAGACGAAGCATCCAGAACAAAAAAGGGCAGTTCTATATGACCTGTCCCTGTAGGTTATAAATGATCAAGAGCAAGGATTTCTTAATCATATCTGTCTCTGTGCTATTCTTTCTTGGAGGAATCATCAACACAACACAAGCAACTTTAAGGCTTAATAACAGGCTTTCCACCTCAATAAATTAAAGCAGCAGCACAGGAAACAGATGAATAGCTCAGTGTCCCAAAACAATGCATCGTTCTGGAGTGCAGCGACAATGAAATGATTAGAATGCTGACGGAGTGGCTATATGACAATGGAAAATTACAAACATGCCCTCAGCTGCTAATATACGGAGCCCTTGCTACACCAACAATAAGGAGGATGAAAAGGGAACTTATTATTTCTGCAGCACGCAACACTTATACCACTTGCTCAGCGTTGCTGATCTAAGTGAAAGTCATTGCCATGGGCTAATGCTGCCGGTGGCCAATGCAGAATCTGTTTGTAACATCTAAAGGTTTTCAGTGGACTAAAGCAAATCATGCTTTTGAATTTTTAATCTGCAATGTGTTACTATCTGTTTCTTTTAAATTGCTTTGATTCTTCTGCTTTGATCCAGCACGCTCCAGAGAATCTGTTAGTGCTGGTGCATCTTGGCTCAGTCAACTGAACAGGGAGGCATTCAAGAACTAATACCCAGGCTTCCCATTGGCAATCTTGAGGAGAAACCGGAAGAAACTCAGTGTCTATGCCCCACATAACCCTAGGATTCTGGTGGAGCCATTGAGAGGGCCTTCTTGGTGGCTGCTCCCAGACTTTGGAATAGGTTCCCTCTCCATCTATCACCCCTTCAGGTACCTTCTTACAGATGTTGTTACTTTATTCCCAACAAAATACACAACACAACTTTATGAACCAACAAATTGCCAGCAGTGCTAATAATCAGAGAATCATAGAATTGGAAGGAACCCGGTGGATCATCTACTCTAACCCCCTGCAATGTAGGAACATGCAGCTGTCCTACACGGGGATCAAACTTGCAACCTTGGTATCACCAACAACATGCTCTAACTGAGCTACAATTTCCTTAACAGGATAATTGGAGCCAAACACGCCTCCAAGGAGAGGGAGCTCTGCAATTTGGAGGCTATCACATAAAAGGTCCTGTCACTCACCCCTGCCAAAAGAATTGACCCTACAGTGGGCTTATGAGAAGGCCAAGAGGTAGATCATGATGCCCAGGCACAATCATATGTATATAGGCAGACCTTAAAAGATGGAGGTCACAAACTTCTGAGAGCATTAAACTTCAACAGCAGTCCAATTGGCAGAGAACTGCTGCCACATGTTCTGATCACTTTGCACCCCCCAAAAACAGAGCAGTCATGTTTTATGCCAGTTCAAGTTTCCAGCTCACCTTCAAGTACAGCCCTGCATAGAGTGCATTGCAGCAGGAACTAGTGCACAGATTACTGTGGTTTTCTTATACAGATACATTGTTGGAATAGAACCTAGCATTTATTTATTTTTAAGTGCTTATTGAAAATATACTTCTGGAACTTTACAAAAGTAATTTTAAAGAATTGTGCTGTGGTTGGCTTTGTTATAACACAAGAAATACATAAACGAAGTCCTAAAAACCAAATCAACCCCTGGACAGGTATGGCTCAATACATACTGTGGCCTGAGGCAGAGCACCCCTGTAAGTCAAAGCCCACAAGTCAAAACCAGCCAGCTTATTCTGGTAACTGAAGCAAGAACTCCCATAAATGCCTCGTTCCTTCCCTGGAAGTAACAATTCCACAAAACTTATAGCTAACAACTTGCTGCCCTTTCATGACACCCACAACCAGTTGCCTGAAGCAACCTCCTCTCTCTGCCTAATGATTGGGCCGGCCTTGAGAACAGAGTGCTTCTCCCGCCCTGCCTGACTGTGTGGTTAGCATATTCTTCTTGACAGCGAGCCTTCTTCACCCTGATGTCTACAGATACACCAGCCACTCAGGACCAGCCCAATACATTTTGCTGCCTGAGGCAAATTGTTCTTCCCCCGCCCAGTCGATCTGCATAGTACCCAAGAACAGTCAAGGGATGTGGTTTTTTGTGGGTTTTTTTTTTTTGCACTTTTGAGGCAGTAAAATCCCACAAGCACCTTTCCCTGAAAGTAAAAAAAATATGACCTTTCATAGCTCCCTGATGCCTCTGCCTGGAGGCATCTGTGCCAATCAGATTAATGCCTTTCTGTGGTTCATTCACTTCTGCAAAATATAGCTCCCCCACCCTGCCGACATCACTGCTGGACCCCTGTAGTTACTTGAAGGAGAAGCATTTCTCACATACTAATTATGATAACTGAATCATGAACTGTAAATTAAAACAAGGCTTCAGTCTTAACCATATTTACTTGAAAATAGACACCATCAAAACCAACAGGATTTACTGCTATAGAGGAAAAATTGTTTAGGATGGGAGCATTAATATGAAATAATTTATTTTTCTTGCAGAGATCTACCATGTATTACAAAATCACACCCCGCCCAGAAATTCATGGATACTTTTGTACTTCTCTTCCCCTGCAATATTTTTATCTAACCCAGAAATAGTACCTTTGCTTCAGGATGAGAACAGGAGGCCCCATTAGCTAAAGTGGTGCTTCAGGTTAAGAACAGTTTCAGGTTAAGAACGGACCTCCGGAACGAATTAAGTACTTAACCCGAGGTACCACTGTAAACTTTAGTCCTTACTACAAGACCACCACATATGATGCGCAGTACAGTATCTGATGCAATCGACCCAGAACAGGAGAAGCAGTCAGGTGTATTGCAGGACATTGACGTGAACCAACTCCATTGAGCTGCGACCTTCCTGTCTCTGGGAAGTGCAAGTCCCCCCACCAAATGCCCCACTCCTAGCTCTGAGCCCACACAGTTACTTTGAACATCAAACATTGGTATGGGGAAGGAAGCGAATCCAGTTTTAAAACTCCAAACTTGCTTGTTTATCCTGGCACACTGAAAATATTAAATAAGCAGACAACAGCCATCAGTCACATAATAGAGCATGTCTATCACCAAAAGGTCAAATGCAATTACTGTGCAAACCTCCAGAATGTTTATCAATGGCATCTTAAGGCAGGAGTTTGCCTATTAGTGAGAGCTTGCTGCACTTTTCTCTGTTTCATTAGGTCTAGCCCAGCACGCCTCAAAAACAGGCAAGGGAAATGTTCCCCAAAATTAGTATATTAGTCAAAAGGGTACAGTCAATGGGGTCAAATCCCTTCAGGGAGATTGGAGGATGTTTGCCCCCCCTTTTAAAAAAGGCATCAATAATAAAAGCTTGAATAACTTAACAAAAGTCCAAAAGAGTGCAAAGATGGCTATACCTCAAAGTTGATGAATAATAATAATAATAATAATAATAATAATAATAATTTATTTATACCCCGCCCATCTGGCTGAGTTTCCCCAGCCACTCTGGGCAGCTCCCAATCAAGTGTTAAAAAGAGTACAGTGTTAAATATTAAAAACTTCCCTGAAGGGCTGCCTTCAGATGTCTTTTAAAGATAGGATAGCTGCTTATTTCCTTCACATCTGAAGGGAGGGTGTTCTACAGGGTGAGCGCCACTACCAAGAAGGCCCTCTGTCTGATTCCCTGTAATCTCACTTCTCGCAATGAGGGAACCGCCAGAAGGCCCTCAGCGCTGGATCTCAGTGTCCAGGCTGGTATAATAGGTAAGGCTATTTCCTTTAAAAAGTGAAGGTATTATCCCATTGAATACAGTGGGACTTACTTCCAAGTAAAGATGTATTAGATTGCACTGTGTGAGACAAGAAGGAACTGGTGGTTTTCACAGTACATGGAAGTAAACAATAGATTTTTGGAAGAATCTTTCTTGGAAAGCTGCACATCCCTACTGATGGCTGGGTCACTGTTTGAGTCTCAACCAAAGTAGGGGGCAACGGACATTTACAACATCACACCCACCAGTAGGGAGGCCCTCCCCCATGCGGAAGTGAATCTTGATACATTGGCACGGTAACATTTCAATTGACCTATATTTGTAAGTAATCTAGAGGCAGGACTGAACAGTCAGATAGTATATTTTATCATAGTGGGGTAGGAGAGTTGAAAACAGTTCACATCTGGCAACCAATGTGCCCCTTGAGTTTCAGATAGTACATGGATGTTGTTGTTGTTTAGTCATTTAGTCATGTCCGACTCCTCGTGACCCCATGGACCAGAGCACACCAGGCACTCCTGTTTTTCACTGCCTCCCGCAATTTGGTCAAGCTCATGTTAGTAGCTTCGAGAACACTGTCCAACCATCTTGTCCTCTGTCTTCCCCTTCTCCTTGTGCCCTCAATCTTTCCCAATATCAGGGTCTTTTCCAAGAAATCTTTTCTTCTCATGAGGTGGCCAAAGTATTGGAGCCTCAGCTAATAATAATAATAATAATAATAATAATAATAATAATAAATTATTTATACCCCACCTATCTGGCTGAGTTTCCCCAGCCACTCTGGGCAGCTCTCAATCAAGTGTTAAAAACAATACAGCATTAAATATTAAAAACTTCCGTAAACAGGGCTGCCTTCAGATGTCTTTTAAAAATAGGATAGCTGCTTATTTCCTTCACATCTGATGGGAGGACGTTCCACAGGGTGGGTGCCACTACCGAGAAGACCCTCTGCCTGGTTCCCTGTAACCTCACTTCTCATAATGAGGGGATCGCCAGACGGCCCTCGGCGCTGGATCTCAGTGTCCAGACTGAACAATGGGGGTGGAGACGCTCCTTCAGGTATACTGGACCAAGGCCGTTTAGGGCTTTAAAGATCAGCACCAACATTTTGAATTGTGCTCGGAAACGTACTGGGAGCCAATGCAGATCTCTCAGGACCGGTGTTATATGGTCCTGGTGGCCCTCGGTCCCTTGGGTTAAGAACTTAATTTCTTCTGGAGGTCCGTTCTTAACCTGAAACTGTTCTTAACTTGAAGTACCACTTTAGCTAATGGGGCCTCCTGCTGCTGCTGCGCCACCGCCACGCCACCGCCACACAAATTCTGTTCTCATCCTGAAGCAAAGTTCTTAACCCGAGGTACTATTTCTGGGTTAGCAGAGTCTGTAACCTGAAGTGTCTGTAACCTGAAGTGTCTGTAACCCGAGATACCACTGTATTATCCTTTTGGCACTTACTAAAGACCTCCCTGTTGCAAAAAGCTTTTTAAGTAGAGATCTTTCCCAATCTGTGCAGGAAGTGTTTTTAGATGGTTTTAAAATACAGTGGTACCTCGCAAGACGAAATTAATTCGTTCTGCGAGTTTTTTCATCTTGTGATTTTTTCGTCTTGCGAAGCACGGACTTTGGAAAAGCTTCAAAAATCACCAAAGTCTTCAAAAACCTCAAAAAAGGCTACCACACCGCATGCTATGAGTTGCTCCTTGAAGTGAATGCACGGTTTTAAGAAAAAGGAAACAAACTTGCAAGACAAAGGAAACAAACTTGCATGACATTTTCGTCTTGCGAAGCAAGCCCATAGGGAAATTTGTCTTGCGAAGCAACTCAAAAAACGAAAAACTCTTTCGCCTTGCGAGTTTTTCGTCTTATGAGGCATTCGTCTTGGGAGGTACCACTGTAGTTTTATCCATAGTGTGCTTGCTTCTCTGGGCTCCTTTGGGAGGAAGAGTGATGTATAACAATAACAGTAACAGTAACAACAGTAATAATACAATTGAGCTTCTCTGGGGAGGGTATTCCATAGCCAGGGTGCCATCACCAGAAAGGCCCTCTCTCCTTAACAGCCAGCCACTCCCCTAATTTCATTTGGTGGGGGCATACAGAACAGGGCTGGATGAGATGTATACCTTTCCTACGCATCCATTGAATTCTTCAGCTGAGCAGGGAAAAGAGTTGTCATCTCTTTTTGAGGCAAGGCCCTCTGCCTTAAACAGGCAGAAGTTCAGTAGGTTTAACATTTCCTAGCATAGAATTACTGTCATGAGAAAAAGTGAGTGTTGTCTCTTTGGAAATAAAAGATGGCATCCCTTCTTTGAAACCCGATTCACAAGACCAAGCTGTGGCTCAAAAATTAAGCCTTGGATTCTTCCCAAATCCCACTGAAGGCCAGGGCTTAGAGAGTGAAGCTGGGTTCACATTCCAGTGACATCTGATGGAAATATCAGATTGCCCTAGGTTTTAAGAGTAAACCTACAAATATTTTTAGTTCAAAGCCACTCATACAAGAGTGATAAGACATACAGTCCACACTCCATAGAACAACTAGTTATCTGGAACGGAACTTTACTCATAATCAGCTCACCAATAAAATTTACCTAATCATGCCAATATTACCTCAGTGGTATGACACATAAGCTAACCAGAGTTGTAACTCACAGGGTTCGATATTTTAGATGCAACTCAAAGTTATCTTAACGGTTTAAGAAACTGGTTTTTACTGTTTTTATTACCTCAAGGCACTCAAGGCTCCCTTAATAATGGACAAATCATGCTTTCCCTCCAGTCAGGGTATTAAAGAGTGAAATGAAAAGCATGTACTATCAAAGAAAAGTCCAAATCCCACACATGCAAAATGCATTATCTGGTAGCTGCATATTTTAATGGAACCTATTTCAGTCGAAGGCTACAGCAGTAGCAACATGCTGAGGCGTGTGGGAGAATCTGTTATATTGCATTGACAATACAATTTTCAGAGACAGTACACACGGCAGGCCAAATTACATCTATCTTGTGACTGGCTAAGCGCTAAAGTAATATCATATTCATTTTTGTTAGTCAATGAAATGTCGCAGAAAGGTTGTGCCCAAAGACCTTTCCTGACAGCACAATATTTAATGACTCAGGGGGCTCAGTAAGTCTCTTCCCATTCAAAAAATAATCAGTTTGGACTCAGATACCTAAAGATGGAAAGCAGCAAGTCCAAGCACTCAATTAAGTGAACCAACATGCTGTGTAAAGGCAGTATTATTTCATTTCTAGATTAGCTAGAAAACTCCAGGAATAAAAAAAAAGGAGATTGAGAACAGTGCTTCCCAAACTACCCCCCTCCCACCCACAAACCAATCTTGGCAGACCACTTAATGATTCTTCTGATTTTTAATGCCAGGGGTGGGGAGAGAGAGTATGGCCTGGGGTAGAAGCTTGCTCTAGGGAAAGTTCCAAGAGGCAGAATGAGGCCTCACAGCCACATTTGCACACCCTCCAACATTTACCCGATGAAAATAGGGTCATCCTATTCCATACTCTCAAAAATTTCTCTGATGAAAATAGGGGTGCCCAAAGAAAAAGCGGGACATTCTGGGATCAAATCAGAAACCGTGTTGGCTTCTTGAAATTCAGGACTGTCCCTCAAAAATAGGGACAATTGGAGGGTCTGCTTTGACCCCTGCACTTGAGGTTTCCCAACCTTTACATACTAGGTTGCTGGAGAACTTGATGTCCTTGCAAGATCATCTGGAATATACAAATCAGTAAATTTGTATATATAAGGCACAATATCTAAACCAATACTTGCGTGGCAATTTACATCTGTTTGAACACCATAAAGAATATGATTATACATGGCAACTGGTCTTGTTCTTTTCCAGGTTAGTATTCTCCTTTTTTATTAAAAGAAACAAGTAAAAAAAAAATAATTACCCCAGTCCTTGATACATCCTACACTGTACCTTTCTTTCCAATTAATTTGCCGTACTTAAAAAAACCAGTAGGATTTTTGGTATTAATTTTAGAAGATCAAGGGCTGAAGTCTTTAAATCTTCAGAATGTACCGAACCTTCTTAAAAGATCATTGTCATCTCTAAATACCAGGGCAAAATACGAAATTAAAGTAAACATCCATATAGTAAGAGAAATTCTTACGGCACAAGTTATCCGCAATTAAATGTCACAGTTCTGAAAAACGCAGTGACTGGTTAATCCCAAGATTCAGAGTCTGCTATAGCCCCCTAAAACTCTGCTCTGACATGAATACCGCCTCTGTCACACTACGTACAAAATCAAAATAGCCCACTCTTCAACAGTGGACTTCTCAGACATGACAATATATATATGTGCATACACACTGCAGCCCTACCCCTGCCCCATTCTGGTAAGATGCTCTGGTGTCATAACAGTGAACTACACTGCAGGATTCTTGCACAGTGCTCTCTCAGCACAACCTGCAATGAATTGCATTGCGAAGTGGTTATAAGATTCAGTCCAACCCCACAACAAGCAACAGGAGTCTAATACAACTGGGCAGCACTGCAGGGTTGTTGTAACCCACTTAAAGCCTGACCTGAGTATTCTGTGCCATGAGCCAGACCCACCAAGCCCCTTCAAACCTGATAAAAAGTAAAGGGACCCCTGACCATTAGGTCCAGTCGTGACCGACTCTGGGGTTGCGGTGCTCATCTTGGTTTACTGGCCAAGGGAGCCGGCGTACAGCTTCTGGGTCATGTGGCCAGCATGACTAAACCGCTTCTGGCGAACCAGAGCAATGCACGGAAACGCTGTTTACCTTCCTGCTGGAGTGGTACCTATCTATCTACTTGCACTTTGATGTGCTTTCGAACTGCTAGGTTGGCAGGAGCAGGGACCGAGCAACAGGAGCTCACCCCATTGCGGGGATTCGAACCGCCGACCTTCTGATCAGCAAGTCCTAGGCTCTGTGGTTTAACCTACAGCACCACCCTTATCAAACCTGATACATGGGGGCAATTGACGCCATGTGCTTTGGAATGTCCATTAGCTGAGTGGTTGTTTCAGAGAAGGAGTAGGAGTAGGAGGAGTTTTGTTGTTGTTGCTACCAGGGTGGGAGGAGGTGGGGTGTATATAGACACACTGCTGCCCAATCCAGGCAAACTAAATTCTTGGATTTCTCTGTTGATTTCTAACAACAGCTCTTCTCATTTCTGTCTTTGACTGAGGATATTTTTTTTTAAAAAAAAACAGCATCTTGGTGTGAATAAGGAAATGGAGTGGTTCTTTGCCCTTTTTTATTTATGCATCTCTAACTCCATGTCCCCTTGCTCATTTCCTTCAGATGAATCATTGTCTTCTCTTTCCGCTAGTCTCTCCTGCCTGCCTGCCAGCTGCTCAGCAATATTTCGAACACTTCCGGATTTGCACTCTCCTCTTCACTGGCCACTTCCAGCCGGTCCCCAATTGTCTCCCATAACTCAGTGCTTTGTGGATGCTAAGCATGCTCAATCTTTGTTGGGCTGCTTTGGGATCCCACTCCTTAAGACCCTTCCTCACAAAATGTTTACTTGAATAACTATTGAGTTTAGCCCAAGCCTGCTAATATCTCCCTCTTGTGTGTGTTTCTCAGAAGACGTTTTCTCCAAATACTCTCCACCATTTTTGTTTGTTTGTTTGGTGGCCAACATCCACACACACAATGTTCTGAAACAAAGCTAGCTCTGTGACATTGTGTAGGATGCAAAATGGCAGCCAGACTGCCAACAAAGTTACCTCAGCTGCCACTTATAGTGAAAACAATAAAATAAAACAAAAATTTAAAGGGGGGGGGGAGCTGTGCGCCAGCCACTGATAATGGTGTGCCAAATCGCCGAGAAACTGTCAGAGATTTTCTCCTCCTTGAGAAATTGTGTTCACCCCTAATTTCTCTGTCCACAAATAAAATGGGCAATTCTGGGAAGCCATTTGTGCGCAGCTTTAAGAATAATACACTTGTACATGCATGCATTAACCAGGAATTTAAATCGCAAACTGTGGGGGGAAAGTATCTAATTTTGTCTGTTAGACAATACTCCTCATCACTGTACCTGGGGGAGAATAAATTAGCTATCTCATGTAAAATGCCATTGAATTTCATCATGGCTTATAAATAGCCTCTGAAGGAAACACAAATGCTTAACAATATTCCCCAGCTCATACCAAATCCTGTCATTTGATTAGCTAATTCAGTCATTTCAATAGAAGACACTTAGCTGCCTTCCTTAGGAAAAAAAGAGCAACTCTTAATAGATCCACAGGAAAAAAAAATTGCATTATTGTATCATTAGTGTAGGTTTCCTATCTGCTCTCTTTTGAGGATGGATAGAAAACGACTGTCAGAATAATTAGCTATTCTGCAAGTCGAGCTCTGGTGCTAACTTATTATCCTGACATTGATGATTAGCATTCAGAGCGAGGCAGTTTTGCCGAAGAGAGAATTTCACTGATGGAACAATGGGGGGAAAACGGGGGGAAAGCAATGCTAAATCAGCTACAGGGGGAAAGTGCTGAACAAATTCATCATAACTACTTATCCTTTACATGTTCAGGCCCATACTGTTTAATTTCCACGTGCCTTGGAGTTTGAATTCACTGACATTTTTAGGCTGCATGCTGGAACTAGTTGCTATAGCTAAGATGGGTCTACAGACCCAAATGGGGCTTCCACTTTCACCACACTGAGGAGGTCAAAACTTGGTCATGTTTTGATGTCATTGCCTTGCTTCTTTCAGCTTCATTAGCTGTAGCCAGCCTTTACCACATGGTAACAGCTTAATGCATTTAAGTGTAATTTCCATGAATTAGTTGGTTTAGCCCTATAGGGGTGGAGTCACTCAAGGGAGGGTTATGTGATTGTTAACATGGCCAGGAAATGGGGCTGTGCCCCACTTAAGATTGAGTTTGTATTTTATTTACAGCTGTTTTCTGTGTCTGTGTGGTGTTCAAGCATGATTCAGTCAAGTGAGGACTACTGAAATGAATGAGCATGACTAAGTTTGGTCCAACAAGTCTACTTTGTGTAAACGTTAGTTGAACACCATCCTCTGTCTTTAGCAGTTTGTGATGTTTATGTGGAAGTCTTGTGAGTGCATTATACCTAGTCACGTACATTGTACACAAATAGCACATAAGCAGCACACATACTATGTGTGCATCAGTGAAACTACGTGCATACACACCCAACTCACTTTTTGGAAGGCAAACTTTAAGGGTGGGTAGTACAAAAACTTCTGGGGCTCTCTGTCTGAAATTAGGCAGGGTTAACCCCCTCTATAGGTAAACAAGGTAAAAGGTAAAGGACCCCTGGACGGTTACGTCCAGTCAAAGGAGACTATGGGGTTGCGGCGCTCATCTCGCTTTCAGGCTCAGGGAGATGGCGTTTGTCCACAGACAGATTTCCTGGTCATGTGGCCAGCCTGACTAAACTGCTTCCAGTGCAACAGAACACTGTGATGGAAGCCAGAGTGCACAGAAATGCCATTTACCTTCCTGTTGCAGCAGTACCTATTTATGTACTTGCACTTTGATGTCCTTTCAAACTCCTAGGTTGGCAAGAGCAGGGACTGAGCAACAGGAGCTTACCCCGTTGCGGGGATTCGAACCACTGACCTTCTGATCAGCAAGCCCAAGAGGCTCAGTGGTTTAGACCACAGCGCCACCCTTGTCCCATACAATCCCCTCCAAAGGGGCTAGCACATTCCCAAAGTTCCTGTACCTATGTGGGTGGGGGGGAGAGAGAGAGTTGAAGTTTTGTTTCCCAATGCAGGTCAACGGGATTTCTGAATATTTGGGGTTTTTTCTGGATAACAATTCAGATCTGTGGGTCCAGCCAAGTCCATATCATCATTGGTCAGAGCCAATCCAAATCACCAAATTGGACTCCAGTTCAGATCAGGATGTGTGCAAACCATAGTCTTTACAGAAGGAGGTCAAAGTGACAAACACCTTGCTTGTATAATTATGGAAATTTCTTAACATCCACAAAACAAATACAGCTCTGAACTTAAATATCAGTTTCATCAGCAATTTAACCAACACAGCTTCCTCCTCCTCATAATCCAAGGAATTAATTTGCTGGAAGTTTGATTTTATTCTCTCCTTTATTTAAAAATAAAAGCTCCCTCCTTTTTTGCTGTGAACATTAAAACACAGACAAAAGATAGAAGTGTTACAAATTCTCTCTTCAAGTTGCTTATTTAGCCCTGCCACTACAAAACTACAGGTTTATTTTATTTCATATGTTTATTAAATTTCTACCACACCTTTCTATAAAACTGCCCAGAGTTTTTAGTGTTTGCCTGGTAAGAGAATGACTCTTAAATGCCTTTGATTCACCATCTGCACACTAATTTAAAGCACTGTTATACCTTTTAAAAAAGTCATGGACTCATGGAAAGAATCTCGGGAACTGTAACTTATTAAAGGTTCTCCAAGTTGTTAAGAGATCCCTATTCTTACCAAGTAGCTACTATTCCCAAAGTTCACCGGGAAGAGGGACTGACTGATAAACTACTGTGGGAGCGTTGTTATGTGCAGGGTTTCCCAACAGCTATCAGCAACCTTATCAAACTACAGTTGCCAGAATTGGGGGGGGGGGGGGCATGGCTGTTTAAAGTGGTTTGATGCTGCTTTAAATGTATAGTGCTAATGAGGCCTAAATCTGTAGTAGCAGATGTTGCCCACTGTGCTGTTAACCACAATGGAAACTCTCTTTTCCTGCTGTTGATTAACAATTTGCCTTTTAGTTTTGTGGATTGTAGCATGTGTCTTTCAAGAGACTCTTAGTTCCCAGCCAGGAAAATGATACACTTCCCTCCAGGATTTATTTGACTAGTACATAGACATATTATCTAGCTCTCTCAGATAACATTATTGAAGATGGTTTAGCTAATGTGCAAACCAGCAAACTGAAGCATGAATTATAATTAATCTTGATGAATCATTCTGACTTTTAAGTAATTAGCCGGGGTAATTCATGAATTATCTGGATACGGTGCACATTTTTCACCCATTAAACACTAAACCCGTAACACATCATTTAAACACATCAGTATCTTCTTTATCTTGTTGCACCAGAAAAAGGAGATCAGTGCAGCATTGGGGATGTCTGAGTGAGCATTGGTGAGACAGCAGTATATTGCAGTACACTATAATGTTGAATGACTCGATGGCATGAGTGAATAAAAAGCCATAGGAAACATATGCAATAAATGATATGTTTTGCTCAGCTGCCATTGGCAATGCAATGCAATACTTCTACTAAACCTATGTTTATGGTGTGGATGACACTGGAGCTGAGTCTGGGAAAGGAATGCCATATCCATTGCCAGGCAGTGAACAAAAGTTCCCTTGTCATGATTAAGTGAGAAATGAAACAGGAAGAGGGTGTCATTTGGAAACCAGCAGTCACAAATTAATGGCAGCCAGACCAAGGAGGATTCCATCAGAGCTCAGGTGATGACTGAGGTGGGGAAGAGAAGGAAAGGAAAGCTAAAGGCTGTTTCACCTAATTTCCTCAGGAACGAAACCTGAATAGGCACCATCAGTATTTTTTTTTCTATTAAAAAAAAATGTTTAGGGGTACTCTCATTTTGACTCAAGAAAATCACCCCTTTATAGTTCAAATTGGGGGAAATAAATACAGTAAAAAGACAAAAGGACAAAGATTCACAAAATGTTTAGGGGTATGTGTACCCCTGCGTCCCCCCAGAAAAAAAAGCACTGGGCACCATGATGCAATTTCACAGCAGGTTTAAGGGCTGCAATCCTGTGCTGAGGTATGTGCATTTAAGGCTGCCATTTGACTACAGGGGCATCAAAAGCACCAGTAATGGGTATAACCACATATCTAACCTTTCACTATTAATAGTACTCACAGACAGCAAAGCAATATTTTTGACACTAGTGATTTCATATCTATTATGTACAGTGGTAGAAAATGAGGTGCTGGTATTCATATCTTGAGAAATATGCCCCAAAAAAGGAAAGAGGTGGCACTACTCCATACCAGTGAGTACCATCACAAGAAAGCACTGAGTATTTTTAGCTGTGTTTTGTATGTACAACTCTATTTACAATGAGGGTTCCCTTGGCAAAAATTGTTCTGCAAGCAGATTAGTACAGTGGTACCTCGGGTTAAGAACTTAATTCGTTCCGGAGGTCCGTTCTTAACCTGAAACTGTTCTTAACCTGAGGTACCACTTTAGCTAATGGGGCCTCCTGCTGCTGCTGCTGCTGCTGCACTGCCACCGCGTGATTTCTGTTCTCATGCTGAAGCAAAGTTCTTAACCCAAGGTACTATTTCTGGGTTAGCAGAGTCTGTAACCTGAAGCATCTGTAACCTGAAGCGTCGGTAACCCGAAGTACCACTGTACATTAATGAAAGTATGGTTGTTGTCTGTCTGAGTTTGTTCTATCATACCTCTTAGTACTCTCTGCCTGGGTGAGGGCAGCACTGCAACTGATGCCACAATGGGTATGAACTTCCTGAAAAGGTGATATCTCCCCCAGCCAGTTACAAATAGGGTGCTCTCCTCCCCTTACCCCCTTTGCCCCAGTTGGGCAGAGACAGAGAGAGTTAGACAGACATGAAGAAAATGCACAGATAAAGAGAATTGATTTGGGTCTATTAAGCATCTTAGGTTGCTGACAGTCTCCCCTGGAGATCAGCTGTGGGAGCAGTGAACTCTGGCTAGCTGTTGGAGTATTAAGATGTGCCTCCTCTACATTGGAAAACACTAATCAGCCCCCAGTAACCTCCTGTAATAGGAAACTAAACCTGAGTATGCACGACACCTCTGTAACTTCTCACTACCTGAAGAAGTGGGATGATCAGAACAGCACTTTCAAAGCCCCATTTGATTTCATTGGAAGAGACAATCATGTGCTCAGCAGTGCAGTCCTATACATGTTTACCACTGTGTTCAGTAGGACTTTTTAAAAAAGGTAAAGGTAAAGGACACCTGACAGTTAAGTCCAGTCACAAACGACTCTGGGGTTGCAATGCTCATCTTGCTTTACTCCCCAAGGGAGCCGATGTTTGTCCGCAAACAGTTTTTCCGGGTCATGTGGCCAGCATGACTAAGCCACTTCTGGTGAAACATTTCCTATTTATCTACTTGCACTTTTTGGCGTGCTTTCAAACTGCTAGGTTGGTAGGAGCTGGGACCGAGCAATGGGAGCTCACCCCATCATGGGGATTCGAACCACCGACCTTATGATCGGCAAGCCCAAGAAGCTCAGTAGTTTAGACCACAGCGCCACCCGTGCAGGACTTACTCCCTAGTAAATGTAGTTAGGATTTAAGCTAAGACTGCTGGTAAAATCAATGTTGGATTCAAAAGGACTCACGTTGACTGGATCTTGTCATTATATTAAACACAAAAACATGAGATATAGAGCTGTGGGGTTTTTTAATAGAAAAATTACTTATTATAAAAAAGTTTTTCAAAGTATTGGTTAAGCAAAAGAGGAGCTAATTTTTGAGGTTGCGGAAATCTTCTGCTTCTGTGAAGTTTGTAATCAGTAGCGCTGGAGTTTTGTGAATAGCACATTTAGTGCTGTCTTTTTAATTATTACCGTGGTGATAAGGTCGTTGGGATCCATAAAGCTTCATTAAATTTTAAACCTTAGCCGTTCGTAAATGAATGTCACAGCTTGTCTAGATTGGTATCACTAAATGGAATAAACCAGGACTATGAGGTTTTCAAAGGATGCTTATAAATGTGTGATGATTTACCTCACACCGTTCACCAAATGAATTTTTAATAAATGACTTCTGTGGGCTATCAGCACCTGTTTCCTAAAGCAGACCATGACAGGTTATACTTTCCAAAGGGCTTGTTTGCTCCAGGAGCCACTTTAATTTGTCCAAAAATAAAACACAACCACAAGTTAATTAAAAGAGAAAACAAACAACATCAAATCCCTCAACATCTTTATTTGGGTATTAGCAATCCCAACGAGGTCTGTTGTCCTTTATTTTTTTACAGAGGTCAAGTTAAAGAATTCTGACTGTTTCAGTTACAGTGCACTGGGACCCTCAGGAATAAGACAGCAAGGTGAAGGGCTTTCAAAAGCAAACACAAGAGTTTTAATGCAAGGTCCAAGGTATGAACACAGAGCGCTGGGACTAAAATCTGCAGTTCTTCATCTGAGAATGCCCTCTGTCTGACTATTCTATCAGTAGCTGATAGCCAAGACAGCTATGTACAATCTCCACAATCAGAGGCGGTATGCCTCTCTTGGAAATCCCAGGGGGGGAGAGTTTTGTTGCACTCATGTCCTGCCATAGGTGGCAACTCCTAGGGGCCCAGCTCCCTTTGCCCCCCATAAAATATTTGGGGAGCCCTCAATGTTGACAACAGTCAAGGGGTGGAGGAGGCCAATCACAGAGCCAATCATGGCAAGGCATGGCTTCAGTGGCTGGCAGCTCCACCACGTCTTGCCGTGCAGGGGAAGGAGGGAGGAAGCAGCTGCCGTGGGCCAGTGGTGGCAGCAGCAGCAGGAGGCTGAGTGCCCAACAGGAGCTGCCAACTATTGAAGCTCAGCCAGTGTGGTGTAGTGGTTAAGAGCTGTAGCCTCATAATCTGGTGAACCGGGTTCGTATCTCCTCTCCTCCACATGCAGCTGCTGGGTGACCTTGGGCTAGTCACACTTCTCTGAAGTCTTTCAGCCCCACTCACCTCACAGAGTGTTTGTTGTAGGGGAAGAAGGGAAAGGAGAATGTTAGCCGCTTTGAGACTCCTTTGGGTAGTGATAAAGTGGGATATCAAATCCAAACTACTACTACTCTTCTTCTTCTTCTTCTTCTTCTTCTTCTTCTTCTTCTTCTTCTTCTTCTTCTTCTTCTCTGCCCCCTAGCTCCCATCATTTTCTCAAGTTGCCACTTCTATGTCCTTATTTGGATTTCCCACAGTCATCTACATAGTTGGCCACTGCAAAAACAGGATGCTGGACTAGATGAGCCTTTGGTGTGATCCACAAGGGATCTACTTACGTTCTTAGCCTTCAGTCAAGGTTTCCTGGAATCCTGACTTTGTTCCAGGAATGGGTCTATCACAAATACCACGTGGGCTTTGTCACAGTTTTACAGCTGGCCATCA
This sequence comes from Podarcis cretensis, assembly GCF_951804945.1. Classification (NCBI taxonomy): domain Eukaryota; kingdom Metazoa; phylum Chordata; class Lepidosauria; order Squamata; family Lacertidae; genus Podarcis; species Podarcis cretensis. The sequence continues at coordinate 40,567,626 of NC_137180.1, forward strand.
TGAGTATCAGTCACCGATTGCCTTCTCATCCTTGAAACTGCATAAAGCACTACATCAGACTTGGTTTGTTTGGACACAGACTACTGCAGGGGTGGGGAACCTATGGTCCTCCAGCTATTGTTGGAATTGTGATTTCTATAATTCCTGACCACTGGCCATGTTGACTGAGGCTGATGGGAGCTGAAGCCTGGAGGGCCATAGGTCTAAAGAGACTGGAGCACAACAGATAAAAATGTTATTGCGTGAACCCATGTTTAGCTTCTTCCAACCCGCTATGCAAATTAACATCTACATGTCCCTGTCCAACAAAGAGTATCCTATTTATTCATGAAGAAATACAAGAATTGTATTTGCAGAATAAAATTGCCAGAAGCTTGGGATTTGGGGGCAGGAGGGAAGCTTGGCGCATCATCATGAACACATGACCTTTATCATTAATATATTTTTATAACATGCTCTATAATGAGATGAGAATGGCTGTGGCAGCAGCTAGTAATCATGGCATAAATATGAATAAAACATTTATATAAAAGCACATTAATTTAAGTGTTACCAATCAGCCTTTTTAAAGCCGTTTCATGAATAATAATGGTTTTTAGGCAGGAAGGTTTCTTACAACATGACCAAAACCTATTAAGAGAGTGATGTATGTAATACAAGTATAATAGAATTAAATGTACAAATAGTGATAAAGTTTGGAATGGATTTTGATGTCAAGTCTAACTTCCAGTTCCAATAATTCTAAAACAAAAATTATTTGTAAGCTTGTCTTTGTTTCAGAAGGGTTTCCCTCCACTCCCCACAAAAAAGCCAAGAGAAAACATGGAAATATGGAAAGCTGCTCTATTTATAGGGCTACCGCTCTTACACCTCAGCTGCTCAACTTCTAAAACTGGGGTGGGAGGACCTTCCACCCTCCAAATGTTACTGGACTACAACTCCTATCATTCATGGCCAATGGGGAACCTGGTCCCTGCCAGCGCCTAGTGAGACAATCACTTCACTCCTGTTTTCAGCCCCCACTTCCAAATTGCTGAATGATGCCTGAAAACACAGTGGCACAGTTGGAGAAGCCATTTCAGCTCAGCCCTACTATCAAACACGGCAGCAGCCTGCCTTGCTTACTGTTTATAGTGGCTCTGCCTTTCAAACATATGCCATCTGAGATATGCTTGATGAGTCTGTCCCTGATTATAATGATCTCTGCAGCTTCGGGGCATTGGATCAGCCTGGAAGTGATTTTCTTGGTTACATTCCAAGAATGCAATAATTGTGCAACTTTCTGAAACAGCAGCAGGTAAGGAATGAAATGGCTTAAGAGTGAGCTAATTAGCCCCAATTAGGATCTGATAGACTAGCGTTGCACCTTTCCCAAACTTAAAGTATTTGTTTGTGTGTGTGTAAGAGAGAGAGAGAGAGAGAGAGAGAGAGAGAGAGACTGCTTTGTTGCCTCAAAAAAACCTAAACTTAGTACAACATTAATCTGTGGAGAAGCCAGCGCTAGGGGACCCCAAATGCATTAAGGGGATAATGTGGAGTAGATGAATTGACTTATGTTAGATGAACTGACTTGTCAGATGAAAGGGCTCCTGATAAATGCTGCAGCTGGAACATGGCAATTCCAGGTCCTTTGGAAATGAGGGATGACTCCCAAGAGCCTGGAGTCTAATCCGAAATGGATTCAAGGGTTGAACTCATAAAAAAGGATATTGAGCATTAGGTTTGGGGAATAACTCTCTTGGAGAGCATGAAGAATCATAGAACATAGTTTGAATGCAGAGGTGATCTAGTTAAGCTTCCTGCTGATGCAATCAATTACTTCCAGTTCTTCTTCTTTTTTATAGAAAAAAAGGGTCAATACCCACCATGAAGTTGTTGCAGTCAGTGCCACACTTTTAACATTTTTGGGGGGTTGGGAATGGTGCCAGTACTGCGTACCATGGAGTACCGCCAGAAGAAAGCACTAGTTACTTCACCCACAATAGTTGGTCATCCAGCCTCTGTTTAAAAATCACAAAAAGTGTGCCTTGGGGACTGATCAGTTGGGTCTAGGGTGACTCCATCCATTTCCATCTGCCTTCAACCAGCCCACACTGGCCTGCCTTCTTATGGGAAGCCCACAAGCAGAAGCTGAGTGCAATAGCACTTTCCCCTCCCATGGTTTCCAGGGACTGGCATTCAGAAGCATGCTGTCTCCATTAATGGAGGTCAACCAATGATGATGATGATGAAGAAGATGGAGTTGTGGTGGTGGTAGAAAGTTACCCTTTTCACTTTCACTGTTAAAGGAGAAAGAGCGCAAATGACTGGGAGATGGAAGAAAGAGGCCTCTCCTGTCAGATGCCAGTGACCCAAATGTGTCTGCCACACAAAACTATTTGTGCCATTATGAAGCTGTCCACTGCAGCCAGAGAAACCATGATATTCTGCCTGATCCAGCAACTACATATAGTTGCAGAGAAATGTGAAAAAGTGAAGAAGAAAAACCCTCTACAAAATAGGGCCTCCCTTCACATGCAGGGCCAGTATGATAAAGTCCAAGGCACCTGGCCTTCACACCACGAGTTTAAACGTATACCTTAGAACACTTCCCAGAACCCTTTGCACTATACTGAAGATCTGTTGTGAGACATGTTTCCTCAGCTGAAAACTGTGACAGTAGAAAATCTGAAAAACACTGAGATGAAGAGTACTCTTCCTTCTTCCTTCCTTCCTTCTGAAAAATCCTTAAAGCTGTTGCATGGATCAGCAACTTAAACTGCCAATGGAAAACAGAGAACGATGAAAAATTGCCTAAATGCAGACAGGCACAATGCACCACCCCACCCCCCACAAAATCCAGATTTAGCAGTAGCATTTTTGACCTATTCTTCTTGAAATGTACTGCAACAACAAATACTAGGGGCCAAATGCTGACCTAATTTGACACTTGGATCCTCCAAATTAATCCCAGCCTCTCTTCGTTCTTCCCCCTCCCCTGTTTTGCTTGTCTACTTTATCATATTCTCTGCAACTTTGCCAATACGCACGCGCACACACACTTCTCAACCTCTATAATCCTTCTTTATGCCTTGATCACTGCCTGTCCTGACTATTAGTTCTCTATTTTCATGGTCTCCCTAATTCCCTGCCAGGAAACTTCAGGGGTCCTAAATGCAGCAGCCAGATTACACTCTGCCTCTAGGCAGTGGGTTCACATCACCTTTATCTTCAAAACACCTTTACTGGCTCTATCAAGCTCTGAGTCAAATTCAGATTTTCCATTCTGCTTCTAAAAACTCCACTCTGCCCCTTCATCTCTGACATTATTAGACCCACTTTCCACCCGGACTGTTCATGCTAATCACCCAGTGGCCTAACCCAAACACCACAAATGTCTCTTCTGTTTTATGCCTCCCTGCACACAATAAACACAAGAAGCTGCTCCTAGTACAATTCATCACCAGTCTCTTGCAGCAAATAAAATGAAATAAAATAAAGCCAGTCATTTTCCCTAGTGTCAGCCTGGCACAAGAATCCTCAATCCAAAATGCTACTTTTTGGAAACACCCCAACAAAGTAATTTAGCACACAAACTAAAAGCAAATTCCCTTGTTCTTTTTAAAAATGAGTTGGTGGAACTTCCTGCCCATTAATATTAAGAGGCAAGTATCTTTGCTATGTAGGGATGTGGGTGGCGCTGTGGGTTAAACCACAGAGCCTAGGACTTGCTGATCAGAAGGTTGGTGGTTTGAATCCCCGTGACGGGGTAAGCTCCCGTTGCTCGGTCCCTGTTCCTGCCAACCTAGCAGTTCGAAAGTACAAAAGTGCAAGTAGATAAATAGGTACTACTCTGGCGGGAAGGTAAACAGCATTTCCGTGCTCTGCTCTGCTTCGCCAGAAGTGGCTTAGTCATGCTGGCCACATGACCCGGAAGCTGTACGCCGGCTCCCTTGGTCAGTAAAGCGAGATGAGTGCTGCAACCCCAGAGTCGGTCACGACTGGACCTAATGGTCAGGGGTCCCTTTACCTTTATCTTTGCTATGTATTGTTGTTGAGGCTTGCTAAACCCCTTTTTGCTTTGTTTCGTTTGTTTGTTTAGGTAATCCCACCCATGTGATTTTATTACATTTCCAGCATGTTTGCATTTCTGTCTCAACGACATCTACTCTGGCTTGGACATGTCCACAGAATGGAAGTCAGAAAGATCCCCAGGGATGTGATTTACAAGGAGCTTGCCTTAGGCACCAGGCCTGTTGGAAGACCAGCTTTGTGTTATACAGATGTTTGCAAATGTGACATGAAGGCTGGCAACATTAACCTTGCCATGTGGGGATCCCTTGCAGATGACCACAGCACCTGGAAACAGTCAGGTCATGTATCCACAGCAGTGACCAGAGGAGGAATGACTGCTGGGGGGAGTGCAGAAAGAAGAAATGCCTTGGTACACCTTCATCAGCACAACCTTCATCTGTCCCAACTGCAACAAAACATGTCTCTCTTGTATCGGGCTCTACAGTCACAGCAGGTGCTGTAACTCTCCAACAGTTTGACTGTATTCCAGATGGCGCACTCTTCCATTGTCTCTTGAGACAGATGGATGCCAACAATTTTATATTGTTTTAGATCCTTTAGAAGTTTTTGTTGGTAAGCAGAACATAATTTTTTCCAGAGTAAATAAAGATAGCAGCATAACATTGGGAATTGCCTTATACCAGGTCAGATGACTACAACTTGGACTACAACTTCCATCAGCAGGTTCTGGCTGGAGGCCAATGGGAATTGTAGTCCAAGATCTGGAGTGCACCAGGTTGATGAAGGCTAGACTACTGTAACTTGCAGGAGCTCTCCAGTAGCTCTGCAGGAAAAGCTGTTGTACATCATTTGCTACTTGACTTTTAGAAGTTGAAATGTCAGGAATTGGACCTTGGACCTTCAGAGTGCAAAGAATACACTCTACTCCTGGACTGCATCCCTCCCTTGAATGAATGAAGATCTTCTAAGCCAGAGGTATAGAATTGCAGTGATCACTAAAGCTTGATTCACAAGTTACTCTTGGAAACGGTAGAGTCACTATGAGGTGAATGGGCTTGTTCACTTTGCATGCCGCAGATATGCTGTTTGAATGCACCCTCATGTGGCAAGAGCTCATATTTAATGTGATCAGAACAAACCATTGAGAGCGAACATTTCCATTAAATGCCAGGTCTCACTCAACGTGGCATGTTCAATTGACCCATTTCATGAATCTCCATGAGAGTCTCTGGCAAGGTGGATTTCACCCTCTTTATATAAGGCATAGATGATCAGATGACCTTTTAACTAAAATTAATCCTTGGTTTTGCATTAAATAAATATGAATATTTTGCCTCTGAAAAATGATTTCTGTGTGTTGTCTGGGTTGCTGCATTTATGAGTTTTATAGCTTGATCCTCTCCCCACCCCTTTTCTTGTGGAAATGGACACTGGCTCATATTTAAATGACAGCTCTAGGGAAATAAGATGCTTTGTAAGGTGACCCTGTCAAATGACACAATGTATTTGCTGTATGCCATTGTAACATGGCTTTATCTGATACAGAGTTTCTCTCATGAATGTTCTTGTAAAGCAGGGGTCACCAGCCAGGTTAGTGGCCCTTGTGATTTTTTTTTAAATGGTTTTTTTATTTCTTAAAAAAAAATCCCTGTCTCAGAGCTTTTATGAAAGGGGTGTATGGCCACTCGAGTATGTCCCTATGTGTAGGTGTGTTTCAGAGAGGTGCCTTTGGGCAAAGAGGGAACGATGTATGTGTTGCCTTTGTATGTGTGGCCAGTGTGAGAGAGGAAGAGATGTACTTGGGCAAACAGGAGAGATATAACTGTAACTGTCTATGTGTAAAGTGTATAAGTCTCTCTGTGTGTGCATGTGCATGTGCATATGAGAGAGAGGGGGGAGAGAGAGAGAGATGCATGTACAGTATGTAGCGAGTGTGCATGTATTGTTTGCACAAGAGAGAGGGAGTGTGGCGTCACTGCCTTGTATAATTTTCCTAGTACTGGGGAATGCTCCCTGTTGTCAGGCTTTGGAGAATTCTCTCCCTCTCCTGGTGGCAGCAAGAAGCAGAGAAAAACAAAAAGTTCTTACTAATAAGTTTATTCAATCATCACAGTGAGAGACAAAAAATGTAGTCTACATCCCTTTAATGGCGTTGCTCCAACTGAGCTCCTCCCCCTCCCTTCCTAGCAACAGCACTTCCCCTTATAGTGGCCGCCAGGGGCTTATTGTCTCTGAGTCCTTTGTTCTTGCACTCTCAATGAACGCCGAATTCTGGGAGAAGGGGGGTCAGAAATACTCTGCAGTGACAACGTGTCAGCTGGCTGCTCTATCTCTGCCTTCTCTTCTCCCAACACCTCCCAGCTCTTCTGTTCACCTGTCTCTGAGCTGTGACCTTCCTCAAACCACTGCTGTAATTCAATGTAGTGCCTTCCTCTTCTCTGGAAGCTTCAGGAGAAGGGGGTGGGGAGTGATCTCCACCATTCCTCTTCAATCTCATCCCCTTCAGTCCAGTCCCTGATACCTGTTGTTATTAGACAGCAACAGGATAATTGTCTGTATGTGTGTGTGTAGGAGGAAATCTATTGTGTGATCTCCACAGTCAGGGCCATAGCTGACTTCCGGCAGCATGCATGAAGTTGGGCAGGGTGGGTGGCAGCAGGAATGACAGCATTCTCCCTGTGTTATGACATTATGCCAGCCCCCTCCCCCCAGCAGCCATGTTTTGTTATGCCATGTCCCTATGGCAGCCATTTTGTGACTGACGGACACAGCACTTTCTCAAAACTCGAGAAGCATCTGCTGGTCAGAAAAGGTTGGCAACCCCTCTTGTAAAGGGTAAGCGTGGAATCAACAATAAATTGACAAGTCTGATCTTAAACTCAAATTATCCCTTATTGGGGGTGGTTTGCTTTGCTCCTTAGAAAGCACTGGTGTTACAAAAGCTGCTGGGAAGAAATTAGAGGAAGCAGCCCCCATTCTGTGCAGGAAGTTAATTTTGTTTGCTGCTGGATGGATGTAAACTTAGCAGTAACAGCAAATAGGGTTAAATAAGCCTTAGTAAGCAACATATCAAACAGGGATAATTATAGCCAATGTAATATAAGCCAGAGGAGAACATTACAGGATTGGTTTGAATATACACTCATAATAATGGAAATGGAGGGGTGTGCATTTTGTATTACTGCTGAATGAGCTTCCATCCATCCATGATTATGACAAACAAAAGCCATGCATACTAAATATTTGGCCATGGTAGAGGATTAGATCTATGAACTTTGTCTGGCTCACTTTCGTCTAATCCCTCACTGTGGGATATAAACGAGCAGGAAGCAAAGTGAAGTTTAATCTAGTTGAGGCTGAAGTGGTAATAACAGGCTGGCCTTGTTACCTGGAGGAGAGGAACACCTTTCATTGACTGAGTTCAAAATTGCCTGGTCACTAAAAGTGTTTCACATATTGGATGGGATTTTGTCACCAAGCCTACAATAAAGAAAGAACCCCATCAAATCCCAGTTCTCATTCGTGTTCCAGTGTGACATTCATCCCATATTGGTGATGTTTTCTTCCTTCTTTTTAGCATTTGGTTAAATAGTCTGGGGCAGCTGAAACCAATAAAATAAAATTCTGTAAGCAGAGTCTGTTCCTTACAGATACTTAAAGAGAACAGAATCCAGCACACAGAGCACAAAGCTCTGTTTTGCACCTGTCCCACGGCAACAGAGGCTTTTAAAAATGTTTCACAACTACACTGAAGTCTCGCTTTGTTCCAAGAGGATTTAAAATGGAAGACTGCTCTTCTGTTTCTGCAATGTTTCACACTGGAATTTAGCCAGAATATGTGACCTCCTGTGATCTTGGCATGAGAGAATGGTGGTGCCACAGTGGAAGTGTGGCCACTGTGATCAGCCAGACATATTTAATGTGGTACCAAGGAACCAGGAGTTTAGTTGTAAGCAGGCATCAATGCCCATTCTGACCCATGTTTGCTGCATGCAGTGCTGTTTCCTTTCTGCTGCAGTTCAGCTTCTGACAAAACCTGTTATTCATCTCACTGTTTGCTATGGCGGAATTGTACGTAGTTAATTTTGTTATCCCATATCATACCACATCATTTCAATGCATAGGAAACACGATGCAAATTGCAGGAGCGGGTTATCCTCAATTAAGCATTGTTCATGGACTGAAAAGAGCAAATATGAATGCTGATCATATTTGCTGGATTGATTTTCATTCCAGATATGGGATGAAGAAGCAGGCACTGGCATTTTCTGTTCCCATTTCCATTGGACTCTCCTTCCTTATCTGCAGGCTGCAGGGAACCCTAAGGTTTGGAAAAGGGCAGAAAATATTGGGGGGGGGACGCTAAAGTGGGTGGGGAGAAGTGATTTGGCATAGCAGCCATAGATGTTTGAGAGTGGTGTGTGTGAGAGAGAGGGGGGGGAGGGAGGGAGAGATCTGTCAATGTTTCCCGTTTTTTAAAGGAAATTCCCTTATTCCAAATAGGATTCCTCTCAAGAAAAGGGAAAAGTTGACAGCTATGGGGTATGTGTGCGTGTGTGTGTGTGTGCAAGGAAAAGTGGAGGGAGGAATGGAAAAGAATGGAGTATCCTGGCAGTAGGCATGCCTGCAAGCCCAAACAGGAGCAACAAAACCCTGCAGGTTCAGTTCTACACACTAACTCAGTTCTGGGCTGTGTTGTTTTTGGTTTTTTTCTGATGGGCTCTCAGAAGCCAGAAGTTGGTTCTGCATTGATAAGTGAATTATACAAAATCCCTTCCACCCCCTGCAGGGTTTACTGCCTCTACAAGTGTACCCCTATATGCACCACCTTGTTATAAAATTGGATAGGAGTCCAGGTTGCAACTGCAGTGAAATATTTGCTTGATTCGGGTGGTTTTGGCATCTTTTCCCACTGCCCACCCTTGGAAGACACCGATCTATACCACATAGATATTGCCTTAAAACTCTCACAGCAATATAGATGGTTAATATTTTGCAGCAGAAGGCTTGTTATTGGTACTTGACATCAAGTTCGCACTTGCTGAACTGAGTACAGAGCCAAACTGGTTTAGCAAAAATAAATAAATACATCCAGTTTGTCAATAATGCCTTCATTTGCACTGGGTCAAAGTACTAATTCAATAACACATCTCTTTCTACAAAACTAAAATCCATATGAAAAGGGATGAAAATATAGTTAGCCTTTGACAGAGCAAACTGTGATGACTAGTCTTATGGCGTATCAACTGAGATCACCAAAGTCACTGGTTATTCAAGGAGAGGAACACAAAGAATAAGATGTGCAGTGGCATCCCTATGCCTTCAAGATTCAAAATAAGCTGTAGAAATATTTATTTAGGAACCCAAATAGCATTTATGCATTTGTGCATAAATAGTAATACAAACATAGTAACACAAACCTATTTTTATCCAATACCTCTTTGTCATGCTGTCTGTGTTGACCAGTCAAAACATGCAGGTTGAATACACAATCCCTAATGGGCTGATAGGATAGATATTTTAAAACTTTTAACATCCATTGCTTTGCCACCAGATATCTTGCTTTCATATGATATTCATTTAAATCCCCCCTAGAGGAAGTCAAGATAAAGCACTTAACAATTGCTTATTCAGCCCGAGAAATCCGCTTCCCGGTGACTTGATTTCTTCGCACATCTCTGCAGCTTTTCCAGTTTGTCTGTCAGTATGACAGAAGTAATTTTGCTGTAGTGTAGTTTATTATTAGAAGAGAACGACTCTGACGTTTTAAGGTGTATGTTTTAACCGCTTCCCTAATAATTCTTTCTATCTTATCAAGGTTTTGTATCATTACTTTCTGAAGGAACAGTCTAAGGAATTTGCTGTGGTCAGAACCATGGTTACAGTGGAGCAAGAACAGAGGCAGCATTGCCCATGTGCTTGTGATATTGCAGGAGGGCATTTGCCAATGTTGTAAGGTTGTGGGATTGGAGGACACATCTGGCCTGGCACATGACTTCTTTGAGAGGTAGGCTAGACTCAGACAGTGACTGGCTCAAGGTAACCTGTGAACTCAGCTCAGGAATGTGAACCCAGGCCTCCTCTGCCATTGTCCAGCATGCTAACCAGTACATCATCCTTTGCTAGTTCACTACTCTATGGCTTTCAGTTGAGCCATACAAAATTGATATAATGTTATGTACTGTAGAGGCTGACTGTCAAGTGAATGACAACAATAATTTGGAATATCTATCTATCTATCTATCTATCTATCTATCTGGGACACGGGTGGCGCTGTAAGGTAAACCACAGAGCTTAGGGCTTGCCGATCAGAACGTCTGCGGGTCGAATCCCCGCAACGGGGTGAGCTCCCATTGCTCGGTCCCTGCTCCTGCCAACCTAGCAGTTCGAAAGCACGTCAAAGTGCAAGTAGATAAATAGGTACCGCTCTGGCGGGAAGGTAAACGGCATTTCTGTGCGCTGCTCTGGTTCACCAGAAGCGGCTTAGTCATGCTGGCCACGTGACCCAGAAGCTGTATGCCAGCTCCCTCGGCCAATAAAGCAAGATGAGCGCCGCAACCCCAGAGTTGTCCGTGACTAATGACTAATGACTAATGATTAATGATTAATGACTAATGACTAATGACTAATGACTAATGGTCAGGGGTCCCTTTATTTATCTAATCTATCTATCATCTATCTATCTATCTATCTATCTATCTATCTATCTATTGTGTTTGGACATCAGACAATAATCTGTACATAATGCACTACAAGGACTGTATCTTTTCTATGCCTTAATGGTGGAAAATAGAACACATAACATCTAAGCTTCTGGGATTCCAGATAGTGGCTTTCAGCCCTGGACACTTTCATTGTACAAATTAAGCACTGACAAAAGCTCCTGCTCTTTCACCCATCCTTCTGAACAGGGCTAAGTGGCTGCTTGCTGCATGTAGCAAGAAATACACTTCAAGGATGGCCGGTGGGTCCTTAATATCAAGGGAAAGGTAGCTGAGGTTTGGAGTGCTTTTATATTTGAAAACTGAATGGAAGCAACCCAGTGCACTGAGCAATTCCACCTATGCACTATGCAAAGTTTATCAGGCAATGAATGTCAAGCGCATATACTTTTAAATGAGGGGTGAAACTGGCAGCTGCAAAATGTTATTTCAATGCATGCACCAATTCATTCTGTGTTCATTGCCTACAAGATCTTGAATAACCAGAGGCTCAAGCCTTCCCTGGTATTTGTGAAGTAAAGGGCCTCAGGACTGGAGGAGAGTTACCATACTGGCATCTCTCACCTAGGATAACTGAAGGCTTTAAACCCAACAGCCAGAGTGTTGAAACATCTTGACAGCCCAAGAGAGCTTTCGCAGGGGAACTGCTGCTGCAGTAGATTAATAGCATGCCAGGACCTAAACAGGCTCTATGATCGCCACCTACTGGACAAGCAGCTTATCACAGCTCCCCTTTCTCTATTTCCAATTAGATAGTCTTCAGTAGTGAGCTCCTGTTGCTCAGTCCCAGCTCCTGCCAACCTAGCAGTTTGAAAGCACACCAAAAATGCAAGTACAGTGGTACCTCAGGTTACATACACTTCAGGTTACAGATTCTACTAACCCAGAAATAGTACCTCGGGTTAAGAACTTTGCTTCAGGATGAGAACAGAAATCGTGCGGCGGTGGCACGGCAGCAGCGGGAGGCCCCATTAGCTAAATTGGTGCTTCAGGTACCACTGTAAATAAATAGGTACTGCTCCAGCGGGAAGGTAAATGGCGTTTCTGTGCACTGCTCTGGTTTTGCCAGAAATGGCTTAGTCATGTTGGCCACATGATCCGGAAAAATTGTCTGCGGAGAAACGCCGGCTCCCTCGGCCTGTAAAGTGAGATGAGCGCCGCAACCCCAGAGTTGTCTGCAACTGTCAGGGGTCCTTTACCTTTTAGTCTTCTAAAAGCCTGCAAGATTTTGGTAACTGTGACCCACTGATGTGTCCCCTTGTTTAACAATGCCCATGCTCTGTGCTCTCATATTTCATTGTATTAGTTGGAGGGATGTAATTTTACTTGTGAAGAGCCTTTGTGTGTGTGTGTAGGGGGCTCCCTTCTTATAGCCTAAACCCCAAGGCATAAATGGTTTTACAAGTAGATGTATTTCTCTCTATCGTCCCCCCAAAAGGAAACGGGGGGGGGGGGGGAGCCTTGAGGGTAAACCTGGGATTCCAAGGCAGCGAATGAAGGTTTTTCATAAGAATCATCCTTTCCATGCTATAATGGGTGAATTTCAAAGTCAAGCAAACAGGGATTGGATCATAATTATATCCCTGGTACCAAAACAGAAGCTTTGGAAGAAGAACCACAAGCAAGTGCTGTTCCTCCCCCCCCCCCTTTGCTGGGCTCACTAGGCTGTACATACCTGTGCTATAGATTTCAATTTTAGTGGATTGAATTAAACACTTTCCAACACAAGGACTACACCTCTACACAGAGACTTCAGTCAAATTTTAAAACTGCAACACAGAAGCTCCCACAATTTCACCATATCCCCATCACACTCTTCACTGTTTTCCTAAATGAAGTAAAATCTAAAATCTAAATTTGCAGCTCTGCCAATTATATACTAATAAAAAGGTGTCTGAGGGATTATATTAAAAGAGGAAGATGTAATCAGATGGGTATCAGTATGTATTAACATAACAGGGAGGTGGCTTCTTAACCAAATCCCCGACTAAATTACATCAAAATGCATATGTTTTATTATTGCTACTGTGGCATCCTTTTGATTCCCAACTTCATTTGTCTTCTCTTTCAAGTTTTTCTGTTATTATTCACTTATTTTCCAAGTGACAATTTGCATATATTCATTACACAAACCATTTCTTGCCTTATTATCACTGCTACTTTCAAAAAGGGGAATGGGTTCCTATTTGTAGATATAATGTGCAATTTGTTTCCAATTTTTCACCCCACACATGCAGAATATTCGTATATCCACCTTGTGCTGATAGTAGCGAAGGAAAGCTTTGACACAGCAATCGGGGTGAGAAGTGCAAGTGCAGAAAGCAGCAGTAAAAGACAGGCAATGGCTGGGAAAGCAATGTCCGGGTGTTGTTCACCTGTTTGGTGTGGGCATGGCTGACCTATGGCCCTTTCCACCTGTGGACCTTGCCCTTTCCACCTGTGGAAGCTGACTTGATTGGCAGCTGAGTCTTATTTCAACAACCACAATGGGGCAGCATCCTCAACAGCACTCAAGGGGGTCAGTCTGATTTAGGGAGCAGACAGAAGATTTGATGACACACACAGCTTTCTCCTTCAACAGAGAGGTCTAGCTAGGGAATGGGGAGCGTTCAGAAGAACAACCAGGGAATTGCTGCTGCTGTTTAGCAGCTGCTGCCTGAGGTAGTTGCCTCACTCTGCCTAATGTAAGAGCTGGTCAGATATGTGGGCTGAAAGTGGGGGAGGCGAACGCACAAGACCCTTGTTTCCAACATCACCACCACTGCTGGCTCCACTTCATACCTTCTTTATGTTGAGATGGAAGGTCTGAAAAGAGAATCTAAGAACATTCATAGAAACCTCCCCCGTCTTCTCAGAGTTCTCAGTCGTGAGGAGGATTCTAAATGTGTTCACCTGAACAGGGTTGTCACCTCTATGGCAACAGCTCCTTAGAGCAGTGGCAGTGAAGTCAAATGGGCTAATCCAGATCAAGCCATTTCAAGATTCCATCAGTCTGAAGGTCCTTTTAAGTATACATTGGAAGTGAATAAGTTGGAGCAGCAAATTCATCAAAATAGCCTTTAGCTTCTGAGTCATCAAGCCATCTCTTACCTCCACCCCACTCTGCCCTGACAGACTTTGTTTTACTCCACATTTATTTATCTTCTATTGCTCCTGTAATTTTCCTGGAATTTCTGCTGCTTCTCTGCCACTTATTTTAAATTGATTTTTGACACCTTTTCTCAGCAGGTTCCTTGTGATTACCAGCAATGGCCCTGAGGGTATCCCATCCAGACCAATGTCAACAGCTTAGAAACATCCCCTCCCTCCCTCTCTCCTGCCCATTCCCTCTGGGTTATCTCATACCATTTCAAAGCTTTCCAGATGTTTCTTCCCCCCCAGCATCCTGATGAAAATTCTAAAACCAGCAATAACAAAAGAGAGGCAGCAACTCCAACCTTGAAAGCACTCTGTCCCCTTCATTTGCCATGTGACATGCCATTTAATTGAATGGGTCCGCTTGCATGATTGATCCACCATGCGATATTGAAGATGGCAATGTGATGAGAATGATGATGGTGTCAAGTCCAGAGATGACATATGAAGCTTGCTTAGGTGACAGTTCATCTTGAACCATTATCTTCTACTCTGTCTGCTGTTGACACTTCAAGGTCTCAGTTAGAGATCTTACCAAGCTCTCCTAGCTGAATCCATTTTATTTCATTTTTTTCTTACCATGTTCTCAAACAAAAATGCTAAACCAAACAGCACAATCATGCATGTTACTTACACAAGAAATGATGGTGTATTATAAAAGTAAACATCATTCTTAAATATACCATATCAGTGTGCTAAACATACCCCCCCCACACACACACATCCTGCCATATTTAGGTATGACTTTTCTCTTGATTTCTCATCATGGCCTAAATTAGGCATCATGGCCAAGATCAGATCCTGGCTTGACCCTAGTTTGTTCATCATTAAACCACAGTTTCCGAGTTGAGGAATCACAGGAAACTGTGGTATAACAAGGAAGAAAAATTAGCTGAAAACAGGCTCTTTCTTGAAAAAGTAAAGGAGAAAATTGAGAATAATTAATCATGATTTATCAAACTGAGATCATGACATCTGAATTAGGTCAATAGATGAATCTGTCATGTTTTAAATTTATAACAATTTATTAATAGTGGAGTTATTGCAGATCAATGTATGAGGCCATACCTTTTTAGAGTTATGAATAAATTCTTTATCATCACCTACAATATTATTCTTTAAATATTCTAAATATTTTGGGTGGTGGCAGCAGCAGGGTCAAACTAGCTTCCCTCAACACACACCCGTCCAATTTCAAACAAAAAACTCCCACAGAACTCAGCCTTAATGACTATTCCATGATTGCATCACGGCAATTTGTTGATTGATGTATTTTAAAATGCTGCCAACTGCTGATGTCAACATTAGTAGTAGTAGTAGTAGTAGTAGTAGATTGCCCTTTATCCAAGGATCACAGGGTGAGTCACAACATAACTACAAAATGATAACACGAAATATATAATAAGAACAAAAATAAACCAATAAACACCCTCCTAGTTGATGAAACTTATCAGGTGGGCTGAAGAGTGTCAGTATTTATTCGAGATTTTGTCCTACCCTTTAGAGCCAAGTTTGATTAATTTCCACTCCCCACGAATTTTAGTTAAAAAGAATATCAGCTATGGATGGCATTCTGCTAGAGGCATCAGGCGTATGTGTGCTCCTGTGTCCTTTGCCTTGCAGCATTTCGCCTCTGAAAATCTCTCCCCTCGTCTACTATTGAGTAGAAAATGCTTTCATTTTCTCCATCTTTTTCTTTTATTTTTGCAAGCGCTTACCAAAATTTAATGAGATGCGACACTCAATTAGGGATCTCCATCATGTCATCTAGTTTGGGCCTTGGATCTTAGATGACAAGAAATCTATTTTGGTGCAGGGCAACAGGCTTATCAGTTGGCTGGTTAACACAGCATGGCAGATCTTCCAAAATCTCATACAAAGGAAGCATGGGATTTATCATTAATATTACATTGTGCAGTCAGAGGAATGAAAGGGTGCACCCACTAGAACTGCTTTCAGCTGTCAGATGTCATGACAGAAAATGTCTTTAACGGATATTGAGAAGTACAATGTTTTATACAGAGCAATCTTCCCTGAGCTTTGGTTGGTTTTCCATTTGTGCTCACCACTCTTCTTTGCCTTATGAATTTGTAACAAATGAGCGATCCTTTCCAAATTACGTGGTGATTCGGAATTACCCCCAAGCCACCTTTTCTACCATTCTGCTACTGGTTCAAGGCAGTTTTTAAGGCTTCCTTTTATTGTTTCTGGATCAATGAAGGTTTCTCTCCTAATGCAAATAGCAGTGTGTGGAGGGGATTATCATTAGGACCACAGCAGAGTTGGAGTTAAATTCTTCCTCTCCACCCACTGCACTTCCAGTACTTCTCATGTTCCTCCATAGCTGCTCTTTAGATTTAAAAACAAACAAACATGCAATTAATGTCACATCTAGTTTGTCCTTTAGTCCCAGTGGAATACTATAATGGTCACATTTCCCTCCCTTTTAAAGCCCTGCAGTATACTGAGGATACGTTCACATGCCATTCTAGTGGCATGACTACTACTAAGAAGCCAAATCACATAGATACCACCATGTGATATACACATAGACCCTCCAAGTGTCCCTATTTTCCAGGGACAGTCACGGATTTACAGAAGCCATCCCAGTTTCTGATTTGATCCCAGAATGTCCTGCTTTTCCTTAGGATGCCCCTATTTTCATCACCTTGCCAACAAAGGTCCATATAGTTAAAGCTATGGTTTTCCCAGTAGTGATGTATGGAAGTGAGAGATGGACCATAAAGAAGGCTGATCGCTGTAGAATTGATGCTTTTGAATTATGGTGCTGGAGGAGACTCTTGAGAGTCCCATGGACTGCAAGAAGATCAAACCTCTCCATTATGAAGGAAATCAGCCCTGAGTGCTCACTGGAAGGACAGATCGTGAAGCTGAGGCTCCAATACTTTGGCCACCTCATGAGAAGAGAAGATTCCCTGGAAAAGACCCTGACATTGGGAAAGATTGAGGGCATATTATTATTATTATTATTATTATATAGAATGACCCTATTTTCATCAGAGAAATGATGGAGGGATGCATACATATGGAATAGAATTTTCCTTGGATGATCATACCTGAAAAACTTGGATGATCATACCTGTTCTTTGCTACCCAGGACTCTTACAAAGGGAAAGGTGGAATTATTGACATAATTTTTTTAATAGTCTCTAGGGCTTTTTTTTCAGCCAGAACTCAATGGAACTCAGTTCCAGCACCTCTCAGGTGTGTGCCATTGCCATTATAAGAGAACAAGGGAGGTGTTCATGGCAAATTCAGGTAGCTCTTTTTCCAGAAAAATAGCACTGATATCTGTACCAGTTAAGAAGTGCAGAGCTAGGTGTCTCAATAAATGTTGAGTTATGTTTGAAATTTTGATCAGTGCATCAGAGAGCTCACAGTTGCTCCAAGGGGTTAGTAGTTAAGGAAAGAAGCAGATCAGACAGACCTTTGCAGAGCCAAGCATTCTTGCCCTCATTTGTACTATGACGTTCCTCTTCTGTGTTAATTAAAATTAAAAGAAAAATAAATGAATCTTTAATCCTTTTTCCTACATGCAGGACAGAAGAAAAAATAGCAATAACTTAAAATGCAACTCCCACCCTTTTCTGCTAATTTCCCCCCATGTATTGAGGGGACAACAGACAGCTTGCTGACTGCTTAAAATGTGAGCGAACATTATTGCAGCTTTGGTGAGTCAGCGAGAAAGAGAATGATTTGATTTTCATCTTGGCATTGAAGAAAATGGGATTGGGGGCTTCTACTATCTCTAATCAAATCTTCTGCATCAAGCAGGTGTGTAATTAAATGCTTTGTTGAAATATGAACAAATTCCTGCAAAGCATCTGAAAAGCCTGGGCTGTGCACCTTACGTTTGAAAATATGCACGGCCAAGAGCAAATGAACTTTCAGGACTCTTGTGATTAGACAGACTTTGTCACAGCTCAACAAAGCAACACGTTCCCTTTTTACAAAGTGATAAAGACCACTTGAAGAATCTCTGTCTTCAGAAGTTATCCTGGAAATATTTAAACATCAAAGACTGAAACTCAGTTATATGCTCAGGGAGACCAAAATCAAGTGGAAGAATCCATCTAAGAAGGACAAGGGAATCATCTCTAGACCTTGACCTTCCATCATGCTTCAGACAATTCTTGTTTTTATTCTTAAAACATATATCCAACTTTTCACCGAGTCGCAAAGCAGCTTATGACAATAAAAATATACATTGTATACCCAATAGCCTTCAAAATAAGGCAAACAGGCCTAGACTGTGCAGGAGAAGCGGGAACTTCTTATATCCTTAAGCAAGTGGCTGCTGTGATTCTTGGAAAGGATGCTGAATGAAGTGGATCTTCATCTGATTCAGCAAAGAACTTCTTATCTCCTTAAGCAAGTGTGCATACTCAAACTTACTTAACACAGAATCCCAAAGCTATAAATCCTTTGTATAAAAAGAGTGACTCATCTGTACTGACAACATTGCTCTAGATAGAGTAGATAATGTGATGCCTTCCAAATGTTGCTAAACTGCAACTCCCAACTTCTCTTGAACATTCATCATGTTGGCTTGGGCCTGCTGAGAGTTGGAGTCCAATGACATCTGGAGGGCCACAGGTTAGCTATTTCTGCTATAGCTACATGCTGCATTGTAGGTCCTACACTAAGTAGAGGGCTTGGGCTGTGGCCCCCAAGATCCCCACCAACATATATGATGTTGTTTGAGGGCAGGAGTGGGTAACCTGTAGCCAACCTGGCAGGCATAAACTATTCCAGGGTTACTGCTCCTTCTCAATTTTCCTCTCACCGCTCCTCAAGGAGAGGTCAGGCACACAAGAGAGAAGAGGAGGAGGAAGAGGAGAACCAGGCAGCTTCAGGGATTGGCATCAGGTCCCCCTCTGGGGCAAGGACCTTGTCAGAAGCCCAACAATGTCAACCCCAATGCCAGCCCTGAAGTGATCAGTCCAGTTTTCACAGATTGATTAGCTCAACTCATCTGCCAATAGCTAACCACTCACCACCATGATTTAATGCCATATATTTAATGCCACCATCTTGACACATGCCATATATTTAAAGCACATTCCTCCCCCCCCAAAAAATATGGGAATAGTAGTTTGTTACGGGTGCTGGGAATTGCACCTGTCTGAAGGGTAAACTACAGCTCCCAGTAATAATTTAGGGTGTGTGTGCTTTAAACGTACACTGTCTCCTTTGGCAATGACTCGTAGCTGAGTAAAATTGTCTTCTATAAACATGGTTTTAACAGTGAGTCCGTAAGTGACTGTGGAGGCCAATTCTGGATCCACACGTCCTTCCACAGTGGAGACATTGGTTTCCAGGTGGGAGTTGATCACGGTGTGGATTTGCCAAGCGTGCCTTCCTCTTAGCATGTTTCTCCCTTTTGTCCTGAGTTCGAGTGTCTTCAAAGCCCATGACACCTTTGGTAAAGGCTGTTCTCCAACTGGAGCGCTCGCAGGCCAGAGTTTCCCAGTTGTCGGTGTTTATACTACATTTTTAAAGATTTGCCTTGAGACAGTCTTTAAATCTCTTTTGTTGACCACCAGCATTGCACTTTCCATTTTTAAGTTTGGAATAGAATAGTTGCTTTGGAAGACGATCACTGTATAGCAGTGGTAATCGCTGAGCTGGTCACAAAATCAAAGGTCTAATGTGAGATATCTTACGGTAGCATTTGGGAACATTCTAAAGTATAATTAGGAATGGAATGAACAATTATATCCAATAAAGAGGAAGCAACAAAATGAGAGGAAGGAAAAGATCCTAGAAAAAATAAAAGAAGGAGAGAAGAAATTGAGGTCCAAACCAAAGTCCCATGAGATTTTGAGAGAAATAAAGTTTTATCAGATGCAGTACATGGAGCTCATGAACCAACAAATAGAATGGAAGATAAAGCAAATGAGACAAAGAACTTTCGAATCAGCGGACAAATGCGGGAAACTTCTGTCATGGCAATTGAAAAAAAGGCAGAAAATGAACACTGTAACAAGTTTAGAAATGGATGGAAAAATTATCCACAAACCTAATGAGATAAACAATTGTTTTCAAAGTTTTTTTAAGAAATTGTATGCACAAGGGCCAATTAATGAACAAGAAATAGAAGAATTCATCAGAAAATACGGCTTACCAAAAATTCCAGAACAAAGTAAAAGGATCTTAAATGAGGAAATAACAGAACAAAAAATAGAGGGTGCCATCCAAAATATGAAATTGGGAAAATCACCAGGACCAGACGGCCTTACGGCTAAATACTACAAAATGCTGAAAGAATGGTTGATACAACCATTGAAGGAAGTTTGGAATGAAATTCTGAAGGGGAAAAAGGCACCTGAATTGTGGAAAGAGGCTTTCATCTCACTTATACCGAAGACAGAAACTGAAAAGAACCAGGTTAGAAACTACCGCCCTATATCTTTACTCAATGTGGATTACAAAATTTTTGCAGACATTTTGGCAAAAAGATTGAAAAGAGTGTTGATAGAGGAGATTCATAAGTACCAAACAGGCTTTCTCCCAGGGAGATATATGTCAGACAATGTGAGGAACATTATAGACATTTTGGAGTTGCTAGATGTCGACATTAACAGGAAAGCAGTTTTGATTTTTGTGGACGCGGAGAAAGCCTTTGACAATATCTGCTGGACTTTTATGAAAAAGAATCTCCAAGGGATGGGGGTAGGCCAAGGTTTTGAAAACGGTATAGGTGCAATATATTCCCAACAAAAGGCCAAGTTAATTGTAAACAATGTGGTTACAGAAGAAATACCCATAGAAAAAGGTACACGGCAGGGATGCCCAATATCCCCTTTGCTTTTTATATCAGTCCTGGAGGTTTTGTTAAACATGATTAGAAAGGACCAGTTGGTTAAAGGAGTTCAGGTCGGAGTTAGACATTACAAGTTAAGAGCATTTGCAGATGACCTAGTATTGACCTTGCAACAGCCAGACACTAGTACTAAAAGAGTATTAGAACTAATTGAAATATTTGGTCGAGTAGCAGGTTTTAAATTGAACAAACAAAAAACGAAAGTGTTGGAAAAAAACTTAACAATGGAAGAAAGAGAGAGTTTTCAGAATGAAACAGGCCTGGAAATAACAAAAAGGGTAAAATACCTGGGGTTAAACTTAACATCCAAGAATGTGAATTTATTTAAGGATAATTATGAAAAAAGTTGGGCAGAGGTAAAGAAGGATCTGGAAATATGGTCAAGGTTGAAACTTTCCTTGTTAGGCCGAATTGCTACTATTAAGATGAATGTATTGCCTAGAATGCTGTTTTTATTCCAGACGTTGCAGATTTTGGACAAGATGGATTGTTTCAAGAAGTGGCAGAAAGACATATCAAAATTTGTCTGGCAGGGCAAAAAGCCCAGAATTAAATTTAAGATTTTAACTGATGCAAAGGATAGAGGGGGGTTTGCCCTGCCGGACTTAAGACTTTATTATGAATCGGCAGCTTTCTGCTGGTTGAAACACTGGCTACTTCTTGAGAACACTGACATTTTGGACCTGGAAGGGTACGACAATAGCTTTGGTTGGCATGCATACTTATGGTATGACAAGGTAAAGGTGTACAAAAGTTTTAAAAACCATATTGTGAGGAAAGCATTGTATAATGTTTGGATTAGATATAAAGATCTGCTGGAAAGTAAAACCCCTAGGTGGGTATCACCAATGGAAGCTAGGGAAGTAAAAAAGCTTAATATGGACTCTAAATGGCCAAAATATCATGAAATTTTAGAATATGATGGTGAAAGGGTGAAACTTCAGAGTTATGAGAAACTAAAGCCTAAGGTTCGAGATTGGTTGCATTACCATCAGATAAATGAGACATTTAAACAGGACAGAAAAATAGGATTTCAGAAAGAGAAGTCAAAACTAGAAACAGAACTGTTGGAATCCAATACTAAGAACTTATCAAAAATGTATAACTTGCTGTTGAAATGGAATACACAGGATGAAACGGTGAAATCAGCAATGATTAAATGGGCACAAGATATTGGTCATGATATTATGTTTGCTGACTGGGAACAGTTATGGACCACTGGTATCAAATTTACTGCATGTAATGCTTTAAAAGAAAATATTATGAAAATGATCTATCGGTGGTACATGACCCCAGTCAAGCTTGCAAAAATTTACCACTTGCCTAATAATAAGTGTTGGAAATGTAATGAGACTGAAGGCACTTTCTACCACCTTTGGTGGACCTGCCCAAAGGTTAAAGCTTTCTGGGAAATGATCTATAATGAAATTAAG